>NC_064638.1:1133299163-1134035413 GCF_023864345.2 Schistocerca serialis cubense
GCAAATATCCGGATATGGAACAACTTCTGACCTGTCCGAATTGTCCCAGTACATACCTTCGAATAACAATGCCAAGGAAACAAAGTATTGGACGTAGTCAGATTATGGGCTGAAAAACTTTTAATCTTTCGACACGAAAAATACTGTAACGACGGGGCAGAGAAATACACTGACGGAAGAACAATCGCAACATCAAAAAATAATTGAAGTATAGTAATGAAATTTAGGGAGTGTATTTGTCTAGTTAACACATTTGTGTGTCTAACATTGCAAGATTACAGGTTAATGGAAGCTCGAGGTAAGCTACTGCAAATGTGAAATGCTGGTAAACCAATAACCGGTGTAAACGCCACAATTTTGAATATAACCATGCAAACGTGCCTGCATTGTGTTGCACATGCGCAGGATGTCAGTTCGTGTCATTCGAGTTCTCATACGAAATCGTGTACCAGCCCAAAACTCCAGGTGTAGGTCCAGTGTTTCTAGGTTGGTTTCAAGCCCTCGACTGCCCTCCTCCTCATCAACACACGGCCATCACTGGCACCGAGGAAGAGCTAGCGGTCATCAGAAAACACAATAGACCTCCACCCACCCGCCCAATGAACTCTCGCTTGACACCACTGAAGTCGCATATGGTGGTCGTTTGTGGAATGCAGTGAACTGCACTCTACACGGCGTCTGGCTCGAAGCTGTCCTTGAAGCAATCGATTTGTAACAGTTCCCCGTGTCACTGTGGTGGAGCTGCTCCTCAAATTGCTGCTGCAGATGCAGGACGATGCGCCATAGCCATACGCCGAACACGATGGTCTTCCCTCTCGGTAGAGCCACGTGGCCGTCCGGAGGCCTGTCTTCTTGTGACCGTAAATTCTCGCCCATCGCTGCCAGCAATCTTGTACAGTGGCTACGTTCCTGCCAAATCTTTCTGCAATGTCTCAAAAGGAAGCTTGGCTTCTTGCTCTCCTATTACACGACCTCGTTCAAATTCAGTGAAATGTTGATAATGTTGTCGTCGTCGCTTTAAAGCCGTTCTTGACTAACATTAACTCGCCACGACCAGTCTCAAAGGAAACGCTCGCTCACGAGCGTTACAGCGTGTATTTAAAGCAAACTCATATTTTCATCCTCACAGTGGTGCTACTAGCGCCACCCTTATACGACTGGCAGGAAATCTGAAGAGACTTCATCTTCCAGACGTAGAAACACACCTACAACTTTCTTATATGTCGCACAACTCCTCCTTGGTGTTACGATTTCTTTCCGTCACTGTATGCCTCGAAAAATCCCCTACAGAAGATAGGAAGAGATCCTTTTAGCAAGCAGCGGTATTACTACCAGAACAAGGCGAAGGCAAATTGGTAACTACAAAACGTACTGGAAGTCATTCCCAGAGTTTTGCTGCAAAACAGGCTTCCGCTTGCTAATCACGGGGTCCGACACAAGCCCTGAGCACTCCGTGGGAAACCTGGGCCTTCACACGCGTGGTTGGTACGTATCCACGGTGCAAGGTCTTCAGACACCACCGACATGTACCATAATCGAGCTGGGAATTCCGCTGCCGAGGTACGAGTACGACAGCAAAGCACCACTCGGGCTGATGATTAAGGTGCACCACGAACAAGCCCAAATTCTCCTGCAGAGATGTGCCCCTTGCAATAAATGCTATTGCGTTCACTGTCTATCGGACTCGCTTTATAATATTAGTGGGTGACGCGAAATAGAGGTACATTTAAAAAACCGCATACAAATAGCTGTTGAATTTAACCACCAGCGAAGCTAAGGAACAGTCTTCTAACATTTGCATACATTCTCATTTTAATCCTTCTTAGTGTACTGCCGCTTTATCTTATAAAACAATTAAAATACTAAAATTATCAACGTTTCGACAGTCGCAGCAGTCTTCCTCACTGTGCGACCTGAGGAAAGCTCCTACAGCAAGGGAGAAACGTCGTTTTGCTTTAGTATTTTAAGTATTTTATAAGAATGCGCGGCAGAATGCTCTGAAAGAATTTAATGAAATTGACACCGGCCAGAGAAGCCTTCATATTTACATCTGCATTCGTTGATACACGCTGAACCATAGAGTAACCTCTCGTGTAGTTGTCTTCCTCAAAGTCGAAACAATTTTAAAAACGTCTTCGCCGACGGCGACATACAAACATGTAAAGAGTAATTCTTTTACCTACTTACATAAACCATTATGTAGTACTTATTGCAGTTATAAATTTAGAGTCACGTATAGCACATCATTTATTTTTTGCTCATATTGTAATATCTCTCTCTCTCTCTCTCTCTCTCTCTCTCTCTCTCTCTCTCTCTCTCTTCCGCCCCGCCCCCCCCCCCCCAAACATTAATTTACTAACATATTATACAAACCAGTAATCATAATCATCAACGTTCCGGTTTAACAGTCCACCTCAGCTGGGAGGCACCATACTGCGTCTTCCTGAAGGTGTATAACGTAAACCAAATTTTGGTATGCTAATTTCGTCCACTCTCAACACAATTACTTTTATTCCTTCACAGATTAGATGCCTTGTTCTTTCCTGATATCCTCATTTCTCTGTTGTTTCTTTTCGAGCAAATCTAAATTGCAGGTACGAATCCATGTCTGCTACTTCAATCTGACATTCCTCTCTGCGTTTTGTCACCAATGTATTGGTCGCGTACGACAGAACCGCAATAGTCGTTGTCCATAGCGGCGACTTCTTTGTGCTCACGGTACTGTAGCTACTGGCAGGCTCTCCCTCGACTTAGGAAGGTCTTAAAAGAAAGCCGGCACTCCTTCCGGAGCTAATACGCCCCCCCCCCCTCTCCCTCGGTGGTAACCTTATTCATCGACGGTAATTTTCAGTTACTCGGAAGTTTAACAAAAAAATGGTTCAAATGGCTCTGAGCACTATACGACTTAAGTTCTGCGGTCATCAGTCGCCTAGAACTTAGAACTAATTAAACCTAACTAACCTAAGGACATGACACACATCCATGCCCGAGGCAGGATTCGAACCTGCGACCGTAGCGGTCGCTCGGTTCCAGACGAAAGCGCCTAGAACCACTCGGCCACTCCGGCCGGCGGAAGTTTAACAGCAGCTTTGGAAAACGACTATTCTGAAGACATAAAAACCACTCGCACATTGGAAAAGAAAAACGCATTCCAGATCGTTCTTAGTAGCATATTGGTACGAGCGACATAGAGGAACAGAAACAAACGATATGGAACACTTTGTTTCTTTACGTATGTCATTAAGATGACTGTCACGTGTAACAAGCGGAAAATATTCGGTCGTAATGCAGAGTGTTTTCTACGCCACAAGCTAATTCACGAACTGAGCTGGACAGTAAATACACTGGTGCAAAATGAAATCCCAGGACCAAGAAGGTATCAATGGAAGGGAGGCCTGATGATTTCACAGTTGAAGGCAACTGGTCAACACTCTGTCGCCCACGTTGGCTATCGGCAGCAGTAGAACTATGTGCGTTGTTGTTGTTGTTGTTGTGGTCTTCAGTCCTGAGACTGGTTTGATGCAGCTCTCCATGCTACTCTATCCTGTGCAAGCTTCTTCATCTCCCAGTACCTACTTCAGCCTACATCCTTCTGAATCTGCTTGATGTATTCATCTCTTGGTCTCCCTCTACGATTTTTACCCTCAACACTACCCTCCAATACTAAATTGGTGATCCCTTGATGCCTCAGAACATGTCCTACCAACCGATCCCTTCTTCTGGTCAAGTTGTGCCACAAACTTCTCTTCTCCCCAATCCTATTCAATACTTCCTCATTAGTTATGTGATCTACCCATCTAATCTTCAGCATTCTTCTGTAGCACCACATTTCGAAAGCTTCTATTCTCTTCTTGTCCAAACTATTTATCGTCCATGTTTCACTTCCATACATGGCTACACTCCATACAAATACTTTCAGAAACGAATTCCTGACACTTAAATCTATACTCGATGTTAACAAATTTCTCTTCTTCAGAAACACTTTCCTTGCCATTGCCAGTCTACATTTTATATCCTCTCTACTTCGACCATCATCAGTTATTTTGCTCCCCAAATAGCAAAACTCCTTTACTACTTTAAGTGTCTCATTTCCTAATCTAATTCCCTCAGCATCACCCGATTTAATTTGACTACATTCCATTATCTTCGTTTTGCATTTGTTGATATTCATCTTATATCCTCCTTTCAAGACACTGTCCATTCCGTTCAACAGCTCTTCAAGGTCCTTTGCTGTCTCTGACAGAATTACAATGTCATCAGCGAACCCCAAAGTTTTTATTTCTTCTCCGTGGATTTTAATACCTACACGGAATTTTTCTTTTGTTTCCTTTACTGCTTGCTCAATATACAGATTGAATAACATCGGGGATAGGCTACAACACTGTCTCACTCCCTTCCCAACCGCTGCTTCCCTTTCATGCCCCTCGGCTCTTGTAACTGCCATCTGGTTTCTGTAGAAATTGTAAATAGCCTTTCGGTCCCTGTATTTTACCCCTGCCACTTTTAGAATTTGAAAGAGTATTCCAGTCAACATTGTCAAAAGCTTTCTCTAAGTCTACAAATGATAGAAACGTCGGTTTGTCTTTCTTTAATCTATTTTCTAAGATAAGTCATAGGGTCAGTATTGCCTCACGTGTTCCAACATTTCTACGGAATCCACAGTGATCTTCTCCGAGGTCGGCTTCTACCAGTTTTTCCATTCGTCTGTAAAGAATTCGCGTTAGTATTTTGCAGCTGTGACTTATTGAACTGATAGTTCGGTAATTTTCACATTTGTCAACACCTGCTTTCTTTGGTATTGGAATTATTATATTTTCGTGAAGTCTGAGGGTATTCCGCTTGTCTCATACATCTTGCTCACCAGATGGTAGAGTTTTGTCAGGACTGGCTCTCCCAAGGCCGTCAGTTGTTCTAATGGAATGTTGTCTACTCCCGGGGCCTTGTTTCGACTCAGGTCTTTCAGTGCTCTGTCAAACTCTTCACGCAGTATCATATCTCCCATTTCATCGTCATCTAAATCCTCTTCCATTTCTGTAATATTGTCTTTAGGTTGTTCTTCCTTGTATATACACTATATATACTCCTTCCACCTTTCTGCTTTCCCTTCTTTGCTTAGAACTGGGTTTCCACAAAGCTCTTGATATTCATGCAAGTGGTTCTCGTTTCTCCAAAGGTCTCTTTAATTTTCCTGTACGCAGTATCTATCTTGCCCTAGTGAGATAAGCCTCTACATCCTTACATTTGTCCTCTAACCATCCCTGCTTAGCCATTTTGCACTTCCTGTAGATCTCATTTTTGAGACGTTTGTATTCCTTTTTGCCTGCTTCATTTACTGCATTTTTATATTTTCTCCTTTCGTCAATTAAATTCAATATTTCTTCTTTTACCCAAGAATTTCTACTAGCCCTCGTCTTTTTACCTACTTGATCCTCTGCTGCCTTCACTACTTCATCCCTCAAAGCTACCCATTCTTCTTCTACTGTATTTCTTTCCCCCATTCCTGTCAATTTTTCCCTTATACTCTCCCTGAAACTCTGTACAACCTCTGGTTCTTTCAGTTTATCCAGGTCCCATCTCCTTAAATTCCCACCTTTTTGCAGCTTCTTCAGTTTTAATCTACAGTTCATAACCAATAGATTGTTGTCAGAGTCCACATCTGCCCCTGGAAATGTCTTAAAATTTAAAACCTGGTTTCTAAATCTGTATCTTACCATTATATAATCTATATGAAACTTGTCAGTATCTCCAGGCTTCTTCCATGTATACAACCTTCTTTCATGATTCTTGAACCAAGTGTTAGCTATGATTAAGATATGCTCTGTGCAAAATTCTACCAGGCGGCTTCCTCTTTCATTTCTTCCCCCCCAATCCATATTCACCTACTATGTTTCCTTCTCTTACTTTTCCTAAAATGGTTCAAATGGCTCTGAGCACTATGGGACTCAACTGCTGTGGTCATAAGTCCCCTAGAACTTAGAACTACTTAAACCTAACTAACCTAAGGACATCACACACATCCATGCCCGAGGCAGGATTCGAACCTGCGACCGTAGCGGTCGTGCGGTTCCTGACTGTAGCGCCTTTAACCGCTCGGCCACTCCGGCCGGCTACTTTTCCTACTAACGAATTCCAGTCACCCATGACTATTAAATTTTCGTCTCCCTTTACTATCTGAATAATTTCTTTTATCGCATTATACATTTCTTCAATTTCTTCGTCATCTGCAGAGCTAGTTGGCGTATGAACTTGTACTACTGAAGTAGGCGTGGGCTTCGTGTCTATCTTGGCCACAATAATGCGTTCACTATGCTGTTGGTAGTAGCTTAACCGCACTCCTATTTTTTTATTCATTATTAAACCTACTCCTGCATTACCCCTATTTGATTTTGTATTTATAACCCTGTATTCACCTGACCAGAAGTCTTGTTCCTCCTGCCACCGAACTTCACTAATTCTATATCTATATATCTAATTTTAACCTATCCATTTCCCTTTTTAAATTTTCTAACCTACCTGCCCGATTAAGGGATCTGACATTCCACGCTTCGATCCGTAGAACGCCAGTTTTCTTTCTCCTGATAACGACATCCTCTTGAGTAGTCCCCGCCCGGAGATCCGAATGGGGGACTGTTTTACCTCCGGAATATTTTACCCAAGAGGACGCCATCATCATTTAACCATACAGAAAAGCTGCATACCCTCAGGAAAAATTACGGCTGTAGTTTCCCCTTGCTTTCAGCCGTTCGCAGTACCAGCACAGCAAGGCCATTTTGGTTAGTGTTACAAGGCCAGATCAGTCAATCATCCAGACTGTTGCCCTTGCAACTACTGAAAATGCTGCTGCCCCTCTTCAGGAACCACACGTTTGTCCGGCCTCTCAACAGATACCCCTCCGTTGTGGTTGCACCTACGGTACGGCCATCTGCAACGCTGAGGCACGCAAGCCTCCCCACCAACGGCAAGGTCCATGGTTCATGGGGGAGGCGATGTGCGTTATCCCACTGAAAAACATCCCCTGAACACAGCGAAAAAAATGGCAGCGGAACCGGTTTACTCGTTTCACGTACAAATTTGGTGTTCAAGGTTCTTGGGATAGTAATGACGGTGCTCCTCCTGTCACAGGCTGTCGGACCCCACACCATATTTCCATATATATGTACAGTGTGTCTGCACTGCAGACAGCTTGATCCCGAACACTCACCTGGCCGCCTCCTTACAAACATAAGATCATTAGTGGCACCAAGGCAAAAGCAGCTCTTACCTCAAATCACAACAGATCCTCGCTCAACCCTCCAATTAGCTCTAGCTCAACACCACTTGAAGCCGAAGTGGCAGTGGTTCGGAGTTTGTGGCATAGACACTAAAGGGCGTCTAGGTCGGAGCTGTCCCTGGAATAATCGACTGGTTACAGTTCGCGGTGTGACTCTGGTGCCGACGAGCTCTAAAGGCTGCTGCAGGTACAGTACAACCCACCACAGCCGTGCGGCAAAAAATACGGCGGTTTTCCCTCTAAGTAGAGGCCCGTGTGAGGTCAAACCGTGGTCTCCTTCAGAAATGCCTTCCTGGAATCAGCGTTGCCATCAGTGATCCACTTGGGATACGTTCCTGCCAAGTCTATCTGCAATACAGTGGAAAGAAGATCCCTTTTACACGACCTCATTCGAAGCCTATAATCTGCTGACACTGCCTTCTTCGTCCCCTTATAAAGGCAAGCTTAAGTCTCACCGACCTCACAACGTCAAATTCGGACAACTAACGCTTACGCAGTGTACATGGCGGATTTATATCAAGCTGCTTTGCCACGCCACGGTGACGCTATTTTCGCTCCCTTATTCGACAAGTGTGAAAGCGGCTTTGGAGTTATCTTTCAGATGTGCAAACACAGGTCCCAAATTTCGTTTAAAGTCCTACTGTGTATTCAGATTTCATTCTCCGCCAGTATATTTGTACAGCAAAAATGAAATATCTTCCAACATAAGAGCTGCAGATGATTTACTCTGCGGTAGCCAACAGGTATCTCAGTGCCCTGCACGTGTCCGGCGAACCCTGTGCCAATTGCGAGCAGCACGGTAGCTGGGCACACACACAGCAGTGTTAAGGCCGGGCAGAGGGGCGGCCGCGGAATTCAATCTGTGTCGGCAGATTTGGCCGGCACTGGCCGCGGCCCGGATATCGACGCCGTCCGGACGTGGTCCCCGTCTGCAGCTGGGACAGCGCGGACAGGGGAAGGGTGTCAGCTGGCGCCGCCCACGCGGAGACAACCCAATCCCGCTCAGCTGATACCAGCCTGCACCATCCAGCACCTCAGCCATTGAGCTGCTGCGACAAAAGAGACTGAACTAGTAATCGTAGTTCTGCAACTGTGAATTTTTATATCATTCACGTACTGATTTAAATATGCACCAGCTACGCTTTTCCATGCGAAACACAACGCCTTTAGAGAAGTTATTGCCATTTTCAAATACTGAGGGATTTTACATAAATCTTAAATACGATGTCTGCGCGTGTTCTCCTCTCAGTCCCACCAGTCGCCTTTTTATGGTCTTATTGTTATTATCATTATTATTATTATTATTATTATTATTGTTGTTGTTGTTGTTGTTGTTGTTGTTGCTGTTGTCGTCGTCTTCAGTCCGAAGACTGGTTTGACGCAGCTCTCCATATTAGTTTATCCTGTGCATAACTACTGCACTTACATCCACTTCAAGCCTTAGCCTTCCTCTACAATTTGTACCCCCACCCTCCATTATTTCCATTACGAAATTCACAATTCCTTGATGCCTCAGGATGCGTCCTATCCCTTCTTTTAGTCAAGTTGTGCCACAAATTTCTTCTTCCCTGAGTTCCAGTCATCAACTCCTCGTTAGTTATTCCACCTACCCACATAATCTTCAGATTCATTTCATAGCACCACATTTCAAAACCTTTTATTCTCTTTTTGTCTCAACTGCTTATGTGCATGTTCCACTTCCTCACGAAGCTACACTCCATACAAATACCTTCAGAAAAGTCTTCCGAACAGTTAAATGAATATTAGATGGTCGTAAACTCCTCTTTTTCAGAAATGGTTTTCTTGCTATTGCCAGTCTGCATCCTACATCCTCTATAATTCCGGTAGCTGTCCACAAAGCAACTCTCTTCTACTACTTTTAGTGTCTATTCGCCTAAACTAATTCTGTCAGGATCGCCTTATTTAATTCTGCTGCATTCCATCACTCTTGTCTTACTTCTGTTGATGTTCATAATGAATCCCTTTTCAAGATGCTGTTCATTTTGTTCAACTCCTTTTCCAAGTTCTTCGCCGTCTCTGACAGAATTACAATTTCATCGACAATTCTCAAAGTTATTATTTCTTCTCCCTGAACCTTAAAACATTCTCCAAATTTTTCTTTTGTTTCCTTTACTACTTGCGTAACGTGCAGACTGAGTAACACCGAAGATGGGTTACAACACTGTCTCACTCTCTCTCCAACTAATGTTTTCTTTTCATGTCCTTCGAGTCTTATAACGGCAGTCTAGTTTCTGTACATGTCGTAAATAAACTTTCGCTCCCTGCAGTTTACATCTGCTACTTTCAATATTTCAAAGAGTGTAGTCCAATCAACATTGTCAAAAGCTTTCTCCAACAATGGGTGGGTTTGACAAGTGGGTTACCGACTTTGATCAAGTTTTGCAGGGATATTCTACATTGGAAACAAAAAGGCACGTGTTTCGGCTTTTTACTAGACATACTCTGGTTTTCGAAGAGAATTGAGGTCAGAGGTGATAACGGAAAATCGTGCTTTCAATGCTATACATCGAAAAAATCGTCTAGAAGCAAATACTTCTATTAATATGGGGTCTAAAGTTAATAATGTTTCAGTTACTAATGTTTTTGTGATTTCATGTTGCAGCTTGGGTACCCGACATTCTACAGAGCGAAGTCGGCGGTCCAGTGATCAAGACAAACTACCAAACCGGTCGTCCGTGTTCAGTTCTTGGCTGTCGCTTTTCGCCACTCGATATTTTTTCGGTGTATTTGAAAATATCCTGATAATCAGATTACTTTCATTAGCTTTTTTCTTAATATAAAATCGGTAGGTGTGATTAATAATCAAATTACAGGTAAGTAGTGACATTTTCATCGTCATACATAGTATAATAATATAATTAAAGTATATTATTACGTAATCCTAACCGATCGTCTATTCGGGAGCTATCTCGCAATCAGTGGGATGAAACTTATCACAGCAACAGGTAAAACATTGTTCGTGGAAACGTATCTCATTCACGATACTACAAACATATCTATCACATATCAACCTGCATGCGTGTAGAAGCATATCACGAAAGACTGGTGCGGACAACTGGTTATGGACCAAAGCATGAATGTTGATAGCATCTGGCCTGTGTTAGAATTCTCTGCTTTTTAACCAATTTTGAAGTGGTGCAATGAAATTCTTTACTTGTCGGAAAGGTAAATGTCACGCAGTTGACATAGAGAGGTACATTTCGGTGGTATCACTTTCCGGCGCAGGTCGGCTAATCATCATCTTCCACAGAAGTCCTATCGTAGCGAGTCATGTATCATAATGAAAATATCTGTCAATACGTTATATACACTTATTTGATGATTAATCACACCTGCCGTTTTATTTAGGAAAAAAGGCAAAGAAAAATATTCCAGTTATCAGAATATGATCAGATACAACGGAAAAAATATCGACTGGAAAGAAGCTACGATCAAGAATAGAATATGCGCCAGTGGTTTGGTAGCCTATCACCTTGATCCTTCCACCGCTGACCTCGCACTGCTAGACATGTAGAATGACGTGTACCCAAGATACAGCAGGAAAACACAAAAACCTTAGTAACTGAAACATTATTTACTGTAGATTCAATATTATTTTAATAAAAATGTTTGCTTTTAGACGGTGTTTCGATGTATAACATTGAAAATACGATTTTCTAAACGCACAAACGCTATAAACAAAGGGCTGCCTTTGTTCAACCTATTTTCCAGTATAAGTCATAATAGCAAAAATGGAAAGCCTGATGTCCTGGACGAACTTACAGTATGCTGGAGTATTTGCTGTAACTGTTCGTTGCACTGATATGGTTTTCAAATTTTCGGAAAATGCCATTTCCGACTATGTAACGATAATTTTAAAATGGGCCTCGACCCGAAACTAGTCATCGAGTGAATAAAAAAGGAAAATTTGCAACTCTGGACTGGTTTTTCGTTCTACTGATGTCCTCGAATTTAGATGCTGTTGTTATAGGATAGTATTTGTTAGAGATCCATGTGCAAGTAGTGTAGTGTAAGTAGTGTTTCCTTCATCCAGTAGAAATTTACATACACGCAGCACAACATGGGCAGTTTTGTTCACGTTAAATGGTAATATAGTACAAAGATATTGTGACTGTATCGGCTGCCGAAAGCATACTCCGTTGAAAATTGTGTTCCCGTTTTTTCCGATTGTAGTGGTGACATAATAGGACGATTGTGCGCGAAGAGTGTGGGACAAATGTACGCAGCAGTCATATTCGTAAATTATGTAAATTGCCTCAGAACCGGAATTCCGAATGTGGTTGGTAAGAATGAAAAAACTCGTGCAGTAACATCACTATTAAAATCATTCCTGACAAATGTGTAGGTTTTCCATGATGGATGAAATTTTGAAGAATTTCTTGCACTTTAAAGGAGTGACGTATCAGCAACACGAATTCATTCATACCATTCAAAAATTGAGGCAGGAAAGAAGGAAGATTAGTGTTTAACGTCCCGTCGTCGACGATGTCAGAGACGGAGCACATGCTCTGATTTTAGGAAGGAATATATTCTATTTAATTTACATGGTCACTTATGAAAAATTATGTCAACCATTTGGTGCCGACCACTCGAATGTGGTTTTTAATTTTACGGCAGAAGGTGCCAGATCGTTGGCCAGTTAAACCCCTTTCTTCTTTAAGGGCGGATTTCAACTCCAAAAACATTAAGGTGTTAAGGTTTGAATGTTTGTCAAAACACTTCAAAACAACAAAAGGAAAAAGCGAACAAGTTTTGTGATCTCGGTAGTCACGGCACGTCATCGGAACTTGAAGTACGCGCTCAGGGATGCGATCTGACGCCATACTGTAAAAAAATTAACATTACTCGCGGGTTCATCCGCAGCCCTAACAGAAATAACGTGTCCAGCATGTGTGCGTAACGTTCGGAGTTCACTGTCACTGCTACAACCCTTCCACTCAGTCACACGTAGGGAAAAAGACGTTTTTCATCACTATGCTAAGTTGTCAGGAGCCCAAAAACGATAGTTCTGTTCGTTAACCTGTCATTTTCAGTGGAAATGCGCCTCACGGCCCATCAGCAGGATTACATTCCGACCGCTTTCAAAGGTCACATGTACACGAAGAACGAAATCTTCCCGTTACTAGAAGTACCTATCTTTGATCCGTCGAACCAGTAGCGCTTTATACGGATGACATTTTAAATCCAAACGTAACATGTCTCTCGCAGTCATGGCTCGTCCGCAGACGGTGCGTACTCTTTTTCTCTCAGTGGCCACGCTAATATGACCACAAAATACCAGCAGTGTTGCAACAGACTGCGCTACCGTCCACTGCTCCACTGCTACCGAAACAGCGGAGGACCCCACAGGGAATGGAATGATGTATGCGTCGTCTCCCTCCCGTCGCCGACAGCGGTGTGCTATCCACTCTTACGACGTCCGCTTCCCCATAAGATACCCCGCGTTATCGAGTATACTAATGAAGTAAATACGACCTTGATTTTGCCACCGCAAATCGCTGCGACAGTCCTCGCGCTGGGGATAAGCCAGGGAAAAAATTTACATCAGTATTTGGTCTGCACGAAAAGAGAGGTGGTGGCGTACCGTTCCTCAGCGCTACTCAGTGTGAAACTGTCAGCTGAATTAAATGTGCTGAAATAAAACACATGCAAGCGACGGGAAAGAAACTAATGAAAATCAGTAGCGCGAAATTTCAGTGAATCACATCGATAAATACCGAACCTGCAGTGCAATGAACGTGACTGAGCATTTAAAAATTGGTGCTAGAGGGGGATTCTACATCCACATCTGTACTCCACATCTTTCGGTGTTCTAATACCATCCAGTCTTTGATCTTCGCGAATCAGCAAAACAAAATATTAAAATTAAAAAAAATGCAGAAATAATTCTGTTACTTCCAAGATAAAGTAACGAGTATAAGCATAACCTGCGTAAAGCCAAAGCGTAGGACAATGCCTGTAGTCGCTATTACTAAGCCACACACTTTGTTAGTGGTTTATTTTATGAATAGTCACCAAAATAGTGCGTAGCAATAACAGCTCTAAAAAGAAAAAAAGAAAGTTCAGATGTGTGTGAAATCTTACGGGACTTAACTGCTAAGGTCCTCAGTCCCTAAGCTTACACGCTACTTAACCTAAATTATCCTACGCATAAACACCACACCCGTGCCCGAGGGAAGACTCGAACCTCCGCCGGGACCACCCGCGCAGTCCGTGACTGCAGCGCAATAGACCGCTCGGCTAATCCCGCGCGGCAGTAACAGCTCTTCTTAAGCACTTACATAACAAGAATAATACCCTTAACTCACAGATTTCTTCAACAGTACCGTCACAGCCGGCCGCTGTGGCCGAGCGGTTCCAGGGACTTCAGTCCGGAACCGCGCTGCTACTACGGTCGCAGGTTCAAATCCTGCCTCGGGCATGTGTGTGTTTGATGTCCTTAGGTTAGTTAGGTCTAAGTATTTGTAAGTCTAAGGGACTGATGACCTCAGATGTTAAGTCCAATAGTGCTTAGAATCATTTGAGTATCGCCACAACAACGGGAGTTATCCAAGCCAAACGAATAATGGACAGTTTAAAGTTTACCACTTAATAGTAAATGCTTTTTACTAAACAAATCTAATCAAATGCATCACCACACACAAATCCTAAAACCGTAATTAAATACATACGTACGTACAAAATAAAAAAGTTAATTAAACTGTAAACTATTGTTATGCCTCACGCACATTTTTAGCACTGGATGCTTACAATAAGTTACAACAATAAGTGTAACACTTTGTAAAACGAGTGACTGTCATGGTTCAAATGGATTTGAGCACTATGCGACTTAACTTCTGAGGTCATCAGTCGCCTAGAACTTAGAACTAATTAAACCTAACTAACCTAAGGACATCACACACATCCATGCCCGAGGCAGGATTCGAACCTGCGACCGTAGCGCTCGCGCGGTTCCAGACTGAAGCGCCTAGAACAGCTCGGCCACAACGGACTCTTGTCATGGAAAATGAATAAACAAATATTCTTTTGAAAGGAAATTAATACAGATGAGCAGTTAATTCTGCTACGATTCCACATGACTTCCGAGAATGTTAATTACATTCACTGTGGTATGGTCCGAAGAACGAGGTCCCAACGCGAGGGCAGTACGGGACCCAAGCGAGCACAGTCGCCAGAAGACCCAACGGCAAATGAGAGACGGTGGCGCAGACGCGCCCTCCAGATTTCCACATACCACCGCTGCAGCGTGCTTGCTTACTGCTGAGTGGAGTACAATCATCGACGGACACGACAGCATTCTCTCTCTACAGTACGAGAGTCGTATTTGACAGAAACTATGCACCAAAGTTTACAGACAGTTGTACTTTCAGAGAAGACACTATTATCTTGTAATGTATCAGGCGACAGTGACAAATATACGTGACATTCATGTGGCAATGGACTGATTCAAAGTTAATTTGTTCAATTTATAATAAAGTGATCTAAAGTTTTGTGTGTGTTATCGGATAAAAAATCGGCCTCCTTCAGAAGTAAATCTAAGAACGAACCACTGTGCCGACGAGTGTTATTTCGTCTGGCAGAACATCCACACATAATTGTGCTTCCAGCTGAAAATACTTATAATTCGTGAGAAAAACAGAACACCTTTTTTTCACCACGCTCTTTATCGTTGGTGTTTCATAGCCCTCCCTTTTATATTACGACAGCAAACAGTCTTAATTTTGAGAAGCACATAAATATTCAACTCACCTTTCGAACCAATAATGACCTTTCAGTAAAATTACGTTCCGCCACTGCTACAACAGCATTTAGACACAGGTAGTATCCCAAATACTTTATTGAACTTTTAGAGCCCAAAAATTGATAAAGCTGAAATAACATTTGCAGCAAACGAAGATTTAGTTAGTAAAATAATATCGCTATTCATCTGTATAATCTTTGCAAACATATAATCTGTCAAACTAATGTCAAACCGTAAGTAACGTATAATTTTTCAATATATTCAAGTCATTTACCATCTAATCAAAACAGTGACAGTTATAAAACATTTCAATAACTACGTAATATGGACCTCGCACCATTCTAGACGTGAGCAAAATACAGTCACTTTAATATAAGCGACATTCGCATTTATACACTTTCTCACGAAAACTATAGAAATGTTTTCCTGTAAACAATAAATTTTATAAATATATAATCATACTGTATAATTTACGAATCAAACAAACGAAGGTAATATATTATAATGTATGAAATCCTTCTCCAGATTTCATTTTAACAGATCTATAATAGTTACAAACTGTGATGCTTCAACATGATAACCAGCGAGTCAAGCCCATCAGTTACGCCACATTAGCCATTTAAGGCGTGCGCACCTACTCACAAGTGTTTTGCACTAGTAATTTCACTATCAGACGTAACGTGATTCGTTGATACGTTACCGTCTGTGGGGCAGAGTAATTCTGATCCCTTCCCCCTTTTCCCGTTTCAATCGTTTTCGGACAATAGAGGTCCTATAACACTCCCTCTGACATGTGCGACATGTACATAATTAATAGGTCTATCTGTTGGATGACCATTCTTGATTCTTGAGAACGGAAACAGCTTGAGGGTTTCTTTTCGGTCACTTAGAGCCCTCTGTCGATCCGATGACGGTCTTCTGTTTGTAGTGAACGATCCCCTTAAGCAATTATGTCATTCGAGCAACTCTTCATGAAGGGAATAATGTGATCTATGTAGTAGGAATACTTAAGTGACAATGTTCTGATCAGTCCTGCACACATGCTCGGATGACTTAATTCGTCATGGCGATTGTCAGCGATACGCAAGAGATCTGGGTACGAATCCTGTTGTCGAAAATTTTTCTTCTGTCACGGCACATCCTACGCTTTGGGTTAAATTCCAACCTCACCGGAGCTTCCGATGAAATGTGGGCATGCCACTCAGTTGATGATGATCCGTCCGTCATAAGGGGATGTTAAGCTTGGTGGGTCTCTTAATGCTGTTCGAGAAGAACAAGTGGCATTGGATTCTATCCTGTCCCTTTCATATATAATAATAATGATAATAATAAGTTAGCAATATATGACAACCCGTAGCACCACAACTTCGAAAATGAAGTTCTCAAGAATGGTAATGAGCCTTTTTATGACAGAAACAGCAGTTCGATAGTAGGATGAACTCACACTACTGTTGGTCAATTACAAAGTTATAAAGCAGTGGAGTAAGATATTTAAAACAATGGCCCTGTTCAAATCACTGGGGATTCCGACGAAGCGCCGAAGAGATAGGACACGAGGCTCCTGTCGTAATCCGGAAAAAATGCAGCGTCTTGCGCGTGCGCCCCCTCTCACACACACACACACACACACACACACACAGTTGCCGAGCTCTCCGCGACCTTGCCGCACGCACGCTGCGCATCCAGTATCGAGTTCCCCACAGGGGCCACACGAATCAAGGTCTTGCTGCTCAGAATCACTCACATTACTTGGCGCGTCGCTTCCACTGCGTTACCGCACACTCCCATATTATCCCTACCGCTTTGTTCTGTAAGAACTCCGTAGACCACCGTGACGTACAGGGTGTTTCACGACGAACAGTAAATGTTTTAAGAGGTGCTGGTCTACACTAATTCCAATAAAACACGGTTAAATTGTGACCAATTTTTGTTGATTACATGAATGAAGCTGGTTTCATTCCCGGTGTTGGAATCACAGTTGCTATGGGTTTGTTTATCAAGTGTTATTTTTGTTTGAAATTCAAGTAGTGAAGTTGTGGCTGAGTTTGCACAACTCAATTTTTCCACTGTGATCATCATTTGTTGACCAATTCTACCGTATCGTTTACGCGTGCCGCATGTGTTTACTAACGGTGAGTATGCCGATATGGCATTTCGGTACGGGCTTTTAACGGAAACTCTCCTCCTATTGCTTGTACAGATTGTGGCGTACAATTTACTGACTGCAGAGTACCAGATTCGAAAGTGAATTTAAGTGTTTGAATTAAAATATTCTTTTATTTTACTTTCCTCACTACTGCACAGTTTCGGTTGTGTATCTGTTTTCAAGTGGTTGCGTAAAATAAACACCTTACTCGAAAGAATAAAACATAAAATATAAAATAAAAGAGGAGAATACTTTGTCAGAGAGAGACATTTTGATTAAAATCAAACGCATGCATTGTTAAAAATATTAGGCTATCTTAGTACTGTGTTCATTTGGTTGCATGGCAGTACCTTCAGAGCTATGGACTATGTGAACATTATTAGGGACCACGACAGCGGTGGCACATTCCAGCGGAGGCCAGAATCGTGCCACAGTGGTTTGAGAAACACTGTAGTGACCTCACGTTGGAGTCTCGCCCACTAGATATGCTTGACCTGAGCCCAATGGAAGTTACCGGAATTGTATGACCTGTGCGTAGACATCAGGTGCTAGATTGCCTCCGGAAATTTATCAAGGACTCACGCAGAATGGCTGTTCCATTACACACCAAAGGCGGACTAACATGCTGTTCAGACAGTAGTCACAATTTTCAGCCTCAACAGTCTAAGCATACAATGTACTTTAATGTCTCTTGGCGTACTGTATTTTAACTATTTCATTTAGATGCTGCAACTGAACAGAGTTATATGTGTGGCGCCAGGGAACACACCTTTAACCTGATATAATGTTAAGCCGTTAAAATCTGCTAAATAGAAAGGTATGCTATATACTATTATGCAAATGATGCCTAAGCCTGTTACCCAGAACACCCTGACGCCTACTCGTGGCATCGGCGTCCTTCAGCCACTGCCCACTACAGATGCACGCGAACAGCAGACCAGAAATGCTCGTTCCCAGGTGCCAGACCCTTACAATCTGCTCTTTCTCAGCCTCGCTCATGTCAATGGAGTTCCCCATTTCCGGCCCTTATAATTGGTAGAATAATTCCCCGTGACAAACAAGGATTTTCATTGGGATTTCTTCTTCCCTGTTGTACTACAGGGTTAAAACCTTGCGATTATTCATCCAATTCTTGTTATTTTTTGCCTTGTTATTCTTCATTTCTGTTTTCGCTTGTTGCTAATCCATTAATCCATTTTCTCTGGTGTTTCCTGGTGGTAATTGGCATTGCCAAATATTAGATCCGGCCACGCCGTTGACGCTCGGAAATGTCCATGCCTGGGGATTCCCCATTCGCCTTTGCTCCGCTTGTATACTTTTCTTACAGGTGATGTGGCCTCAACGCCACTCTCACGGTGGGCAGTGGTCATAAACCAACACACACACACACACACACACACACACACACACACACACCTTATTAGATATACGTCGTCAGTCACCAAGCGCACAACTCCAGTGTTCAGCACATCGTCTGGTCAAAGACCTATCATAAACTGTAGACTGAATCAGCTTTTTTTCCACCAGTCCAGTGATATTACTTACAATTTAGAATATCGGAGGTCATATAGATCGATAGTAACTTCATCAGAAATATATAACTTAGAATATCTATGTCCTTGGTTGTGCAACTAGGACTTAGACCGTCAAGCCTTAAAATGTACATGCTAAAGAGTAGTTTAGAGTAGTGTAATCGCCTGATGACACATAACACATAGATGCTTATATCGCCAGTACGTTTGGACACGATGCAATCGATTCGTATATACAGGGTGTATAAAACTAAGTATACGAAATTTTAGTGTATATAGAAGAAAAAATGGTTCAAATGGCTTTGAGCACTATGGGACTTAACATCTATGGTCATCAGTCCCCTAGAACTTAGAACTACTTAAACCTAACTAACCTAAGGACAGCACACAACACCCAGTCATCACGAGGCAGAGAAAATCCCTGACCCCGCCGGGAATCGAACCCGGGAACCCGGGCGTGCGAAGCGAGAACGCTACCGCACGACCACGAGCTGCGGACATATATAGAAGAGATAAAGAAACTTTGTTATATGGCAAAAATGTCACTGATGCACCGTTTCGCCGCTAGAGATCCGTGACAGTTTTGACGCCTGTGACGTTCAGAGACAGTAACTGCAGTGAATATTGTTTTAGAGGTGTTGCTGAAAATATCGTCCGTTTCATTGCCGGACAACTGACACCTTTGTGCGAACGACTGTATTATTATTATTATTATTATTATTAAAGAGACCAAACTGCTGAGGTCATCGATCCCTAGACTTACACACTGCTTAAACTAACTTATGCTAAGAACAGCACACACATTGATACCCAAGGGAGGACTCGAACCTCCGGCGGAAGGGGCCGCGCAATCCGTGAATGGTGCCTCAAGCCGCGCGGCCACTCGGCGCGGCCGAACGATTGTCTAATTAGCTCAAAACAACCAGATGTTTAACCAATAATGGCTGCAACTCTACCAAAACGGGCAACCAGTTCTTCTGGAGTATTTACCAGTATCTCGTACACCAGACACTTAATCTCCATCCTATTCTTCCCCCTCCTCCTCCTCCATAAACAATCCGTGATTCACATCGGGAGAAGGTGGCGTGCACGATACTGGCCCACTCCTCCCAACCCAGCAATTGCGGAAAACATTGTCCACACGTTCTCTGATGTCCGCGGCAAAGTGTGGTAGGTTCCCCGTCATGCTTGACCCATAATGGTTGACTGCTAGGGGGACATTCCCCGTCATTTCCGGTAGCACTTCACCGAGTGTGTTCGGCAGTAATACGAACCAATCGCACGGTCGTGAACAATACTAGCCCACACATTTACGGTAAATTTCTGTTGGTGGTGGACCGCTCAGAGACATGTCTATTTCGGCTGTTGACTATTCCTTTTCTTGTGAAGACAGCTTCGTCAGTAAACAAAACAGACGTTTGGAAGGCAGGGATGTTAATAATTTGGTGTAAATAGCATTAGCTGAAACGCACATGCCGGTGAAAGTCATCAGCTGTAGGTCTTGTACTTTCTGATATTTGAGTGGATGCACAGTCCGTATACTGCGAGGTCTACCAGTTTCCTGCTGGTCTGATATAAGGGATCCTGTTACACGAGTACGGCCATTAAGCTTTTGAAAAGTTACGTTATGTGGTAACCTCTTCCCGCAAATCATTCTTCGTACTGGCTCCTTGCTGCTGGACGGCTCCATTGTGCCTCCTCGTAAATGACATGCAGGTGAGCTAACGGAGTGTAACCAATCATCAACAATCTGTAAAAATCAGTAGAAACGTTCTTGTAAATACGTGATAATATAAAACAATAACAATGTGAAGTTTTTCCAGGAATGTGGACATCGCCAGCAATAATAACAACTTAGCCTTCCTAGCAATAAAATGTAATTGTGATGCCAATCAGGTTCCAGCGTCAACGTGCTGCATACGACGCAGTCATAACAACTGTGAATGTCGGGCTAAAGCAAGTCCAGCGTAGAACCGTTAAAGGACCACTCGCGGAAAAATGGTGCACTTGGGAAATATGTTACATAACAAAAGTGTTTCTTTTTATCTCCTCTAATAACTCCTCAAATCCGTATACGTAGTCTTTCTTACACGCTATGAGTGCCGTCTATTACATTGTACAGATTCATCAAATCACAACATACAACTTCGTTTAGATATTAACAAAAACCGGCAAGATTTTCTCATTTTGTACGGAAATTTTCTTTAAACGCAAACTACGCTAAAAGCACATCACATATTGGCAACATAGTTAAAAACATTTCGGTACTGAACTGCTCACAGTGCCCTCAACGTCTTCATCAGAAGCATAAGGATGTCCCCACAGATCGTCTTTCATTTCCGGGAACAGATGGAAGTCAGACGGTGCGAAATCTGGACTGTATGGAGGATGCCGTAAGGTGGTGAGATTCAGTCTCTGAAGTTCTGCTGTGTGGTAGTGCAGTGTACGGTTTGGCATTGTCATGCTGCAGGAAAACTTTTCCCTTTTTCCATTCGGACCCTTGTTAGCCATCGTTTCAGAGTTCGCAGCGTTGTGATGTAATGCTCTGAATTTATTGTTGTTCAACACCACTGCGTCCCAGAACACTGTGGCCATCATTTTTCCAGCTGAGGGTTGCGTCTTGAATTTCTTTTTTGGGGGGCGAGTCTTTGTGTCGATATTCCATAGTCTAACATTTCGTCTCTGGGTCGTAGTGGTCTCCTATCACAAATGAATGGAGAGAGGCGTCACCTTCATTCTCGTAACGCGAGAGGAGTTCCTGGCAAATTTCAAGTATGTGCACTCTCATTTCAGGAGTCAGCATCCGGGGTACCTATCGTGCACAGATCTTCCGATAGTCAAGCAAAGCAATAATGTGACCCACACGTTCTTGTGAAATGCCGATTGTGTTTGCAATTTCTTTCTGAGTGATACGACGATCGTCCTTAATCAAATCTGTAAAAAATTTTGCTTGTGAAACTCGGTGATTGCTGTCACAAGACGTCCAACTCTTTGCTTTTCACGCAGGTCAGATGTTCCCGCCTCAACATCTTCAAACTTACTCGCCCAACGACGCACAATACTCACATCAACACAATTAACATAAACTGCTTTCATTCTCTGATGGATCTCCTTTGGGGTGACACCTTCTGCTGTCAAGAATTCAATGACTGCACGTTGCTTAAATCTCATTGACGGACCGTCTGCGCAGAGTTCCATACTTTACACTGTAACAAAACCGTTCACTGCTAGGGCTTCCCGCCAACTGGAGCTATAGAGATGAGGCTACAGAACAAGCCAGTACCTGCCGCATACCAATGCTGCTAACTGTTGAAGAGTTACGAAGGTGGAGGAATTACTTTTCAATCGACCTCGTATATTGCACCACTTCGTTAAACTATCTAAAACGGCCCATTTTTTAAATGAAAACATAAGCAATACTTCGATATTTTTATATAAGAAGCAGTTTTTGACGGGTCCATGACTCCGATCTTTACATTCCGCATTTTTTGCAGAAAACATTTTGTACTGCAAGCTCCTATATCGTTCGGTCATAGGAGACGATGCAGGACGCATCAGGTGCAACATGTCATCTCACGTAAACAACTTCCCACCGTCTTCACCAATAGTGCCCTTTTGGCATGCGGCTGCGGCCACATCGTCTCGTGTGGGTTTTTAGGTACTTGTAGCCCACTTTCGTCCTGTGCCAACATGTACGGCGTCACAGTAGCCAATTCAACATTTTTCGACGTTAGACCGTCCAATTACCATGTCCCTTCGCCGCTGCTAGTTTGTGTGTCACGTGGCATATAGTGACCAAAGGTACGTGTGTCTATTCGAGATCATGGAAGTGGGCCTGCATCATATGGCTGTTCCCAGTTGGTGTCATCCAGCACGAAGTTGACAACTGATTGGTGCACTCTCGTTGGTACCTTCCATTATGGTCGAAGGTGACTCATTGTTGTCCAACATAAATTAGCGACAGCTTACCCCAAAGCGGGCCATTCACTGGTCAGCCTTGGTGCGGTGGCAGGTGGAAAGTCCCGTGCCTACACGATCTCGGAGATGGGTGTTTCTAGAAGCCACAGCCTTGTCACGATCAGATGCGCTGTTATATTGCATCTTGCCCATCCCGCGCTCGAACCTCACACGGCCAGACAATTTTAGAGTGGCAGCTCGAGCTCATCAACCCACACAAGTCAGCCTCTATCGCTGATTCAGGTGCTTGTGGTGGCTATTCACGTGGGGGCTGGAAGAATTGGAACGGTGCAAAGCTGCGCAGTTGTTAACTTGGAAGTAACTGTTTTCAAATCACTGTCGTATGTCATTTACTTCAATTTTATACACAGCTCGATGGAAGCTTGGTCGCGGTTGAAACTTCATAATAATTCACCAAAAGTACGTTCGTAATGAAACTTTGACAGATTAAAACTGTGTGCAGTGACCTAGACTCGAACTAAGGACCTTCGCCTTTCGTGGGCAACTGCTCTGCCACTGAGCTACCCAAGCACGACTCACGCCCCATCCACACAGCTTTACTTCCGCCAGCAACTCATCTCCTAACTTTCAACCTTCACAGAAGTTCTCCTGCGAAACTTCCAAGACAAGCACTCCTGCAAGAAAGGATATAGCGGGGATATGGCTTAGCCACAGTCTGGGGGGATGTTTCCAAAATGAAATTTTCACTCTGCAGCGGAGTGCGTACTGATGTGAAACTTCCTAGTAGATTAAAACTGTGCAGGAGTGAGACTCGAACACAGGACCTCTTCCTTTAGTGGACACATTTTCTACCGACTGAGCTATTACGCCCCACCCGTAAGAGAGATCGTACTGTTGGTAGCAAAGCTGTGACTGTGAACCTTGAGTCGTGCTTGGGTAGCTCAGTGGTAGAGCACTTGCCCGCAGTAGGCAAAGGCCCCAAGTTCTAGACGCGGTCCGGCACACTGTTCTAATCTGTCATGAAGTTTCATATCAGCGCCCATTGTGAACAAGCTCCTCGGATCCATGTCAAGTGCTGTTGATCCAGGATACTGCGAACGCATACCATATGGTCACACCGCATTTGCTGTTCGACAAAGCGACTGTGATGAGATGTAAAAACTTGGACTTTCTATAAGTGGTATTCCGTAAACATCAGGCACTCTAACAACACCGTGTTGGATCTTATTCAGTTACGTCGGAGAACAAAATGTCATAGTGGCAGTGTTAAACGTTCCTCCGACTTGCCTGCGGAGGAGCAGTGGAGTCGTGCCAAGGCACAGACGCGGCTGCAATGCACTGGCAATGAGCGATGTGCACCACTGAATTACAACGACACGTTTATTAGCGGACCCCGGTTGATTCTCGGCGCTGATACGCTTATAAAAGCGGTACTAATTATCATCGCCAGCCTAGGTTGAACTGGGTTAGAACTGTCACTATTCCAGCACCCTGTAGCAATCTAAGTTCACCCTCCAGAAAGATTCTGAGATTTGACCACCGGACTGTGAAAGAGCATTGCTAAGAGTCAATACACCGTCCCCAACTGGTTCCTCATAGCTCCTGCTGAACCCTCCAAGAAGACGTAACTGGGTAAGTGTTCAACCCTCACCAAGTCTGTCTCCTCCATTTAACAGCACCTGCAGCTAGCAGAATGCTCCACGACCTAATACGATCTTTTAGTTGCAATGTGATCTACAATCGAAACAATTTTGCTGAATGATAACGGTCTACTGGAATTGCTGTCGTTAGGTGCATCGAGATTTTCTTTCATTATGGTTCCTCCGCTGCTGCACTGTTTCGGTTGTGCAGCCATTTTGAAGTGGTTGTCTGAAATAGATAACAGGTGTAACATACGAGGAGAGAAAATACAACAATAAAACAATCGATGTTTGCTTGGTCGTACAATCTATACACTAGAAACAAAAATGTGAATGTTCGCTTTTTCAAAAATGGCTCTGAGCACTATGGGACTTAACTACTGTGGTCATCAGACCCCTAGAACTTAGAACTACTTAAACCTAACTAACCTAAGGACATCACACACATCCATGCCCGAGGCAGGATTCGAACCTGCGACCGTACCAGTCGCGCTGTTCCGGACTGCGCGCCTAGAACCGCTAGACCACCGCGGCCGGCGTTCGCTTTTTCAAAACGATGCATTTCCGAGAGTTGTTCATGGATTGTTTTGAACTTCTAACAAACGTTACATGTTTTTATAACCTGTTTATGCATAATACATGAATAAATATGTTGTATATACAGAAGAAACGTTGCGACCAAAAATCTCGAAAGGTCCTTCACCGATTTACTTTAAATTTTTACAGAACACTGTAATGAACGTTCAGACGGACTTAAGATCCAAATAATGCTCCAGATCAGAAAGACGGGGTAAGAGGGGATGGGCAGAAGGATGGGAGGAAATGGAGATAGAAAACGGAAAGGAGAAGATGGACAGAGATAGGTAGCGGGAGAAGATGTAGGTAGAGGGTTGGGAGAAGATGGGCGTAGAAGGGGGAAGGAGATGACGGACAGAGAGAGCGGGGTAAGGAGGAAACTGAGAGGAAGGAGGAGAAGATAGAAAGAGAAACGGGGGGGACGAAGTAATGGACAGTGAGAGGGGGAGGGAGGAGGAGATGGACAAAGAAGGGGGGAGGGGGAGGTGGACACAGACAGGCGAGGGAAGGACATTAGCACGTATATCCAATTGCCGTAAATATTAGAAACGTGTTTTTTTTTTCTTTCGTTTCCAGTTAAACAAACTGAGCCACAACATCGCGTGGCCGGGGACAGTTAGTACAAAATAAAATAAAACAAAAAATTAGGAGAGATTAACATGTCAGCCAGGTATATTTGAATTACTGTGAAAAGGTTCATCTAGTTATATACCGTTAAAATTTAGTACCTGGCTTATTATGCAACAAAATAAACACAACAGTAAGCCAAGCCACTACATTTCAACAATGTATGCATACACGAACCTTTTGACTGTATCCCAGATACATCCGGGTGAATGAGTGGGTCCGAGCCATGGGCCGAAAAATACCTGCAACACATCACAAAATCATGTGTGACGAGAACTGTTCTCCACACATATTCGGCCATTGGTGCACTCGACATCTTGCGTCATGAGGGAGAGGTGGAGGGAGGGAGAAACTTGACTCGCATCATTTGGGGGGGAAAGGGAGAGTGAGAAACATGACTTTTGCCTCCAGGCAGCTATTGTTGCCTCACTGAATACTCCTAATTTGATATGCCGCTGTCAGCAATGGGCTTCTGCAAGGTTCCTGACTCCAAATATCCATTGCACGCAGTTCCCTTCGCAATGTTTGTTAGGAAAGTATTTGAGATGGACCTGGATTCACTGACAGCAGCAATTCCTGTCGCACTGGAAACCGATAGTCATTTACAAGCCATGAGATTCGTCTCAGGATCTGTCACTGAGGATTTTTTACGATGAGTGTTCTTGACGCTGTTACGAGTGGTACAACATTCCTCGCAGACACGCTGACCGGTCTGCGTCGACACACCAACCATTTGGACAACTTCGATCAGAGTGTGGCCAGGGGCACCGGCAACCTGTCACGTCTCTACGTCGACCCATCATACTGCGTTGATTTCGTAAAACCAGCTGGCACAGACATACCACTCCAAGCTTTTGTATGTCCATCCTTTTAGCAGGACGTCTCTGGGACGACGGCCGTTTACTATCGTGACAAAAAATAAAATCACCTACAGCCGTCCTCATGATTTTATTTTATCGCTACCAGTTTCGACGCTTCATTGCGTCATCTTCGGGCTGTTTTGACGCGGTACAGGTTGATACGATCACCGTGCAACTGATGGGTTATGCATGGGGATCGTATCAACCTGTACCACATCAAAACAGCTTGAAGATGACGCAACGAACCGTCGAAACTGGTAGCGACAAAATAAAATAAAATCATAAGGATGGCTGTAGGTGCTTTTATTTTTAGTCACGATACCACTCCAATGTCGTGGAGCGTCACATGGCCGCCTGTTACCAGATCTACAGCACTCCAAAGCAACCAGTGTGTTCTTTTAAGGGGAGTGACCAATATATACTTTGTACCGTTTAAAACGGAAATTGGAAAGCTGCTCCTCCGTACCACCTATCTAAAGGCGCTTGGCAATAACGTGTTACAAGTGGATCGATGCGATGCCAGTGTGAGTGGGTACAGTGTCCCGTGACGGAGTCTGCGGCCGTATTGATTGCCGGCCAAATGGGCGCCAGCCGTCGCCACAGCGGCGTCGCTTTAATGGCAGACACTGTGACACGGTGCCTGTCCTGGGCGGCGCCGCGGCCCACAAGACGCGACGACAGTCAGTGCCATCACAGCGTCCAAGAGGCTGCTTCACTGACTCCCAACAAGTCACAGCTCAACAGCGATCTACTCTCACAGCTTTCTATCGGCACCACGGTTTGCGTTGATGTACACGGAAAGGCCCATACTACACTAACGGAAAAAAATCGCAACATCAAATAACAAACAGTATAGAGAAATGAAATTCCGGAAATACATTTGTCTAGTTAACATATTTAAGTGGATAACATTGCAACATCACACGTTAACACAAGCCCGAGATAAGCCGTTGCACATGTGAAATGGTGGTGTACTAATAGCCGCTGTAACCATGCATTGTATTATTCAGGTCCAGGATGTTAATTTGTGGGATGGAGTTCCATGCGTGTTGCACTTGGTCGATCAATACGGTGACGATTAATGCTGTTTGTGGATGACGCTGGAGTTGTCGTCCGATGACGTCCCGTATGTGCTCGAATGGTGACAGATCTGGTGATCGAGCAGGCCAAGACAACATGTCGACACAGTGTAGAGCATGTTGGGTTACAACAGCGGTATGTGGGCGAGCGTTATCCTGTCGGAAAACATCTGCTGGAATACCGTTCATGAATGGTAGCACAACAGGTCGAATAGCAAGACTGACGTACAAATTCGCAGTCAGGGTGCATGGGATAACCACGAGAGTGCTCCTGCTGTCATACGAGTGTAGGTCCAGTGTGTCTAGCACGCAGAAATGTTGGTTGCAGGATGTCAATCGGCCGCCTCCTACGCAACACACGCCCTCATTGGCAGCGAGGCAGAACCAGCTTTCATCAGAAAACACAAAAAACCTCCACCCTGCCCTCCACTGAAGTCACAAATGGTGGTGGTGGTTTGGGGTCAGCGAATTAAACGTTACAGGGCTTCTGGCTCGGGGCTGTCCTTGAAGAAACCGATTTGTATCAGTTCGTTGTGTCAGTGTGCTGTCAACTGTACTGAAATTGCTACTGCAAATGCTGAGGTACACGCCAAACACGATGGCTTTCCTCTCGGTAATGCCACGTGGCCATCCGAAGCCCCGTCATCTTGCCTCCGCACATTCCGTGAACGCCGCTGCCAGCCATGATGTACTGTGGCTACATTCCTGCCACGACACTCTGCAGTATCGCGGAAGGAACATCCAGCTTCTCGTAGCCCTATTACACAACCTCGTCCGAACTCGGTGAGGTGTGATAATGTCATCTATGTCGCCTTAAAGCCTACCTTGATTAACATCGACTCGCCACGTCCTACCTCAAGGGAGACTAACGCTCACGACCGTTAAGGAGTGTATGTAAAGCAAACCTGATTGGCATCTTCGCAGTGGCGCTACTACCGCTACTCTCATGCGTCTCGGACGAAATTCGAACGGAGGTCATCTTTCAGATGTAGAAACACGCCTACCAACTTTAGTTTATGTCGCACAACTCCTTGTTGGTGTTGCGATATTTTTCCATAAATTTATTTTAAACATGAGAATGCAACACACACACTGCACTACTGTAATACACGCACTTGCAAGTTGCAGCATACACTCGTAGCCTCCTCGCATGCTGCGACAAGAAATTGCCAATGATAATGAACGACATTTCGTTACGAGAGGTACTGCAGCCATGGGGTTTATCGGCTGCATAGTTTGAGCTGTCATCTTTGTAATAAAAATGCCACAGTTATTTGTGTTGCCTACACGCAGAGGCAGGACCGGGGTGTCAGAAAAACGTCATCAATGGCGAAGGGAGCATCTTATCAATGTTGCGTGGCAGACGGTGCTCCTGCCACTGTGTGTGCAACCACGGAAAGAACACCCTAGTGACGTTTTACCTTTGGGTTACCCACGTGTAGCGGCAGAAGCATGAGATTATAAATGGTAGATGATGGTGCTTCTTATCAATGATAGTCACTGAGGGGCTTCTTCTTCTTCTTCTTAGTAATACTGCATGGCAGAGGTTGCTCCAAGCCGATTTTACGTGGCAGCAGATTTATGACAGGCGTGGCAACAAGCAGTTTTTTTTCGCTTGGAACGGAAAATCGCTTTTTTAAGCATTCGGGGGTACTTGCTGTTGTGAACTTTTGAATACAGCTGATGGGCTACAGTTTTGCATTTTATAATTGCTCTTCGTATGGTTTCAAATGCGTTCACAAATATTCGTCTACAGTATTGTTCTTTCTTTCACTAAAACAGTATTTTACTGCTTAACAGTTGTTGTGTACGCAGCTGCCTTCTCGTAAACGACACAGCGGTACGACAACATTGCTGTTTCGTTGCGCTAACGCATAAACGCTGCAGGACTCTTTTTACCCACATCCTATCCTATTTACGTACAGTTTTAGATGCAGCTATTGTGAGCAGTACGTACCTAAACATACATGTTAATCTTGTAGGCATAACAGACAAAGTACGTTTAAAGTTTTGCGAGAAAAAAAAAAAAAAGATTTGACGTTACAACCGTTTCCACACCAAAAATCAGTAGCAACCTATTTTTGTTTAATCATATTCGAAAGCACAAGTAATGAGAATGATTTAAGTAATCTGGATAAGCGGGATGAAATCTACAACATAAATGCTTGACAAAGTATCTGGTGTTAAAATAGATGACTCACATTACAAAATATCTACTCACGTTTTACTGACACACAACGTCGCTGAATGACTAGTTAAGATACATCTGATGTCTAAAACATAACTGTGTACTCATCTTATTTCCACATCTATAAAATGTTTCTACTATATATGAAAAATACGTCAAGATGTAGACTCTACTAGTGTAACTTACAGGTTAACTTACACTTTATGACTAAAACATGACTGTACTCTTGTTATTGCTATGTCTAAATTGTCTGTACTATTTATTACAACACACGTGACACTACAGATCTAACTTAGCTTGCCAATACGTAAAGTTCGATCTTTGTTCCCCAACTGATTCAAGGTACATTGGACCCTCAAACTGTTGCTATGTTATATACATATCTATAAACTGTACCAAAATACCAAAAGTATGACACTACTGGTGTCACAGGTTAAGAGGCACGTACAACATGGCTGTGGACCCACAAAGCAAGTGTCACATTGCTGTCATCTCTTGACTGTATTACTGTTCTATAACAGTAGAAAACGTATGTGGCTAAAACAATACGCTAAGCAGGCAAGGCAGTTGACATTCATCTTGGGTCTAAATGAGGCTATGTTACTTTTAGTATTAAACTGAATCACCACCACGTGATAAAGCATCATCTAAGGAAGGGGGAAAGGGAGGAAGATAATGCAACATGTTGTACACTAGAAAAAGATACTGACTGAATAATATAACTTTTTTTGTTACTTTTAGTCTCAAATTACGTTCCACTGGTGTACAGAGACCAACTTTCGAGGAAGACTGCGACATTTACTGATCGAAACTACGGTGCTAAGGCTCTTTAAAGGGACTTTATATCTCCTTTCAACTACTACATAACACCAATATGTACAGAATCTTTATTTTCCGCCTTTCGTACAACAGAGCACACAAAAAATTGTGCGTTTTGGCGACATCTGCATTGCCATGGCGTAATTTCGTAATTCGCCAAATACGATACTTTAGCTTCGTAAACAATTACATAAACGTGGCAGCTGTTCGATTTGCATAGGTCACAGACAAAGATTGACAAGGTTTAACAAACAAGGAAGTTAGATCTCTGATCTTTAACGAAAATACCATCTTTGAACAAAAATAAAACAATTAAAATAGCCCGTTTTATTGATTAAAATACTAATGATTTTTAATAGTCGCTTATTGGTACTACTGATCTAGTTTACATGTGACGATGACTGACAGACTTATGTTGTCCCAGAGTGTAAACTCCATGACTTCAATGAAACTGGGCACTAAACAGTAATTTCAACATCTGTATTTAACTCACATCCACCCTATTTACTATGCAAAAATTTAAAAATTTTTGTTGTAAATTGTCACATGTTTTGTGTTTGTATCATGTTTACTTCTCTTATGACTACTTGTTAGCTTCTTACACAACCGTAAACAGTTAAAATTAAGCCATCCTGTTGGTCCTGCATAGGACGCAATTCACAACCAAAGGTCTTCTTTACAAGCGGTATTAAAATTTCAGTCATTTAAAATTGCATTCATCTCTCCCTTCCCACATATCAACTGTTGCTACTTGTAAACAGTTGATGATTGTGGGACAAAAGATGGGTGTGATTTATAAATGTCTTGAAGTAGTTTATTTTCAAACAAGAAAAACAGCGTATGCCGCTGGCATTTGCAACGTCGTGCAGGTATTTTCAGCACAAGAGATACAAAGATAAATGAGGATAATAAATCGAACGAAATGCAACTATTCTGTAAGGAGTCACCAGAGACTAGACCTGTTTACCGAAACATGGCACTCAACATCCTCCGCAATTTTGTTGGGGAGTTCGGGTTTAACCAGCATACGTGTTTCTGGCTTAAAGCAACAGAGTGTACGAGGCGAAACAGGCGCATTGAAGACGTTCGTGTACTGCTCATAACGTTATATCTTAAACAGAGACTTTGATCACACAGAAATACGGGGGTACACACAGCCAGGAGCAGTCAGCTGATACTATTGTCACAGCTCGAGCAAACTGTAACGAAATGCAGGAAGACCAACGGAAGATGGAACGCCTGGAGCAGGGACCCTCAACATAAACAACTATAACGCATTGTGCACAAATAGAGCGAAAGAGCCGGTACTGTATGACTACACGATTGCAGAACAGTCACATCCACTAAATTCTCGTATTTGCGAGTGTGTGTACGGAGCAATTTAAAGTGGAGCCACAGTGTACGACTAATCGCAGGCAGATAAGACAGGCGCCAGACTGAGATTCATCGGAGGACTCCTAAGCAAGTATAGCCGATCCAGAAAGGAGGTACCTTAACTAAACCCTCGTCCGACCAATATTTCAATATTGCTCCTCCGCCTGGGATCCGTAACAGACAAGACTGATAATGGAATGCAGAAGATTCAGAGAACAGCAGCACTGTGGGGGCCGCCCTCTGCCGGGCTGGAAACCCTTAGTAATTCGTCAGGGTGCCGACCGAGGACCTGTACGGCAACGTTAGACGCAATACAACAATTTTCAACATTATGCCATTTATTATAGGAAATACAAGTCGTGGCTACTTCTTCTGCGCCAGCTGGCGGCTCAGTAATCCGGAGAAAAATCTCGCACATAAGGTATTACCATATCATAACCAGAGAATCGGGTACCAAAAGCTAGTGGGAAGGAGTATTTATGTCGCTGAGGAAAGGCTCTGCTCTACGACGCCATTCGTAACGGCCGAATCGACTCTGCTCTTCCGGAGTCATCATTGGTCTTCAGTTCCGCTCAATTTGCTTAACGGATTTGTTACAGTCTCTTTACTGCTTAGTCAAACTCTCGCTTGTTGTTGCTTCCCACCGAATGTTTCTCGGGTGACATTACAGGGTTAACGAAGGCGTTCGGTCTGCACTGTTGTAACCATTTTCCACTGAGTTGCTCGCAGCCTCTGTTAAGAGTGGCGAGGTGGCTGTTCTGCCTGACCGAGATACGCTGTTGAAATGTTTACGCTTCCTGGCCAGCGACACGTCCGCAAGATTGAATAACGCCGGGTGTTGGAACTTAAAAAATTTTTACTCTCACGTTCCCCGTTACTAGTTTGTCGCGTAAGAGCACACTTCGTAACAGTTTTATTTAGTAAGCACGAAAGCGTCACGGAGCTCCTCAGTCAGATCCAGCGGCAGACGCTGCAAGGGTGGCGTTCTGCATCACGGCGAGTTTTACTATTGAAGTTTCGAGAGCGTTCCTTCCTAGAAGACTCAACTAATATACTGGTATTGTTTCCTGGTACGCGTATCTCGCGAAAAGATCATGCACGTAAGATTAGAGATTCTCGAGCTCACACTGAGGTTTACCAAATGCTGTGTCCACGGTCTGATACGGTACTGCGGCACACGCCAGGGCAGTATACAGTTATGATCAGTCGCCATAGATATGGCCCACGTAACAGCTTGTGCCACACGATTTACAAACAGTCCGACACATCAGCCTATAGATACCTCTGACGCCACAGGGGGCGCTAACGCCTGGGACTACTTCCTTCATCCGCCAATTACAGTACTTTCCATTAAAACTGTTACACCACGAAGATGACGTGCTACAGACGACAAATTTAACCGACAGGAAGAAGATTCTGTTATATGCAAATGATTAGCTTTTCAGAGCATTCACACAAGGTTGGTGCCGGTGGCGACACCTACAACGTGCTGACATGAGCAAAGTTTCCAACCGATTTCTCATACACAAACAGCGGTTGACCGGCGTTGCCTGGTGAAACGTTGTTGTGATGCCTCGTGTAAGGAGGAGAAATGGGTACCATCACGCTTCCGACTTTGATAAAGGTCAGATTGTAGCCAATCGGTATTGAGGTTGGTCGAGATCCGATGACTGTTAGCGGAATATGGAATCGGTGGGTCCAGGAGAGTAATACGGAACGCCGTGCTGGGTCCCAACGGCCTCGCAACACTAGCAGTCGAGATGACACATTTTATCCGCATGGCTGTAACGGATCGTACAGCCACGTCTCGATCCCTGAGTCAACAGATGGGAACGTTTGCACGACAACAACCATCTGCACGAACAGTTCGACGACGTTTGCAGCAGCACGGACTATCAGCTCGGAGACTATGGCTGCGGTTACCCTTGACGCTGCATCACAGACAGGAGCGCCTGCGATGGGGTACTCAACGACGAACCTGGGTGAACGAATGGCAAAACGTCATTTTTACGGATGAATCCAGGTTCTGTTTACAGCATCATGATGGTCGCATCCGTGTTTGGCGACATCGCGGTGAACGCACATTGGAAGCGTGTATTCGTCATCGCCATACTGGCGTATCACCCGGCGTGATGGTATGGGGTGCCATTGGTTACACGTCTCGGTCACCTCTTGTTCGCATTGACGGAACTTGCAACGTTACATTTCAGATGTGTTACGACCCGTGGCTTTACCCTTCATTCGATCCCTGCGAAACCCTACATTTCAGCAGGATAATGCACGACCGCATGTTGCAGGTCCTGTACGGGCCGTTCTGGATAGAGAAAATGTTCGACTGCAGCCCTGGCCAGCACATTCTCCAGATCTCTCACCAATTGACGACGTCTGGTCAATGTGGCCGTGTAACTGGCTCGTCACAATATGCCAGTCACTACTCTTGATGAACTGTGGTATCGTGTTGAAGCTGCATGGGCAGCTGTACCTCTACACGCCATCCAAGCACCGTTTGACTCAATGCCCAGGCGTATCAAGGCCGTTATTACGGCCAGAGGTGGTTGTTCTGGGTACTGATTTCACGGGATCTATGCACCCAAATTGCATGAAAATGTAATCACATGTCAGTTCTAGTATAATATATTTGCCCAACGAATACCCGTTTATCATCTGCATTTCTTCTTGGTGTAGCAATTTTGATGGCCAGTAGTGTAATTCGTAAATGCTCTTCCGCCGACCGTAGATTTAAGCGTCCTCATCGCTTCATTCGTCCAGTTTCTATTGTGATAGTCAGCACAACTGTCGAACAGCTGTCGCAGTTATCGCCTAGAAACTATCATAGAGTAATCCCGGGACAATCAACGCAGAGTTCTGCAGTGTTTATTTATTAACAACTTATAAACTGTCACAGGTTCTGTCCAGACTAAAAACTATTAAACTACTTACGGATAGTTCATTAAATTAGGTTATATCAGTGTTTAGAACTTTATATCAGAATCACAACTTCACATCAAACTGAAGTCGGTTCTTTATTTACTACGCACATCCTTTTAATAAATAATTGTGAATCGTTTCTCGTTCTGTTGTGACCGTTATTTTTATTGTAGTCAAAGTATCCCTGTGACCGTACAGTTCAGCGTGTAAGCACGCCGCCTCTGCACTGCGACTACTTTCTGGTGTAGGGGGTCCGCTTCCTGCTATCTGTATGTTGGACGCCAAATTTATATTGTGAAAACAACGCAAACAATCTTCCTCCGAGTAGGGCATTCGCGACTAGAATAAGAAAGGGGTAACTGACAAGGGTACACTAAAAGTATACGCCGCTACACACCATAAAGTGGTTTGAGAATATAGATGTAGTTGTAGACGATACAGTTGAGAAACTGAGTGACGTAACGCCACAGTTATGACGCCCGCCGCGAAAGCTCGTCTGCAGTGCGCAGGTGTCGCAGCCACGTAAAATGGAAATATGCTGACATTTGTGAAATCCCCGGGAGGAGCGAGCACAGCCACCGAATACAGCGGTGGGGGGGGGGGGAGGGGGGGGGAGCCGCGCCGCGTGGCGGAATACCGATGCGCTCTACGGGTAACACGCTGCTGTGACGTCGGCCGACACTCACTCCCCGATTCCGCTGTCTTCAGCTATGCGCCATCTCTCTCTCTCTCTCTCTCTCTCTCTCTCTCTCTCTCTCTCACACACACACACACACACACACACACACACACACACAGCAGAGAGAGAGAGAGAGAGAGAGAGAGAGAGAGGGAGAGAGGGAGGGAGGAGGGAGGAGGGAGGAGGGGGGAGGGAGGAGGGGTGAGGGAGGAGGGGGGAGGGAGGAGGGGGGAGGGAGGAGGGGGGAGGGAGGAGGGGGGAGGGAGGAGGGTGGGGGTGGGGGAGGAGAGAGAGATTTTGATCTGTTCCCCCACTTCCTGGTTTCTTTCTATCTGGCGTTCTGTGTAGTTGGTGAACAAGGGCAGTTCTTGGAATCACCACGAGAGGCCAGCGCTAACGCAACGAGTTATTCACGTCAGTGATCTTGGAAGAGAGCTGTGACAGTGACGTGGCTCTGTTATTGTTGACGGTTACGTGGCACTCTTGTTCCGGCGTAGTGATTTGCGAAGATGGAAAATATCGAGATTCGAGAATGATTACGTACTTCGTAAAGAAAGGTATGAAAGCAAATGACATTCATGCCGATTTTTGAATACACTGGGGGGACTTTGTTCCTTCATATTCAACTGTTGCCAAGTGGACAAATGAACTTAAATTTGGTGGGTAGAGCTTAGATGATGATCTGCGCAGTGGTCGGCCAAGATGTGTTACTACTCCAGAAAAAAAAGCTTCAAATGGCTCTGAGCACTGTGGGACTTAACATCTGAGGTCATCAGTCCCCTAGAACTTTGAACGACTTAAACCTAACTAACCTAAGGACATCACACACATCCATGCTCAAGGCGGTTCCAGACTGAAGCGCCTACTACTCGAGAAATCATTGCAGTAGTGCACAAAATGATCATGGAGGACCGCCGATTGAAAGTGCGTAAAATCGCTCAAACTTGTTAGGTGTCATCTGAAAGGGTATATTACATTTTAACTGAAGAATTAGAAACGAAAAAAATTATCTCCAAGATGGGTGCCGCGACTCTTGACGCTGGATCAAAAAAAGCATGAGAATGGACATATCGGAACAATCTTTGGCCCGATTTAGGACAAACGAACAAGACTTTTTGCGCCGATTTGTGACCACAGGTGCAACTTGGGTGCACTACTAAGCCCCAGAGACAAAACAACAGTCAAAGCAGTGCAAACATGCTGATTCTCCTCCACCAAGGAAAGCAAAGACAATTCCTTCGGCGGAAAGCTCATGGCATCAGTGTTTTGGGATGCGAAGGGGATTCTATTTGTAGATTATCTCCCCACTGGGCAAAAAATTACTGGAGAATATTATGCTAACCTCCTGGACAAATTACAAAAGATAGCCAAAAAGGCCATGTTTAACAAGGAAGAATGTCATCTTCCATCAAGACAATGCACACATGTGTCGTCGCCATGGCAAAATTACACGAACTAAGGTATGAATTGTTGCCACACCCGCCTTATTCAACTGATATGGTTCCGTCAGATTTTGATCTCTTTCCAAAACTGAAAATTTTTCTTGGTGGGCGAAGATTCACTTGAAACGAAGAATTGATAGCCGAAGTTGACAACTATTTTGTAGGCCTGCAGGAAACTCATTTTCGAGATGGGGTCAAGGCACTGGAACATCGTTGGACCACGTGCATTAATCTACAAGGAGACTACATTGAAAAATAAAAAAGTTTCAGTGTTGTAAGTACTTTTTTCTATTGCGTTGCGAGAACTTTTCAAACCACCCTCAGCTACACCGAAAACATTCGGTTTTTGTTCTGGTACATTTTCAGAGCAAAAAAAGATTCATGGTCTCCGGTGATTCGTCAAAGAATAGTTGAATTTCGTTTGATTTCTTAACTGCATTAGTCTTCGTATCTGTATTGAACTGAAAGTAACTGCACAACAATACAAGTGTCTGTGGTATGCGCACTGTGTTTTGTTTGGGAAACTATCTTGTTCCACTCATTCACGGCATTTACTGTTTTCAACAGTGAAGTCCTCTTTACTCTTCACCCTCAAGCTTGCATCCCGTAATGCTCGGTACTGTATAGCATTTGTTGCGTTGTACGTAAAGTCAGACACAGAAGGATCGATGGGTTTCTTGAAGAACTGTTGGCCGATATGGACCTCTCCTTTGAGTTCACTGGTTGCAACGGAAGAATGGCAAATCAAAGCTGTGCTCAGGTGTTCCCGCAGCGACGGTATCGACGCAGCGACGGGGATCGCATATTACAGACGACATTTCACAAAAACAAAGGCAACTGAGGAGACAAAACAAAGAAATTGTTATTACGTTTTTCCTCTCGAACGAGTCACCTGATTCCACGGGTGCCTAATCCCAAAACACTGAAAAAATATGTCTGAACAATAACCGAAAGTTTTATGTGGAATTGTGTGTATGTTTTCCAGAACAGCTCTGGAACACCACGAACAGAACTTGGTACGCAATTGAAATATTATCGGGGAACAGCTGCCGTGGCGGCAAGATACTCTTATTTATTGAGGTGGGTTTATGAAAGTAGTGAAATGTTAACATATCTCTGGATCATCTACAGTAATTTCAAATACACATACAATCCGGAGAAAAGTACTTTTGGGGCGAGGCGCCTCTCGAACCTTTACATATGCGGTGCGTATGTGTTGGAAGTAACACTTAAAAATAATCGAAACGAACAATAAAAGACTAGAAGCTATAGTTCTGGGTCGTTGGGCTCACTGGTGACAGTAAAACAACATTTAACCCCAGGGAGTGAGCGTGCCAGAATGTAGACGTGAAATGGAAGGCACAGGAGTGGGTGGATCCCCGAAGCACTGGCATGTGTGTGCACTAACGCTAACAACGGTGCACACTCCCCTTGTCTTAAACCCAATTAGCCTTCGTGGCCAAGCTACGAGTACTTGAATAATGCTGCCTTGCAATCGTCAACTGCTGTGGGCAGACCAGCGACAGAATACTTTATCTCAAGGTACGGACTGGGCTCTTTTCAGCTGTTGTCAACACGTTCGAGCAATTTATTCAAATATTCATTAATTTAATGTCTTACATAACAGATACCTAATTCTTTTAGATATCTTTACTTCTTTTATGTCTCTTTTGGAGTAGCCACTAAGTGCACGAAGGAATCTCCGTTCTTTCTGTCGAGATTTTGCAATTATCTCTTTCAGATATTTTGTTTGGAGAAAAAAAATAACAATTACATTTAGAGTTTGTCTAAGAACATATTCAGAGTCCTTTCCTATAATCAAGAACGTGGACTTGAATGTCTCTCTACTGATGTTGATTCGACGTGTTACACACGTAAATTTTTAGGATTGTGACAGACGGATTTCGATATTACAGAATAATCACATATCCGTTGCTGTATGACGACAGGGAAAAAATAGGGGAAAACTTTTGAGTTGTGGTATAAACTGAAGAATGAGAGCCTCAGGGAAAATTTTGGGTTTGTTACGTGAGACGGGCAGTAGCGAGCGTCCTGCACTACCGGAGACCTTAGCGTTGGCGCGGACAATTGCCGGCTGCAGTAATTACTGGCTGCATGCTATCTGCCAAGCTGCTGTTGCTGCCGCTGCCGCTGCCGCTGCTGTATAATCACTGCTGTCTGCGCCACGCTACGATAATCAGACGGCGCAACGGTGGACACAGCTTTTAATCTCGAGCTGGACGGCGCGGCGTACAGCCTGTGCTGAAGCGCATGTACTCCACAGGCGGTTCGAAGTCGAGAAAGGAGGCTTGCTTTGGATGGCCAAGCGTAACAGCAGAGTTGCAGAAAGTAACGCGAGGACGGTGCCTCTACTCTTGTGTGCAAAGTCCCTTTTACACGATCGACTTTCTTGTCTCAATTGACTACTCGAGACAAGTGAGTCGACTGCAACGCCCTTGGCGTTTTATTCCTGTACCGTACTGAGTCTCGTCTGTTTTGAGCGGTCATTTTCTTTTACACGTCAGCGCAAAAATTGCGAGAGCTCTGCAGTTTGACATTTGAACTATGAAAGTGAGGTTATGAGGGCCTACCCTTTTTACGAAAAATCGAAATATAGTACATAATATAGGAACAAGAAATGGTAATAGAATGAATGTATAAGTGATCAGAGGAAAATTCACAGTGGACATTCTTGAAAAGGTAGCGTGGCAAATTCCTTACACTCCTGAGAACTGAAAGAATACGAAACAAGTCACCCAAACATTTCAGAACATATGCATTTATTCGTTCGACAATATATGAACTCGCAAACACATTGAACAATATCTAAAACGCAGTAAATAGCACCTGTTTACTTTATACTTTCTATCTTGTTTTCTTACTAGGGGAAAAGACATCGAAAATTACTTTCCTCGACAAATAATTCTGAATTTTTACTGTTGAAATAAGTTTCATTAAACACGTTTATCTATTTGGGTTTCTATTTATGCACAGTGTAGGCTTTTTCTCTGTAAAACGTAAATGCCTTTGCGCTTTCTGATATTTCGTCTATCTTCTAAGACAACACAAGTAGGTAAAGATACCAGGCCCTTGCGTCACGAAAGCAAAGCAAGCAACACCATAAAAATTAAGGAGATATGAAAACACAAAATCCATTTCTATCACAGGAGTGAGCGTGGCCAGAATAGGTTAACTTCCTGTGGTAACAGACGCCGTCAATGTCCCTTGTGCTAGGAAATTTTGAACTCCATACTCGGCACAATCTACGCATCACTGACGTCGTACACACACTCGCGTCGTGGTTGGTTGCTTGTTTACATGTAGGCATAAGAAGTCTACACACCTTGAGCAGTCAGTTTTGACCAGAAGGTCGCTCGCGTAAAACGTGCTTAAGCTAAGGCAGGTGAGGGGGAGGGAGAATTAACTCTACTAAATCGATAGTTTGCCCTGTGATATACAACTTAATTGAAACCGTAGTTTACCAGATGTCTCTAGAAACACGAGGGGTGGTCAAAGTATCACCTAAAAAATTATTGTTGCCGTCTTAATCTTCTTCTTCTACTACCACTACAATTACGACGACTGGTTTGATCTAGAAAAAATAAAGTTACCTAATCAACTTTTTTCCATTTGCAGGGACATTTTGGCAGTCCCCCCCCCCCACACACACACACACGCAACCTCGCGCCACAATACCGTCGCACGCCGCTGCAGAAGCCGAAAATGGAGATGGGCTAGAGAAATTTGTTTTGGCTCCTGCAGCAGCGTGCTACGGTATTGTGGAACGAGGATGTGTGTGTGTGTGTGTGTGTGTGTGTGTGTGTGTGTGTGTGTGTGTGTGTGTGTGTGTGTGCGCGCGCGCGCCAGCCAGTGACTTCACTCAGTTTTATACGGTAGGATGATTCCAGTAGACTCTCAAAAATACGGCGTTGTGTTCGTATGACCATTCATATGCATCAGTCACAAAGGAGATGCAACATTTTCTGCCCTAGAAGACAGGAGAAAAAAAATGCGAAATTTCTAGGTCAAAAAGATGTCCTCTCAGTGACCTGGAGCTTTCTCAAACCCTGTCGTGTGGAACAGAGAGCAGCATGCCGCCGAGTTTCGAATTTTGCAGTCCAGTTGTCATGGATGCGTAACCACGTGTCCAACTGGTGAGATGACTGTCTTGTTTCAGTCCTAAGCCAATCTGTTGTACCGGGGCAACATGAGCGTTGGTTTGGATGCTCTCCTACATTTATGTCGTCGAATTCTGCTCCAGAGATACATTTCTTTAGGTTGTTTAGATGAACTGTATCTTCCAAAATACATTTTTAAAACTTCTATTAAATTTATCAACATTTAGAAAATGTTAAAAATAAATAATTTAACACTATCAGATGTGAAGTTTTGCAAGTAAAAAACGTCTTATGGAACCATTTTAGTTCAACTGTTATGTTCTAAATTCATTTTCCACTTGTTCATACTCAGAAGTAGTACCTTTTACTGGTTATTTTTATTTATACTCAACAGCATTTCCTCAGTCGATCTGTCGGTTTTCCGTTTCAAGTCTTTTAATTTACTTTGGACACACGAGGGTGTAATTGAAGAGTGCTAAATCAAAAACGTGGCATCCATATTTGAATAAGTAATTTAAAAAGGTGTTCTTGCACATACAAATGAAACATATTTACCTTTTCGGCATAAAAGTAATCCATCTTCAACACACATTGCTTGGCTAGCTATTAAACCTTTGAGATACAACAAGTTTTGAGTACATACTGTCAGATTCAGTATTTGGGACACGACAGGTTTCCAAACTTACATTATTAGTTACATCAAAATTTGCAGTTTTAGACTATTGAACCTTCTTGTTTAGACGTATGCGGACGCCGAAGTTTCTAAAGAAATATTTTACAGTAATGGCAATAACATTACGGCACACACAGTAACAATGTGCACTGAATTCCCTACTCACAGATATACGAGGGCAGTTCAATAAGTAATGTAACACATTTTTTTTCTGTAACAGGGGTTGTTTTATTCAGCATTGAAATACACCAGGTTATTCCCCAATCTTTTAGCTACACAACACTATTTTTCAACGTAATCTCCATTCAATGCTACGGCCTTACGCCACCTTGAAATGAGGGCATGTATGCCTGCACGGTACCATTCCACTGGTCGATGTCGGAGCCAACGTCGTGCTGCATCAATAACTTCTTCATCATCCGCGTAGTGCCTCCCACGGATTGCGTCCTTCATTGGGCCAAACATGTGGAAATCCGACGGTGCCAGATCGGGGCTGTAGGGTGCTTGAGGAAGAACAGTCCACTGAAGTTTTGTGAGCTCCTCTCGGGTGCGAAGACTTGTGTGAGGTCTTGCGTTGTCATGAAGAAGGAGAAGTTCGTTCAGATTTTTGTGCCTACGAACACGCTGAAGTCGTTTCTTCAATTTCTGAAGAGTAGCACAATACACTTCAGAGTTGATCGTTTGACTATGGGGAAGGACATCGATCAGAATAACCCCTTCAGCGTCCCAGAAGACTGTAACCATGACTTTACCGGCTGAGGGTATGGCTTTAAACTTTTTCTTGGTAGGGGAGTGGGTGTGGCGCCACTCCATTGATTGCCGTTTGTTTCAGGTTCGAAGTGATGAACCCATGTTTCATCGCCTGTAACAATCTTTGACAAGAAATTGTCACCCTCAGCCACATGACGAGCAAGAAATTCCGCACAGATGGTTCTCCTTTGCTCTTTATGGTGTTCAGTTAGACAACGCGGGACCCAGCGGGAACAAACCTTTGAAAATCCCAACTGGTGAACAATTGTGACAGCACTACCAACAGAGATGTCAAGTTGAGCACTGAGTTGTTTGATGGTGATTCGTCGATCATTTCAAACGAGTGTGTTCGCCCGCTCCGCCATTGCAGGAGTCACAGCTGTGCACGGCCGGCCCGCGCGCGGGAGATCAGACAGTCTTGCTTGACCTTGCGGCGATGATGACACACGCTTTGCCCAACGACTCACCGTGCTTTTGTCCACTGCCAGATCACCATAGACATTCTGCAAGCGCCTATGAATATCTGAGATGCCCTGGTTTTCCGCCAAAAGAAACTCGATCACTGCCCGTTGTTTGCAACGCACATCCGTTACAGACGCCATTTTAACAGCTCCGTACAGCGCTGCCACCTGTCGGAAGTCAATGAAACTATACGAGACGAAGCGGGAATGTTTGAAAATATTCCACAAGAAATTTCCGGTTTTTTCAACCAAAATTGGCCGAGAAAAAAAATGTGTTGCATTACTTATTGAACTGCCCTCGTATAAAGAAAATGATAGGTAGGTATGTAGACGGATGGATGGATGGATGGATGGATGGATAATAATAAACAGATAGAGATAGATAGAGAGTAGTAAACCATCTACACCCAAAATAAGTTTCACAATAGAGACAGAAAGCAAAGGATTAAACTTCCTATATCTCAACATGCAAACGTAAAACACCACACGATTTAACATCACACATTGAACAAGCAGCTACATGGAAGAATCGTCAACCACATAACGAAAGACAGACCGACAAACAAACGAACATTTAACTTCCAGATTCATGCTCCATAAATTTAATAGGATAAAACGAATAACCTTACATAATCCCTGAAATGCAGAAATTCAGTCGTAAGAAACAGAAACACGTGGGGTGGAAAGAACACACCACAAGCATAAAGACTCTAGACAACACCAGATGAGAAACCAACAAACAACAACTCAAAAGAAACAGCAGAACAGGAATCCATCCACAAAATAAAGTGCCACATACTCATCTACAAAAACAGGACAGTTTACAAAACGAAGAAAATATTACGGAAATAACAGCTTGAAACAGGATACCGAACAGACAAAACGAGACAGAAAAAACACTCGACACATTACACATCTCCTAACAAGTTCAACAAATGAGGCATTCAAACAATAATGTCTAACTCTTGCCACTCATCATACGTAAAACATATATGCAAAACCTTTAAAGGTATTCTATGTACCTCAGAGCTCTAATATCCAACAGTTCACGTTACACATTTGCTGACAACGTACTTGCCATCCACTACCCAACGAAAACATAAATAAATTTAAAAATATTTACATCTAGCCGCAATCCAAGTTCATATATCGTGGCAGATGAAGTAGTATATCTGTCGAAAGTCGGTAGCAGCAAGGTACATAACACGTTGCTAGCATCCTTGTGAACACTGTTACTAAAAATATCGCTTATGGTATAGTGTTTTCACACCTTCGTCTTCACGGAAGAAACACATGCGCGACGAAAAGAACAGCGAACGTCTCGAAATATTTTAAACGAATAAAATTACAACGGAGAAAAGTGTTTTCGTTAATTTCCAACTATCGTCATAAAAAACATGTTTTGTCGCAGATGACAGGCTCCTCAACCAGATTATGAAGATTATATTTCCTCGCTTTTTTTATTATTAAAGCCAAAGATGCCAGAAATGTCGCGTAGACAACCACTGGAGATGTATCATGTGGCTATTACCTATCTTCAATTTTTGTGTGTGTTAAGACACTAAAGGGTTCCGCTCGTAAATGGGCAAACGCGGAGATCGCAACCGGACTTCATTTATAAAGTATTTCTAACAGTTAAATACAACAATGTCTTCTTGAAAACTGTTAATGATTGTCGTACATAAGGTGAACAACTACTAATTAACGTATAAGATAGCAGTAGACACACCTTAACTTTTGCTCAGAAATGTCTTTATAAAACATCCCGTATTCTGCAGAGTTCAATAAAATAAGAACCCAATTATCGAGGCACTCGTACTTAAGAGAACGTAAACGGCATCAGAAGTGCAGTAAGCATTTCGCGACTACCACTTTGAACGAGTTGAAGTAGTTGTGAGCGCAGACAGAACGGTTTTATAGTAAGCAAGGTGGTTTTCTATTTTATATTCTGCCGCAACGTAACCTTGAAGGCAAACCACACACTTCAGATGTGTGTCCAGAATTATTTACTTTAGACTGCAGATGGGTTTTTTATTCTCGGATATTCTCGCAGCTCTGGAGACGCAGACGCGGCAGAGCGGCTTACCGGGAGAAGCGATACACCTGGAGGCTCCCCAGGCAGCGCTCGTATTTCTGGAAGCGAGGCGAGGGGGGCAGGCGCTTGCTGCGGGGGAGGTCCCCAGGGCACTGTGGGGGCGGAAGGGAAAACAGGGGGTCTTCAGTCCGCAGACTGGTTTCATGCAGCTCTCCACGCCACTCTGTCCTGTGCAAGTCTCATCATCTCTGCATAACTGTTGAACCTGAATCCATTTGAAGCTGCTTACTGTACACACGCCTCGCTCTCCCTCTGTAATTTTCATCTCACACATTATCCCCATTACCAAAGAGACAACTCAATGTCTCAATACCTGTTTTACCAAGTTAGGGGACGGTAGCTACTAATAGGTCATTTAAAGAAAATGCATAGTAAAACCGTCTGATATCGTAACAGATACTTTATTTTCATTGCAACTTGACCATTATCTTTTGCTGTTCACTACAGCAGACACGCAAGTCATAAACTTATACTATTAATTAAATATTTGAAAAATAAAAACATATGTCACTGGTCCAATCAAGGGGACTGGTTTCCTTTTTGGACCAGGCAGTTTCCATAAATGGGCTATAAAGTTAAAGCTGTTAGGAACTTTTTGTTGGGATCTGAAACCGAATAACATGTATTCGAACCCCAGGACGCTAAAACCAGAAATGTCGCCTTCGGAAGGAAAAAAAACAACACAGTTTGGCTCTTGACCAAAACACAAACTGTTAAACAACATATAATGAAAATAATGCTTAAATTTTATTCGTAGTAGCTTCCTTAGGCCTAGACTACGCAGAACAAACCTTTGATAGTCAAACTTCTTGACTTCCGTCACATGGACTTTGTTTACGGTTTTCACAATAGAACGCTTTACTCCATTTCCTAACGCCAACACATTTGCCATGAATCCAATCTTTCAATAACATGTACTGAATCATGTCGTCTTTTACGTCGCTGCCACAAATGCCACAAAACCATGACTTCTTCCAATATCTAGGCCAAGACATCTCTCAAACTTCTAAAGGAAACGAGAGTTCAGCTCTAGCTCACTTCTTGGGTGCATAATTCTGTAGCCGTATTTTACGCCTAGTTCTTTTTACTCTAATTGTTGTTTTCCGCTTCTTCCAGACTCTGTTTGTATGCACTACTTGTGGTAATTGCGGTTCCCTGAGCTTTATTCAAGCTTCTTCCTAGAGAGAGTTTGTCCGGTATGGAAACTTTCGATGCCAATGTTGCTGCCTCAGCTGGAATAGATTCTGGCCTATCTAGACTTGTAGATGCTGCGACGGGAGTGATGCGCCTAAACCAATGAGGTTCCAGAATTAGCTCATTGACAGATCCTTCACTCACAGGAACATCATTTGTTTCGAACTGCACTGCAGCTACAAAAATGGAAGTCTTGAAAAACATCCCTGTTTTTTTGTTTTTTTCCCAAAGACAATCACTTCGGACAGTTAACCTTCACCGCGTTTTTATCTTAGAATCTTCTCCACCTCTGCAATGTAGTAACCACTCAAAGGGTTAAAAATCGAGACATCCAACTGTTATAACGTGTGGGTTGTGTAGCCTGGTGATGACAAGTTTTCTCGAGCGGTATCAGCGGCATTGAGATTCTCTGTGTGGGCTGAATGGCCATCAAATAGAAGCAACAGTTCCTTTTCCTTCGAGGGATGAGCTGTGTTGATGAAATGTCTTAACCATCTCTCAATTATATCCTTACTGACATATCCGCTTTCTGGATTGTAGGCAGAAATTGTTGCAGGTGCAACTCCATCCTCTAACATTACTGCCGAAATTGAACGTTCGTAAAACATTAGAGGTGGGGCTACTAGTAGTGGTACCTCTTTCGCCATGGTTGTTGACCCCACTGCGCTTTTACTTTTGTGGGCAAAGAGGTTTCTTGGTTTCCATACTTCACTCCTGCACGCATTTAGGATGATCAGTATTCAGGGATATGACATACACTATCCTTCGAAGCAAAACAGTCTTTGTTAAACTGTTTTGCTTCGAATGGGCTCTAAAATGCGTACCTTAGGATTGTGAGCACTACATCTTCGACACTGTTAAACAAATCTCTTCTATTGCAATATCTCTGCTTTCCATATTTTGGAAGGACATAGTATCGACCAAAACAAGTAAAAAATGCTCAGTAAACACGGGCTCTAAAACGTGTATCTTCAAAGTTAGGAGCACTTGTTCAGTAGAAGAGATGTGTTTCACACTATCGAAGGCGAACAAATGCTCATAGCTCATAAGGTATGCATTTGACAGCCCTCCTTTACTTGACTTTTTTTCTTGTTTTGATCCATAATACCACTCTCAAAATACGGAAACCAAAGAGCTTGCAGTAGAAGGGATTTGTTTCGCAGTATCGAAGATGAAAGTACTCATAATTTTTAAGATACGGATTTCAGAGTCCCAGTTTACTAGACACTTTTGCTTCGAATGATCGTTCCTGTCAAGTCCATGAATACTGGTCATTCCTCCTGGGACAACCTGTATAATATATACATGTATTATAAATAGTTCTAATTCATTGTTATTAATCGATTAATTATTGACACAATTATGACTCACTATTATTAAATTAAACAGCCCCATAAGACAGTGTGTTAAGAGAAAGCAGCAGGCTAGAGTCGCATATTGTCCGAGGTAAAGAATAAAAAATTTAGAATATATGATTTATTAAATTAAATACTGCTCATTGTGGCTCACTGAAGTGTTACTCAATTGCCTGTTGCAAATTAATTGTTCTGTTATTACTACATCGAGTGTTGTTATTTAACTTTCTCATTATCACTGTTCACTTAGTTGTAATTAATTATTTAGTTATTTATTAAACTAAATTATTAGTCAATTATTACTCGTGACATTAACTACAGCGTTTGTTCGGCGCGTAACTCAAGCGTCTGTTACGACATTAAGTGCGGATATGGTTCCCATCACTGGACAACCAACTCATGCATAGAAGCGCGAAGTGGATCGTTCAAGGCAGCTCACACGACATCGCTTAATAACACCTATTCTCCGTCTATAGCACGTAACCTTATACAGGGTTATTAGAAATGATTGAAGCGATTTCACAGCTCTACAATAACTTTATTATTTGAGATATTTTCACAATGCTTTGCACACACATACAAAAACTCAGAAAGTTTTTTTAGGCATTCACAAATGTTCGATAGTGCCCCTTTAGTGATTCGGCAGACATCAAGCCGATAATCAAGTTCCTCCCACACTCTGCGCAGCATGTCCCCATCAATGAGTTCGAAAGCATTGTTGATGCGAGCTCGCAGTTCGGGCACGTTTCGTGGTAGGAGGTGGTTTAAACACTGAATCTTTCACATCACTATGCGTGAAACTTGCCCGCACGCGTTCAACCGTTTCTTCGCTCACTGCAGGCCGATCCGTTGATATCCCCTTACAGAGGCATCCAGAAGCTTTAAACTGCGCATACCATCGCCGAATGGAGTTAGCAGTTGGTGGATCTTTGATGAACTTCGTCCTGAAGTGTCGTTGCACTGTTATGACTGACTGATGTGAGTGCATTTCAAGCACGACATACGCTTTCTCGGCTCCTGTCGCTATTTTGTCTCACTGCGCTCTCGAGCGCTCTGGCGGCAGAAACCTGAAGTGCGGCTTCAGCCGAACAAAACTTTATGAGTTTTTCTACGTATCTGTAGTGTGTCGTGACCATAGGTCAATGAATGGAGCTACAGTGAATTTATGAAATCGCTTCAATCATTTGTAATACCCTTGTATTGCCAATATGACGATATGCTGTGAACTACCCGTACTTTCCAATGACGGCTGCTTAAATGTAATCAGTATTACCACATCACTCCGACGTTGCAATCATCAATACTAATGAAGTACAAGAACGTAATGAAAACCTTACCTTTCTCACTGCTGCTTTGTGTCTTCGTGGAACAACCCACTGGCATCACGTGGTATCTTGACGACCTATTGTCAATACCTACACAGAAATCAAGCTGGCCCATCGATGGAGCCATCCCATTAATAGCAACCTTCCCTTTTCTCTTCTTTTGGTCAAATTGTGCCACAAATTTGTTTTCTCCCCAATTCGATTCAGTATTAATTTATTAGTTACTCTATCTAGCCACCTAATCTTCAGCATTCTACAAAAGTACCATGTTTCCAAAGCTTCTCTTCTTTTGTCCTGACATGTCACTTCCATGCAAGGCTACACTCCAGCCAAATATCTTCAGAAAAGACTCCCTAACACTTAAATTCATATTCGATATTAACATATTCCTTTTTTTCAGAAACTTTTTTTTGTCCTCTCTAATCAGCCTTGGTAGTCATTTTGCTGTCCAAATTGTATAACTCATCTACTACTATTATTATTGAGTCAAGTCCCAATCTAATTCCGTCAGTGTAGCCTGGTTTAGTAGGACTGTATTTCATTACATTTATTTAATTTTTGTTAATGTTCATTTTGCAGTCACTTTTCAAGGCGCTATTCGTTCTTGGTTCTAAGATCCGCCGGTTATGCAAAACACCGCTTTTTCCAAATTCCCAAACCTGTTTAACACCTCTGTGCCATCATTAGTGGGTTTCGGTTTTATTTAATCTGTAATGTGAAAACTGTTTATAATAGATTATAAAATTACTGGAATATTTAGTTCAAACAATAATTTCTTCCTTTTAGTTAATACCCTTACACTGGGTTTGCATGGGTTTTCACGATCACTTTTGTATTATTTATTACAGGTAGCTTGGCATCAGCAACCAAATAGTGTTGATGAGACTTTATTATTCTTTTTTTTTTTTTTGCGGCCCTTACATCCAACAATTTTAATTGTAAACACGAAAAACACAAGGAGCTGAAAATCCAAATGATGAATAGCTATTCATTCTGTTCAACTGTTGTTCTAAGTTCTTAGCCGCCAAACGCCAATGGCTAATCTCAAAGTTTTAATTTCTTCTCCCTGAACTTAACTCCTTGGTTTCCTTCGCAGCTTGCTCAGTGAACACATTGAATAACATTAGGGGTGGGGTGCAGCCGTGTCTCACTCTTTTCTGAACTACGACTTCTCTTTCATGCCCTTCGACTCTTAACTTCAGCGCGTTTTCTGTATAAGTTGTAAATAACCTACCGCTCCCAGTAGTTTATCATTGTTACCTTCAGAGATTCACTCAACATTGTGAAGTGCTTTCTCTAATAAACCTAGTTTTGCCTTTTTTTAAAATGTCTCCTAAAGAAAGGTCGTAATGCCAATATTGCCTCGCGTGTTTCTATATTTTTCCAGAACCCAAAATGCTCTTCCCCGCGGTCGGCTTTACAAATATTTTCATTCTTTTGTAAACGATTCGTACCAGTATTTCACAAGGTGACTTATTTAACTGATGGTTCGGTAATAATCATATTTTTCAGCAGCTGCCCTTTTCTTCTTTAAGTCAGAGAGTATTTCATCCGTCTCATAAATTTTGCATACCGGTGAAATAGTTTTAGAAATGGTATGTTCACCCAAGGATCTCAATAATTCTGAGGAATGTCGTCTGCTCCAGAGGACTTGTTTCAAGTTGGGACTTTCGGTATCAAATTCTCCTCACAGTATCGCATTCTCAAATAGTCTTCATCCTCTTTCTTGTCGACAGTTCTGGACTGTCACACATGTTCTCCCCATTCATGGCGTTACACACTGATGAATTCCTCTATTTCAACGTTTCGATTTTTGTTTGTCTGTCTGCTAACGATTTCGAAACGAATTCGTGGTAGAGGCAAGCTGTAACACTGTCTACACTTCTGTAAATAATCGTGCATGTCGTTAAAATGTTTGATAAGCCGCAGCGTTCACGAGAGATGCGCCCACCCACGTCCCGCTACAATTACGAGGTAATGGCCCCGCAAACCGAGCGTTTCATGTTTTTTCAATGCAGCACCAGCTTTGCAAATATTTACAAGCGACGGTTACACTGCAGCGAAACAGCACACCTAGCGGGAATGAGGCTAATGAATTTCTGTACGCATCCATGTTCACATCTCCGAGAGGGCTGGCCCCAACCGTGACTGACAAGTAGTCCGTCACTTCTACAGTAGCAGATCAGATATCTTCGTGTGAGCAAATGTTCGTGATGCCTATGCTATTAATTTTGCACCAGAAACAGATCATACACAAATCTGCGTACTGAAAGTCCTGTACACCTAGCCAATAATCATCATTGCGTTAATCATCCTGTACAAGCTTCTGCATCTCTGCATAGCTACTCCAACCGACATCCTTTTGAAGGTTCTTACTGCAGTTAGGCCTTGGTCTCCCTCTACAGTGTTTACCCCCTTACCTCCCCCCCCCCCTCCCCCCGAATTCCCTCAAATACCACAGTGATGATTCTATGATGTCTCACAACATCCCCTGTCAACCGATCTCTTCTTTTAGTAAATTACGCCACAAGTTTCTTTTCTTCCCAACTCTTAAGTATGTTCTCATTACTCACGCGATCTACCCGTCTAATCTTCAGAATTCATCAGTATCACCACATTTCAAAAGCTTGCATTCTCTTGTCTAACCTGCTTATCGATCACCTTTCATTTACATACAAGGTTCCATTCCAGAAAAATACCTTCAGGAAAGCCTCTCTAACTCCTAAATTTATATTAGATGTTAACAAATTCCTGTTTTCCAGAAATGCTTTTTGGTATTTCCAGTTTACATTATATATCCTTTCTACTTCGGGCACCATTAACTATTTTAATGTTCAAACAACAAAACCCACGGACTACTTTCAGTGCCTCATTTCCTTATGTAATTATCTGATTGTTGACATCGCGTTATGTAAGTCGACTACTCACTATACTTACCACTACAACGACTTTTTTTCAAAAGCTTTCGAATTCCGTTAAAATATATCGTTCCATTACAAAAACACTTTCTTCACCATCTCGGTTGATAGACTACAGTTGCTATGTGGAATAAACATGTAACTAATTTACCTGCCTCTCTGCGTACTATCCATGTACCGAAAATCTCATCACAATATCTTCAACGGTTCACGAAATAAAAGTGGTTCACCTTCCACGTTATTCAAGCAGCATACGAGTACTACGTGGCTTTGAAAGGAATGAAGCCCGTATCGACCCGACCCTGGCGAGTTACTCAACTCAAGCTCGAAATGCGCAGGGATCGGGAACAAAATGGGCTGTAACTTTTCCGGAGGAAGTACAAGGTACGTCTGAGAAGAAGGAAAAAAAGAGTTGCAAACAGAACAGCTTTCAGAGTAATCATCGTTAGCTGCAACGCATTTTTGACGTCGGTTGTAAAGCTGATGGAAACCGTCTGCAAGAACTTCTTGTGGAATAGCTCGTAGCACGTTGTCGTGCATTACTGGATATACGCAATACGCAACGTTTGCGAATGTTCGTGAATGATAATGCTTACACTGTCTCTGCTCACCTTCAACTCTTTTTCTCTCTTTCTCAAAGAGAGCCGCCGACCACCCACAAGCACCCACCGCACTCGTTCGAGGCTCTCTGGGATTGTGCGTGTCAACGCGAACGCGACACATCCTTTCCGCCTCTAATGCGTTTACATCACACAACAGATCCTTCTTAATCACTGATTCAATACCGCGCACGAGTCTTCGTTGTCGTTTTCCCGAATTTGAAGGAAAACTTCACGTCAACTCGTTGCTCCATTTTGCATTGACGAGTGTGACGGATGCTACCCGACGATCGGCGGCTGTCTTTGATTAGAACAGAACATTTGAAGATAAGCAAAGCCAGCGTAAGCACAACTGTTCAAGAACATTTACTGACGCAGCGGATGTCCAAGAACGCGCAACAGCGGTGCTTCGAGCGATTACAGAAGAAGCGTTTGCTGACTGTTTCCAAGAACTTTACAGCCGAGGTCAGGAGGGTGTTTTAGCTAATTGTGATTATTTTGAAGGCCAATCACGTACTCTGTTTGTAACTCTTGTTTGCTTTATTTTCTGAGATCATTTACTGAATTTTTCAGACGCAACTTGCATCCCAGCACGCACTTCAGACAATATGTTGTTGTTATTGTTGTCTTCAGTCCTGAGACTGGTCTGATGCAGCTCTCCTTGCTACTCTATCCTGTGCAAGCTTCTTCATCTCCCCAGTACCTACTACAACCTACATCCTTCTGAATCTGCTTGATGTATTCATCTCTTGGTCTCCCTCTACGATTTTTACCCTGCACGCTGCCCTCCAATACTAAATTGGTGATCCCTTGATGCCTCAGAACATGTCCTACCAACCGATCCCTTCATCAGTCAAGTTGTGCCACAAACTCCTCTTCTCCCCGATTCTATTCAATACCTCCTCATTAGTTACGTGATCTACCTATTTAATCTTCAGCATTCTTCTGTAGCACCACATTTCGAAAGCTTCTATTCTCTTCTTGCCCAAACTGTTTATCGTCCACGTTTCACTTCCATACATGGCTACACTCCATACAAATACTTTCAGAAACGACTTCCTGACATTTAAATCTATACTCGATGTTAACAAATTTCTCTTCTTCAGAAACGCTTTCCTTGCCATTACCCGTCTACATTTAGTATCCTCTGTACTTCGCGCCACAATCAGTTATTTTGCTCCCCAAATAGCAAAACTCCTTTACTACTTTTAAGTGTCTCATTTCCTAATCTAAGTCCCTCAGCATCACCCGAATTATTTCGACTACATTCCATTATCCTCGTTTTGCTTTTGTTGATGTTCATGTTATATCCTCCTTTCAAGACACTGTACATTCCGTTCAACTGCTCTTCCAAGTCCTTTGCTGTCTCTGACAGAATTACAATGTCATCGGTGAACCTCAAAGTTTTTATACGGGTATCTAAATGTGGACGGCCGGACGTGGATGCGAGTCCCGAATCTTACTACCTGCGTCGCCTACCTACAGAAGAATATTTATTTTCTATCGTGCACATTTTTTCACACATTTTGCTTACTTTCACCGCTCTTTTATCTGTGTTTTGTGGTACTGAATCTGCACCTCATCTAATATACTGAATGTTTTGGGGAATTTCCTTTGTTTAAAAAATTCTTGAGAAATGTTCATTCTAATGGTTTTATGGGTTCTCACCAGAGGTGTACACATTCCGGTTTTAACCTGCCAATGTTTTCCTGTTAGCCAGGCAGGCAATCTGCCGCACGCTGTCATCAGAACGGCCAGGTTGCTTTACTCCCATCCAAGTCAAGCTACGCCCACCCCAAGCAGGCTACAGGAGTCTTGCTTGTCGACCCGTCTTCCAGCTGTGCTACGCTACTTAGTAGTGTATTCTGTACGCTTTCGCTGAAGCGCTATGACTAGGGTTCGAAAGGTGATGAAAATACCACGGTATCACAAGACGAGGTTCAATTAAATATGTATTCGTTTTGGGCAGAAAATGCTGAATTTTATTTATCTGTCTTTTTTTCCCTTTTCGCCGTATTTCGGGCATATGAATTTATTTTTACATCAATGATTTTTTCTGCAACTTCACCCTCTTTCGACCAGCACTGGCTATTATCAGTTTGAACCATTATTGGGTCACCTCTAGGAGAAGCACCTCTGAAAGTAGAGATCCTTTGCATCTAAGAACTTTAGGATGTCTATTACATGGAAACGCCAATTAAAGTGAGGTTTTCCTTTGAATTTAGTGTCTTCCAGTAAAATATGATCCCAGTTGCACCAATTTTAATTACTTCTTCCGGGACGTGTATTCGTGTTCGTTAAATTCATTGTAAATAGCCAAAACAGTTTATTCTAAATTCCCCAGATACATTTTAGCAAGCACAGAGGGTATTTTTCATATCATGTTAATCTAAAATGTACATGTCTGAAAGAAGCTATTTTTTCATACTAAGCTTTCTTCTCACTACGTTCCATACCACCAGAATGGGGTTTTCAATAGCAATGAGCTAAATTTTTTACTGTTTCAATCAATATTTGCCCTAAATTTAGAAACACATTCTTTTTGAAAATATTTATGGAGCGAGGAAATAGCTGGTCAAATTTTCAAACATGTCGCAAGGTACTCGAAGTTCCCGAATGATTGTTTAGTAACTTTTTTCACAGTTTGCATTGTGTGACACCTACCGATTTATTTGAAGCTGGCTCATACACACACAACTTTTCCCCTGCTAGACTTGCGCTCTATTTCGCGATTGGTCTTATATTCCCCAATTCTTAATTCTTCCTCAATCGCCTTAAAGTCTGGATTGTTCGTTTTGCTGCTCCCACCGTTAAGATAAACGAGCTGCAGTGAAACAACACATGCAAACAAATACCTGGCTATTCTGCAGTCACGTTGGAGCGATAACGCAACCTGTTGACATGTGCAGTAGGCGAACGAGTCCCGTGAAGCTTGCCAGGCCAGCGGAAACCCTAGTTGGTGTGCTAACCACTGTGCTTCAGTACACTTTTACGTTACGCCAGGCTGAGCTGCTTTTAATGTCTGCGGCTGAGATAGGGGCAGGCAGACTGCAAGGAGAATTTGTACATTTCTGGTTTTCAACGGATGGCCACGCTTCTCACACCAAGAAGTCGTGTAAAATTTCGCTGAGTTCATGTACGCAGAATCGAGCTAACGTACGCAGAATCTGCGACCATCTAGAGCGGCATTGTGAATTTTTGCCACTATCTCGTCGGCCGAACAAATTTTAAGACGTCCTAAGCACCCATTAACGTCAATGGACGCACAACAACGCATCATTGCAGTACATTTCTTAATCGTCGAATAGGAAGCTCCACGATTTCTTAGACTGAACCCTTTCGAAATACGTTAATTCAGAAGACTTACTGATTTAATAGAATTCATTTTTCTTCAAAACCTTGCCACCACGTTGTTTACATGATCAGCACACAACGCATCTATCTGCACGTATCTGAACTTCCTTAGAACTAGTTCTAGATGGTCCAATTCCGAAACATCATAGTACTCTGCACTTCGCAGAAAGTTTTTGAACGTGCCCTGTATGTAGAGTTTTCAACTTCCCATCCACATCGCTGTGGCAGCTTGTAAAATTAAGTTACTGGAAACATCAGTTATGACCTTTTTTTAAGCCCCTCATAGCTTTGAACTAATGACGGTTTTGTGAGAGAGATGGTTCTCGCAAAATTTTAGATTACATTTGTTTGCGTAACAGTGTATTTGCCCATCTTCGTATTAGTTTTTGTATGGTTTTTTTATTTGACTATATGGTTATGTTCCTAGTTATGTTGACATGCAAATTCTTTAATTTTAATAGATTGTCCACGCCATCCGTCTTTGCACGTCAAGAGTTATGCTAATTATTTTAGTGCGTTTTGTATGCTGGTGCTCATGAGTTACACTTTTTTAACTTCACATCGGTGATACCAGGGTGTTACGCTATTCGACGGTAATAGTGTATGACACATTTCCTTGTATTTTATTGTAATAGTATCTGTTGATCTAAATACAAGGCTGGCCAGTACCAACCCTGGTTGTGCTATACTCTCCTAAGGGATGCCATCACATGTTGCTTACTCCCCACACTGTAAACATCGTAGTACACAGTGAGCATAACAATTTCAGGTGTGGTGTCGCTAACCGACTTTTTTTTTCTAAGCAAACTTTATAAGGTCCAGGGGGGCAAAATTAGCAAATCGCTAATAATGAATTAAGCGTTTCATTTAAAAACATTAAGAAAATAAGGCTACTTAGATCAACGAATTCTCTCACGAAACATATAGCGACCGTGTATCCATGCACAAAAAAGAAATAAAAAAGGGTATTTAAAAATATTTCTTTATCGATAGAATACTGAATGTTAACTGAGGTTTGGAAGAGGTCTAGTGATACATCCAGTCCAACGAGAGTGACTATATTGTTATTGCAACATCACGATTAATCTACAGTATGTTTCCAATGTTGCGGCATGTTACCACGAAGCTACCGTGTAAGCGCACACTGGCGCCCTCTAATTTCAGTGTGAAAACATAAGATTTTAAAGATTTAAGTACTGCTAAAATAACCACAATTTCTGGGTCTAAGAATAAAGTTTTCCAAGCGAAGAGTACCATCTAACGCACTTTTCAGTATTCGTCACAAATGTGAGCATCTATCAATAAGTGTACATCTGGATTTTATACAACGAAAATTTCCGCTATAAAAATCAACACGGTTTCTGCAAACAGAGGTTTTGCGAAACTCTGTTCGCTCTGTCCATCAATGGGTGCCAGAGCACCGTAGAGAACGGCACCAGGTTGGTGCCGCGTTGCTTAACCTCAGAAAAGCATTTGATATACTTCCGCACCAGTCGTTTAATGAACAAAATACGAGCTTACCGGGTATAGGACCAGATCTGTGACAGGATTCAGGGCTTGCTTGCAAGCAGAACTCAATATGGCGTTCCTTATGGATCAAAATCTACAGTTATAAACGTACTTTCAGGACTACTCCAAGCAAGTGCTACAGTATCGTTACTGTTTACAGTATTCAATGCCATACACACATACAAAAAAAAAGTTTTCCATCACCCCGGTTCCCAGAACTCCTGAAGATAGACGTTGACAGTGGATATTATATCACAAACACAGTCCCTCTGGCTGTTCAGAGATGTCACTAAACCCGACCAAAGATGTAAACAGCCATGCATGAGTAGCGCCTATTAGACGGAGGTGGTCCGACAGCCGATCAGTTCCAGTCATTCCACCAGGAAGTAAGTTCACGGCTCGTGTTGTCTGTAGTTCAACCATGCCTAGACGGTCAATACCGCGGTTCGATCGCGTCCGCATTGTTACTTTGTGCCAGGAAGGGCTCTCAATAAGGGAAGTGTCCAGACGTCTCAGAGTGAACCAAAGCGATGTTGTTCGGACATGGAGGAGATACAGAGGAACAGTAACTGTTGATGGCATGCCTCGCTCAGACCACCCAAGGGCTACTACTGCAGTGAGTGACCACTACCTACGGATTATGACTCGGAGGAACCCTGACAGCAACGCCACCATGTTGGATAATGCTTTTCGTACAGCCACAGGACGCCGTGTTACGACTCAAACCGTGCACAATAGGCTGCATGATGCGCAACTTCACTCCCGACGTCTATGGCGAGGTCCATCTCTACAACCACGACACCAGGTACAGATGGGCCCAACAACATGCCGATTGGACCGCTCAGGATTGGCATCACGTTCTCTTCACCGATGAGTGTCACACTTGCCTTCAACCAGACAATCGTCAGAGAAGGTTTTGGAGGCAACCCGGTCAGGCTGTACGCCTTAGAGACACAGTCCAGCCAGTGCAGCAACGTGGAAGGTCCCTGATGTTTTGGGGTGGCACTATGTGGAGCTGACGTACGCCGCTGGCAATCATGAAAGGAACCGTAACGGTTGCACGATACGTGAATGCCATCCTCCGACCAATAGTGCAACCATATCGGCAGCATATTAGCGTGGCATTCGTCTTCATGGACGACAATTCGCGCCCCCATCGTGCAGATCTTGTGAATGACTTCCTTCAGGATAACGACATCGCTCGACTAGAGTGGCCAGCATGTTCCCCAGACATTAACCCTATCGAATATGCCTGGGATAAATTGAAAAGGGCTGTTTATGGACGACGTGATCCACCAACCACTTTGAGGGATCTACGCCGAATCGCCGTTGAGGAGTGGGGCAATCTGGACCAACAGTGCGTTGATGAACTCGTGGATAGCATGCCACGACGAATACAGGCATGCATCAATGCAAGAGAACGTGCTACTGGGTATTAGAGGTAGGATGTGTACAGCAATGTGGACCATCACCTCTGAAGGTCTCGCTGTATGGTGGTAAAACAGGGTCCGAAACTCCCGAAACCGAGGTGATGCAAAACTTTTTTTATGTGTATATATCATCTAGCGCGGTGGTGGCGTGCGCACAGATACTGTTTTATTATTAATTGGTAGCCTACACAAATAAGTTATTAGCTCCCAACATAGGAGCTCCACTAAGCGTATTAGATCGCTGTCACCCTCAGCGACCCTAAAGTAGTGATACTGTAATTGCGTGATGATGTGGTGGTGTGTGAGCGGATGATTCATTAATAGCAATAATTGTACTTCTATTTAAATGCATTATGCAGTATGAGATATGATCACAAATTGATTGGTTAGTTACATGTTCCATGGATCATTTTACAAGATAACGCGTAATGATGTGGAACGAGTCATTTTTGATTCACATCGCAAATTAATTTGTACATATGATTACATTCCGAATATTTCTAAACTTTTTTTAAAAAGATAAAAAAGTTACACAGGTATGAGTCAGTAATTCCTATCCACTGTCTTTTACGCATTATAGTAATACAAATTCTTCTACAGAATACGAGGAGCTGCCAAGCAGAAACTTTCTCAGTTATTTTCAAATTGTACTTCGCTGTCAGGCAATTTATTTCATGGGTAAGTGATCAAAAATTTTTGTTGCAGCATTGTACACCCCTTTTTGTTACTGAATGTTCTGAATGTAATTTTACTTCTACTCACTGCGTTGTATTACCGCAGTCTTAATATAATTTCATATTCCTTGTTACAAATCAGTACAGCATTTGAAGAGGACTGTTCCTGTCATGCAAATTCACGAATCCACTTTACTTCCGTGTCAAAATTTATACCGTAGTAACTGAGCTGTACGAGTCTCCCACGCCCATGAATTGTCAATACTGAAAGACAAACTATATGAGCAACTAAAATGAGGATACTGCGACTGGTGTTCGGCTGAAATCGACCGATTAAATATGGCACGAATGTAAATACTTGGCTACGCTAGAGATAAAAGTATTATCACATCTTTATTTGGTATTCACCTTCGTCGGTATCGCTAACTCAGAACTAAATTGTCACCTTCCAATTTAATCTGGGCCTCGGACCACGCTACAGGCCATGCTATAGATAACCAAGTGGGCCGGTTTCAGCCGAATGCCAGCTGACCGCACTCATTTTAGCGCCTAATCAAGCCGTATATCATTCTCTCTCTCATATCCTCTAACACCGCAGTGGCCGCGCTAATTGCCCATATGTCCCTGAGATAAGTGCACAGTTCTTCTTACTAATGGAAGGCCTCAGACACGGACAACCGATTATCATCATCTTATTTGGGTGCGCACACGCATGTTTTTCTAGAAATCGAGAGAAGAAACTGCCCCTTACGTACCCATAACGTAAACCCTGGTGAATGAAAACGCCGCCGACGTAGCGACCAACACGTTTTGGTTGGGCCGCGGAGAACCCGTGTTCGATTCCCAAACGAATTCTGCAGTTTCTTTATTTCGTAATTTTTTTTTTTTGCATATCGAAATTGGAGGAACAGGAGGGATAATAAAGTAAGTAAATCGAAAAGGAATAATAAGAACGTAGGCAAATAAATTTCTCTATCGACTTTCCTTAAAAAAAAAATTAAAATTTTAAGCCTCGTTGTACGCAAACAATTCCGAGTTAGACAGCTGAGGATTTGTTACAAGAGACCACAGACAGACAACCGCGCGATGCTTGTTTACAGTCACGCGCGGGACAGGATTTTATTTTGAGGCTTTAAAATTTTAATTAATTTCCGAGAAACCCAGTGGGAACTGCCCACGGTGCGTACACAATAACGGCTCTTAGAATAATCCACGATCACGTGTCAGCACCGATTTTTGAGGCAATTTTATCGTATGCATCAAAATTAATTCCCTAAAAACAAATATCTTAAATGGAAACGATGTCTGTTTTTCGCGGAAGGAACAGTGTTGTTGCGCGAAGATTGTATTAATTACATGTTCTTAGTGACAGGACTGTATCTGCTTCGGGTATTTTATGCCAAGCACCATCCATGTAGTTTTTAGAAGTAAAGTAAGAACGTGTAACACAGGGAGTGAAAGAGCAGTTGTAAGAATCACGATTAAAATTTTAATTCTTTACTAATCAAAGTAGTTTGGTATATATGTCTACCTTGTTATTGTTTTATTTCACTTATTAACATTCCTACTCCTAACAAATTCGACAGAGCAAAAAAAATACAGTTCGGAAAAACACAGCAGTTTCTCCGTTCCCTAGTCAAATGCCTTGGTCGCTACGCCAGCAGCACTTTCGTTTACTAGCGTATACCGTATAGATACGTAAAGGGCAATCGTAACCTATCTAGCAAAATATTCGTTTGTGGACTTCATTTATGATGATGAAAAATGTTCAGTTTTCAGTTATCTATCGATGCCTTTCATTTTTAGTCGACGGCGCGTACTGAACTCTGAAATAGCTTTCTCAAAAACGGGAAGCTGTTGAAGGCAAAATACCTTGTAGTCTTTCATTTTAGTCTGCACACGAGCGACCTTCCAAACATGAGTCGAATCGGATTGCTGCGACTGAGACCTTCCCTTTGTTAGCCTACTGTCGAATTCACCAACGTAAGTTAAAAATTAAGCAAATTTTAGTGTATTACTGCCTCCGTAAGTACTTTTGTTTGTTGCTGAGCAGGAAACTACCTTCTTAAAAAGCTCTTTACGTAAGATGGCATTTTTAGATTTGGCAGGTAATTGCTAGAAGCATATTATTATAAAATATGCAGGCCGCGCGAGCGCTTGATTCGACTCTGACGACCACTGATCTAATGGACAACGTCGGAAGGTCCGTGATGTTGTCCGCAGATGATGTTGCCTGTAATGTGGCAGCAACGCCACAAGATTGCAGCGAATTGCAGGAAGACCTGGGGAGTATCGATGATAGGCGCAGGGATTGGCAGTTGACCCTGAACTTCGATAAATTTAACGTATTGTGTATAAACCGTGGAAACGATCCATTACTGTTCGATTACACTACTGATAACATATCACTGGAAAGATTCAAATATTCAGGGGTATGCATCCGCAGCGACTTAAAGGAGGCCACATTGGAAGAAGCTTAAGGAAACGAAGTCGATACCCAAAACAAGTGGCTCACAGAACACTTATTCGATCGATTTTTCAGTGCTGTTAGTCGGTCTGTGGCCCATACCAGGCTGGACTAATGGAATAGGCATTGGAGAGCGGCGCATTTCGTCACGGGATCGTTTGGTCAGCTCGAGAGCGTCACGAAAATCCTAAAAAAAACTTCAGAGGCAGACGCTAGAAGACAGGCAATCTGTTTCAGGGAGAGATTTTCAGTTGAAATTCTGGTGCACTTTCTGGAAACATATTACTTCCGTCCACATACGAAACACGGAACAACAGCAGCAGCTCAAACAGAGGATTACCGTCAGTTGTTCCCAACCACCATTCCGGAATGCAATAAGGAAGGGGAGAAATGACAGAAGTACGTGAAGTACCCATCGCAACACACCCTGATGTTCAGAGTATACATTAACGTGTCCCTGTGGCCTCCCTGGCTTGCACAACTCATAATCTAGGAGCGCATCACGCGCCTGAATCTAGGAGCGCATCACGCGCCTGAATCTAGGAGCGCATCACGCGCCTGAATCTAGGAGCGCATCACGCGCCTGAATCTAGGAGCGCATCACGCGCCTGAATCTAGGAGCGCATCACGCGCCTGAATCTAGGAGCACATCACGCGCCTGAATCTAGGAGCACATCACGCGCCTGCAGCGCCTCAACCGAACTGTCATCGGTGTGTGGCGGGTAGCGTGCCTGCAGGTTCCGCGCTACCAGCCAGTCTTTGGCCCGCTGGGTGATTTTCCACGACGGCAGGCGGCTGAGGAAAATACACGTGAAACAACCTGCAATTGCATCTCACAGACAGTCTGCAGTGGCTGCCCTTCTTCAGCATGGACAATCATACAGTTCTCTGCCTTAGTAACCACGGCTACTCATCACTTTATCTTCTTCCGAAGGAGGATTTGTTGCAGCTCTCTATGTTGGTCTATCCTCAGCACGCCTCTTCACCTCTGCATAACTATTATAACTCATATGCATCTGAGCCTGCTGTCTATAATCAATCCTTGGTCTCCTACAAATCCCCTCCTCCTCACCACGTTTCAATACCAAACAGACAATTTCCCGATGCGTTAGGATTTGTTCTATCAACTGATCCCCTCTTTAGTCAGGCTAGGTCACAAACTTCTTTTCTCCCCAGTTCAGTTCGTTACCAACTCATTAGTTATTTCATCTATCCACATAATTTTTATGATTTTTCCGTAGCACCACATTGCAACATCTTCTATGCACTTCTCGTCTCAGTGCCTTATAACCAATAGTTCAATTCCGTACAAGGTTACAGTGCAGAGAGGTACTTTCAGAAAAGTGTTCCTAATATTTAAATTTGTATTAGACATTAATAAATTCTCTTTTTCAGAAGCGTTTTTCTTATAACTGCCACTCAAGATTTTATGTCCTCCCTGCCTCAGTCATCATCACTTATATTGCCGCCCAAACAGTGAAATTTGTCTACTACTTTCAGTGTCTGGTTTCCTAATCTAAATACCTCAGCTTCGACTGATGTAACTGGATTATATTTCATTGCGCTTGTTTTATTTTTTGTTGATCTTCATTTTACCACTCCGTTTCAAGACACTATATATTTCGTCTAGCTGCTCTTCCAGATATTTGATGTCTCTACCAGAATTACAGTGTGTCGGTAAAAGAAAGTTTCTGTTCCTTCTCCCTGGATTTCATTTCCTTCACAGCTTTCTCAGTGTACAGATTGAATATAACCGGAGATCGGCTACAATCCTGCCTCACCTTCTCTTCAACTACTGCTTCCCTTTCTTGTCCCGTCCGACGAATCTTATAACTCCACTCTGGTTTCTGTACAAGTTTAATATAACTTTTCGCCACCTGTATTTTATCCCTGCTCCCTTTAGAATTTCGAAGCGAGTATTCCAGTCAACATTGCCAAACAATTTCTCTGAATCGACAAATGTTATAAACGAAGTTTGTCTTTCTTCACTGGACGCTCCAAGAAAAGCTGTATTATCACGATTTTATGCCTGTTCCCACGTTTCTCGGAGCTCGAAGTACCTGATATCAGGCTTCTATCACATTTTGTTTTCTTTTCTAAATAATTCGTGTCAGTATTTTACGACCATCATTACTAGGTTCGGTAACTCGGCCACGTTTGATAATAGTTATCATTGAGGCTAAATAACTACACAGAGTGTGAGTTATCGCAAAACGGCATTAAAATCAGGTTGAATTACCACAAACCATTAAGTTCTACAATATTTCACTGACGTTTAGGTCTTGTGTATATGCACAGGGAATACGCTAAAGCCCAAGAATTTACATTTCGTAATGTACTGGTGTCAAACACCACAGCTAAACAAAAAATAGAAACTAATTTTTCTGACGTTAGTCACCGTGACGGCTAAGTGGTTACGAGTCAGACTACCAATCCAAAAGTCCACGGTACAAGACTGTATCGACCCTACGTCTGTTTCCTTCACCTATCGCTTGATTCACTCCCATAATGATTTGCACGTGTGACAACGACCAAGTTGCACACTGGATCGGAGTCAATGTTACACCGTAGTAGTGGTGAACATTCAAATGAGGTGTGTCCACCCTTTGCCCTTATGACGACGCGATGTTTTCTTTGGAAGCTTTCAATGAGGTGTATGAATGACAGAAGGGATGGCAACCCTCTCTTCCTCAAGACCCGCAATCCAGATAAGAGAATTATGTTGGACGCTTATTATTCTACACGGCAAATGGTAGACATCTTCTATTGTAGTCTGGCAAATGGAAGCAACCGTCGTGCACTGGGAAGTCTTACATTATGCTGGTTAGGTAAAACTACAATGTAAAAGTATTTCACATATTTTTCAGAACACAAAATGTTTCCATTAGAAGTAATGTAAGCGCTGCACCTACCAAGAGCTGTGAATTCGGCTTGCAGTTAACAGCAATGACAGATGTTTACTGCATTCTGTATCCATGGACAATAACAGAAGACTGTCTCGTTTTTTACTGTATTCTGCACGTAGTTCGTAACAGCGATGCGCTTTCAGTAGAGAGATGTTTTAAAGTATCGAAGTGATCATAGCTCTTAAAGTATGGATTTTAGAGCCCATCTTGATAGGAATTTTTTTTTCTAGTTTTGATGCATATTGCCATCTGTGAAAATAACTTATCGAACACTTTCTTTTAACACGGAGTGTACGCTGGTGAGCCGAAACATAACAACCGTCCTCTGCGAAAATGAATGGCGCAGTAACGAAAGTACGTATTTACACGGAGCGAAGATGAATGTGTGGACATAAGAGCAGCAGGTTCAGTGGGAATGCAGTGGCTGTATAGGGTACTATCGAGCGTGTGGAGAAATAGTAGAATACCTGACGATTGGAGAAGAGGAGACATTGTTCCCACCTTCAAAAAAGGCAATAAAAGACTTTGTAAAAATTACAGAGGAATAACCCTTATGAGTCAGAGCCAAGATTTTTTAAAGAATTTTACTAAATCGAATAAGCGAAAAGATAGAAAAGGAGCCGAGTGAAGAACAGCATGGGTTTAGGAAAGAAAGAAGCACCTGATATTTTCTTTCCGTCAACTGATGGGAAAAAGTTGGGAGTATAACAAAAGGGTGATAATGGTTTTTATAGACATAGGAAAGGCATACGACTCAGTTAACAGGGAAAGACTTTGGGAAGAAGTGAAGAAGATAGATATAGAAGATGGATACATTAACGTAATAAATACAATGTAAAGAGGACACAATTGTAGAATTAGAACACCATTGGGGAACTCTGAATACTTCGAAATAAGAACAGGACTTAAGCAAGGAAGTATTCTATCTCCTGCACTTTTTAATGTTGTGATGGAGGGAATGAATAGGGGAGTTAAGGATATAGTTAAAGAAAAAGACAAAAAGATGATTTTTGCAGATGATATGGTAATATGGGGTGATAAAGAGGTAGATGTACAGTTACAACCTGATGCATGGAAGGAAATAATGAAGAGGTATGGATTAAAAATAGAGATAAGAGTGAAGTAATGGTATTTGGAAGAGAGAAAGGGATCAACGGAAATATTACCTTGAACGGAGAACCCCTCAAAGTGGTAGAAGGTTTCACTTATTTAGGCAGTGAAATATCTAGGGCTGGAAGAATAACCAACGAAATTAATAGGAGGTTACAGAAGGGGGACAATTTCTACCAAACAATAAAACAGCTGATTTGGAATAAGGAAGTTTCTGAAAAAGCAAAACTCCTCATGTATAAGAATTATTACTTCCCTATTGTCACCTATGGTGGAGAAACATGAACGACAGAAAGGGAGTGCAAGCAGGAGAAATGTAATTTCTCAGAGCTGTTAAGGGAAAAACAAGGATGGACGGAGTAAGGAATGTAGAGATTAGAAAGGAACTTAAACAAGAAAGTATGAGAGAAGAAACTGAAAAAAAGAGATTAAGATGGTATGGGCATGTTAAAAGGATGCATGGGCACAGACTCACCAAAATTATGGAAGAACTCAAGATGGATGGAAAGAGACCCAGAGGGCGCCCTAGAACATGGTGTAAAACGGGAGTGAGAAATTCTGTGTAAAGGAGAGGAGTGACCTGGCAGCAAGTGGAGGAGGAGAAGTGGAGGGAGGACCGAGCCAAATGGAGAGGACTCGTCAGCCCCCGGACCCGGCAGTAGCTGGAGCAGGATCCGAATATAGATAGACAGAAAGATGAGTGGGAAATCCTTTCAGCGGTGACACGTGCCGCAAATGGAGAAATCCAAGGGCACACGATTGTGACAAAGGGCAGACTGTTACGGGTTATCGCCTGGGAAGAAGCATCTCGGAAACTGCGAAGTTGGTCCGGCGTTCACTTGCTACTGCCGTATTCACAGGAAGTAACTGAAGGACCGCGATATCAGGAGAACAGTCGTGGTGCAGGCACTAGTATTTCGGAGCACAGCGTTCAGCACACACCGTTGAACGTGGGGCTCCGCAGCAGACAATCTTTGCATGCTCCCATGTCGACGCAACGCTCTCGTCGATTACGACTGCAATGGGCACGGTACCATGGAAACAAGACCGTGGTTCAAAGGAAACGTGTCGCCTGATCGGTGAATCACGTTCCTCGTTACACGAGGACGATGGTCGTACCCAGATATGCCGTAGGGGTGGAAAAAACAGACCAGTTAAAACCGATACCAATATCTTAGTTCTGAATAACCGGTATTTTTCGGCATTTGTTTGGTTCGATTATCCCATTTTTCTTTTCTTTTTACTAACAACAAATTTAAAGAACCGAAATATCAAGAAGCCATAGAAGTAGAGCTAAAATTTTTCGTTTGTAAATAATCCTTTCTTTAAGGAATAATTTTTATTACGAACAACAAACACATGGGTCAGGAATTGGTACAGCATTGCTGAGAAAAACGATGTCTCTGATGCCGTGTGTCGTGGTTTGAGGTACACATGGACGTGCAGCGTGGACGACCTGCCACCAACTGGTCATAGGGTAGTTCTTCGCTGTCGTCGCCGGACACCCGTTGCAGTGCAGAATGGCGCCAAGCCTTGTCTGGACATACTTTTACGAAGTAACATAGCAATTAAGTACAATGCTTCATTTGCTTTTAAGAGATTAAAGGTTTGTCTGTCCTTTCTATGAAATAATAAAAGAGGAAGGAAATTATGGTAACAGTAAAAAATTGAAATCTTGACAACAATTCATTCATAGTATTTAATAAAAAAAGGATGCCTGTGTCCACATAATATGCCTTCATCTGCTGGTAGCCCTAGAAAACGGACAAATTAATACGAAAAACAGGGCTCTTGAACCTCAGTTTTCGTCCTTTAGCACTGGCTATTTGTAGTGTTCAAATAGTGGAATGATTCCCGAATACAACATGATTTTTAAGAATAGTCAGTAGGACATTTTAAGCAGAGTCAGTAGGAGAATACCGGCGACTTTTTGTAGTTTTCAATACTTACCACTTTCCTCGAATGCAGTAACGGGGGACGGACTAAGTTATCTTTTCTTTTCCTATTTAACATTTTGATTCCATGTATCTTGAAACGGAGAGAGTCAAGATTTTTCAATCTTTGTTCGATTTCTATGTTTATAAAGGAAATCATAGGAATAACAAACCGGAAATCGTTTATTGCAGATACCGTTTTTTGAGAGGTTTTAACAGTCAGGTTAACTGGTGTGTAAAAAACCGATACAACGGAAAACTGGTTGTTTCAGCGATAACTGCCATCCCTAACACGCCGTCATCCAGGGTGAACGCCTGCTCGATACATGCACCACACGACGGATGCAGGTCAGTGGCGGCAACAGTATTATGCTATGGTGAACATTCACACTGGCCTGAAAAGCTGTGTACTGCGTGAACATTATTGCGAAGCACCTGCCTCCCTTCACGCTTGATGTTTTCTCCTACGGCGATGCCATCTTCCAGCGGGATAACTGTCCATGTCACAAAGCCATACCTGTTTTACAGTGGTTCGAGCGGCATAATAATGTCTTGGGCAACAAATTCGCATGATCTGTACGCAGTGGAACAGATGGGATGCTATCGGGCGCAAAATTCGTGTCCACATTATCACCGGCCCGTAATGTACGGGGACTGCATGTCCTGTGCCTAGACTTCTGGTGTCACAAAAAATGGTTCAAATGGCTCTGAGCACTATGGGACTCAACTGCTGAGGTCATTAGTCCCCTAGAACTTAGAACTAGTTAAACCTAACTAACCTAAGGACATCACAAACATCCATGCCCGAGGCAGGATTCGAACCTGCGACCGCAGCGGTCTTGCGGTTCCAGACTGCAGCGCCTTTAACCGCACGGCCACTTCGGCCGGCTCTGGTGTCACATACGAACAGAAATCTACCAAGAACTTGTCGAATCCATGAAAAGCAGAATCGTTGCGAATGTGAACCAACACGATATTAATCAAGAAGTCATTATGTTTTCGCTCATTACTGTATACACTCAGCATTAAGTACAGTGAGAACATATGGAATCCTATTACTGCCAACAGGAAACAGCTGAGCTGCAAGAGAACTTTCTGCTGTGTGAGTGGCATTACTGTATCCTGATAATGTTTATCAAAGTATTGCGCTGGGACAGACTCAAATAACTCGTTTTAGTTAGTTTACAGTATTGGTGGTAACTCATTGGAAACAGTAACAAGTGCAATATATCCGACTGGAATGATCGCATGAAACTGCCAAGCTGGCGCCCTTACTAGGTAAGATTTATACAAAAGGCAAATCGGATAAAGAAGGGCGGTGTGTTTCGTCACGGATGCGTTCAGTAAGCGCAAGAAAGTTGAGGTGTTGACACAAATGCGAGCTAGGTGGATCATGAGTCACTCTGAGGCACGCTGCTCGCAAGTGAATACGTAATTTTACAGACTTACTCACCAAACTGCATCTACATCAATGCTTCACAAGCTGCCTGACGGTGTATGGCGGAGCGTACTCCTGGTACCACTAACTGATCCCTCCTTACCTGTTCCATTCGCAAACGACGCGTGGGAAGAATGATTGACCGTAAGCCTCTATATTAGCCCTATTCTCGAATTTTCTGATTGTGGTCACTTCGCGAAACGTATGTGGCAGGAAGTAAAATGTTGTCGGACTCTTCCCAAAAACTACAGTAAGCCTCTCCGTGACGCACAACGCCTCTCTTGTAGCGTCAGCCACTGGAGTTTGTAGAGCATCTCCGTAGGGCTCTCACGTCGACGAAACGTGCCGCTCTTAGTTTGAATTCTCTATCTCTTCTATCCGTCCTGACTGGTAAAGGCCCCACATTGACGAGCAATTCTGAAGAAGGGATTTAATAAGCGCCTTGTAAGTCACTTCTTTAGTGGATAAATTACATTTCCTTCAGGTTCTTCCTACGAGCATAAATCTCTGTCTGGCTTCTCTTTTTCTACTGTTTTGTTTTATAAGGCCATTCCACTTACGATCGCTCCGGGTAGATACTCCAGCGTATTATACGGTAGTTACTGTTTCCAGCAATTTGTCGTCAATAATGTTGTTGCAGAGTAGGGGATTTCTTTTCCTATGTACGGGCAGTATGTTACATTTATTTACGACCAGGGTCAACTGCCATGCTAACGGGCTCGCCGCACTGGAAACACAGGTTCCCTTCCTATCACTGAAATTGAGCGCTGTAGGTCTTGGCTAGCAGATGGATGGGTGACCGTCGGGTCTATCGAGCGCTGTTGGCATGCGGGATGCACTCAGTCATTTTGAGGCCAATTAAGGAGTGAATTGATCTATAAGTAGCGGCTACGGTCACCAATCTGCTGAGGATGACACGACCGTCGCTCGGCACCGTCTGGCCTCCCGCAGCCTGTTCGGACGGAGTTTAGTTTTAGTCAACTGCCAATCCCTGAACCATTCCTCTGTTGCTCCTTTTGAAAATCGTTACAGTTTTATGACGTTGCCACCTTCTAATCGACATCTGCACGTGCTCACAGCGAACAGCCTTAGACACCTTCCCAAGCATTCTGCTAGATCATTTACACACACTGTACACAGTAATGGTCCTATCACACTCTCCCGAAATTACCAAACATCTGTCGATTTTGTTTACTTAAGAGCGACGTGTCGAGTTCTATCTGCAAGGAAGTCTTCAATATTCGCTAAGCTCGTATTTTTTTCCCCACTACACGCCACAGTGCGAGACAGTGTCTAATGTCTTCCTGAAGTCCAAGAACACGGCACCAATCTGAGCGCCGATATATACAGCCCTGTGGGTATCACAGATGAACAGAGTGAACTGTGTTTCCCAAGAGGTCTGTTTGGGGATCCATGTTGATTTTTATAAAGGACGTTTTCCGCTCTCCAAAAACGTCATAATTCTTGAGCATAAACACATTCCATGGTTCTACAACAGACTGCCGTCAACGAAAGAGGACTGTAATAATGTGTGTCGCTCCTACGATCCTTGTGATAAGAGGCAGCTAGAAGGAGAGCAAGTTCCTTCGAATAATCTCTTTAGAATCTTACAGGTATCACATCTAACCAAATGCCTTTCCACTACTAAGCAACTGTAACTTTTTTTCGCCAGCAGTTATTTCAGTATCTGCCATTTCGAAGTTCCTACGTACGATGATTAAAAGGAGGGATCGAATTACTATCTTCCGCGGTGAAACAATTTCGGAACACCGAATTCAGCACTTCAGCCTTCTCTCTGTCATTTTCCGTTTCGATGCCCTTTGGTTAGTGAGTGACTGAATAGATGAACGCTTCTCCCACGGCTCTCCTAATGCTCATTTTTTTCTTGCAGCTTTTGTTTGTCAGCTAGGTTTTGACTTCTGAATCTGAGATGAAGGTCTCTTCGTTTACGTAGCAGTTTTCTATCACGGCTATTAAACCACGGTGTATATTTCACATCCCTTACAACTTGGCACGGAACATACTTGTCTACGGCATACTGAACGACGCTTTTGAATTTTTTTTCCATTTGTGCTCTATATCTTCGTCCTGAGACTGAACAGTTGATGTTGCCTACTCAGATACTAAGCTAAAATATTTTTCTGGCTTTCTTAACATTCTTTGTACCCTGAGTCATAGTTGCTGTCACAGCCTTATGATTACTGTCATGAGTTGGTTCTCCAATTACTGGGACAAACTACAGTGGTATGCTTTTTAAGAAGGACGTTGTGGATCACTGAGCCCATTTTTTATAACATTTCGCGAACTTGCGTTGCAAGAAGAATCATGCATACATCTTGCAAAACGACCGCAACAGAAAAATCAGATAGATAGGAGCAATTCGCGAATGAAGAATGAACGGTTGAAATTATAGCGTCTCTATATCTTCCGTCACACATCGTCATGTCGCTTATTGAGTGTCTATGTTGATCCAAACCTTTTGACGCACTCGTTTTTTCAAAGAAACGTCATCTAGAGAAAATACTATAATCGTCTGCTTTAATAGGTTTCTTAATCAGTCTAATCTTGATTGTAATGTTAATTACCGTCAAGGACATTTGTATTTCGGCAATTCGCACCTTAATCATTGTAATCTTTCCCTAAGTCGCGAGCAGTTTAGCGCATCACGGTCAAATACATTTTAACAGCTCATTCGTTATTGTCGTCAAGCTTTTCGCTTGATATTAATTTTTCATTATAAGAAGGTAGGTCAGAATTACAACAGCCTTGCGGCGTTCCATATCACCACTACTACGAGTATGTAATATTTAGCACAACCACACTTTGTATCCAAACATGCGAAACATATATAATCACCGCTAAGTAATTTTACTTTCGCGTAGTAGTGGTGATACGAAACGCCGCAAAGCAGTTTTAATTCTGACCTACCTTCTTATACTGAAACATTAATATCAGGCGAAAAGCTTGAACGACAATAAAAAATGAGCTCTTAAAAATATATTTCAACGTGATGCGCCAAACTGTGCAATGATTAAGGTGCCAATTGCCGAAATACAAATGTCCTTGACGGTAATTAACGATATGATCAACATTAGACAGTATATATACATTTTCACAGTAATTAAAAAGCTTACCACAAACACTGAAATGTGGTCCCTATATCGCGAACTACCCATGTGACAACGCAGCATTACACGATGTGTGCTGTAACCAGACGCGGAAAGACAATACGACTAGTCGTTGCAAATAGAAAGGCACGTGACAAAGTATCTGGCACCTTAAATGATGCTTTATTTGCCTTGTGTCTTAGCCACACGCTAGTAATTCAAACGGCCGCTGTAGTAACGAACGCCTATAACTTGCAAGTCAGCTATGTAACACCGAGCTGCCGGCGTTGCATAATCCGTCGGACGGAGTTTGCGACCAATGGCAGGCGCTGCTGTAACTGCATGTCGACAACTGAGAAAGTCCTTACCCTTATATACCAAGAGCTATACCGTAATTACGACGACCGCTGCTTCTTTCCTACACTTGAAGAAATGTGTTTAAAGGGTTTTCAGACCAAGTGCACGGACTATTTAACTGTTGCGTTAATTGTATCCCAGTCCATCGCATGCTAATGTTTACGCAGCAGTATTCCTTTCGTCACTTACGACTACTTACATATTCGTTTTCATAATAAACCAGATCGACAACAAAACATTACAGTTGGCGACAATCAACGAGGAAATGAAAATTTAATACTCAGACTGAACCCAAAGTTATATTTAGATTAAAGTTCAGTCTTGATCACGTTATGTCTGTTTTAATGAGTAACCGGTTTCGGTTTTTTCTATAAAACCATCATCAGACCCATTGGTCCCTTGGGTTGGTAGGTGGAGCTCTCCTTGCTGCTGTGCAGTCAACTGCAGTTGACTGCACAGCAGCAAGGAGAGCTCCACCTACCAACCCAAGGGACCAATGGGTCTGATGATGGTTTTATAGAAAAAACGGAAACCGGTTACTCATTAAAACAGACATAACGTGATCAAGACTGAACTTTAATCTAAATATAACAATTTATTGATCACTGCATTCCAAAGATGTTTACCAAAATTGTGAACCCAAAGTACTGGAGACTACTGCCCAACACCCACGAGTCAGAAGATTTTGTGTATACTTTTCAGTTAAAAGAGACATTATATATTAATAGGTTATTGATTTCAGAGCTATTTATCTCCATTTTCAGACATCCACATGCCAGTTGAATCAATAGCTTATAGAATACAACAACCAAATTAAATAGCCTACAACAGAGGAGATACTGTACACTTGGGGTGTATGTAAAAAAAATGCATTAGCAACAGATACACCGATATCGACGTACATACGCCTGTCTGACAAACTCACAGTGCTAAGAACCATTTACAAAAAGCTATCGAGATTCCTTTCTGTAAATCAAATTATGAAAGTTTCACGGAAATGAAAATATGTATAGTCTATAACAAAACAATGTGTGCTATGATTTTAATGTAGGAGTCTAAATGCAATCTCGTTTATTAAATTTAGGCACTAGTTGTTTATGCAAGCAATATCTATCGCATTAATATACCTCCTTCAGATAACTACATTATGTAGATAGCTGAGTGGAGTCACCCGAAAGCCCATAACGAATAAAAAAAGGGGTCAACTGTGTGTGTGTGTGTGGGGGGGGGGGTTATTTATTTATTTAAGTGACGCTCAACGGCGATGTTATCATCAACACCCTAACTGCTGTGACTTTAGATGACAATGCAAGTGTAGGTTTCTCTTCGCTACAGGAGTAGGCGCGAAATAGATGAAAGAAAAAACCGTTACTGATGGAAGTTTATCCTCAGAACCAAGCTCTATTTTAGTCATCAATTTCAAAATCTGACTACAAACCTACTAAGAAACGCAATCATGGATTTAGTGCTCAATTACAAACTTGTTTGTAAACATTTTCTATAGTGAAAAATATTATTGCTTCTGGGCTTAGTAATTAAGAATCTTTTCCTTTTTTGTTAACTGTGAAGAAATTTTGTATACTTACTTCGAAGTAATATGGTAATTACTACGCTTAAAAATAATACATTTTTGCTACTGTTTACGGCTGCAGTCAAGACGTCGGACAAATAAAAAAAATTTTCGTACACGATAGTGAGTCATCCATAGCACGGTGATCAGTTCACGAGCGAAGCCACGGCCTGCTTCCTTGCTATCCAGAAGACGTACCGATATATAAAGCAGGTGGCGCCGCTTAGTGACTGTAATGCGTGCAGACGCAGGTAATTGTCAGGGCAGAGTGGTGGGGGTGCCTTGTTAGGCGGCTTTAGCTTTTCGCGGCCCTGCCGGCCGGTGTTAATTAAGGGCAGAGGCGGGCAGAGAGAGAGAGAGAGAGAGAGAGAGAGAGAGAGGCTGAAAAGCGGGCCGGCCGACGCGAGGCGCCGCGATCGATGGGCGGCGGTCCAGCGCGGGCGCGGGCCAGCACCACCACTGGCACAGCGTTACACACCACGACTTCGCACGTCGGCGTGACAGCTAAACGCTGCACTGGATACAGTAGAGGCGGTTTTACTTCTCTGTTATCCAACGGGAAAAGGAAGCTTACTGTCTTGACACACAACAAACAAGAGTCCTCACATTGCTAAGCAGCTAAGTTCGCCGGCTACTGGCCATTAAAATTATTACACCAAGAAGAAATGCAGATGATAAACGGGTATTCATTGGACAAATATATTATACTAGAACTGACATGTGATTACATTTTCACGCAATTTGGGTGCATAGATCCTGAGAAATCAGTACCCAGAACAAACACCTCTGGCCGTAGTATAGGCCTTGATACGCCTGAGCATTGAGTCAAACAGAGCTTGGATGGCGTGTACAGGTACAGCTGCCCATGCACCTTCAACACGATACCACAGTTCATCAACAGTAGTGATAGGCCTATTGTGACGCGCCAGTTACTCGGCCACCATTGACCAGACGTTTTCAATTGGTGAGAGATATGGAGAATGTGTTGGCCAGGGCAGCAGTCCAACATTTTCTGTACCCAGAAAGGCCCGTACAGGACCTGCAACATGCGGTTGTGCATTGTCATTCTGAAATGTAAGGTTTCGCAGGGATCGAATGAGGGGTAGAGCCACGAGTCGTAACACATCTGAAATGTAACATCCACTGTTCAAAGTGCCGTCATTGCGAACAAGAGGTGACAGAGACGTGTGACCAATGGCACCCCATACCATCACGCCGGGTGATACGTCAGTATGGCGATGACGAATACACGCTTCCAATGTGCGTTCACCGCGATGTCACCAAACATGGATGCTGCCGTCATGATGCTGTAAACAGAACCTGGATTCATCCGAAATATGAAGTTTTGCCATTTGTGCACCCAGGTTCGTCGTTGAGTACACCATCGTAGGCGCTCCTGTCTGTGACGCAGCGTCAAGGGTAACCGCAGCCATGGTCTCCGAGCTGATAGTCCATGCTGCTGCAAACTGTTCGTGCAGATGTTTGTTGTCTTGCAAACGACCCCATCTGTTGACTCGGGGATCGAGACGTTGCTGCACGAGACGTGGCTGCACGATCCGTTACAGCCATGCGGATAAGATGCCTGTCATCTCGACTGCTAGTGATACGAGGCCGTTGGGATCCAGCACGGCGTTCCGTATTATCCTCCTGCACCCACCGATTCCATATTCTGCTAACAGTCATTGGTTCTCGACCAACGCGAGCAGCAATGTTGTGATACGATAAACCGCAATCGCGATAGGCTACAATCCGACTTTTATCAAAGTCGGAAACGTGATGGTACGCATTTCTCCTCCTTACACGAGGCATCACAACAACGTTTCACCAGGCAACGCCGATCAACTGCTGTTTCTGTATGAGAAATCGGTTGGAAACTTTCCTCATGTCAGCACGTTGTAGGTGTCGCCACCGGCGCCACTCTTGTGTGAATGCTCTGAAAAGCTAATTATTTGCATACACAGCATCTTCTTCCTGTCGGTTAAATTTCGCGTCTGTAGCACGTCACCTTCGTGGTGTAGCAATTTTAATGGCCAATAGTGTATAAAAGTATTAGTCAACCTCATTAGAGAGCACACTGGTAGCTCTGGTGCGTTGTAGATGGTGCGAAACTGGTACTGTGACCCTCCACTGCTGATCTCAGTAATGGGAGCCACGTGGTACGCTCGTGCCAGTCAACTGTAAGGAATCAGCGCACTACGATGGGCGGGCACGGAGACGTGGCAGGAAGGACCTATCGTGTTTGGGCGTGCCCAATTTGTCGTGGAATCAACGAGAGTTGTCCAACGCGTCTACAAGGTATGCTGTACCACTTGTTGCCATGTAAATCGGCCTGAGAACAATGATCGTAAAAACGATCCTAATACGATAGGGACCACAGTGTCACGGTTTGTCACTGCAGACGGTAAAGCCGACAGGATTCTCAGCTGTCAGTGAATACAGGTTCATCTCAATTAGTTTACAAGCGAATGTTCCCAAGGGAACTCAACCTAAGGACATTTGGAGTAGCGTATCACGCAAAAGGCAGTTGCTCACAGCACCACAAAAATCTGCTCTAAACAACGGGGAAACAAAAAATAAAATGAACAGTTCAAATGGTTCAAATGGCTCTGAGCGTTATGGGACTTAACTTCTGAGGTCATCAGTCCCCTGGAACTTAGAACTACTTAAACCTAACTAACCTAAGGACATCACACACATCCATGCCCGAGGCAGGATTCGAACCTCCGACCGTAGCGGTCGCGCGGTTCCAGACTGTAGCGCCTACAACAGCTCGTCCACTCCGGCAGGCAAAGTGAACAGTAATTCGACTCCTACACTGTGGTCTGACGAGTTGATTTCGATTCTTTCCAAGTAATGCAAGGCCTCGGCTGCACTGACGGCTCAATGAGGCGTTTAACCCGCAATGTGAGCATAGAAAGAAAGATCCTTTATCATTTAGCTACAATTTAGCAGGTCAGCAGCTGGAAGCAGTTAATTCCATAAATTATCTGGGAGTAGGCATTAGGAGTGATTTAAAATGGAATGATCATATAAAATTGATCGTCGGTAAAGCGGATGCCAGACAGATTCATTGGAAGAATCCTAAGGAAATGCAATCCGAAAACAAAGGAAGTAGGTTAAAGTACACTTGTTCACCCACTGCTTGAATATTGCCCAGCAGTGTGCGATCCGTACCAGATAGGGTTGATAGAAGAGAGAGAGAGAAGATCCAACGGAGAGCAGCGCGCTTCGTTACAGGATCATTTAGTAATCGCGAAAGGGTTACGGAGATGATAGATAAACTCCAGTGGAAGACTTTGCAGGATAGACGCTCAAGTAGCTCCGTACGGGCTTTTGTTGAAGTTTCGAAAACATACCTTCACCTATGAGTCAAGCAGTATATTGCTCCCTCCTACGTATCTCTCACCAAGAGACCATGAGGATAAAATCTGAGAGATTAGAGCCCACACAGAGGCATACCGACAATCTTTCTTTCCACGAACAATACGAGACTGGAATAGAAGAGAGAACCGATAGAGGTACTCAAAGTACCGTCCGCCACACACCGTCAGGTGGCTTGCAGAGTATGGGTGTAGATGTAGAGTGTAGTTCATCCTAGAGATGGGTTGTGATGTTTTGAGGGCGTTTTTCGTACCACGACTTGACCCAGTCATTCACGATACCTGTGAACTTGAACCAGGACGTTCATTTCAACATTCTCTGCGCAAAAATGCTGCTCTTTCTTCTTTATCTTTATGATGAATGCACTGCGGACTCTTCAAAGATGACAACAGCATTGTTCACAAGGGGTGCACACACACATTCTTGGTTTGACAAGTACTTAACCCGTAGAAAACGTCTGTGACTATGTGGAACAGTGGCTGAGAAATAGCAATCAACATACCGCAATATGGAAGTTCTAGGGGATCTAATCACCAAGGCGCGGCTTCAGCTGCACCTGAAGGAACTTGTGGACACACATCCTCGCCGATTTGAGACCATTATCGAGGCTGGAGGCAGTGTTACCCAATACTAGCCTCATGGCTCCTGAGATGACCAATTTTATGTCTAGTGTGTTTATTTCTCGAAGTATACTGATCCTCGACCATTAACTGTGTGCTTGCACTGTGGCAAGTATCAGCTTCCTTGATTTACTCAAAGGCAGTCAACCAGCAATTACCTCTACTGTGTTCTTGCGCGCAGCCGGAAACAAAACCCAGCCTTACAGGAAACAAAGTGCGGATATATTTTGAGTACTAGAAAGAAAGAATGAATGAATGAATGAATGAAAATATGTGACGCCACAAAAGGGCCCGACTCTATGGTGATCAAACGCTGAACATTTTTGTTAGGTAGAAAGCAGTTTCAGTCTCATTACTTTTCAATCAGATCTTCTGCACGAAGTTTTACAGCAGGGGACGAGGACTGTCTGTGGTGAACAGCTGCGAAAGAGTTCACAGATTTTGGGGAAACTAGTCACAGCCTACGGCCAATGTTGAAGTGAGAGAAAGAGTCGTGTGCAAATTCGAGATCAGAAACGGAGCGAGTAAGAAATTTTACGTTGCGGGTTGCATACTTGACGAATCAACGAGCCGCTGTTACATCAGTGCTATATATTGGCTTTCTTCCTTGCCGCTGAATACGACCAGTCTGCGAACGACAGCGCAGAAGTCACTTCTTTCTCGCTCTCTCGCTCTCTCGCTCTCTCTCGCTCTCGCTCTCTCTCGCTCTCGCTCTCGCTCTCTCTCGCTCTCGCTCTCGCTCTCGCTCTCGCTCTCGCTCTCTCTCTCAGTGAATCGTGCGGGACTGTAAGGCTAGTCCCGACTGGAGTGCACGCTCTTGCTGTTGTAAAGGAGCACTGACAGACCGAAGTGATTGACTGTCAGGATCAGATGGCCTCTAATGAAGCCGTGTTTTGTGAACCTGTGGAGGCAGCGAAACGAAGTGATGCAGTGCATGAAAGCGCAAATGTGTTCCATTAAACGAAGAGTGATGTCTGGAGTAACTTCCATCCTACATTCCATGCTTACACGAAAAACATACCAACTTCGTCCTGTGCAAACCTAGGAGTTGTATTCTTGTTTGTTCCAGCCTCAAAATCAGAAAACTATCTGCTTCGTCAAACAATACAGCGTCACTGTTAGCTACATCTACACCTCGTAACCCATCTAGCGATATGTAGTGCACGACTGTCACTTCGCCCCTTTCCTGTGCCAGTCGCGAACAGTTATCGCGAAGAACGATTTCCATTAAGTCTTCGTAGGGGCTCGAATCTCTCCCTTTTTATCTTCGAGGCCTTTTCGCAAGAAATATGTAGAAGGACCCCCCATGAACCATGGACCTTGCCGTTGGTGGGGAGGCTTGCGTGCCTCAGCGATACAGATAGCCGTACCATTGGTGCAACCACTACGGAGGGGTATCTGTTGAGAGGCCAGACAAACATGTGGTTCCTGAAGAGGGGCAGCAGCCTTTTCAGTAGTTGCAAGGGCAACAGTCTGGATGATTGACTGATCTGGCCTTGTAACAATAACCAAAACGGCCTTGCTGTGCTGGTACTGCGAACGGCTGCAAGCAAGGGGAAACTACAGCCGTAATTTTTCCCGAGGGCATGCAGCTTTTACTGTATGATTAAATGATGATGGCGTCCTCTTGGGTAAAATATTCCGGAGGGAAAATAGTCCCCCATTCGGATCTCCGGGCGGGGACTACTCAAGAGGATGTCGTTATCAGGAGAAAGAAAACTGGCGTTCTACGGATCGGAGCGTGGAATGTCAGATCCCTTAATCGGGCAGGTAGGTTAGAAAATTTAAAAAGGGAAATGGATAGGTTGAAGTTAGATATAGTGGGAATTAGTGAAGTTCGGTGGCAGGAGGAACAAGACTTCTGGCAGGTGACTACAGGGTTATAAACACAAAATCAAATAGGGGTAATGCAGGAGTAGGTTTAATAATGAATAGGAAAATAGGAATGCGGGTAAGCTACTACAAACAGCATAGTGAACGCATTATTGTGGCCAAGATAGATACGAAGCCCACACCTACTACAGTAGTACAAGTTTATATGCCAACTAGCTCTGCAGATGACGAAGAAATTGAAGAAATGTATGATGAAATAAAAGAAATTATTCAGATTGTGAAGGGAGACGAAAATTTAATAGTCATGGGTGACTGGAATTCGAGTGTAGGAAAAGGGAGAGAAGGAAACATAGTAGGTGAATATGGATTGGGGGACAGAAATGAAAGAGGAAGCCGCCTGGTAGAATTTTGCGCAGAGCAGAACATAATCATAACTAACACTTGGTTTAAGAATCATGAAAGAAGGTTGTATACATGGAAGAACCCTGGAGATATTAAAAGGTATCAGGTAGATTATATAATGGTAAGACAGAGATTTAGGAACCAGGTTTTAAATTGTAAGACATTTCCAGGGGCAGATGTGGACTCTGACCACAATCTATTGGTTATGACCTGTAGATTAAAACTGAAGAAACTGCAAAAAGGTGGGAATTTAAGGAGATGGGACCTGGATAAACTGAAAGAACCAGAAATTGTACAGAGATTCAGGGAGAGCATAAGGAAGCAATTGACAGGAATGGGGGAAGGAAATACAGTAGAAGAAGAATGGGTAGCTTTGAGGGATGAAGTAGTGAAGGCAGCAGAGGATCAAGTAGGTAAAAAGACGAGGGCTAGTAGAAATCCTTGGGTAACAGAAGAAATATTGAATTTAATTGATGAAAGGAGAAAATATAAAAATGCAGTAAGTGAAACAGGCAAAAAGGAATACAAACGTCTCAAAAATGAGATCGACAGGAAGTGCAAAATGGCTAAGCAGGGATGGCTAGAGGACAAATGTAAGGATGTAGAGGCTTATCTCACTAGGCGTTAGATAGATACCGCCTACAGGAAAATTAAAGAGACCTTTGGAGATAAGAGAAGGACTTGTATGAATATCAAGAGCTCAGATGGAAACCCAGTTCTAAGCAAAGAAGGGAAAGCAGAAAGGTGGAAGGAGTATATAGAGAGTCTATACAAGGGCGATGTACTTGAGGACAATATTATGGAAATGGAAGAGGATGTAGATGGAGATGAAATGGGAGATTTGATACTGCGTGAAGAGTTTGACAGAGCACTGAAAGACCTGAGTCGAAACAAGGCCCCCGGATTAGACAATATTCCATTGGAACTACTGACGGCCGTGGGAGAGCCAGTCCTGACAAAACTCTACCATCTGGTGAGCAAGATGTATGAAACAGGCGAAATACCCTCAGACTTCAAGAAGAATAGAATAATTCCAATCCCAAAGAAAGCAGGTGTTGACAGATGTGAAAATTACCGAACTATCAGCTTAATAAGTCACAGCTGCAAAATACTAACACGAATTCTTTACAGACGAATGGAAAAACTAGTAGAAGCCAACCTCGGGGAAGATCAGTTTGGATTCCGTAGAAATGTTGGAACACGTGAGGCAATACTGACCTTACGACTTATCTTAGAAGAAAGATTAAGGAAAGGCAAACCTACGTTTCTAGCATTTGTAGACTTAGAGAAAGCTTTTGACAATGTTGACTGGAATACTCTCTTTCAAATTCTAAAGGTGGCAGGGGTAAAATACAGGGAGCGAAAGGCTATTTACAATTTGTACAGAAACCAGATGGCAGTTATATGAGTCGAGGGACATGAAAGGGAAGCAGCGGTTGGGAAGGGAGTGAGACAGGGTTGTAGCCTCTCCCCGATGTTGTTCAATCTGTATATTGAGCAAGCAGTAAAGGAAACAAAAGAAAAATTCGGAGTAGGTATTAAAATTCATGGAGAAGAAATAAAAACTTTGAGGTTCGCCGATGACATTGTAATTCTGTCAGAGACAGCAAAGGACTTGGAAGAGCAGTTGAATGGAATGGACAGTGTCTTGAAAGGAGGATATAAGATGAACATCAACAAAAGCAAAACAAGGATAATGGAATGTAGTCTAATTAAGTCGGGTGATGCTGAGGGAATTAGATTAGGAAATGAGGCACTTAAAGTAGCAAAGGAGTTTTGCTATTTGGGGAGCAAAATAACTGATGATGGTCGAAGTAGAGAGGATATAAAATGTAGGCTGGCAATGGCAAGGAAAGCGTTTCTGAAGAAGAGAAATTTGTTAACATCCAGTATTGATTTAAGTGTCAGGAAGTCGATTCTGAAAGGATTTGTATGGAGTGTAGCCATGTATGGAAGTGAAACATGGACGATAAATGGTTTGGACAAGAAGAGAATAGAAGCTTTCGAAATGTGGTGCTACAGAAGAATGCTGAAGATTAGATGGGTAGATCACATAACTAATGAGGGAGTATTGAATAGGATTGGGGAGAAGAGAAGTTTGTGGCACAACTTGACCAGAAGAAGGGATCGGTTGGTAGGACATGTTCTGAGGCATCAAGGGATCACCAATTTAGTATTGGAGGGCAGCGTGGAGGGTAAAAATCGTAGAGGGAGACCAAGAGATGAATACACTAAGCAGATTCAGAAGGATGTAGGTTGCAGTAGGTACTGGGAGATGAAAAAGCTTGCACAGGATAGAGTAGCATGGAGAGCTGCATCAAACCAGTCTCAGGACTGAAGACCACAACAACAACAACATGTAGAAGGAAGCAATATATCTGTTAACTCTCCTAGAAAAGCAGGCGCTCGGATCCTTAACAGTAAACCACACTGTGATGCAGAACACCAGTCTCTTGCAGCATCTGCCACTGTAGGCGGCCGAGCGTCTCTGTGACTTTCAGTCTTACTAAATGAACTTGCAACGAAACGCAGTGCTCTTCTTTGGACCTTTTCTACAGATCCCATACTGTCGAGTAATACTGAAGTATTGGTCGAACGAGGGTTTTGTAAGCTACCTTCTTTGCTGATGAGCCATACTTCCTGAGGATTCTTCCAATAATCTCAGTCTGGTTATTGCCTTTCCTGTGTTTAGTTTTATGTGATTGCTCAACTGTAAATCGGTCCGCACACATACTCTTGGATATTTTAAGGAATTAACTGTCTCCAGGGCTGTCACGTCCCTATGACCAAGAAGCGAGCTATTTCTGCATTCTTTTTGTCACGGCAACTTGCGTGCATGGGCTAATAGCGAGTCGTTTAGTTAACCACCAACTAGAAGAAGCACGTCATCCTCGTGTCATGTTCTCTTGCATTGTCATCATAAACTCGGTAAAATGTCGACAGCGTGTCTACGTTAATGTAATTGATAGTCATTCTCTAAATAGAGATTAAATATTAAAATAAAAGCTATATTGACACAGTCATCACGGATTTAGAAAATATCGGTCCTTTGAAACAACTAGTTCTTTAGTAGCATAAAGCAATTAGTGCTATCGACAAAGGTTCTCAAATTGATTCCATATTTCTAAATTTCCAGAATTCCTTTGACACCGTTCCTATGGAATATCGTTTCAGCTATGAAACTAGATTCGTGATTTACTGTCGGAAAGGACACAGTACGTACCAATAGACGTAAAGTCATCGAGTAAAACAGAAGCAGTATCTGGCGTTCCCCAAGGAAGGCCCTCCGGTATTCCCAATCTTCATAAACGATTTAGGAGACAATTCTAGCAATCCTCTTAGATTGTTTGCAGATGACGCTATCATTTACCGTCCAGTGAAGTTTACAAAAGTTCAAAACTGCAAAATGATTTAGGCAAGATATCAGGATGGTGCGAGAAGTGGCAATTGTTTCTGGATAAGGAATAGTGTGACGTCATCTACACGAGTACTAAAAGAAATCAGTTTAATTTCAGTTACATGATATATCACACAAAACTAAAGACTATTATTGCAAATAAATACCTAGAAGTTACAATTATGACCAACTTAAACTGGAACGATAATATAGATAATACTGTGGGGAGAGGCGAACGAAAGACGGTGTTTTATTGGTATTACATTCACAACATGTTATGGGTCTACTAAAGAGACTACCTACTCTACGCTTGTCCGTTCCTTGCTAGATTTGTGGTATGGATCCCTTCCGCATAGGCTTGATAGAGGACATCTTAAAAGTCCAAAGAAGGGCAGCTCGTTTTGTATTATCGCGAAATTGGGACGAGGGTGTCAAACGAGTTGGGGAGCCAATCACTAAAACGAAGGTGTTTTTCGTGGCAGCGAAATCTTTTCACGGAATTTCAATCACCTCTGAATGTGAAAATATTTTACTGTCGCGAACCTATATAAACAGAAATGATCATCGCAAAAAAATAAGAGAAATCAGAACTCGTACTGGGAGATTTAAATGTTCTGTTGTCCCAACGTGCTGTTAGAGAGTGGAATGGCCAAGTCATTTTACTGCTTATGCGCTGCTTGGCAACTGCTAAGGAATGGAGACGCTATTGGACAGTAATAATCACATGCAATGATGGGCGACATGGAATATAGTACATACGTAACAGGGGTGGATTGGTATATTTATAACGAAAAATAATAGAGTTTTCACCACACAGGAAAGTAGGACAACAGTCATAAATAACGTTCTTATTTGACACAGGTAAGGGTCCGAAGCATAAACGTAGATATCGTACTCTCAGTAAGGAATATGCCCTCCTTGGACGCTATTGAAAATTTTGCACGTGTTGTCATGCTGAGTACCAAACTGTAGAGGAGTCCTTGAGGGACATTGTCCCACCCCTCTCTCAAGGTGGTTTTCAGTTCTTGCACGATTCGGCGAGGGGGTGATCGTTGAGAAACACGTCTGACAAGAGCATCCCAAGCATGCTCTATGGGGTTTACGTCCGGGGAGTGCGCAAGCCATTCTACAAGTTCACCTCGGCGGTCCTGTGCGGCGGAATTTTTATCCGTAAACACAAAGTCGGGACCTACCGCATCCCTAAACAGAATAATCATCCCGCAATACCGCTGTGCTGTAACAGCACTTCGCGCAAAGATACACAGCGGTGTTCGGCCACTGTGTATAATGCCTGCTCACACCATAATGCCTAGGCTATGCCGATGACGTTCAAGAACATGCTGTATTGTGTAACGTGTTCCCCTCCATACCACCGCCTCCCCCTCCCCCTACCCCTCTGCACATTAACCGGTGGCCAAAATCATTCACCACAGTGAAGTGGGATTCGTCGGTTGGGGAACATCACTCTCGACCACTCTTGCTGACCTCAACCAACATGCTCCCTACCCCAACGAACCATTTCTCAACGGCGGCGCGGTTGAAGCAGGATGCATTTAACATGCTTCCGAGCATACAAACTGGTCTGATTTAATCGCCGCGAAATGGTACTGGCAGAGACACGTGTACAGGTGGCGATAGCAAGGTCTGCAGCGATCTGCCTAGGAATGAGACTCCTGCTCCTTTTGGCCATTAGAACTACGTATCGATCCTCTTGCGGTGTGGTGGTCCACCTACGACCACCGGCAAGCTTTCGCATAGCTTTTCCAACGCCAGCCGCATTTTTTAATCGCGAGATGACTCTTTCGGACTCACCAGTTACTGTGTCCACGGTAGCGATCCTCTGACCGACTTCGAGCCGTCCAACCGTTCGTCCACGATAGTAAGCACTCAAATGACGTCTTGTAGACATGTTGCCGTCCGCAACACCACTCATCAAACACCGTACTGCATGAACTGTCGAATGCACACAGAGCGTCTGCGCACAAGCTTCGCCGCCACTAACACGTCCCGCCCTCTACATTTCATTTTACTATCATTAGTCGGCTATTCCGTAGCAACTGGTAGTTGTTGCTTAGCTAGTCTCAGCTGTTCCTTAGCAATTGTCAATCAGTGTAATAATCGTCATCCTCAACGGTTGTATATGAAGCGCCAATACAACAAGTCCTCGGTTATCCTTACGAACTCGTGTACTCGCTCTCCTTCCCACGCTAAATGAGTCCACTTGGACCCAACAACAGACTCAGGTGATGTTGTCTGTTAAATGGACAGTCCGAGTATACGAAGACTCCGAGTTTGGAGATGAGGTCTGTATACTCCCTAGCGAGTATACAGAGCTCATTTCCGATTACTAGTGCAAATACGGAACAACAAACAGTTGCATAGTGAGGCGAGCTGCGATATTTGTTCTGTGTCGAGGTACTCACATTTCGAGACGCTAGTTCTGCAAAACGACGAAAAGCTGCCAGCTGCCCCGAACGTGACGGCTGCTTTGAACGTCCAAAAGCTTCATTAGCCATGGTCCTATTGGTAATGTATGCCCTTCCCTCCTTAGACCTCGAAGCTAATTTATCCAGTGCGTTACGGGAGATCAACAGTTAAACGTGTACTCCAAACCACGGTGCAGTTCTCCATTTTTTCACGTCAAGAAATCATTTACCTAGGACTGCCAAAAAATGTTCATCTACGATAAAAATCCGTTCGGAGGGCGGACCGTAATCCAAATTTATTTTCGGGAAGTCGACTATTTACCGAATATCTATACGATTTTCATCCGTTATTTATTCAAATTCTCTTTCTTTTTCTTTTGCCTACGTCCCGCATCGGGGCTGGGTCAACATGGACCGATAAGTCATGGTTAATTTAAGCGGTGGCCGGATGCTCCCTTGGACAGAGTATGTGTACTCCAACTGTCTGCTCTGTAGTGTTACGCATTTGAAAGTGAGCACAAGCTTTCTACATGTTTTTGAATAATGTAACTGGGACGGGACTTGGTTACCATTTCATATTCACCTAATGGGATGTGGGAAACCGATGAAAACCTAGATACGGGTGGGCCGCGTCGTTAAACTGTCGGGCGGATACGATCCGGAGCCGGCGCAACTCCCCATCCCGGAAGCGGTGCTTTAACACGCACGGCTATCCGTTCGGGCAATTTCCTTATAACTGTATTTTTCATTTTAGACTTATGTTTATCTCATGTATGTGCAATCGATTGCAAGACAATGATTATCTTCCCACCTGTTCGTCCGAAGCTAATCGACGGCCATATATGTCTTTTTTCATGTTTCTATAAGTATGGGGGAGAGATCGGACTCTAAGGAAGATTTAGGCGGGCCCATATATTGCCAATGTTCTTCCAAACACGCGCAAGTTCCGCTGGGAATCCCTTAGATAACTTCCATACAGTCACGATTTCTCCCATCCGATTACCACATTTTTGGAGCCTGAAGAAAGGCATTAGTGGCTGTCGATTTGGTTTCCGACGAAGATGTGCATGCTTCGGTACAATAATCGTTCCGTAGGCAACCGCAGACATTTTTCAGTGAAGGCACTGACCATCTTGCGTCACAGTGGAATAAATGTATTAACATTTATGACGATTACTTTTGAAATAATAAACAGTTCTCTTACTTTTTTGTCATTTGTCTAGTTTTCATTTGATTGCTCCTTGTAGATTTAAATAGTATGCGACCTGAAGCCACACGCTTTGAAAGAGAGAGAGAGAGAGAGAGAGAGAGAGAGAGAGAGAGAGAGAGAGAGAGAGAGAGAGAGAGAGACTGGCCATATACATGCTAATTTTTGGAGAAAAGCTATAAGGTTGCTAAAATGCAACAGGGCATTGAAATGTGTGGGGTAGCTTGCTCCAAAGGCAGGCAGCAGCGACATTACAAAAACGACCGCCAATGAAACGAAATCGAGAACGTGAATTTTATTATGGATCCTGGGGTACACAACCATTCTATCAAGTATCAGCACCAGTGACGACGAAAATATTTTTTGATAGTGCTTATTCGAAGCTCATGTTTTGGCAGTCTACGTGTTCACTGGCTCTCGCGTTACCTCCATTCCTGTGCAGTCGTATGCTGCTCGCTGCCAACTGATCCTTCTGTAAGGCCCACGAACGCTTCAACGGCAGAGGACCTGAAATGCAGTACAAATGGCGCCATCCATTAAAAGCGAATTCAGCCGCACAGAGTGCCTCATTTACGGAACACTCGCGCTGTCCCATAATGCATCAGCCGGAAATAGCACGCAAATTTGCCTGCGGCCAGCAGCTGTCTGCTTCTAACACTGCCAAAAACATTGTACTGAGCGCTCCGATTCAATGGCGTCAACCTTTCGCCGCTTGGTTACTCACTGGGACCCTCAATACAGCATCGCTCACTCTAGTACAACATGTTAATTGTTACTGTTGACAATCGTAGACAAGGAAATCGGCCGACTCTGTTGTTGAAAGTGAGCGATTAAAGAAACACTGTGCTGAAAAAGTGGAACTTTCACGTGAAGACCTTTAATAGGACAGCAGTCAGCAACTGTAGAATTATGCATACAACGGGAATCATATAGCCAAACAGGTGCACGTCACAAGTTTATTACCTAGATTTAGACAGATATAAACCTGTTTTCCTCAGAAGACGCAATAACATGTGTTACATATTGTGTGAAAAGAGAAACGTAGTCTTAAGGCTTAGTAAACAGTAAAATGTTCTGTGTAAATACTATGGCCTAGCCACAAAGGTTCGGCAACAGTAAAAATGATGCATGTACAATTCCAGTTGTCTGTGTGCATAGTGCACGTAGCCTTCCATTTTACATGAATGATTTTTACTGTTCACTAAGCCTTACCGTTACGGACTGATGACCTTAGAAGTTAAGTCCCATAGTGCTCAGAGCCATTTGAACCTTACCGTTACGCCATAGCATTTATGCCTTTTACTTTACTGCTGACTAAATCTTATGATTTTGTAGTGTTGGCAGAAAATCCAACACTGTTTTTCTAGAGGAGGCCGAAATGCACGCGTTTAATTACACGCTGACTGGCGTGAGGTCTGGAACAGGACAATATCTTGAGAATTGCAAATAAAGTAAGTAGTTGATATAATACTTAACTTTAATCCACAATTGTAGAACATCGCTCTTGATGATACATGCTTCACATAATAATTATCAATCGAATACGGCGCCTTGCTAGGTCGTAGCAAATGTAGCTGAAGGCTATGCTAACTATCGTCTCGGCAAATGAGAGCGTATTTGTCAGTGAACCATTGCTATGAACGTCGGCTGTACAACTGGGGCGAGTGCTAGTAAGTCTCTCTAGACCTGCCGTGTGGTGGCACTCGGTCTTCTATCACTGACAGTGGCGACACGCGGGTCCGGCGTATACTAATGGACCGCGGCCGATTTAAAGGCTATCACCTAGCAAGTGTGGAGTCTGGCGGTGACACCACAGATTTCGTTTCTCTTTTCACACAATATGAAACACGTATTACTACTTTTTCTGAGGATGCCATGTTTATATCTGCCGACATAGGTGACGGCCTGATGAACTTTTCACGTGAAGGTTCGTATCGGTGCTTTTCTCCTGTTTTTGTAAATGCCTGACTCAGCAACAAAGCCTCGAACAGATTCGTTCAGCTTCTGGCAACGAATCTCCTTCACGAAATGCTTTACAGTTTACACGTCCTGGGGCTTAAAACTGTGTGCTGAATCGGGACTCGAAACCAGGACCTTTACCTTTCGCAATCACGTGCTCTACCGGCTGGGCTATCCGAGTGGCGACCCCTCAAGTTACTCAGGAGAACTTCCGTGAAGTTTTGAAAGTAGGAGATGAGGTAAAGGTGTGAGGAAGTGTGGTGACTCGTGCTCGGGTAGCCCAGCTGGTAGAGAACTAGCTCAGAAAAGGTAAAGGCTCCGGTTCGAGTATCGTTCTGGCACACAGTTAATCTGCCAGGAAGTTTCGTATCAGCGCACAATAAGTTGCTGCATAAAAATTCATTCTGGACTTTACAAAAGGGGTTGGAGAATTTCTTTACGGTTGTTTGGCGCAAGCGATGACGTCCGTCGTCGTCGTTCCAAAGAACACAAAGCTGTGCGCGACATGATTGAAGAGCATCGGCATTTGGCTTACACTGAGTTAGCCACATCGAACGCTGCACTACATACGATTTTGCATCAACATTTAGCTGTTTCAAGGATCTGATCCCAGCCGATCCTGCACAGTTTCAGCCTAATTAAAAAAAAATAGCTCACGTTAATTGTTGTAGGGAAATGCTTAAAGACTTTGTCCGAGGAAATGCAAAATCTGTATACAATATCTATGAATCTTGGGCATATTCGTACTAGCTATCAACTAATCAGCTGTCAACTATCTGAGTATTCAAAGATGAAACAAAACCACAATGTTGTTTTTAAACACACACACACACACACACACACACACACACACACACACACACATTTAATCAGTGGACACGTTTGATACAGTATTGACGTTCCACTCATGAAAGGAGACGTGCACAGTATCAAGACGAAATAACAAAGCTTCACAATATTTATTCTCAAAGATCAAATGCGGTTCCGAAACACTGTCGTTGGCAGCAAACACCATCGTCAAGAGGCTCCAAATCATCGAGACTAAACTTTTATGCATTGCTTACGATGGCCTCCGTCGTCTATCGAACTCAGTGATTTTCATAAAACTCCAAATTCGAGATACTCGATCTATCACTCAATAGCAGTCTCTCAACTTCGACATTGAAATTTCGCCCCCATCATTCATCAAAGCCATATGCAACACCCCATCCGACCCTAGTTACAAAATTCTCCGACTAATTCCGAATAGTCAATTCAATATCTAAACTACTTCATCACTATATCCTACAATCCCAAAAAGAGTAGCAATCAAGATCTACTTCTACATTCTTACTCCGCAAATGACTGAGCAGTGCATGGCAGAGAGCACTTACTACGGCATCACGTTAGGTTTTCGTCACGCTTTAGTCGCGTATCGAGAGCAGGAAGACTGGCTGCTTTCCCGTCTCTGCGTGCGCTGTAATTAGCCAAATCATGTCTTCACGGTCCCTACTGATTAGTATTAAGGGTGGAATGAAGAATTTTTAGATTCCTCACTAAATACTGGTTTTTAGAACATTGTAAGTATCCTTTCAGGAAATACCTGGCGTATCTTCGAGCATCTTACAATTCAGGTTTCTCAGTATTTCCGTGGCTCTCTGCCTTTGTAGATTGACTGCATTTTCCCAATATATCGAGCCAATGAACTGAAATCTACCAGCTGACTGATCTACGACTGAGCTTCTGTGATCATTCAATTTCATATCCCTACAAATTGTTACACACATGTATTTGTACGACTCTATTCATTCCAGTTATGATGATGATGCAATCATAGGAAACTGCGTTTGTGAAGTGCACAATTCTACGCTTTTGAATATTTAAAACCGTTGTTAATCTTTTCATCACTTTGAAATCTGATAAAGTTATGGATAGATATCTGCGAAATTTTTTTTAGATGTTCACGGGTAGTCTCACATTTAAGTAGAAAAAATTTACTTAGCATATGACAGATTGGATTCTAGAAACGTTGACGGGCTGAGAATCATATTTATATACTCCCTCACCAAATACTATACGCTTCAAATAATAAAACATCGCCAGTTCGTATTTTCTGTTATCTTTCCAAAGTCTTTGACTGTACACACCATATTATACTGTTAGAAACACTCAACTTTTATGGAACTGAAGGCTTTACACCAAACTGGTTTGAGTCATACCTAACAAAATGTTGTGCTGAATAGTCCTAGTAACGCTGTAACGATAGAAAATTTTAGGGAGTCTCACAGGGCTCATTCTAAGTCCACTCCTATTCCTTATACACGGTGAATCACCTAAAAATTGTAAAATATTGTCTATATGTGAAGTGCTATTCATGTGCGGATTTCACATAATGGATTAGTAGTCAGGAGCTCGTATTTTTAGCCAATCAACGGATTGTAATAATACTATAAAGTGAGGTTTTTTGTACAAACATACACTTTTTAAATAGGAAAATACCTATTGACATTAACAGATTGAAAGTAGAGTAAATTATAATGTCCCTAGTGTTTGTTGCAGGATTCTATTGCAGATCGTATACGAGATATCGTATTCTGAAAAGCTCTCAACACCGACATTTGTACAATACCTGTGATAACCCGCACTAGAGCACATAAGTGCATACACTAATTATAAGGATTCTGACCAGTAACGAGACAATTGGCCGTCACGGGTTGTGTCCAAAATGGCCACCGGCAGCGGCAATACGTGCTCGCACCATCCCCACAGAAAAAAAGTCTGCCGGTCGAAGTGGCCGAGTGGTTCTAGGCGCTACAGTCTGGAACTACGCGACCGCTACGGTCGCAGGTTCGAACCTGCCTCGGGCATGGATGTGTGTGATATCCTTAGGTTAGTTTGTTTAAGTAGTTCTAAGTTCTAGGGGACTGATGACCTCAGAAGTTAAGTCCCATAGTGCTCAGAGCCATTTGAACCATTTTTCCAGCTTTCCCCACATAAAAAAAGTCTACAGGAGTCAAATCTCGTGAACGGGCCAGCCAAGGCAGAGGTTCTCTGCGTCCGATCCAACGATTCGGAAACAATTCGTGAAGATCTGCTGTAATACTTCTTGCACTATGGGCAGGACAGCCATGTTGGTACCGCAGATTCCTCTAGTCTGCAGAGGAACGTCTTCTAGTATCCTTCTGTTACGTTGTCTACGTGTTAAACTGACACTTTCACGTAACTGATTGAAAAGGTTGATAAATAACTATGGAGATGGCTGACGTCTATTGGGATATCTTGCCGCATATACAGTACAATAATGAACTGTATTCTTCCAACACACTCCATACATCATGGGTATGTCGGCTTTTTCTGCACTGGTCAGTCGCACCGTCTCCTGACGGCCTACTGCTTGGACTGTCATACTAACTGACCAGCAAGTCGCAATGCTATCAAGGAACACACATGCACACTGTAAGCAAACATGACAACATCGTACCTAGCGACTACAGAGATTGAATGGCACAAACTAGTGTCGGTGCGGAAACTTTTCAAAATGGTGTCGCTGCGGAAACTTTTCAAAATGCGATATCTCGTGAACGACGCGCAGGAGAATTCTGCACCAAACGCCACAGACATTCTAATTTGCCTCACTTTTCGTTTGTTAATGTCAATAGCAATTTTCCAGTTTAAAAAAGTGTATGTTTGCACAAAAAACACACTTTTTAAGTATTATTATAAGCTATTGATTTGATAATAATGCGATCCCCTGACTACAAATCGAATCTGTGAAAACCGCACATCAATAGCACATTCTATTTCCGCAATATCTGCGGTGCAAGTTTTAGGTGATTCAACATGTTTAAGTGGATAACCTTCCACTTAATTAATAAGCACAACGAGTACTTTTTGCATACGACACTAGTGTTATAATAAATTTAGAGGGGTAGCGAAGTAATAGGTTACTAATCCCGTTTTGCAGAAAATTATTAACTGAATTTCGGAAAGTGGACTCTCCGCAAATTTTGAGAAAACTCACTATATTCAATTCTGTACAACAAAAAGTGCGTTATCAACAAATGATGTAGCACATAAACAGGAGTCCGTAAATTGGGTAGAATGCTCCACCTTGAACTCGCAGAAGCGTATTCCTGAGCTTCTCAAACAGTTATGTTCAGCTGCTTTTGCTCTTCCTGTAAGCGCTAGTCGTGGAAACAAACGGATAACCTCTGACATATTTTGCCTATATCCGCTTAATAATGTCTTATGGAATAATATTCTGCGATAATTCAGATTTCACAAAAGCGAGCAGTAAGAATAATAATTGGTGTTTACCCACGGTTATCAAAAATGGCTCTGAGCACTATGGGACTTAACATCTGAGGTCATCAGTCCCCTAGAACTTAGAACTACTTAAACCTAACTAACCTAAGGATATCACACACATCCATGCTCGAGGCAGGATTCGAACCTGCGACCGTAGCGGTCACGCGGTTCCGGACTGAAGCGCCTAGAACCGCTCGGCCACAGTGGCCAGCCCCACGGTTATCATGTAGGCACTTCTTCAAAGAGTTAACGTATTTTAACTGCACCAACACATCTATTTGCTAACTAAACTCGTCATAAATAATCCATCAGAATTTGCAGAGTAACAGTAACATAAGCTTTATTACCGTTGTTAACGCTCAGAAAGGTCTTACAATGTGCAGCAACAAAAATATTTGATCATTTTCCCAATACCATAAAATGTCGGAAAAGTAGCAAAACAACATAAAATCTTTTCTCCGGAACAACTCTTATTCCACGGGCGACTTTCTATTTAAAAATCGATAGTCTGTAAAAGGACTTGTCTTTAAGTGTAGTTGCATGGGTAGGACTAAAAAATGTGTTCATTAATGTTAGAGTGTGTTTATTAATGTTAACGCTAAACATGAATACATATCCTGTGAACTCACTCGTTCCACATCATTTCCGTCAAAGACTCGTTGAAATGATCTATGGAACACTTAACTAATAACTAACTTCTTCATTATAGATAACTGCAACTTCTGCAAAAATTCTTATGTTGCTATTGTCAGGCCATTAATATTAAACATGAACAACAACAGAATTAATGAAACCATCATCCGACAGGACCCACAACTGAAATACATGCTGTCACGGACCGTTAAACTCGACAGTCTTCTACACATTAAGCATGCTCGAGTGATCGGTAGTGAAAAACTGCTCGGTCATGCACCATTCGTATCGAATCAGACCGGCGCAAGAACAGCACGGATCGTGACAGACTCGTTTGACTGCCAAGAGAGGAAAGGAAATGTCGAGGAAGCTCAACTGACAGACGCCTAGTGTCTCGCTAAAATCCTTATAAAACGTCAAAAACAGCTTTCGTGGTAGGTATGTAAGAATATTCGTTACCCCGTATTACTGATCCCGGAGAGACTGCGAAAGTCAAATAAAACTAGCAACAGACTGTTCAGATGTAAATCAACAAACGCGCTGAGCTCGCTCCCTCCATTAATGCAACGAGAGGAAAACTTGACACATACATGACAGTGAAGAAGTAAGTTCAAATGGCTCTGAGCACTATGGGACTTAACAGATGACGTAATTAGTCACCTAGAACTTAGAACTACTTAAACCTAACTAACCTAAGGACATCACACACATCCATGCCCGAGGCAGGATTCGAACCTGCGACCGTAGCGGTCGCGCGGTCCCAGACTGTAGCGCGTAGAACCGCTCGGCCACCCTGGCCGGCGTAACGGCAAGAAATGATAAAATGTGTTAAGGAAAAATGTCATACAGGAAGTGGCTGTAGCTGTTTTTATTGATGCTGGCTGCCACGCACTTTACAGGGACTATCAGTAAGGAAAGTCAGTCACTGTGCGGGTGGAGAAACCTGGGGCAGAGTGAATGCGAGCAGCCGCGTGCGAGGGGGCCCACATCCGGGTGTGAGGCGCGGCCGCCGGCTGGCCGCGGACCGACTGACACGTCCGGGCCCACGTGTCTGTCACAGCCCAGCCACTGCGCCGCTGGAAGGCACTTCCCTAGGCCGCCTCTACATGCGTCAGCCGCAGAGCTGATCACAATAAATCCGTGTCTCTCAAGACACTAAGTTACCGTTCTCTTTCACCCGGGGTCCGCGAAATCCTTGCGGCTCGCGAGAATTTCGTAATGAGTTAGCGACTACCTCAAATAATACATTCCTCTTAACATGCGTTTACACAGATGAAGTGCTACGAAACTGTGTCCAGAAGTTTTGTTTCTGGTCACTCCGACCAAAAGGAGACTGCAGACTGTGATAATTTAAGATGGAACTGTTTACTGTAGGCTACAAGTTTGTCGCCGTTTCCGAGTGTCGCCCGCTTTGCGAACAGGGCTCGCAAAACGAAAGATGAAGAAGGGGAACAAAAGCGGCAATAAGCTACTATAGGTTTAATATATTGCTCTGAGCACTATGGGACTTAACTTCTAAGGTCATCAGTCCCCTAGAACTACTTAAACCTAACTAATCTAAGGACATCACACACATCCATGGCCGAGGCAGGATTCGAACCTGCGACCGTATCGGTCGCGCGGTTCCAGACTGAAGCGCCTAGATCCGCTCGGCCAATCCGAGATTTAATATAATCCATTATTGAGTCGAGGTAGCAGTTGTCGTTATACTGGTTATCACTGTTAGCATTCAACCGCGATTCTTATACACATATTTTAACAACGCGTTTCAAGAGACAATGCTCTCATCATCAGGTTGTAAAGTCCATGTCATGAAATTAAACGGACTAAAAAGACAAAATACCATCACAAATAGTTGGGAAGTCTATAGAGTAAAACAGAATTAAAAGTATATTGGACTGTGGGTCCTCGTCTTACATTGAAGTTGTTGACACAAGTCGATGGCCGTCCCATAGCTACCAAGTATGCTGTCGCACTGCGCCGGCTCGGGAGCTGTTGTGGACTGACATGCCTGGGTGTTGTGGCGTGGTTACAGCCGTGTGCTTGACGGTAACGCTATGCTATTGGGCGCCTTATTTCCTTATTGCATTGGTCTGCCATCGTTAGCCTCTCGCAACTCCGTCAGTGACATGCTACAAGTTTAAAGTCGCATACCTACCCTAAAATAATTCCAAAAACCCGCTAAAGAATCTCATTTCTTTAAAATTATCTTGTGCATTTAGAATATTGCTTTGTTTCTTTTCATGGATAGCTATCTCGAATTCCTCTAGTAAATCAAGTTTCCTCCCTTTCTTTTCTACATGCAATATTTCTACGTTATCTTCTATGCTATTAAGGAGATGGCCTGTTTCATATATATGGTTCGCAACAGCTGATTTGTCGTAATTTCCTAACCTGAACGCATCTTCATGTTCTTTATACCGGATCGCGAATGATCTTCCTGTCTGCCCTATATATTTTGCATCACAAGTTCTGCACTGAATCTTATAAACTCCAAACTTATTTCTCTTCTCGCCAATATCGTGCTTAAGGCTATACCTCACTAGGTTATTAGTCTGAAAAGCTATTTTAACATCGTATGGCTTAAAAATATTTGCTATCTTTTGTGAGACTGTTCCGTAGTATGGCATCGTGATAATTTTCTCTTTCTCTCCATCAGGTTTTTTCTTTTTACGCTTATTACTTTTCCGTAACAGTTTTTTAACCATATCTATTCTGTAGCCGTTATTCATCACTATTCTCTGAACGGTATTAATTTCAGTCTCCCTATCTTTTTCGCTCATAGGTATATTGACTGCCCTATGCACGAGACTACGGAAAGCAGCTTCTTTATAAGCTTGCGGATGGCATGAATCATTCGGGATCACGGCATCGGTCGTAGTTTGTTTTCTATAAACGGAGAACGCATGTTTGTTGCCCTCCTTTTTTATATTCAGGTCCAGGAACTGTAAACAATTGTCAGTTTCATACTCCACGGTAAATTCTATTTTATTATGTGCGTCGTTGAACTTTTTTACTGTTTCCTCAATGTCCTCACGGGAACCATCGACAAGTAACAGAGTGTCGTCAACATAACGTTTGTAATAAACAATTTTATCCATAATGTTATCGTCAGAAATTAGAACTTTATCTTCAAGGTCGTTGATAAAAATGTCCGCCATAGTTCCTGAAATACTGGACCCCATGTTTTTAATGCACTTTTATTTTAATAAGTGTAAATCTGTCTTTACATGGATTGCACCTGGATTTTTTTTTTATTTCATATGGAGCGACAGAAGTGCGTCCGCTGCAGATGGTAACTGCCGCTATTACGCGTGACGCGAGGCCAAACAAACAAGGATGACCATCACCACGATACTGTGTAGATGCTGTACTTATTTCTTTTTTTTTACAGTAATTATTGTCAACTGCTTTCTTGTTGCATTAAAAAGTTTGCACAAAAGGAAGGTACACACATTAGTTAGCTCCGCCGAGCAGAATGCAACATCGATTAAAGAACACATATTCATATATCAGCAAACCTGAGCTGCATTTTGCAATATAGCGCTAAAAATATCGCAATTTAATTTTTTCCGAGTTTACTAACTTTTATAGCCGAGCGGTCTAAGGCCCTGCAGTCATGGACTGTGCGGCTGGTCCCGGCGGAGGTTCAAGTCCTCCCCCGGGCATGTGTGTGTGTGTGTGTGTGTGTGTGTGTGTGTGTGTGTGTGTGTGTGTGTGTGTGTGTGTGTGTGTGTGTCCTTAGGATAATTTAGGTTAAGTAGTGTGTAAGCTTAGGGACTGATGACCTTAGCAGTCAAGTCCCACAAGATTTCACACACATTTGAACATTTGAACTTTTATAAAAACTCTCACTGAACCTGCAACTTGAGGAAAAAATACTGTTTAAGAACCACAATAGCTGTCGACGCCGAGCCGCACCATTTAGATTCACGGCGTGCAAGTAGGTTGGACTCCCAATCACGGCAACTATTACAGTATTTGAAGTCGAAGACAAAATTGACTACTACAAATGACGACTACGCAAACAATATTTTTCATACGATAGCTATAATTAGTTTTCCTGCCTCCATAATTTACCTACGTCAGGGAACGAACAATGGAAAGATAAACTCACGTTACTAGAAACGTTCCACAGTATTTACACAACCTAAGAAAATGTTTTCGTTATTATTTTAAACACAGCTCGGAAAAAATGCAATAAAGATTCGTCGTCATCGACGTGAGAGAAAACCAAGGATTGACACCTGCAGGCCGCCTTGATGGAATATTTTGGTAGAATCTCCCGTCTACAGTTATGTATAGAACACTTATGTTAAGGTGTCACACCCCACATCATTACGTATTCGTGATCTCTGGAACAAGGATTGATGTATGTATGTATGTATGTATGTATATGGCTACAAAATGTTTTGCAACTACACGGCGTTAATCAAACTACTTTTCAACACAACATTACCTGTTTACCACAATAAAGGGATAGATCTGAGCGATTACTAGTTTCGTTTTATTTTACAGACCATCTTATACCCCGACTCCGGTCCGTATAACACAGCTCTACAAAATAAAATTTTTTTTTCGTTGCCAGGGAAGTTTGAACGAGAATGGGATATTGTTATGATACTCATTCCGAGTACATTTGTACTTTTTCCAAATTGGCTCTGGTTTTTGAGATATAGGTTATTTGTGGAAATGAGAGTTTCATGTGGATAATATCGACTGCAGGGTCCATATATGGTGTAATGTATTTGCTACCTGTTTTTTAATTAGTGATATTGTACTATCTTTATTAAACAATTGTGCTCAGGGAGTGCATCTGTGTGGTTGAGGATTACATCATGCAAACATCACACTGTCAGCATGTGTTCAGTCCTGTTGTGCGGTGCGTGTGTTGAAGATATTGAGGGTTGTGCAGATTTGAATTCGGCGGTACTCGACATTCATTTGTTGGCCGAGGTAGTCCCCGCAACAGCCGATAGGTAGCGTTCAGTGTAAACAAGAAAAATGGCGATGGTCGAAAGTCACACACATGTGCAGTGCAGCTTCAAGGAGATAGAACCTTTTCATCGTGACGTAGCAAATAAGAGGTGAGTATTCATTTCACACAAAACAATTAATGATGTTTGTTGGATGTGATTGACATGCAAATACAAGAAAGTTCTGCAAAATATGTAGTATTTGTGCAATTTTGTTTTAGGAAAACATGAGTTCTTCACGCCGTCTTTGCGTGAACTATCCAGATGAGTTCTGCTACATTTGTGGTGAATACGTTCTTCAAAAGAACAGGAAGAATATCACTCCTTTTGTGAAGGAAGCGTATCTGGCATATTTCGGAATTAAACTTGGAGATCAAGACAAGGCGTGGGCACCCCATAAAGTTTGTAAATGCTGTGTGGAGTGCTTACGGCAGTGGACAAAACGAAAAAGGAAAAGCTTAAACTTCGGAGTGCCTATGGTATGGCGAGAGCAGAAGAACCATACAGATGATTGCTATTTTTGCATTGTTAATGTGAAAGGTTTTAATAGGTTCAAAAAACGAAAGTGGGAATATCCCGATTTGGAGTCAGCAAGAAGACCGGTGGTGCACAGCAACGATGTTCCTGTACCAACCTTCACAACATTACCCACGCTAACATCATCAGATGACGATGTGCACGGCGAGGAATGTACAAGTAGTGGTTCGGAATACGAAGGACGTGAGACACAACCCCAGCAGTTCGACCAGAAGGAGCTCAGTGACTTGATACGAGAACTCAATCTTTCAAAGCAAGCATCAGAACTCTTAGCATCCATGCTTAAGGAAAAGAACTGTCTTCATCCGAGTGTTAAAATAACAGCTTACCGGACGAGAGAAGAAAACCTTCTTCCATACTTCAACCAAGAAGAGGTTATAGTGTATTGCAGCAATATACCTGGACTTTTAGTTGAATTGGGGCTGCCGGAATATAGACCAGAGGACTGGCGTCTCTTCATAGACAGTTCCACTAGAAGTTTAAAATGTGTTCTCCTACACAATGGCAATCGTTACGCATCTATTCCAATTGACCACTCAACAAAACTTTGTGAAGCATATGCTAACATCAAGATGGTTCTGCAGAAAATTCAGTATATGCAGCACCAGTGGTTGATTGGTGTTGATTTGAAAATGGTGAACTTCTTGCTTGGACAACAAAGTGGATACACAAAGCACCCATGTTTTATCTGCATGTGGGATAGTAGGGCAAAGCACGAACATTGGAAGCAGGAAACATGGCCTCCAAGGGAACATATGGCTGTTGGTGAAGCAAACATCATTAATGAACCTCTGGTTAGTAGGGACAAGATTGTTCTTCCACCATTACATATTAAGTTAGGACTAATGAAGCAATTCACCAAAGCTTTAGACAGAAATGGTAATTGCTTCACATACATCTGCAATACGTTCCCTGGACTCAGTAGTGAAAAACTTAAGGCAGGAATATTTGATGGTCCTCAAATTCGCAGGCTCATCAACGATACCAATTTTACAAGTGTCATGACTGTCACTGAAGCATCGGCCTGGAACAGTTTTGTCGCTGTTGTAAAATGTTTTTTGGGCAATCATAAAGCTCCCAAATACGAGGAACTGGTCAAAAACATGCTCACTAACTTTCAAAACTTAAGAGCTAACATGAGCATAAAATTGCACTTCCTTCACAGCCACTTGGATCGATTTCCTCGTAATCTAGGTGATTTCAGTGAGGAACAAGGAGAGCGGTTCCATCAAGATATGAAAGGAATAGAGGAAAGATATAAAGGAAGATGGGACAGGCATATGATGGCAGATTATTGCTGGAATCTGCAACGTGACTGTTCTGAAGAGACCTATAAAAGGAAAGCGTGCAGGAAGCGGTTCGTCATGGACGGAAAATGATATACTTATAGAGAAACTTTTCAATTATGTTTTATACGTGGACAAATGCCTATCAGGTTTTCATAGAAGCTATTTATAAAGATTATTTTCTTTTTTCATTGTAGTTTGTAGCGCTCGAGTTCAGTATTAGCAATTTTTTCTAATTTTTTGAATAAATCATGCATTACCCCAAAAACTAGAGCCAAACTGCATAAATGGTTGCTATATTCGTCCTCAGCACCACTAACCCATCCTAAAGCCACTCAAATATCCTTGGCAAGAAAATGAGTGTTGACCAGTGTAATCATTAAGTCTGAAAATACGATATGCCAATTGCTTACACCTGCAGCAGTCTTAAGGGAACATCTGAAAATTGTGCATAAAATAGCCAACATCTGAGCTAGCGATATCGATAAACAACAATTATTCTACTGAAACAAGGGTCGTTTTCTCCTAGGCACAATGTTTTCTCTTATACGACACTCTTTTTTACCATTGTGACAGAGCTTCGGTTTTCCAACAAATCCAAACCAGTCAAAGCTAGTCACAACGCCCTACCTGTTGCCATATATCTTACACTTACTATCCGTAATGTTCGAGGGTTTACTTTTTAAAGGTACCGCAGCATTCAAAAAGTTTAGAGACAAAGGCTGGACAATTCTTGGCCCAAATGTTGCTCCAGGTGCTGCAGCATTTGCGAAAACGTATGTGAAAATTATCGAACTATCAGTTTAATAAGTCACAGCTGCAAAATACTAACGCATATTCTTTACAGACGAATGGAAAAACTGGTAGAAGCCGACCTCGACGAAGATCAGTTTGGATTCCGAAGAAATGTTGCAAGGAAAGGCAAACCGTCATTTCTAGCATTTGTGGACTTAGAGAAAGCTTTTGACAATGTTGACTGGAATACTCTCTTTCAAATTCTAAAGGTGGCAGGGGTAAAATACATGGAGCGAAACGCTATTTACAATTTGTACAGAAACCAGATGGCAGTTATAAGAGTCGAAAGGCATGAAAGGGTTCAAAAATGGCTCTGAGCACTATGGGACTTAACATCTTTGGTCACCAGTCCCCTAGAACTTAGAACTACTTAAACCTAACTAACCTAAGGACATCACACACATCCATGCCCGAGGCAGGATTCGAACCTGCGACCGTAGCGGTCGCGCGGCTCCGGACTGAGCACCTAGAACCGCGAGACCACCGCGGCCGGCGCATGAAAGGGAAGCAGCGGTTGGGAAGGGAGTGAGACAGGGTTGTAGCCTCTCCCCGATGTTATTCAATCTGTATATTGAGCAAGCAGCAAAGGAAACGAAAGAAAAATTCGGAGTAGGTATTAAAGTCCATGGAGAAGAAATAAAAACGTTGAGGTTCGCCGATGACATTGTAATTCTGTCACAGACAGCAAAGGACTTGGAAGAGCAGTTGAATGGAATGGATAGTGTCTGGAGAGGAGGATATAAGATGAACATCAACAAAAGCAAAACGAGGATAATGGAATGTAGTCGAATTAAATCGGGTGATGCTGAGGGAAGATTAGGAATGAGACACTTAAAGTAGTAAAGGAGTTTTGCTATTTGGGGAGCAAAATAACTCATGATGGTCGAAGTAGAGAGGATATAAAATGTAGACTGGCATTGGCAAGGAAAGCGTTCCTGAAGAAGAGAAATTTGTTAATATCGAGTATAGATTTAAGTGTCAGGAAGTCGTTTCTGAAAGTGTATGTATGGAGTGTAGCCATGTATGGAAGTGAAACATGGACGATAAATAGTTTGGACAAGAAGAGAATAGAAGCTTTCGAAATGTGGTGCTACAGAAGAATGCTGAAGATCAGATGGGTAGATCACATAACTAATGAGGAGGGATTGAATAGAATCGGGGAGAAGAGGAGTTTGTGGCACAACTTGACAAGAGAAGAGACCCGTTGGTAGTACATGTTCTGAGGCATCAAGGGATCACAAATTTAGCATTGTAGGTCAGCGTGGAGGGTAAAAATCGTAGAGGGAGACCAAGAGATGAATACACCAAGCAGATTCAGAAGGATGTAGGTTGCAGTAAGTACTGGGAGATGATGAAGCTTGCACAGGTTAGAGTAGCATGGAGAGCTGCATCAAACCACTCTCAAGACTGAAGACGACGACAACAACAACAACAACAACAACAACAACATCCAACATTTGATCAGAACAGAGAACCTTAAGAAACGACCACTCTTTACAGTTCACGAAATAGGTGTGTGAGGAATGAATTCCAAGCTCACAGAAGACGGCAATTTCTCCAGAGAACTAGATATGCTAGGTCGAGAAAAAAACGACAGATTGAAATGGTCGTGTTGGGCTTACAAATTCAATTGGTCAGGTTCCTTCAGTTTCATTTCATGCCGAGCACAAGTGAAATGAAAGTTCTGCCTTCCACGTGTGAGAGCAAACGGTGAAGTAGTAAGATAGCTGTTTCCATTGTTGAAGAAAATGAGAAACATTGGTCTCGTGGCACGGTGTCACAGCAATGAGTGAATTTATTTACTTCTGAAACTCGGATTCTCCATTCGGTTTCCGTCTCACTGACAATGATAAACGCTTTGCCTGCTCTGTATTACCTGCATATCTGTCATGGCAGGGGATGTAAGGCAGCAGAAGTACAAAATTCACACATCATTCTGTTGAGCTGGTCACGTACCTGAAAAAAAGAAATACCGCTATAAGAATAGGTAGATAAACGGACGAACACACACACACACACACACACACACACACACACACACACACACACACACACAATCTGTAGAAACCCAGCAAATGGTTCAAATGGCTCTAAGCACTATGGGACTTAACTTCTGAGGTCATCAGTTCCCTAGACTTAGAACTACTTAAACCGAAATAACCTAAGGACATCACACACATCCATGCCCGAGGCAGGATTCGAACCTGCGACCGTAGCAGCAGTGCGATTCGGGACTGAAGCGCCTACAACCGCTCGGAAACAACGGCTGGCAAAAACCCAGCAATTGGAGGCTGTGACAGACAAGTTTGAACCAACTATTTGAAGAAAGATCGTAGTGTTTCTGCAGGTTTGTAATTAATGATAATTTAGGTGCGATTGCCTTTTTCAGGGGAACAAAAATTTATCGGTACTGTCGATGTTTAATAACAGTCAAGATAAATGGAGCTGTAGAAATGAAAACCGTGCAAGAAGAGTAGTTCCAGATGAAAAAGCGCAGTAAACCACGGGCATGCGAAATAATAGTGTAAATTTATACTGACTGAAGAATCAGTGTCTGTCACGCCTGCAGCGAAACTGTGAAGAGGATAGGCGCAATGTACAGGGTGTCCATCTTTACACATTAAGACTTCAATAACTTTAAAACTATGCTAGTTATTAACAAATGGTTTTCAACATCAGATAACTCGAAGTATTTTTTGCCTTCCAGGTGACAATTCTGACGCAAAATTGAGCTCGAAAACCCGAAAAATGTGGACGTCACAAGAGGGACCTCAGTGTGTGGCCCGGTTCATACAGACGTCGACCGATACCCACGTGCAACAAAACTCTCGAACACGGAATGGATGCAACCACCGTCCCGACTAACTATTCGGGATTGACAAGCCTCATTTATGGAAACGTGTAGTGTTCTCGATAAAAAAGGGGGCGAATTGCCAATCTGTTTCAGACGCCAACTTGACAATGTGCGGCAGGCGTTCGCAAAAAGTACGACAAAATCGGTGCGTACGGCGGCCAGTCGTATATGGGGTTCATAGCATCCTCATGTTGCACGTGAAAAGGGAAGAAAAAGTCCCAAAATGCGAACTAATGCCCAACTGCACCAATGGTCCTTTCTCTTTCATCGAGTCTGCCGTCAACGGTGGTGTTTACCTGGATATGTTACAAGAGTTTGCTGTGCCACATTTCGAACACCTGCAACCTAATGTTAAATTCCAGGAAGATGGGGCACCACCCCACTGGTTCCTAAATGTCCATGAATTCCTAGATGAAATGTTACTGGCTACGTGGACTGGACGAGATGGTATAATTCGATGGCCGCCACGGTCCCCACCGAGCGAGGTGGCGCAGTGTTTACAGAGCTTAACGTGCCCATCCGACGGACGGATCACCATCAGCAGTATCTCGTGCTCTTACTTAGTGACATACTGCGGAGAGATCTGGAATTAAATACGGAACATCGGCGCAAGACTGATGATTATGAAGTTTGCACCATCAGCTCTCCTCCCCATGCCAGCCAAATAATAGCACTTAAAACTTCACCCACCACCAGGATTCGAACCGGTTTACCACCGAATCGGGCGTCACCACACAGGCTCGTGTTATGGCCTCGGGTACGGAGGCGACTACCGCAACTGGTTGTTGTTCCAAATAAAAACGATGCTATGAGCAACATGCTTGAAGAGGACCAGCATATGGCTTATCGTCAGTCACACCCAAAACCTCAATACAGTCGGTTCTGTTAATTCACAGTTTGGCCGATGGTCAAAAACAAACCCTTATCGACTGTTGAAAGGAAAATGTAATATCCCTACAAAACATTGCAACAGGAAACTAAACACGGATAAATTCGTGATAGCCGGCAACTATGCAGCAACCCAGCTGTTTGGGAGAACCAAGGTGAACGGAAACCAACAAAAGTGGTACGTTCGCGAAGCACTCTCGACAAAATAATGGTTTGTTTCACTCATTACACAGGACATTTTGCGAGACACACTTTGGAGCTGTGGTGTACCGAGGACCGCCAATCCCTCACCGATATTACCGTAAGGTCATCAAGTTCGAAAATGAGGCGTGAGACAACTAGTAATTCCGAATTGGAATCCGTCTGCCTCAATGCTAGCTAGACTGGGAACAAAAGAACTAACAATAAGTTCTGCAAGGACCCGCTCTCTCGTTTTCTGGAGAGAACGAAAGGTGGGTAAAAAAACAAAAAGTACAAGAACGAACAATGAGGGGGCGGACCGCCGTCGGATCAATGTCAGGCCGCGACCTGTGCATCCCTGCTTTAGAGCATCGAAGAATATTTTTAATGCTGAATGGTACACAATAATCTGTTCGAAGAAATAAGGAAAAATAACCAAAAACGTTGCGTCATTATCATCATGATGACGCCAGCTGTCACACGAAGTCAAACAACTGATTACTTGGCGGAGTAAAACATCGAATTACTGCCTCATTGTCGTATTCACGTAGTTTATCGCCTAACAATCTCTTATTTCCCTGAGTTAAATAAAAATATGGGGACAGCCACTTCCATCACCCCGAGAACCTGTTGAATCCTAACAAAACCATGTTTTTTCAGGTACCAACACCAGCCTGAAAAAACTATTTATAGATCTGGTTGGAACGAATGCAAAACTGTACGAATTTTAAAGGCGAACGTATCAAGAAACAGTAAAAGGACTCTTCACATTTACCAAGAATTATTTAGTTATATGCATCTTTCCATGACCTTTTATAAATGAACAAATCACTGGCCTGACTCACAAAGCCCAAATATTCACTCACACACGCACTGCGAGTTCAAAACTTAACTGGTCTATTATCTGTACTTATTGTTTAAATCACAATCAATGAGTTACTTCGACTTTTTCTTAGCTATAGCAGTAGTAGATACAATCCTAATAATGTGCGGCTCTGTCATAAGCGAAATTTTGTAACTATTGGCAACACAATTATTACAGTTAATATTTCTAACTTGTCACACTGCTTAATTTCATATGTACGAAGTACCCTTTTATGTAAACTTGACAAATTAATTTATGACCACTTACATCTGTATTCATCTACAGAAATATCTCCACAATGCTTCGAGACTTGCCCCGAAATAGTGTGCTGTTTTGCTGTATGTTCTTTGCACTTATTAGACCCTAGACGCCATCTCTGCTCCCTCCAATGCTTAAAAAGTGTGATAATGTGTGTGATTTAACAGGACTGAGCCTATGGCAACTGGAGGTATTTTTCCCATTTTTAGTATCGTTCATCTTTTCAGTCAAAGATCTCCACAAAGCTATGAGCCATGTGCGGAAATAGTGTTCTGCTTTTTTTCTCTGTTAGACAGTACCACACGTTACACCAAAGTCGTAACACAACACACACATCCTATATCAATCCACATAAATCCATCTTATGATGGGAAAGGCGTCTGAAAATAAATAGAGATAGAAATTAGTAATATTGAACTTTATCTTTCACTGGAGTTAAACGATTTGTACCAAAAAATGTCTCTTTTGCTGTTTTGTAAAATCTTAAAAGATATGTCTCGTATACGAAATTACCGAAAAGTACATTACACTATTGTAGTTACTATACTCCATTCGTCTAGCGTAACTGCAGCTAAGCTGTCATTTATCTGCCATATTGCCTCAGTGAATAGCCACAAGCGAATGTAATGACAAATGTCTCGTTCAGTAGTCTTCATGAAGTAATTTGTAGCAAGGATAGAACTCACTCGTAGAAATAATTTCTGCGGTGAATTCGTCGACTAGGCGACCTCGACAGGATAGCATATAAGTGTCACAAACTAGCTTAATCCTTCACCAAGCCTTCAATCATAATGTATTGCTGCCGCTGTTGTCCCTTTTCCCTCTGCACAGGAGCGCCAGAACAAGGGTAGCAGCAGTTGCTCGTAAAAGCCGTCCGTAAAGCGGGCCTCATGCACATTTCAGACCGGCGCAAGTCCGGCTAGAGCTGCCCGACAGTGTCTGGCTTAAAATGGCGCTTGTCTCGTGCTGCGCTGGGCAGTGAAAGGCGCAGGCGATGCGTCGACTACAAACGCCGCTGCCAGTCCATCTCTGTACTCCTACCGCTGGTCATTTGTCGTCGTCTGACCCCAAGGGTAAATCACAATAGTATTCACACTGAAATTATGCACTGAGGTTAAACGGAATCAGCACTACGAACCACGATCGCCAACAATGAACGAAACAGTCTGGGGCTTTTTACAGGAAGGTCCCATGCGACTTTTCTGCTGCGACTGAGGCAGACATGCGGCAAGAATTGTCTTGTAGCTTTGCTCGTTATTCCCAGCTTCTCTAACTGCATTTTTTTTTAACATGGTTCAAATGGCTCTGAGCACTATGCCACTTAACTTCTGAGGTCATCAGTCGCCTAGAACTTAGAACTACTTAAACCTAACTAATCTAAGGACATCACACACATCCATGCCCGAGGCAGAATTCGAACCTGCGACCGTAGCGGTTCCAGACTGCAGCGCCTAGAACCGCACGGCCACTCCGGCCGGATTTTTAACATGGTTTCAACAAAGAGATAATTAATGCGATCCATGTCAACGAATATTGAGACATTTAGCAAATCTGTCAGAAAAACTTGAGCCCGCTTTTCTCGGCGTTCACCCACCTTCACATCTCCCACGAGGAGACCAGTAATATCTGCCTCTGCCTTTTATTTCAAGACAACTGAAAATAAGATGGCGGCAGGGATAAAATAGCTCAAACGAGCGCCTAATCGTTAACAAAGCGTACACGAGGAGAAAAAAGAAATCAGGTGAAAACCTTACATAATACCACGAAATTACGCGGTAAAAGATGTTTCGCAGGCAGGAGAGGAGGAATATGTTACAGCTACTGAAACTAGCCGCCTTTTGAAACTCAAATACACGTAGACCACATGGATAATGTGAGTGTAATTAACGGCACAAGATAACAAGTGTCAGTCAAAGAAGATGCAAACGGGTTCGTTTAGCGAGCATAAGAACGTTACGAAGAGATTCATCGAACTTCAGGACTAGACATTACCAAGAGCGTGTTGTACACTCCTGGAAATGGAAAAAAGAACACATTGACACCGGTGTGTCAGACCCACCATACTTGCTCCGGACACTGCGAGAGGGCTGTACAAGCAATGATCACACGCACGGCACAGCGGACACACCAGGAACCGCGGTGTTGGCCGTCGAATGGCGCTAGCTGCGCAGCATTTGTGCACCGCCGCCGTCAGTGTCAGCCAGTTTGCCGTGGCATACGGAGCTCCATCGCAGTCTTTAACACTGGTAGCATGCCGCGACAGCGTGGACGTGAACCGTATGTGCAGTTGACGGACTTTGAGCGAGGGCGTATAGTGGGCATGCGGGAGGCCGGGTGGACGTACCGCCGAATTGCTCAACACGTGGGGCGTGAGGTCTCCACAGTACATCGATGTTGTCGCCAGTGGTCGGCGGAAGGTGCACGTGCCCGTCGACCTGGGACCGGACCGCAGCGACGCACGGATGCACGCCAAGACCGTAGGATCCTACGCAGTGCCGTAGGGGACCGCACCGCCACTTCCCAGCAAATTAGGGACACTGTTGCTCCTGGGGTATCGGCGAGGACCATTCGCAACCGTCTCCATGAAGCTGGGCTACGGTCCCGCACACCGTTAGGCCGTCTTCCGCTCACGCCCCAACATCGTGCAGCCCGCCTCCAGTGGTGTCGCGACAGGCGTGAATGGAGGGACGAATGGAGACGTGTCGTCTTCAGCGATGAGAGTCGCTTCTGCCTTGGTGCCAATGATGGTCGTATGCGTGTTTGGCGCCGTGCAGGTGAGCGCCACAATCAGGACTGCATACGACCGAGGCACACAGGGCCAACACCCGGCATCATGGTGTGGGGAGCGATCTCCTACACTGGCCGTACACCACTGGTGATCGTCGAGGAGACACTGAATAGTGCACGGTACATCCAAACCGTCATCGAACCCATCGTTCTACCATTCCTAGACCGGCAAGGGAACTTGCTGTTCCAACAGGACAATGCACGTCCGCATGTATCCCGTGCCACCCAACGTGCTCTAGAAGGTGTAAGTCAACTACCCTGGCCAGCAAGATCTCCGGATCTGTCCCCCATTGAGCATGTTTGGGACTGGATGAAGCGTCGTCTCACGCGGTCTGCACGTCCAGCACGAACGCTGGTCCAACTGAGGCGCCAGGTGGAAATGGCATGGCAAGCCGTTCCACAGGACTACATCCAGCATCTCTACGATCGTCTCCATGGGAGAATAGCAGCCTGCATTGCTGCGAAAGGTGGATATACACTGTACTAGTGCCGACATTGTGCATGCTCTGTTGCCTGTGTCTATGTGCCTGTGGTTCTGTCAGTGTGATCATGTGATGTATCTGACCCCAGGAATGTGTCAATAAAGTTTCCCCTTCCTGGGACAATGAATTCACGGTGTTCTTATTTCAATTTCCAGGAGTGTACAACTTGCACAGGTTTACAATCAATTTTCGATGTTATACTTGAAATAAAGATGAATGCAAGCTCTGAGATTCTAATGTAGCTCAGTGGGTAGCATCTTTAAATTTTGTACGTAATTCAAATTAAATAACTGAAAATTAAATTAAAGTAATCTTAAAATCGGAAACATTAAGTGAATTAGCAATGCGATCAGACGGTTTCATACATATTCAAATGAAGTAACAGCCGTATTTCCCACCTAAATAGACTTACGACAGCTTTCATTGTCGCGATTTTATTTTATACGTCCTTTTGGCCGTTTAGATTTACTTAAATATAGTGGCAAGGAAATTAGGATTCAGTCTGTGACTTTAGGCTAATGAATTTAACAGATACTTTTCACTAGTCAGATAAGAAGTGTGTGACTGTAATATTCAAGTATACTTCATTTCAAAAGTCTTGCCTTGTTTGTCGCAGCTGTTGTGCTGTAGTTGAAGACTGCTGAATGATAATCGACTGAACTCTTCACATCTCTTGCAAGGTGGAATTAATTTATTACAACAACGTTGCTTGGAGTAGCCATTTTTCATGATGTTGCGTTGGCTCCAAATTCCATCTTAGACTATTGTTGGCTATTGTTGCTCTCCAAAAACCGCAATTTCTGAAGACGATTTTACGACACAAATGCCGCTGCCACACCAATTTTCACTCGATTCTGCAAAGTTTTTGCACTCATATAATGTTAACATTGGCACACATGACACAGCTACGAACGCACAACAGGCTACAATGCCTGGGACTGCTGTCTTCGTTTCGTTCCGTCTTTTCCGCGCCACTTGGCGCCAACGTCATCGACACAACCGCGGGATGAAAACCCAAAGTGGATTCCCGGTTTCCTTATTTGCTTTGTCAAAAGCATTATAAATTTTCGATTGACCTGTGAATATTATAGTCGTTATAATTATACAAATCGTTCATTATTATGCTTTTGATATCTATGAAGAATATCTATTACTTCATTTACTTTCAGGAGATTGTCAGAGATACTGAAGATAGATAGACAACATCGATACAGTTTACGAAATTTGAAAACACTGATACCTTTTTGAGTCAACTTTATGGGTTACAATTTAATGGAAAAAAACTTAATAATTTTTTTGGTCAGATTTAAGTTGTTACGTTACATAAACATGCTCTCTGTGGCAAATGTTAAAAAGGAAACCGTCACATCTCATGAAGTACAAATCCTACAAGATCACGTAGTTCTCACGAAAACCTTTTGGCAATAAAAGAGTATCTTAACTGACGAAGATAGTGTGACTGTTATCCTTCCACCATCGCATATCTCGCATGAGGATTATGACAATACGATAAGGGGGCACAGGACGTGTACAGAGGCATACAGATAGTCACGAAAGTGGAAGAGGAAAATGCACAATACTGGCACGATGTACACTCCACCATGCACCGTACACAAGGTGAAACACCTAAAATTTGCATTGCAAATATTGCGGAAATGGGTAGTGCTATTGACGTGTGGTTTTCACAGAATGGATTGGTTGTCAGGGGACCGTATCGTTAGCCAATAAACAGATTCAAATGGTTCAAATGGCTCTGAACACTATGGGACTTAACATCTATGGTCATCAGTCCCCTAGAGCTTAGAACTACTTAAACCTAACTAACCTAAGGACAGCACACAACACCCAGCCATCACGAGGCAGAGAAAATCCCTGACCCCGCCGGGAATCGAACCCGGGAACCCGGGCGTGGGAAGCGAGAACGCTACCGCACGACCACGAGATGCGGGCAATAAACAGATTCACTAATACTTAGAGAGTATATTCTGGGCAAACATACACCTTTTTTAAATGGAGCAATGCCTACTGACATTAACAGACTAAAAGTAGGGGAAATTAGAATGTCAATGGTTTTTAGTTGCAGGAGTCTAGTGCGAGTCGTTTACGAGATACCGGATGCTGAAACGTTCCCACACCGACACTTGTTTGTGCCATGCAACCTGCGTAGTTGCTAGGCACGATGGTGTTGCGTTTGCTTACAGTGTGCTTGTGTGGTCCTTGGCTGCACTGCTACGTTCTACTCAGTCAGTGTGTTACAGTCCAAGCAGTAGGTCGTGAGTGGACGATGGGACTTACATGCTCATAACGTACAGAGAGTGTATGAAGAACGCAGTTCGTTCTTGTATGGAGTACGCGGCAAGATATCCCAACAGACGTCAACCATCTCGGCAATTATTTACCAACCTCTTCAACTAGTTACGTGAAAGTGGCAGACAACAGATCAGAAGACGTCCCTCTGCACACTAGAGGAGCCTGTGATACCAACATGATGGCCGTCCTGCCCATGGTGCAAGAAGTGTTACAGCACGTCTTCACGAATTGTTTCCCAATCGTTGGATTGGACGCAGAGGACCTGTACCCTGGCCGGCCCGTTCCCGAGGTTTGACGCCTGTAGCCTTTTTTCTGCGGGGAAAACTGGAAGACGCTGTCTACAAGGACATACCAAGTACACTACTGGCCATTAAAATTGCTACACCACGAAGCTGACGTGCTACAGACGCGAAATTTAAGCGATAGGAAGAAGATGCTGTGATATGCAAATGATTAGCTTTTCAAGCATTCACATAAGGTTGGCGACATCTACAACGTGCTGACATGAGGAAAGTTTCCAACAGATTTCTCATACACAAACAGCAGTAGACCGGCATTGCCTGGTGAAACATCGTTGTGATGCCTCGTGTAAAGAGGAGAAATGCGCACCATCACGTTTACGACTTTGATAAAGGTCGGATTGTAGCCTATCGCGATTGCGGTTTATCGTATCGCGACATTGCTGCTCGCGTTGGTCGAGATCGAATGACTGTTAGCAGAATATGGAATCGGTGGGTTCAGGAGGGTAATACGGAACGCCGATCTGGATCCCAACGGCCTCGTATCACTAGCAGCCGAGATGACAGGCATCTTATGCGCATGGCTGTAACGGATCGTGCAGCCACGTCTCGATCCCTGAGTCAACAGATGGGGACGTTTGCAAAGACAACAACCATCTGCACGAACAGTTCGATGACAGCAGCATGCACTATCAGTTCTGAGACCATGGCTGCGGTTACCCTTGACGCTGCATCACAGATAGGAGCGCCTGCGATGGTGTACTCAACGTCGAAGAAGGCAAAACGTCATTTTTTCGGATGAATCCAGGTTCTGTTTACAGCATCATTATGGTCACATCCGTGTCTGGCGTCTTCGCTGTTAACCCACATTGGAAGCGTGTATTTGTCATCGCCATACTGGCGTGTCACCTGTCGTGATGGTAAGGGGTGCCACTGGTTACACATCTCGGTCACCTCTTGTTCGCATTGAAGACACTTTGAACAGTGGATGTTACATTTCAGATGTGTTACGACCCGTGGCTCTACCCTTCATTCGATCCCTGCGAAACCCTACATTTCAGCAGGATAATGCACGACCGCATGTTGCAGGTCCTGTGCTTGCCTTTCTGGATACAGAAAATGTTCGACTGCTGCCCTGGCCAGCACATTCTCCAGATCTCTCACCAACTGAAAAAGTCTGGTCAATGGTGGCCGAGAAACTGGCTCGTCACAATCTACATCTACATCTATACTCCGCGAGCCACCTTACGGTGTGTGGCGGAGGGTACTTATTGTACCACTATCTGATCCCCCCTTCCCTGTTCCATTCACGAATTGTGCGTGGGAAGAACGACTGCTTGTAAGTCTCCGTATTTGCTCTAATTTCTCGGATCTTTTCGTTGTGATCATTACGCGAGATATATGTGGGCGGTAGTAATATGTTGCCCATCACTTCCCGGAATGTGCTCTCTCGTAATTTCGATAATAAACCTCTCCGTATTGCGTAACGCCTTTCTTGAAGTGTCCGCCACTGGAGCTTGTTCAGCATCTCCGTAACGCTCTCGCGCTGACTAAATGTCCCCATGACGAATCGCGCTGCTTTTCGCTGGATCATGTCTATCTCTTCTATTAATCCAACCTGGTAAGGGTCCCATACTGATGAGCAATACTCAAGAATCGGACGAACAAGCGTTTTGTAAGCTACTTCTTTCGTCGATGAGTCACATTTTCTTAGAATTCTTCCTATGAATCTCAACCTGGCGCCTGCTTTTCCCACTATTTGTTTTATGTGATCATTCCACTTCAGATCGCTCCGGATAGTAACTCCTAAGTATTTTACGGTCGTTACCGCTTCCAATGATTTACCACCTATGGCATAATCGTACTGGAATGGATTTCTGCCCCTATGTATGCGCATTATATTACATTTATCTACGTTTAGGGAAAGCTGCCAGCTGTCGCACCATGCATTAATCCTCTGCAGGTCCTCCTGCAGTACGTACGAGTCTTCTGATGTTGCTACTTTCTTGTAGACAACCGTGTCATCTGCAAATAGCCTCACGGAGCTACCGATGTTGTCAACTAAGTCATTTATGTATATTGTAAACAATAAAGGTCCTATCACGCTTCCCTGCGGTACTCCCGAAATTACCTCTACATCTGCAGATTTTGAACCGTTAAGAATGACATGTTGTGTTCTTTCTTCTAGGAAATCCTGAATCCAATCGCAAACCTGGTCCGATATTCCGTAAGCTCGTATTTTTTTCACTAAACGTAAGTGCGGAACCGTATCAAATGCCTTCCTGAAGTCCAGGAATACGGCATCAATCTGCTCGCCAGTGTCTACGGCACTGTGAATTTCTTGGGCAAATAGGGCGAGCTGAGTTTCACATGATCTCTGTTTGCAGAATCCATGTTGGTTATGATGAAGGAGATTTGTATTATCTAAGAACGTCATAATACGAGAACACAAAACATGTTCCATTATTCTACAACAGATTGACGTAAGCGAAATAGGCCTATAATTATTCGCATCTGATTTATGACCCTTCTTGAAAATGGGAACGACCTGCGCTTTCTTCCAGTCGCTAGGTACTTTACGTTCTTCCAGCGATCTACGATAAATTGCTGATAGAAAGGGGGCAAGTTCTTTAGCATAATCACTGTAGAATCTTAAGGGTATCTCGTCTGGTCCGGATGCTTTTCCGCTACTAAGTGATAGCAGTTGTTTTTCAATTCCGATATCGTTTATTTCAATATTTTCCATTTTGGCGTCCGTGCGACGGCTGAAGTCAGGGACCGTGTTACGATTTTCCGCAGTGAAACAGTTTCGGAACACTGAATTCAGTATTTCTGCCTTTCTTCGGTCGTCCTCTGTTTCGGTGCCATCGTGGTCAACGAGTGACTGAATAGGGGATTTAGATCCGCTTACCGATTTTACATATGACCAAAACTTTTTAGGGTTCTTGTTTAGATTGTTTGCCAATGTTTTATGTTCGAATTCGTTGAATGCTTCTCTCATTGCTCTCTTTACGCTCTTTTTCGCTTCGTTCAGCTTTTCCTTATCAGCTATGATTCGACTACTCTTAAACCTATGATGAAGCTTTCTTTGTTTCCGTAGTACCTTTCGTACATGATTGTTATACCACGGTGGATCTTTCCCCTCGCTTTGGACCTTAGTCGGTACGAACTTATCTAAGGCGTACTGGACGATGTTTCTGAATTTTTTCCATTTTTGTTCCACATCCTCTTCCTCAGAAATGAACGTTTGATGGTGGTCACTCAGATATTCTGCGATTTGTGCCCTATCACTCTTGTTAAGCAAATATATTTTCCTTCCTTTCTTGGCATTTCTTATTACACTTGTAGTCATTGATGCAACCACTGACTTATGATCACTGATACCCTCTTCTACATTCACGGAGTCGAAAAGTTCCGGTCTATTTGTTGCTATGAGGTCTAAAACGTTAGCTTCACGAGTTGGTTCTCTAACTATCTGCTCGAAGTAATTCTCGGACAAGGCAGTCAGGATAATGTCACAAGAGTCTCTGTCCCTGCCTCCAGTTCTGATTGTGTGACTATCCCATTCTATACCTGGTAGATTGAAGTCTCCCCCTATTACAATAGTATGATCACGAAACTTCTTCACGACGTTCTGCAGGTTCTCTCTGAGGCGCTCAACTACTACGGTTGCTGATGCAGGTGGTCTATAGAAGCATCCGACTATCATATCTGACCCACCTTTGATACTTAACTTAACCCAGATTATTTCACATTCGCATTCGCTAATAACTTCACTGGATATTATTGAATTCTTTACTGCTATAAATACTCCTTCACCATTGGCGTTTATCCTATCCTTGCGGTATATATTCCATTCTGTGTCTAGGATTTCGTTACTTTTCACTTCCGGTTTTAACCAACTTTCCGTTCCTAATACTATATGCGCACTATTTCGTTCAATAAGAGATACTAATTCAGGAACCTTGCCCTGGATACTCCTGCAGTTTACCAATATTACGTTGACTTTTCCTGTTTTTGGTCTCTGAGGACGGACGTTCTTTATCAACGATGATAATGTCCTCTCTGGTAAGCCGTCAGGTATTTTATCGTTTCGCCCAAGGGGGGGTCCCTCTAACCTAAAAAACCCCCGTGTGCACGCCACACGTACTCTGCTACCCTAGTAGCTGCTTCCGGTGTGTAGTGCACGCCTGACCTGTCTAGGGGGGCCCTACAGTTCTCCACCCAATAACGGAGGTCGATGAATTTGCAACCATTATAGTCGCAGAGTCGTCTGAGCCTCTGGTTTAGACCCTCCACACGGCTCCAAACAAGAGGACCGCGATCGACTCTGGGCACTATGCTGCAGATATTAAGCTCAGCTTGCACTCCGCGTGCGATGCTGGTTGTCTTCACCAAATCAGCCAGCCGCCGGAAGGAACCAAGGATGGCCTCAGAACCCAAGCGGCAGGCGTCATTCGTTCCGACATGTGCTACTATCTGCAGCCGGTCACACCCAGTGCGTTCAATAGCTGCCGGAAGGGCCTCCTCCACATTACGGACGAGACCCCCCGGCAAGCACACCGAGTGCACACTGGCATTCTTCCCCGACCTACCCGCTATTTTCCTAAGGGGCTCCATAACCCGCCTAACGTTGGAGCTCCCTATAACTAATAGGCCCGCCCTCTGTGACTGTCGGGACCTTGCCGGAGAATCGGCCACTGGCCCAACAGGCGAGGCATCCTGTGGTGGCTCGGAAACGATGTCATCACCACTAGGAAGCACCCCGTACCTGTTGGAAAGGGGTAAGGCAGCTGCCACGCGGCCAGATCCCACCTTCGCCTTTCGGCCAGGCACGCGCGAGCCCACCACTGTCCGCCATTCACCCTGGAGTGATGGCTGACCGGTAACATGCTCACTGCACAATACGCCAGTCACTACTCTTGATGAATTGTGGTATCGTGTTGAAGCTGCATGGGCAGCTGTTCCTGTACACGCTATCAAAGCTCTGTTTGACTCAATACCCAGGCGTATTAAGGCCGTTATTACAGCCAAAGGTGGTTGTTCTGGGTACTGATTTCTCAGGATCTATGCACCCAAATTGCGTGAAAATGTAATGACATGTCAGATCTAGTATAATATATTTGTCCAACGAATACCCGTTTATCATCTGCATTTCTTCTTGGTGTAGCAATTTTAATGGCCAGTAGTGTAGATCTTATGATATGCAACAACGTACTAGTGCAGCCTGCTCGGACATCTCCGCTGAAGCGCTAACACGTTTGCAGCAATAATTCCACAGCAGACTGGAAGCACGTATTGTCGCTGCCGGTAGTTATTTTGAACAGAAACTGTGACGGTCAACTGTCTCGTTACTGTTGAGAATCCACATAGCTAGTGTACGTAGTTGTGTTGATGTTTACTGTGTGCTTCCACAGGTATTGCACTAGTGTCGATGTGGGAACTTCTGAAAATACGATTTCTCGTACACGACTCGCACTAGAATCTTGCAACACGCATCACTGACATTCTAATTTACTCTACTTTCAATCTGTTAATGTCAACAGGCATCATTCCATGCACATAAAATGCACTATCTAAATATTATTACAATCCGTTGTTCGTCTGACTACCAATCCATTCTGTGAAAACCGCAGATCAACAACACTTTCCATCTCCGCAATATTCGCGATGCAAGTTTTAGATGATCCACTTTGTATATTTGCATACCCTCGCGCAACCAGCAGAGCTGGTGTGCCGCTTCTAATGTTTTCGATATCGACGGATCGTTGACTCCGGCGTTGTTTCCTTCCCTTTCACCCTTTTCTTCGGGCCTTGTAAAAATCACCCCAACCGTGAACAGGCGAGCCTCTCGTCACCACGAATGGAAATAAGCTGCAGAGGTAGACGCGCATTTGTGAATCCGTGAACAGTGGAGACATTTGTCGCTGGCGCGCTCGTCTCGTCGTCGTGTATGCTGTCGGAAGGAAGATGAGGCGCACATGCAGGCAGCTACGATCGTGTGTGCGCGTAGCGGCCGTCCTCGGGGACCCTGCGGACCATGAATTATGGATGGCGCGAGGCGGTGGCTGGTGGCGGCTGCTCGGCGCCTGGCGCCGCAGCCGCATCCCGATGCTGCCGTGTTCACGGTTCCCCCTCTACTGAGTCAACAGTGCGGTCTGCCTGCGGGCGACGGGCCTCCAGTCTCAGCTAGTAGGCGCCGACTCAGGGGGGAAACGGCAGTCCGTAAGCAGGAATGGTGTGCCCAACACTTCTCCCGCCTGACAAGCTTTAGCTTCCTTCTTTGCAATAACAAGGGTGGGATGGGACGAGATACTTTGTGCCCAACTTTTGTAAATATTGGAATCTAATCGTGTACGTTATGTTACAAAATTATGAAAAATTATTTACTGTTTTTTAATGAATTTTTCTACAGATTCTTTACCTGTTTTACCTTTCAGTTAGGTTTAATACAAAAGTATAAGTCTAATTAGAATTTCACATCGACGATCTTACGCAACAAAGATATTTTCAGATTCTGGACACTACTTACACATCGGTAACTCTTTAAAGTCCGCCTGCTTAGCGGAGTGGTAACCTGCTTGCCTCCCATGCAGGCGGGCCCGGGTTCGATTCCCGGCCGGGTTGGAGATTTTCTCCGCTCTTAATGTGTTGTATTCATCATCATTTAATCCTCATCACCGGCAGGCAAGTCGCCCAGTGTGGCGTTGACTGAAATAGGACTTGCACTCGGCGGCCGAAGATCTCCGGACGGGGCCTTCCGCCCAGCAAAGTATGTTGCTAATAAAAGTCAACAATTAACGGCATATTTTTTCTTGATGGCCATAAAGTACCATTCCCCCACCCCACCCTCGTAGTATACAATGAAATAACAAAAGACATAGGATACCTCATGTCGGATCACCTTTTGCCCGGCCTGGAGCAGCAACCTTACGTGCCGTCGACTCAACACTTGCTACACCAAGAAGAAATGCAGATGATAAACGGGTATTCATTGGACAAATATATTATACTAGAACTGACATGTGATTACATTTTCACGCAATTTGGGTGCATAGATCCTGAGAAATCAGTACCAAGAACAACCACCACTGGCCGTAATAGCGGCCTTGATACGCCTGGGCTCGAGTCAAACAGAGCTTGGATGGCGTGTACAGGTACAGCTGCCAATGCAGCTTCAACACGATACCACAGTTCATCAAGAGAAATGACAGGTCGTATTGTGACGAGCCAGTTGCTCGACCACCATTGACCAGAAGTTTTCGATTAGTGAGAAATCTGGAGAATGTGCTGGCCAGGGCAGAAGTCGAACATTTCCTGCACCCAGAAAGACCCGTACAGGACCTGCAACATGCGGTCGTGCATTATCCTGCTGAAATGTAGGGTTTCGCAGGGATCGAATGAAGGGTAGAGGCACGGGTAGTACCACATCTGAAATGTAGCGTCCACTGTTCAAAGTGCTGTCAATGTGAACAAGAGGTGACCGAGACGTGTAATCAGTGACACCCCCATCACGCCGGGTGATACGCCAGTATGGCGATGACGCATACATGCTTCCAATGTGCGTTCACAGCGATTTCGCCAAACACGGATGCGATCATCATGATGCTGTAATCAGAACCTGGATTCATCCGAAAAAATTACGTTTTCCATTCGTGCACCCAGGCTCGGCGTTGAGTACACCATCGCAGGCGCACCTGTCTGTGATGCAGCATCAAGGGTAACCGCAGCCGTGGTCTCCATGCTGCTGCAAACGTCCTCGAACTGTTCGTGCAGATGGTTGTCGTCTTGCAAACGTCCCCATCAGTTGACTAAGCGATCGGCATGTGGCTGCACGATCCGCATGGCTATGCGGATAAGATATGCCTATCATCTCGACTGCTAGTGATACGAGGCCGTTGGAATCCAGCACGGCGTTCCGTATTGCCCTCCTGAACCCATCGATTTCATATTCTGCTAACAGTCATTCGATCTCGACCAACGCGAGCAGCAATGTCGCGATACGATAAACCGCAACTGCGATAGGCTACAATCCGACCGTTATCAAAGTCGGAAACGTGATGGTACTCATTTCTCCTCCTTACGCGAGGCATCACAACGTTCCACCAGGCAACGCCGGTCAACTGCTGTTTGGTTATGAGAAATCGGTTGGAAACACATGTCAGCACGTTGTAGGTGTCGCCACCGGCGCCAATCTTGTGTGAATGCTCTGAAAAGCTAATCATTTGCATACACAGCATCTTCTTCCTGTCGGTTAAATTTCGCGTCTGTAGCACGTCATCTTTGTGGTGCGGCAACTTTAATGGCCAGTAGTGTATTAAGCCGTGCTGCCTCTATAACCTTCCATAATCGCAAGAGTGTTGTTAGTACTGGATTTTGTCCACGAACTGATCTCTCGATTATGTTCCCCAATTGTTCGACGGGATTCATGTCGGAAGATCTGGGTGGCCAAATCATTTGGTCGAACTGTTCAAAATGTCCTTCAAATCATTCGCAACCAATTTTGGCCCGGTGACACGGCACACTCATCTATAACAATTCCATCGTTGTTTGCTGTAATTGGTCTCCAAGTGGCCTAACATAATCATTTCCAGTCAATAATCGGTTCATCTGGACCAGAGGATCCAGTTCATTCGATGTGAAAACAGCCCACACCACTATGGAGCCACCATCAGCTTGCATAGTGCCTTGTTGGCAACATGGGTCCGCGGCTTTGTGGGTTCTGCACCACACTCGATCCCTACCATTCAGCTCTTACCAACTGAAATCGGGATTCATTTGAACAGGCCACCGTTCTCCAGTCGTCTAGTGTCCAACAATATGGAGACGAGCCCAGGAGAGGCGCTGCAAGTAATGTCGTGCTGTTAGCAAAGACACTCCCGTCTGTCTTCTGCCACCATAGCCCATCGATGCCAAATTTCGCCGCACTGTCCTAACGGATAGTCGTACGTCCCACATTGATTTCTGCGGTTATTTGACGCAGTGTTGCTTGTCTGTTAAAACTGACACCTCTGTGTAAAGGCCGCTGCTCTCGGTCGTTATTGAAGATCGTCGTCCACTGCGTTGTTGATGTTGAAAGGTAATATCTGTAACTTGGTATTCTCGATACACTTCTGACACTGTGGGTCGTGGAATACTGAATTCTCTACCGATTTCAGAAGTGGAATGTCATAAGCGTCTGGCGCGAACTACGAGGGTCACTCCTAAAGATATGCACACTATTTTTTTTTAAATCCATCTTTTATTCTACATGTTTGAAAGTTTTACAGTGTGTAGACACAACATTTAGGAACAATATTTTCATTTCTCCACATAATTTCCATCCCTCTCAACTGCCTTACGCCATCTTGGAACCAACGCCTGTATATCCGCTCGGTAACATTCTGAACCAACCTGTTGGAGCCACTGTTTGCCAGCGTGGACAAGGGAGTCATCATCTTCAAACCTTGTTCCACGAAGAGTGTCTTTCAGTTTCCCGAAGAGATGATAGTCACATGGAGCCAGGTCAGGACTGTAAGACGGGTGTTTCAGTGTTGTCCATCAGAGTTTTGTGATCGCTTCCATGGTTTGACTGACATGTGGCCGTGCATTGTCGTGCAACAGCAAAACATCCTGCTTTTGCCGACGTTGTCGAACACGACTCAGTCGAGCTTGAAGTTTCTTCAGTGTCGTCACATACGCATCAGAATTTATGGTGGTTCCACTTGGCATGATGTCCGCAAGCAAGAGTCCTTCGGAATCGAAAAACACCGTAGCCATAACTTTTCCAGCAGAAGGTGTGGTTTTGAATTTTTTTGTCTTGGGTCAATTTGCATGATGCCACTCCATTGCCTCTTCGTCTCTGGTGAAAAATGATGGAGCCATGTTTCATCACCTGTCACAATTCTTCCAAGAAATTCATCTCCACCATTCTTGTACTGTTCCAAAAGTTCGCTGCATACCGTTTTTCTTGTTTCTTTGTTAGCCACTGTCAACATCCTGGGAACCCACCTGGCACAAACCTTTTTTAACGCCAACACTTTCAGTATTCTGCAAACACTTCCTTTCCCTATCCCAACGCAGCGTGACAATTCGTTTACTGTGATGCGTCTCTCAGTAGTCACCAATTCGTTAACTGTTTGCACGTTGTCTGTAGTGTGTGCAGTACGAGGCCTGCCCCTGCGAGAACAATCCTCAATATTGCCGTGCCCGCTTTCATCACGTAACCTGCTTGCCCACCGAATAACTGTACTGCGATTGTCAGCAGCATCTCCATACACCTTTTCCAACCTCTTGTGGATGTTTCCCAGTGTCTCGTTTTCACAGCACAGGAATTCTATGATAGCACGTTGCTTCTGACGAACGTCAAGTGTAGCAGCCATCTTGAAAATATGCTGTGACGGTGCCTCTCACGGGAACAGGTTGAACTAAGTTTGAAAACACAGGAAGGACGTATCTACACACTGTAAAACTTTCACACAAGCAGAATGAAAAGTGTATTTTTACAAAAATAGTGTGCATTTCTTTTGGAGTGACCCTCGTACCATTCCGCGTTCAAAGTCTGTTAATTCCTGTCGTACGACCATAATCAAGTCGGAAATCTTTTCACATGAATCACTTGAGTACAAATGAAGAATATTGCAAGAATGCTAAAAATATTGACGCTCTGTCAATACAGGGTGCCGTGTTAGTTGAGGATGGTATTGCGCAACAGACGTCAGTTCCTACCAAGATCGAGAGAAAAAAGTAAATTACAATATTTCGGGAAGTGTGTGGCATTATTTGTGTGAATGTACCATGGATCAGGAATCGCCGATACCTTACTGTACGCTACAGCAGAGTAAAACGGAAAAACATGGTTTCATGGGAGGAAACAGAAACGTTTATCTTTCTTGTAGCAATTCTCAGAACTGTCAAATACTATCAGATCACGTCAGATGACCTGTCGATGTTTATTTTGCTTGCAAAAGTTGCCACAGAGCCCACGTCAAGAGGATGTAAGATTTCAAACAGCGTAACTGGTTTTACAACGCCTAGGGAAGCCCGCAGTTCGCATGGCATATTTGCCGGCTGTCGACCCCCTGCATTTGCTGCGAGCACGGCTTCGTGCGCTTCCCCTGAATTAAGAGCGTGAATAGTGATGCCATCTGACTACATAAGCTTACCTTTATTTGCAGCAGGTTCTCAGAATTATGTCCCTCCGCGGTAAGAGCAGGCTCTACCAAACACACTGCTACCTACATTTGGATAATGACTGGTCTAATTCTGCGTTGTAACTATTTGAGTGTTTGGTGATCTTTAAACATTCCCGAAAGATAAATGATTTAGATCTCGAGAACGAGGGGGCGAATAAACTATCCTTTCCTCAAAAACAATTAGTAATACTGTTATAGAAGCACTGTCGGTGTGTGGCCTTGTACAGATTGCCCTGAATGGAATGTTAGGTGCTAGTTCTCTCTTTAAAAAAAGATACAGTATATTGTTCACATACCTACCAAAAGTTATTGTTTCATGGAAAAAGATTGGTCCAATAATTCTCCTTGCACTAGCTGCACACCACAATCATGTTTTCACATCAAGCATAGGCTGCTGGTGTAACTGATTACGATTTTCTCAAACTTTGAGCGTTCTGCAAATTTACGTACCCTGACAAATGCAGCCACGTTTCATCAGAAAAAAAGAGCAGTTCGGGCCCAACGTCTCCATCACTCACAGACTTTAACAGCCAGCCGCGATACTGGCGTCGAACAGCTGTGTCTCAGCCATTATTTTGTGCGATTTGTGCACAGTTCTGTGAGCAGATCTGCTGAAGCAATGTAGGGCGCAACGAGTTTCTCGGGCGTCTTCCCGAAGTCTGTAATTTATTTTCAGTTAAAGCAATGGGATCTCCTAGACCTTCGTATTTCTAACACGGATCCAATCTCTTGAAATTTTCTTCACTGATCTATCAAGGGGAGGCGACGACGTTAGGGTCAAGGATTTACTTCGAACTTTGTACATCTTTGGTGGACCATAAAACAACAATGTGCAAGTAGTAAGGTGCACTACTCTGGCAATTCCCAAAAAATAGCAAGACAAGTTTTACGTGCCGTGCTGTTTTAATGGCCTACCAAAGGTGTACACAGTCTCAAGTAAATCTGTGATGCCCACGTCGTGCCCTCCCCTTGTATGTATCGTTGAATCACTGAGGCACAGCGAATGAAAACTTGACAAAAAAACTAAAAATAAAACAGGCGTAGACTCCTTTGTTCTCTATGGGAGGCACGCGCACACAACGTACTGCGCGAGGGGCGGGTCCAGTGACATACGGGCACGGGAAGCCCCAGACTGGACGCAGCGTCTTGCGACAGGTGCGCGGGGCCGTGCGAAATGCGGGCTTCCCCAGGCGTCCTACGGGAAACACCCTGCCCAGGTGATGTGCACAAACAATTATACAGCCCACTTCTTTAATTTGTAATTAGTTGTTGTGGCTATGCTGCCACTAGTCCGCTGAAACATTCGCAAGAACTTTGTCTGACTGTTTCGCCAGTTCCCGGAAATTTCGTTTTGCAAGTCAAGGAACTCAATCGCATTACATGCCAATGGTACGTCTTCGATCGCCGACATGTTTGCTACGAAGGCATAGTTCTAAATGGTGTTCCGGACATAAGAATCGTGCAGTAATATTTTGCCGTTTACAACCTCGCACATTCGCACAATATATTGACACTATGTTATTACGTCCACAATATTGAAGTTGTGAGGGCCGCTTAAGGTAAAGGAGCGGCTTCTCCGGCTTCACTGCACAGGGCGCTCCGGGGCCTTACACAATATCAATTTGGATTTACACCCGCAAAATCATTAGATCGTACGGTTAATCGGGCAGTTTTAATAGTGAAGAGAAAACAAACACGTAAGAGCACTGCATTATCGCAGAGGCTTTCGATATGGCCCGCTATGTTTGCAGGCACTCGAAACCTGCAACTCCCTTAATTCCATATACAGGGTGTTTCAAAAATGACCGGTATATTTGAAACGGCAATAAAAACTAAACGAGCAGCGATAGAAATACACCGTTTGTTGCAATATGCTTGGGACAACAGTACATTTTCAGGCGGACAAACTTTCGAAATTACAGTAATTACAATTTTCAACAACAGATGGCGCTGCAAGTGACGTGAAAGATTTAGAAGACAACGCAGTCTGTGGGTGCGCCATTCTGTACGTCGTCTTTCTGCTGTAAGCGTGTGCTGTTCACAACGTGCAAGTGTGCTGTGGACAACATGGTTTATTCCTTAGAACAGAGGATTTTTCTGGTGTTGGAATTCCACCGCCTAGAACACAGTGTTGTTGCAACATGACGAAGTTTTCAACGGAGGTTTAATGTAACCAAAGGACCGAAAAGCGATACAATAAAGGATCTGTTTAAAAAATTTCAACGGACTGGGAACGTGACGGATGAACGTGCTGGAAAGGTAGGGCGACCGCGTACGGCAACCACAGAGGGCAACGCGCAGCTAGTGCAGCAGGTGATCCAACAGCGGCCTCGGGTTTCCGTTCGCCGTGTTGCAGCTGCGGTCCAAATGACGCCAACGTCCACGTATCGTCTCATGCGCCAGAGTTTACACCTCTATCCATACAAAATTCAAACGCGGCATCCCCTCAGCGCCGCTACCATTGCTGCACGAGAGACATTCGCTAACGATATAGTGCACAGGATTGATGACGGCGATATGCATGTGGGCAGCATTTGGTTTACTGACGAAGCTTATTTTTACCTGGACAGCTTCGTCAATAAACAGAACTGGCGCATATGGGGAACCGAAAAGCCCCATGTTGCAGTCCCATCGTCCCTGCATCCTCAAAAAGTACTGGTCTGGGCCGCCATTTCTTCCAAAGGAATCATTGCACCATTTTTCAGATCCGAAACAATTACTGCATCATGCTATCTGGACATTCTTCGTGAATTTGTGGCGGTACAAACTGCCTTAGACGACACTGCGAACACCTCGTGGTTTATGCAAGATGGTGCCCGGCCACATCGCACGGCCGACGTCTTTAATTTCCTGAATGAATATTTCGATGATCGTGTGACTGCTTTGGGCTATCCGAAACATACAGGAGGCGACGTGGATTGGCCTCCCTATTCGCCAGACATGAACCCCTGTGACTTCTTTCTGTGGGGACACGTGAAAGACCAGGTGTACCGCCAGAATCCAGAAACAATTGAACAGCTGAAGCAGTACATCTCATCTGCATGTGAAGCCATTCCGCCAGACACGTTGTCAAAGGTTTCGGGTAATTTCATTCAGAGACTACGCCATATTATTGCTACGCATGGTGGATATGTGGAAAATATCGTACTATCGAGTTTCCCAGACTGCAGCGCCATCTGTTGTTGAAAATTGTAACTACTGTAATTTCGAAAGTTTGTCTGCCTGAAAACACCCTGTACAATAGACTTCTTCACTACTGCAGAAAAAGTGTCGCCGAGAGGCGAGCGGAGAATCGTAAAGCGCGTAAAAAGATTATCTTCTCATTTTCATTGGTGATAGTTTTGTCTATTAATTTTTTATTCCAATTCCTTACCACAGTATTTTTCTAACAGACAGCTGAAGAGGAGTGGGAATAAGCCATCGCCTTGTCTTAGCGCTGTAAATATTTTCGGAACAGCTTTACTGTAGCAGTAGTAACTTCCTTTGTCGTGCTACTAATCGCTCTTTTATTAAATAACCTTTTTATTCCCACATACAGAAAGTCTGCCACCAGGAATAGTTGCACTGTCACGTTGTACCTCCATCTTAGCATTATTTAAATTTTTATGCCGGGCAGATCCGTGCCGGGGACCGGCCTTCCCGCTCGGGAAGCAGCGCGTTAGACCGGCGACTAGCCGGGCCGCCACCGAAATCCATACTCGATTTTAATACACTCCTGGAAATTGAAATAAGAACACCGTGAATTCATTGTCCCAGGAAGGGGAAACTTTATTGACACATTCCTGGGGTCAGATACATCACATGATCACACTGACAGAACCACAGGCACATAGACACAGGCAACAGAGCATGCACAATGTCGGCACTAGTACAGTGTATATCCACCTTTCGCAGCAATGCAGGCTGCTATTCTCCCGTGGAGACGATCGTAGAGATGCTGGATGTAGTCCTGTGGAACGGCTTGCCATGCCATTTCCACCTGGCGCCTCAGTTGGACCAGCGTTCGTGCTGGACGTGCAGACCGCGTGAGACGACGCTTCATCCAGTCCCAAACATGCTCAATGGGGGACAGATCCGGAGATCTTGCTGGCCAGGGTAGTTGACTTACACCTTCAAGAGCACGTTGGGTGGCACGGGATACATGCGGACGTGCATTGTCCTGTTGGAACAGCAAGTTCCCTTGCCGGTCTAGGAATGGTAGAACGATGGGTTCGATGACGGTTTGGACGTACCGTGCACTATTCAGTGTCCCCTCGACGATCACCAGTGGTGTACGGCCAGTGTAGGAGATCGCTCCCCACACCATGATGCCGGGTGTTGGCCCTGTGTGCCTCGGTCGTATGCAGTCCTGATTGTGGCGCTCACCTGCACGGCGCCAAACACGCATACGACCATCATTGGCACCAAGGCAGAAGCGACTCTCATCGCTGAAGACAACACGTCTCCATTCGTCCCTCCATTCACGCCTGTCGCGACACCACTGGAGGCGGGCTGCACGATGTTGGGGCGTGAGCGGAAGACGGCCTAAAGGTGTGCGGGACCGTAGCCCAGCTTCATGGAGACGGTTGCGAATGGTCCTCGCCGATACCCCAGGAGCAACAGTGTCCCAAATTTGCTGGAAGTGGCGGTGCGGTCCCCTACGGCACTGCGTAGGATCCTACGGTCTTGGTGTGCATCCGTGCGTCGCTGCGGTCCGGTCCCAGGTCGACGGCCACGTGCACCTTCCGCCGACCACCGGCGACAACATCGATGTACTGTGGAGACCTCACGCCCCACGTGTTGAGCAATTCGGCGGTACGTCCACCCGGCCTCCCGCATGCCCACTATACGCCCTCGCTCAAAGTCCGTCAACTGCACATACGGTTCACGTCCATGCTGTCGCGGCATGCTACCAGTGTTAAAGACTGCGATGGAGCTCCGTACGCCACGGCAAACTGGCTGACACTGACGGCGGCGGTGCACAAATGCTGCGCAGCTAGCGCCATTCGACGGCCAACACCGCGGTTCCTGGTGTGTCCGCTGTGCCGTGCGTGTGATCATTGCTTGTACAGCCCTCTCGCAGTGTCCGGAGCAAGTATGGTGGGTCTGACACACCGGTGTCAATGTGTTCTTTTTTCCATTTCCAGGAGTGTAGCTTGAACGGAGAGGAAGAACACAGGCTACTTTATAAAGTATGTAGCACATCAGGTTTACCGATTTGAAGAACCTAAAACGAAACATGGGACAATAATTATTTTTGAAAAAGCTGCTTACTCTTTGATGTTTGAACCTTATCGTATCTGTGAAAACGCTTTTAATGTTTGATACGTTCTACACAATACGATTTAAAGTAATGAATACAACGCTTCTACAATCCTCTACTTGTTTAATCCATACTTGCATACTAGTACCAGTCTTGTTAATTCCGAAAGTAATTCGCTCTATTACGTTTACACGACTCTACCGCTGAATCGACTCGGATGGTATTTGGGTTTGCAGGTACCTTCAACCCTAAGGAAGACCACAGGCTACTTCAGAAAGTTGTGTCCGTCTCTGTATCATTAAAATTTTCAAATATGGTATATGTCAGTGGCACGCAAACGACGGCTGTTACAACAAACAGTCGTACCTTTTGATGCTGCTGCTGCACTTGATTGTGATCTATTAACTGACTATGTTAATCATAAATTAGTCACCGTAAGGGGATGGATCAAAATGTAGGCATCGTAATGCATTAAGATGGGAGATACGGTTGGTATACGTTGCTCTGGCGGTAACATTTCACATCTAGTATTAGGTGGGCCAGAGAAACCCCTAAAAACTCTATTTCTGGACGAATTTAATAAATCTAGGAATATAATTAGAAAATATAATGCATGGTTTCAGATTTGATATTCAGCAAAATAATAGAAACACAGTCACTGTGCACCTACACACCACTACTGCTTACATTTTTATACGTACCACTATCTACACAGACATAACGTAAAATTGCTAGCTTGCTTACTCACCATAATTCATCATAACAAAAACTACTGATATACGGGCGAAGCAGAGGGTAACAGTTAAGTATAAAAATGGAGAGCAGCAAAACTGTTGCACAGTGTGCCGTAAGACAAGACCGAAATAAATCTACAGGGGGTAAGCTGCATTCGCTTCATATTCCAGTTGCGCCCTCAAGGAGGAAAAAGAGGAAGAAAACGGAGCGTCTGAGCGGAAGCGAAGAGGGTGGTAAGGCTGTTACTCCCGCTACACTTCTTTACTTTTCCTTTTCTTCTTCAACTCGCAGCGCTTTTATGCTGACAAAGAACACAGCTGCTAAGAATCCCGCCGGCTGCTGCTTCTGCTACGAGATTTTAGTCACGGTTTCATTTTATGGAAATTAGCGCAGCGTGCCAGTAAGGTTGTGGAGGAACACAGTCTCGCAGAACTCGGTTTTGATGCATCAAGACAAGAGTTGTTATGGGGGTGGCGGCAACAGTTCTCACAGCTGTTCCGCAGACACATCGGTACACTGTGTAGTACGGAATATTGCTCTGCGGCTCAACTGTTACACCAAAGTTTGCGTACGGAAGTCTTGTCGATTAGCACCGTCTTTGAACTTCTTGGTAGATTAAAACTGTTGCGGACCGGGACTCGAACCCTGAACCTCGCATTTCACGGGCAGGCACGACTCAGGACCCGCCCTCGCAGCTTCAGTTGCGCTAGTATCCCGCCCCTGCTTTCCAAATAACTGTAATATCGTTCCTTCCAAGAGTACTAGTGCTGCAAAGCATGCAGAACTTAAATGGAATTTGGAAGGTAGGAGAAAGGTATTAGCGAAAGTAAAGCTGTGAAAGTGGGTCATGAGTCGTGTCTAGATAGATCAGAAACGAGTAAAACAGCCAGTTGACTGTACGTAACAGTTGGAAAAATCTTGTAAGATTACAGGATTTAGATTTAAAACAAAGGCTCATATGAAATCGCCGGCCGGGGTGGCCGAGCGGTTCTAGGCGCTACAGTCTAGAACCGCGTGACCGCTACGGTCGCAGGTTCGAATCCTGCCTCGGGCATGGATGTGTGTGATGGCCTTAGGTTAGTTAGGATTAAGAAGTTCTAGGGGTCTGATGACCTCAGAAGTTAAGTCCCATACTGCTCAGAGCCATTTGAACCATTTTTGATATGAGATCTAATATGAGAATGCAGTAGAGAGAAAAGTATTGTCAGATGTGAAACTGACCTTTTTTAAAATGAAATTGAAGAGAAAAACGGCTTGCACTTCATATCTTCGTTTTGTTATGTCTACATTTTAAGTAATACAAATCTGAACAAATCGTTCATATCATTAACATTAAAATCACACATTCAGTTTTTGTAATACACGTGCAGTTCTTATTGTAATATGGCTTGTATTCTGTGGGAAGCGTTGTAACTCAGCTGTTTAATTTCTATACTTTACATCACACAACATACCAACATAGCAAATAGAAAATGTTCTGTTAGAAAAATTTAAAATTGATTAATGTAGTTTTCTAAATACATTCTTTTAGACACGAAATGATAGTATTGTCACCTATTCATATTATTATTACTATTATTATTATTATTATTATTATTATAATTTCTTCCTTGTCTCAGACGTTATGTCTGGTTAAAAATGGAAGGTGACGCGGACCTTGATCAAGCGTGACTCCCTTTTAACTGTGTGGTATATGTTACATTGCATTTAGGAACTTTCGGGTAATTTAACAAGTGTCAATAATTACAGATTTCTGTAGTTGTATATATAAGTTTGGATGTAGCTGTATTGCGTTGATGTACTGGTGGATATTGTGTGGTATGACTCCTGTAGTTGAAAGCATAATTGGTATAATGTCAACTTTATCCTGATGCCACATGTCCTTGACTTCCTCACCCAGTTGGATGTATTTTTCAATTTTTTCTCCTGTTTTCTTTTGTATATTTGTTGTATTGGGTATGGATATTTCGATTAGTTGTGTTAATTTCTTCTTTTTATTGGTGAGTATGATGTCAGGTTTGTTATGTGGTGGTGTTTTATCTGTTATAATGGTTCTGTTCCAGTATAATTTGTATTCATCGTTCTCGAGTACATTTTGTGGTGCATACTTGTATGTGGAAACATGTTGTTTTATAAGTTTATGTTGTAAGGCAAGCTGTTGATGTATTATTTTTGCTACATTGTCATGTCTTCTGGGGTATTCTGTATTTGCTAGTATTGTACATCGACTTGTGATGTGATCTACTGTTTCTATTTGTTGTTTGCAAAGTCTGCATTTATCTGTTGTGGCATTGGGATCTTTAATAATATGCTTGCTGTAATATCTGGTGTTTATTGTTCGACCCTGTATTGCAATCATGAATCCTTCCGTATCACTGTATATATTGCCTTTTCTTAGCCATGTGTTGGATGCGTCTTGATCGATGTGTGGCTGTGTTAGATGATACGGGTGCTTGCCATGTAGTGTTTTCTTTTTCCAATTTACTTTCTTCGTATCTGTTGATGTTATGTGATCTAAAGGGTTGTAGAAGTGGTTATGAAATTGCAGTGGTGTAGCCGATGTATTTATATGAGTGATTGCTTTGTGTATTTTGCTATTTTCTGCTCGTTCTATAAAGAATTTTCTTAAATTGTCTACCTGTCCATAATGTAGGTTTTTTATGTCGATAAATCCCCTTCCTTCTTCCTTTCTGCTTAATGTGAATCTTTCAGTTGCTGAATGTATGTGATTTATTCTATATTTGTGGCATTGTGATCGTGTAAGTGTATTGAGTGCTTCTAGGTCTGTGTTACTCCATTTCACTACTCCAAATGAGTAGGTCAATATTGGTATAGCACAAGTATTTATAGCTTTTGTCTTGTTTCTTGCTGTCAATTCTGTTTTCAGTATTTTTGTTAGTCTTTGTCTATATTTTTCTTTTAGTTCTTCTTTAATATTTGTATTATCTATTCCTATTTTTTGTCTGTATCCTAGATATTTATAGGCATCTGTTTTTTCCATCGCTTCTATGCAGTCGCTGTGGTTCTCCAATATGTAATCTTCTTGTTTAGTGTGTTTTCCCTTGACGATGCTATTTTTCTTACATTTGTCTGTTCCAAAAGCCATATTTATATCATTGCTGAATACTTCTGTTATCTTTAGTAATTGGTTGAGTTGTTGATTTGTTGCTGCCAGTAGTTTTAGATCATCCATGTATAGCAGATGTGTGATTTTGTGTGGGTATCTTCCAGTAATATTGTATCCATAATTTGTATTATTTAGCATGTTGGATAGTGGGTTCAGAACAAGGCAGAACTAGAAAGCACTTAATGAGTCTCCTTGGTATATTCCATGCTTAATCTGTATTGGCTGTGATGTGATATTATTTGAATTTGTTTGGATATTAAGTGTGGTTTTCCAATTTTTCATTACTATGTTTAGGAACTGTATCGATTTAGGATCTACTTTGTATATTTCCAATATTTGTAGTAACCATGAGTGGGGAACACTATCAAAAGCTTTTTGGTAATCAATGTATGCACAGTGTAGCGACCTTTGTTTAGTTTTAGCTTGATATGTCACCTCTGCATCTATTATCAGTTGCTCTTTACATCCTCGTGCTCCTTTGCAACAGCCTTTTTGTTCTTCATTTATAATTTTGTTCTGTGTTGTATGTGTCATTAATTTCTGTGTAATGACTGAAGTTAATATTTTGTATATTGTTGGTAGGCATGTTATGGGGCGATATTTAGCTGGGTTTGCTGTGTCTGCTTGATCTTTAGGTTTCAGATAAGTTATTCCTTGTGTAAGTGTATCAGGGAATGTGTATGGGTCTGCAATGTAACTGTTAAATAATTTAGTTAGATGTGAATGTGTTGAGGTGAATTTCTTTAGCCAGAAATTTGCTATTTTATCTTTTCCAGGGGCTTTCCAATTGTGAGTAGAATTAATTGCTTGGGTGACTTCATGTTGCAAAATTATCACTTCAGGCATTTGTGGTATCATCTTGTACGTATCTGTTTCTGCTTGTATCCACCGTGCATGCCTGTTATGTTGTACCGGGTTTGACCATATGTTGCTCCAGAAGTGTTCCATGTCTGTTATGTTTGGTGGATTGTCTGTTTTAATGTGTGTGTTATCTATTGTCTGGTAAAATTTCTTTTGGTTTGTGTTGAATGTTTGGTTTTGTTTCCTTCTATTTTCACTTTTTTTGTATCTTCTAAGTCGTTTGGCCAATGTTTGTAATTTCTGCTTCTTTTCGTCTAATTGCTCTATCACTTCTTGCTGTGAGATTTTACCTAACCTTTTTCGTTTTTTTTTTTTTTGACATTTCATTTCTTATAAATTGTGTTAGCTGTCCGATGTCTTTTCTCAGTTTTTCTCTTCTGATCTGTAGCCTGTGTTGCCATGCTGGTTTTATGGGTTTCTTCTGTGTGTTGGTTGGTTCTGATCTCTGCCTAGTGTGTATATTTAGTGTAGTGAGTGCTCCTATATAAACCAGTAGTTGTAACTCTTCCATAGTTGTGTTTTCATTTATTTTGTTGTGTATGATTGTGTTGATAGTTTTTATTGTTGTTTCAATTTGTGGGTTATTTGGCGGTCTATGCAAGAATGGTCTAATGTCTGTATTTGTGTCTTTGTATTCTATATATGTCAGCTGAAATTTTTCTTCTATATCTAACATGTGTGTCACTTCGTGTTCTATTTGTGCTTGTTCTGGTGGCTGTCTTAAGATTTCGTTTTCCTCTGACTGTTTAATTGATGCGTGTTGTTCTTTGTTCGTTTGCTCTGGGATGTTTGAGTCCATTACTGTATTTTCTTCTTCTTCTGATTGCACATTATTTTGTTCCAGTATTTGTTGTACTTGTTGTTTGATGTTTTCTAATTCTGACTGGGGTATCCTGTTATTTTTGATTATTACACGGATCTGATCGGCTAGTCGTTGTTCTGTTAAAAATTTTAATTCTGTGTATCTGGTAATAAATGTTGTGTATACTTGTCATCTGTATCCAGTTGTGTCGTTTCCTAGGTTTGTTGCTTGGTAATAACAGAACATGAGGTGTCGATTAACTTCATCTGACCATCTCATCCTCTGTCTTTGTTTTCCTTCTAGGGTGGTTGCAGGAAGCATATCCTGCAAAACACCTCTATTTGGATTTGAATCATTTTCCAGTTGGCTAGCAGTGTCGTTACCATTGTGCGCGGGCATAGGGTTCAAGCGTCGTCCCCGACCATGACGGCGCTTGCCCGAGGCTTCTTTAGTTTTGTCCTGAACCAACTAATCACACTAAAAGGGGGGTTAGCCCTATTAGTGGTTTATTCTTTTCGTCGCCTTTTACGACTAGAACATACCGGAGGCCTATTCTTTTCCAGGGCCTTATTATTATTATTATTATTATTAACTCCTTGTTTAACGTACATATTTGAAAGGTTCAAAATGGCTCTGAGCACTATGGGACTTAACATCTACGGTCATCAGTCCCCTACAACGTAGAACTACTTAAGCCTAACTAACCTAACGACATCACACACATCCATGCCAGAGGCAGGATTCGAACCTGCGACCGTAGCGGTCACGCGGTTCCAGACTGAAGCGCCTAGAACCGCACGGCCACACCGGCCGGCCATATTTGAAAGGATGTGTTGGTAAATGTTAAGCTCTGCATGCATATTTCAACAACGCTGTTGTTCACTGCATTTCATCACAAGTTTTAACGATAATATAGCTCAGCCTGTGTCAGCATTCCGCACGGAAGGCGAGGTTCTGTGTACGACTCTCGGTCCAGCACGTAGTTTTAATACGCTAGAAAGTTTCAAAACAGCGCACCTCCACTGCAGACTGAAAGAGGCATTCTGCACCATTTTTCATTACAAGGTACTAGTCTCTCGGCTTTCATTAACAAATGTAACTGTGCATCAGAGATTGAATAATAGTCGGACTAGAAATTTGAAAGTCCTGGATTCCATCGTCAGCCGGTCCTTAGTTTTCGTCACTTGTCGGTTATTTCATCACTGACAATGATTTCTACAGGAGGAAAATGCAAAGACGCACCGTGGATTGGTGTCACGTTAACCTGCAGGTCCCCCTAACTTCACTTTTCAAAGTATGTTGTAAAGCTAGGGCCGATCACTGCCAATAGGACATTACAATGTTTCAGGATATCTTTACTTTGTTCACGTTGGTGGACAATGAGAAGTCATTTTGTTTCTTAGCTTCCATCCGGTCTGTTAGAGAAGAATCTGATACTCGAAATAAAATAGGGACATTTAATTAAATCAACAAAAATTAAGCAGAATTTTATAGAAATAATGTTGTAAGCTCGTGGTCTCGCGGCAGCGTTCTCGCTTCCCGAGCACGGGGATCCCGGGTTTGATTCCCGGCGGGTTCAGGAATTTTCACCTGCCTCGAGATGACTGGGTGTTGTGTCGTCTTCATCATCATTCATCCCCTTTAGTGTCGGAACAAGGCAATGGCAAACTACCTCCACTAGGACCTTGCCTGGTACGGTGGTGCGGGTCTCCCGCATCGTTCCCCTACGCTCTGTCAAGGAGTACGGGACTTCATCATCATCAATGTTGTAAGCGAGATGATGATGAAATGCTAAAAGAAAAAGCAACGCCCACTCCTGTTTCACAGTGAAGTATGGACTGCACCGAATGATAAAAAATGAGGTTTGTAAATCGAAGAAATGACGATTTTTAAGAGATGAGTTACTCAAGAACAGTCAGAACTACACGGAAATGAGGATGCACCCTAGAAATAAATAGCGTTAGGGAATGCATCACGGATTACAGAACTAAATTTTTGAACCATTAGATACTACGAGCTATACTTTTATTCCAAAAATGATATACTCGTCCCACGACTGGCAATGAAAAGAGGGAAAGAACGAAATCGCCAGTAGAAACAGAAGTTTGCTGCAAGTTGTATTGTACGTGGAGGGCGAGAGGGTGGATGAATTTCAGTCTTAACTTCTACCACGTATATTAAAAAGATAAGAGCACAATAAGATCGTGTCGTTTTAAACACACAAAGGAGTTTGCCACCAGCAAGGAATGTTTTATGATGAAAACTCCAAGTTTTACGGGGAGATTTTCTTTCAGGCAGTCTGCGGAAAACCAGCGCCGGCAGCGAATGTTAGCGTTTGGACTTGTCGTGCATCACGTTGTCTTCCCGACACAAAGGCTTCCCCCCCCCCCCCTCTCACACGTTTAGGTGGACTGCCTTCACGTCACGAGCTACGCACTTGTGGCTAGCCCCTGTGTGGAACTGCGGCTCCACGGATCGTATCTCACACGAGACGCGCCGAAGCTCTACGAGACAGCAGACGAAAAACGCGCTGATCAGTGTATTGACATCTGACGCCTTTTAGTGCAAGTGGCCTGTTTTTAGGATTTCGTATCTCAATCATTATAAATGTAACCCTTATACGATTACTTTTTGGTCCGTCCTTCCGTCTGTGTCTCTATCTGTCTGTCTGGCCGTTAAGTATTACGTTGAAATTTGTGTCACATACTAAGGTTATGGCCCCTCGCCGTTGTAAAAAGCTGAAGCTTCTAAGTCAACATTGAAGTGTCGGCAGAAGTGCCAACACCATGTTGTTTGAGGAAGCCGAAATGCACGCTATAAGCTCACGCAGGATGGCGTGAGGTCTGAAACAGGATACGTAATGAATGCTATAAAGAAAAGTACGTAGCTGCTGGAATACTTAACTTTAATCCACAATTGGGGAACATTGGTCTTGTTGATACAGTATTATCATTTTAATATAACTTGGTGATGGCGCCTTGCTAGGTCGTAGCAATTGACTTAGCTGAAGGCTATGCTAACTATCGTCTCGGCAAGTGAGCGTAATTCTCAGTGAACCTTTCCTAGCAAAGTCGGCTGTACAACTGGGGCGAGTGCTAGTAAGTCTCTCTAGACCTGGCGTATGGTGGCGCTCGTTCTGCAATTACTGACAGTGGCGACACGCGGGTCCGTCGTATACTAGCGGACCGCGGGCGATTTAAAAGGCTACCACTTAGCAAGTGTGGTGTCTGGCGGTGACACCACAAACATAACGCAAAGATATGGCCATTTACTTCACACATTTTGATACTTGCAAACACAAGATCAAAATACACAGGGCACTTCCGGTAACTCAAAAACCATGAAATTTTGGCAAGAAGCAAAGTTTAACAGTACAACATAGGGGAAAAAAATCCGAAAAGTATTAATTTCTAAGTATATTTTATTATTATTTGTTATCTGACTTCACAATTAAAATCAAAACACTCCCGGAAGTCTTGGAATTTCCGGGACCGATATCTTGCCACCATCAGTACCGATAACAGGTGAAAATTGTCAGCATTGTCGATTCTCGGAATGGATGAGCTGTCTATACATCCTACATACTTACGTCTGTACGGAACCCTCAAGAGTGCGAGTCCTACTCGTAACTGGCCAATTTTGTTTACGTATCGAGTGCGCAGTGTTTTTTGATGTTCTGCAATTTTTTTTGTGTGTGGTTTAAGAACGAAGGTTTCCTCCTTAAATCCGAATCAGGATATGATGAGAATGAATGAACATAAAAATAATCATGTTTACATGGGGAAAATCTTACGATTACCACAAGAATTCCATTACAGTCACACCCAAGTACGTTCGCTTGAAAATTAAAAGTGCAAAAATTTTACAAATATTTCTATGCTTTACGTGGTGAACAGTGTAATCAGAACCGTAATTTATTTTGGTACGAAACAAACGCAAACGCGCCATAAAACTTTTTTTGTAAGGATATAAAACGCCTATTGTGTGAATTTTCGTAGTTTGTAATACATGTTGTTTTGATCAATTTGCATTGAAGAATCCAAAGATGGCAAGCAGCAGACTGAATGAAACACGTTGTCACTTACCTGAAAAAGCGTGGATCCGTGGATATTGCAGATATAGTTCAGGCCGTTTGGTATTGTCGTGAAAGGGGAGGAAGAGTGTGATGAATATGATAAAACAGTTGGGGTGGCAATCAATGGAAACAAAGGCTTTTTCGCTGCAGCGATATTTTTTCACAAAATTTCATTCGCCAACGTTTTCCTCCTAATGCGAAAATGCATTGTCGTCTCCACCTACGTATGGAGAAATAACCATCGTAATACAATACATCAGAGCTCGCATGGAATTTTAGCACGTGATATTCGAAAGTGGACTGGTTCTAAGAACACTTTGCCAAGTATTTCAGGGTGAACTGCAGACTAGTCACATAGCGATGCAGATTGTAGATGATATCACAGGGTATTTCATAGACCATGACGTTATGTGCCTGAAAATAAGGCTTCACGCCACATGAAAATGCAAGGAAGTAACAAAATACAAGGTCTCTCTAACATCAAGGCTGAAGTAACCAATACTGAAGACAGAAGATATATAAGAGACGATCAAGAAGGCCTTACAGTCCAGAATCGTTATGCCAATCCATGAGCATTGAGGCGATCACTGCATGGACGTACCATATTGAAGATACGAGTTTGGTAAAACATCGTGTCCTGCTGCGTGAAGAACTCTGTAACTGCTTGCTGCACATCCTTGTCAGACATCGTCCACCCTTCAAGGCGTTTCTGAAGAGTGGTAGTCGCATCGGAAGGGATCACGACTACAGGGCGGGAGCTGGAGTGTCTCCCCCTTGAGCTGGCGTAACTTCTGCGTTACGACATTCGCGGTATGAGAACGTGCGTCCTCAGGAAGAAGCAGCAGCACCCCTGAGCGCACCACTCCACAACGGTGGTTTTCGCCCCCATACACATTCTTCTTTCTCCGACTGATGTCTACCGGTGTTTGTCCTTCAGCAACCAAGAAAAGAATAACAGCACGTTGGCCCCGTTTAGATGCATTTGGTAATAACGTCGCCACAGTTCACGTTTCCTCCCTTGTCGCACGCACGTTGGAAAGACACAAGCGACACATTAATCCCCTAACCACATGCTGATGTTTGTACGTATATCCGCATCATCGGAGTCGCGCTATGTTGCATATACGCTGTAGCAACGTCATCAAATGGAAACTTTTTCATCGCCCCTGTGTGTGAATACTCACGTGGATCATCAGTACGCTACAAGTCATTTATCTTCACAGAAGCAGACAAAAACATGCTAGGTATTGAACATCGCAAACATGATTGAATTCCATGCAATGCGGGACAAAACAGAACTTTCATTTATTTTCAAGCTAGAATGAATTCATCTGGAGAGAAAAAGTACTTACATAACATGGACCAACACAACTATAAAGAGAATGAGACCGCTGTAGAACAGCAGTGTGTTGTCCTACAGGCCACAAGATTTAAGCAGCCTAAGGCGTTCACTCCTCATTATTATGAATAGTGCTCAATGTGAAACAATGAAAAAAATATCGCAATGACCATATTTACAGCAAAGGTTATGGTTTGGAACTAACTGTACTAATTGTACTTGACGATATGAGAAAAGTTTTTCTTGATTTCCTTATTTGAAATAGATCAAGAGATGCCATCTTCGTTTACTTATGAAAAAAGTATTGAAGTACGTAAAACTGACCTCTGATGCTTACGTCACATTTAGCTGCATCATTTTAGAATGTCTGGCTTTCACAGATGGAACAAGTAGTGATAAGACTTTTGAGTATATAAGATATTGAGAAGTCTGTTGCAAGGAGGAGAGGTTGTTTATTTTGACGAACTTGAACTTATGCTTTGCTCTCTGTAGCACACTGCTGTGGTTTTCTACGCTCGCAATTAAAACAGGAAAAAATTATATTAATCTGCTCGAATGCTCTGCAAGAAGAAGCGACTTCGCTTAGCACCAATTTGTAATCAGTGTCTGTCACCAGCAGAGAAAGAGTAGGTCTGTGTAATGTAATACGTATAATAATAAAAGAACTTCCTTCTGCAAATTCGCTCAATTTCAGTGTGTTTATGTTTTCTTTCAATGGTAGTACAGTGAACTTCTCAGCAATGGAGATCAAGATGACTTCTTGTAGCGCGCGATGCAAAAATCACTGAACTTTGTGTTTCCCGCCTAAGCACGGCTCGATTCGCAAGCCTGGAGCTGTAGCTGCACGTCAGGGCCTAGACACAAGTGGCTTATTCTCTCACACACACACGCTTGGACTGGAGTCCAACAAAATCCTTCAGTCTCCTTATCTACCGTTACTTTCTAAACAGCAAATAAATGTTTTCTATTTCTTACTAAAGAGCCATGCCTACGTCGGCAGTGCATTATATTTTGGTATTTTCTGGCCAATCGACCTTCAGCCGGCAGTTTTATAAATAACTGCTTACTTTCGAGTTGTGATAACGATTAAAGTAAGACTGTGTGCAGGGTCCGGAATCGAACCCGCCTTTTTCGAGCAAAGCACTTCAACACCCAACTCTCACATTTCAGGAAGGAAGGGTGCCATTTTGTGCGAAGGACAGAAAAACCTTTCCATTTAGGCGGCTGAACCTGTCCTTCCAGGTCTCCCAGGCAGTAATGCCATACGATTTTGCTTTTTACTGTTTCACTTCTGCCCGAAGCTCTCTCCTACTTTCCATCCTTCACACATACACTCCTCCATTCTGGTAAAAAACACCAGTCTGTAGCTAAGTTATTTCTGAGCCAGGCACAAATCATGACGCCCGGAATCTCAGCTTCGCTTGCCAACTGCCTTGCCTCGTCGAATACACCGGTTCTCATTAGATCACAGAAGTTAACCAACGTCAAGCGAGGCCGGTACTTGCATGCGTAATCCCCTTGGTTGGCTGCAGAGGCGAGGAGGGGTGGTCGTTAAGCTCTGTAGTTCTCTTGGTGCTATTCGAGACGAGCAGACTATGCGGCTGCAACGGGTTTCACCTTCTCCGTTCTCTCATCATAATCATCATAATCATCATGCTCCACTACAAACCTGACACCATGCTACTCACTCCCACTCGTCATCTGCACTTATCAAATGCACTTCAACACACAACTCTCACATTTCAGGAAGGAAGGGTGCCATTATGTGCGAAGGACAGAAAAACCTTTCCATTTAGGCGGCTGAACCTGTCCTTCCAGGTCTCCCTGGCAGTAATGCCGTACGATTTTGCTTTTTACAGTTTCACTTCTGCCCGAAGCTCTCTCCTAGTTTCCATCCTTCACACATACACTCCTCCATTCTGGTAAAAAACACCAGTCTGTAGCTAAGTTATTTCTATATCACACGCTCCTAGTCTATCAAGCTTTGCAGCAGGGCTGTTGTGACGTTTGGGCGCGTAGGAGAGAGACGTACTGGCAGCAATAAAATGGTGAGTCCTGCCTCGACGGCTCGGTCTGTAAGAAAATCACACGCCAAATGCACGGTCCCGGGTTCGAATCATGATCCGGAACATTGTTTCCATCTATCAGGCAATCACTATTTACTTGGTTTCCTTTGTTACGCACCTGCAAACCAGTAACGTCTATTTGTGGAAACAGTTTTTGGCTTTCGTTCACGAAATACAAAGATACGCTGTACGAACAAATAGCTTATTTTTATTAACGGAGAATTCTATTCAGCAGACAAGCCTACAAGAAGTAATGAGACCCAATTACAAAAATAACAGGGGTTAATTAATCGTATAACTTTTCGCCGGTAATTCGGTCAGTAGAAATGGAGTATTAAGTAACTTTGACGAAAAGGGGGCGGGAGGAGGGGGAGGAGGAGGAGGAGGAGGAGGAGGAGGAGGAGGACTGGGAAATGCCAATATTAAGAACCATTCTAGCTTGTGACTCTAGGAAGCTACGGGAAAGCTAAATGTTTGTGGCCGCATGGGCACCTGAACCCACCCTTTCCAAACTAAGTCACTATCTGCTCCTCATCCAGTGAGGCAATAACGGGCATCGAGAAGAGGGCCTGCTAGAACCTAAACACAGGTTACAGTACGAATAGTATAATTCAAACAGTTACACATGCAGATATCTGTTACGTGCAGATGTGTAGTGGATAACAGTGTACTGTTTTTTTTTCTTCTGGACATGTGTGTAGAACTAAAAAAGTAACGTGTTTATTAATGTTGACTCTAGTCACGTATACACATCTGTAACTGTCACGTTCCACATCATCTCGATAAAAGAATCGTTCAAATTATCTATGGAACAGTAGCTAACTACGTTTTTCGAGTAATTATTCTATTTTGCTGATTTTTGGTAATTTATGTAAACAAGTGTACGATGGGTAATCACAGTTTTATTGTAACCTCGAAAGAATAAAGGTACGTAATTCATGTCTCTGTTTTTTTGCAAGTACACATTAAAATCACCGTGCCACAACACCGTAGCAAGGGCTGGGGGAGCCACAACAAAATGGCGGTGCCTATTCATAATGCGGAGATACGCGGCGCCATTTTGTTTTGGCTCACCGGAAGTCGCTTTACGCTACTGCGGCACGGTGATTTCAATGTGTATCTGCAACCAAACAAATTAATTACCTAAGTTTATTCTTTCGAGGAGATAATTAAAATTTTATGACTCCTCCTAGCATAATACCGAAAATGGTTCCGTTTTAATGGCGTTGCAATCAAACTGGCGGAAAAACCCATTATTCTGTGAGTAAACGATTGAAGAACAATAACTGGAGGCAGTCACATGCACTATATACCTGAGACTATGGCTACGTTGCAATTTAAAATGGAACGACTACAAAAATTGATCGTAAGTAAAATGCTAGACTGACTTTCACTGGAAGAATCTTCGGGAAGTACGGTGCACCAACCAAGGAAGTAGCTTGCAAACTCCTCATTCAACCGACAGTAGAATATTTCTTTTATTTGAATGATATGAAATCATCAATTTCAAAACACCAAGCAAGCCTGAGGGCCGGAGATGGGGTCAATACCAATGCACATCACCCCAGTTCAGTTTCAGTATTTTAGCTTCATTGCTACATATTGTAACAACAACAGCATTCATACTTTACGTAGATCTAACTTTTTCGTACTTTCAAAAAGAACTTATGCTTGCTTTGATAATTCTTGGTCGTGTGTTAAAGCTTTGTAACAATAGTGGACAGTAGGCCTACATTTTATTACGTTCATAAATTTTATTTACTTTATAAAAAAATGACTGTATGCCAAACACTAGAGTTCTCAGATGCTATATTCGAAAATGTTCTGCACTAATGCCAACTAGCAGTCACAGCTTATTTTACTTAAGGTATCCCTATGTCAATGGATCACGAGTTTAGTATTGGAGGGAAGTTTGCAGCGTAAAAATCGTATAGGGTGACCAAGAGATGAATGTGGTGAACAGTTTCAGAATGATGTAGGTAACAGTAGTTATTCAGTGATGAAGAAACTTGCACAGGATAGAGTAGCACGGCGAGCTGCATCAAACGAGTCTGAACTGAAAACAACAACAACATTCCTATGTCAATAAACATTAACACTTGCCCATGGCACTTTGTGCTCTGGAATTTTAGAGGAGATTCTGTGTACCGATGTCCTCCTAATATGGTATGATTCGCTCTTATATACAGGTTGACTCAGCTGCCTACCGATATCGTTTTATGCAACCCGCAATTTATATCTGCCGTTCAAAAACCAGGCGCGAGATTTTCATGTTCTCTCGCTCGCTACACACAAACTATTACTCCTGTTGAAAAAGTAAACACGACCTTGTTGTAGGAAATTTAATGCAGTTAAATTTTGTACTGGGATACGTTCTCGCTAGAGGCCATGGTTTTCTGGTTATTCAAGAAATACGTACCAAAGTGACCCTCAAACGCACCTCCACCCCCCATTCATCGTTCACCAGTCAGGATTTCTATTATGTTGTTCGTGGCACTCCCACCCAGCATTGTGCAAAAATTTCCGTTTACAGGAATCATTCGTGATATTCGGCCTTTTTTGATCCTATTGATTGGGCTGTTACGCCACCAGCATAGTCGGCTATTTCGTTAACATTATTTATTTGAACGTGTCGGGGGGGGGGGGGGGGCGGTATTGAAAGAAAAAAGAACTTTTGTAAACATTACACTAAAACTTATTACTCTCTAAATTCGATCCAAACTTAACCCTTACAAGCACAGTAGTATCGTAGCCGGAAGGCCTGATGAAAACAACACCGTAATTTTTTCTGTTATACTGCTTAATTCGCAAATCTACACACACCAAAAAAAGTTTTGCATCACCCTGGTTCCCAGAACTCCTGAAGACAGACGTTGACTGTGGATATTGTATCACAGAGACAGTCCATTTGACTGTTCAGAGATGTCACTAAACCCGCCCAAATATGTAAAAAATCATGCATGAGCAGCGCCTATTAGACGGAGGGGGTCCAACAACCGATCAGTTCCAGTCATTCCACAAGGAAGGAGGTACACGGCTCGTGTTGTCTGTAGTTCCACAATGTCTAGACGGTCAATACCGGGGTTCGAACGCGTTCGCATTGTTACTTTGTGCCAGGAAGGGCTCTCAACAAGGGAAGTGTCCAGGCATCTCGGAGTGAGCCAAAATGATGTTGTTCGGACATGGAGGAGAGGTCAGTTTCGTTTACAAGTCGGCGCCAAAATAGGGGATGTTGTGAGAGTTGTCGCCTGTGCAGTTTGGACTTTGAACAGTGGTTCAAATGGTTCAAATGGCTCTGAGCACTATGGGACTTAACTTCTGAGGTCATCAGTCCCCTAGAACTTAGAGCTACTTAAACCTAACTAACCTAAGGACGTCACACACATCCATGCCCGAGGCAGGATTCGAACCTGCGACCGTAGCAGCAGCGCGGTTCCAGACTGTAGCGCCTAGAACCGCTCGGCCACTCCGGCCGGCTTGAACAGTGGAAAAGAGGCTATAATGGACATTCTTTTTTAAAAAAATTGAAATATAGTAACAGAATGTGGAACAAGTGATGATAATAGAGTTTATTTTTGATCAAAATAAATTTCATAGCGGATGTTCTTAAAGGTCGTACGGTAAATTCTCAATACTTCTAAAAACTGAAGCTATCATTGAAAAATATTTGCATTCGTCTGCTTGAGAAAATATATTCTTACGAACGTAGTACACTATTTAGAAGCTAGTAAAAATAGTCTTTTTACTTTATCCTTTATATCTAGTTTTCCAAGAGTCAAATACACCTTATTTTTTATTCTTCTCGTTAAGTAATTCTGACTTTTACATTGTTGAAACTACTTTAATTAAAAAAATTTATCTATTTACGTCCTTATTTATGAATAATGCAGCCTTTTCTTCGTGCAGGTAGAGGTATTAAAAACACAGGTACCTTTCTGCTTTCACATATTTCGTCTCTCTTGGGGGAGAACGCAAGTAGGAAAAGTACCAAGCTCCGGTCCAATATCTGCATTGTATCACAACAAACAACAAAATAAAGTTTACGAAGGACACGAAAGCACAAAATCCAATGCTATTATAGGAGTTAGCTACGCGAGAACAGGTTAACTTCCGACGTTAGCAAACGATGCCACCGTCCTTGTTTCTGCGCACGTGCACTCTGCAGTATTCTCAAGATTTTAGAACACACTCGACACGATCAACTAATCACTGGCGACTCTGCTCCATTTGCCACGTGGTTGGCTTCTGATTAATACTCAAGGTCGTGATGAGCGCACACAACGAGTAATCTATTTTGACCACAAAGTCGCTCGTATTAGACAGACGTAAGGTCTCCTGCAAGTTACTTCGAGGTGAAATGCCCGCTTCAAGTACAAATGTTTGTTAGAATAACTGGGAGTTTTCTCGCCATATAAGAACGACACTTCCCGATATGCACCAGTTAAAGCAACAATGCTATCCCCACTGTGGAGATATCTGTGGCAACTAAAATTTACATTCAGTTTATGCTCCAGTCGACCGCTTCCTTACTGTGCCAACGCCTGCGGTTTCAGTTTGTGACGCCAGATGCCGACAAGACACCTAAATGTACCGCGCATGTAGCATTCAGAGAACCATTCAAGGTAAACAGGACCGGAGCTTTGACGCGAAACCATGGGGGACTCCCCGCACGGAAGCAGCCTGGCAGTCGACGGAACCCGTCTGCTTGGGAGACCTCTTGTGAGCGGCGGGCAGCTGACGCAGCGTTGCTTCGCGTGCAAGTGTAGTGGGGTCCAGGGAGCGCCGCGGCATCCGGCAGACTAGGTGCACTGCGTGGGCCAGCCCGCCGATCTGCAATCTACCTCAAACAATTTTAAAGCAACTACTCAGTAAGAAAAAAATTGATCCTCACACATCTCGTAGCTTTACTTGTCAGGTTCGTGACGATCAGCCAATCATTTCCCTAATGATCATAGTTACACTATATGATCAGAAGTATCCGGACATCTGGCTGAAAATGACTTACAAGTTGGTGCCACCCACCATCGGTAATGCTGGAATACAGTATGGTGTTGGCCCACCCATAGCCTTGATGACAGCTTCCACTCTCGCAGGCATACGTTCAATCACCTTGGGGAACGGCAGCCCATTCTTCACAGAGTGCTCCACTGAGTACAAGTATTGATGTCGGTCGGTGAGGCCTGGCACGAAGGCGGCGTTCCAAAACATCCCAAAGGTGTTCTGTAGGATTCAGGCCAGAACTATGTGCAACCCATCCCATTACAGGGATGTTATTATCATGTAACTACTCCGCCACAGGCCGTGCATTATGAACAGGTGCTCGATCGTGTTGAAAGATACAATCGCCATACCCGAATTACTCTTCAACAGTGGGAAGCAATACGGTGCTTAAAACGTCAACGCAGGCCTGTGCTGTGATAGTGCCATGCAAAACAACAAGGGGTGCAAGCCCTCTCCAGGAAAAACACGACGACACCATAACACAATCGCCTCCGAATTTTACTGTTGGCACTACAAACGCTGGCAGATGATGTTCACCGGGCATTCGCCATATGCACACCCTGCCATAGGATCGCCACATTGTGTACCGTGATTCGTCACTCCACACAACGTTTTTCCACTGTTCAGTCGTCCGTATGTTTTTGGTGCTGTTAGGTCATATGTTTCTGCGTGTGAAACGTAGCGAACATCCTGAATTTTTCTTTAAAATTCGAAGGATATCGCCATGTATCACCAGTCTCGAGAAAATGGATAGTACGTAAAGCGCTTCGTCCCGAATTCAGGCGCCATCGAAGACGCGAGAGTGAAATATTCGTAACATTCAAGCGTTTGAGATTTCGAAACAGGGTTTTGGCAAATGATAGTACACAAAGATGAGAGTATTCTGTCATATGCGAAACTTCCGTATCTAATATTCAAGTAACTACAGATTTTTTCAGTGAATTAACGTTATTTTTAAGACCACCAACAGCTGATGAGACGAGAATTTTAACAGGTTCCTAGCAACCAGCGGAAGTTTTTGAGATATGATTCTGAAATTCACAAGGTGATTTACAACCGTTGTATTGTAGAGTCAACTACCAAAGTGTTGGGGGATGCCCTCCAGCAACTCCACATGCGAGTGCCCTTTTCTAAATATTGTTATGATTTATATAACATACAGAACTTCCCAACTGGAGCCGGTGATGTTGATAGAACACACATTCATCTAAAGCGCTCCGAAAATTCTGGTACAATGTTTTATAGATATAAAAATTTTCATTCAATTGTACTAAAAGCAGTTCCAGGGCCTCGGGGGGAAATTCATTATAATCGATGTCGAGGGATAGGGGAAGGAAAGGGAAGGTGGTAGATTTTATTCTTCCAGTGTATTTCGTTAAAGGGCAATGTAGTATACCCCCAGACTTCCACTACTAAATACAACAATTGGATTGGCGTTTGTAATCACTGGAGATTAAGCATATCCATTTTTAAGCATTACATATTACAGTCAATTTGTTTTAGATCCATGGAATGAATATTTCATTCAACATACGTCATCCCGGACCACGACGATTACTAGAATGTGATTTTGAAATAATGAGCACTACGTGAAGCATATTTTGGATGCCGGTAAAAACTTCACCAGAATTTTCTGACTATACTATGAAATGTACATTGTCCATGAGCAACTCACAGTAGACATCCAGCACTCTATGCAAGACATTTATCAGACAGGACGAAACTTTAACAGATCTTCAAATGAATCTCTCTAAATGAGATGGTATTGACAACTTTTTTTTATACAATAAAGCACGATTTTCATGTGTTTCTCAGCTACGCTACTTCAACTTTATTATCGCCTCTTGTTTTAAGACAAAGAAAGAAATAAGAGATTAATGAAATGTATTCTGTATCAACAATCTGTAATTCTGCTGACACGCAATCACATACCTAGTCCAAAATGAATCAGTTGTGACGTCAGTTGTTTCGCTAGTCCCATAAAGAACGTCAAGTAACAATAGCTGCAACCAAAGCTTCCGTGGATACCATTCTCTCAACAGTACAACAAAAGAAAAACAATCACCAGCAGCAGTACTAAGTCTACTGCCCGCAGAAATAGCCGAATACTGCCGGCGTTGCCCGAATGCAGCCGGAGTCACTCGAACGCACTGGTCACTGCTCTGTTAAAACAGACATGTTTGATTCGCTCAGTGCCGCTCTGCGCTGCGCCGCCCGGCTCGCGCACTGAACAATGGTTTGGTAACTCCAGTCGAGAATCTTACTCCGTGTGGGACGGTCGCGCAGGGATGTGTGTGACGTCCTCAGGTTAGTTAGGTGTAAGTAGTTTTTAGTCTAGGGGACTGATGACCTCAGATGTTAAAAGTCCCAAGTGCTTAGAGCCATTTTTGAACACACACACACACACACGCACACACACAAACACACGCTATGTCGAATACTTTCTAGCGAACACAGAGTTAACATTGTAACGAAGATTTCAATCCAGGCTATTTCCCAACATCAAAATGGTTCAAATGGCTCTGAGCATTATGGGACTTAACATCTGAGGTCATCAGTCCCCTAGATTTAGAACTACTTAAACCTACCTAACCTAAGGACATCACACACATCCATGCCCGAGGCAGAATTCGAACCTGCGACCGTAGCGGCCTCGCGGTTCCAGACTGAAGCGCCTAAAACCGCTCGGCCACAGCGGCAGGCTTTCGAACATCATACTGATAAAAGAATTATTTCTCAGTGTGGATAATCGTTTAGCTTCAGGTTCGAAGACGAAATGATGCAGAAAGATCACAAATGAATGTGTCACTAAGCAGCGGAGTTTACACTGTTTTGAAAATTCCTGGCAAATAACAACTGGGAGCCAGACCGGGTCTCGTGCTCGGAGCCTTGCTTCTCGCGGGCAACGCTCTTGCCGCTTGAGCTATCCAGCCACCGACTCATGATGACCCGTCTCCTTCATCGAAGTGCGCAGGAGAACTGTAAAATTTCGAAAGTACGAGAAAGGTGCATCCAGAAGTGAGGCTGTGAGGGCCGTGCTCTACCGGAAAGAGCAATGCCCACGGAAGCGAGGCCCTGCTGAGCAAGCAGTTTTAAGCTGTCAGGAAGCTGAGCAAATTTCTAATTTTCAACAGCTGCCAACCACTTTGTCGGAGCTGTAAGACGGAGCAGTGTTGTAGCCCAGTGTTTTCGGGCACCAGCGCTGCAGTACCCGACAGCTGCCGGTGTCATTCCGCGGACAGCACGGGCGGCTGGCTGTCTCGTATTTCCGCCAGCGGACAGTGATACAGCGGCGCAGTATCTGGTGGCAAACAGCTCACTGCCGGCGCTTGCCGGACCCAGGAAGTGGCCGTCATGATTCCTCACGGCTGCCGCGCAGGCCCGCAACACAGCACCGGCGCGCACGCGGAACAGCGGTGCAGCCTGTCTCTGTAGCCTTGTACAAACCCGCTTTCTCTCACAGCTATTACGCTCAAAATATATACGTGGAGCGTCGCTATTCTTCTTTCTCAAGTGAGGGTGCATTCTTAACGTCGCAATTTGTTTTTTATATAAACTTCTTATAAAGTTTGTTCAACTGAGCTTAAAGTATCGTACGTAAAAAAAAAAGGTAAAATAAAAATAAAAAAATATTACTACAAACCGATTACCCAGTTCAGTATCGATTTCTATGTCACTCATCGCCTTTTTCTTTTAAATAAAAATATTGTGCTATTGGCCACGCTCAGCAACGCCAACTACGAGGGCAACACTGAAAACTTTTAGAAACTTTTAAACTTTTAAATGATTTTATGGTTTTTGAAAATATTCCCTTTAACTTTTATCCGTTCTGGATAAAAGTAATTCCTGAAACCCTTATTCCCTTTAAAGTCAATACATTTTCGCATTCAGTGAAACAATTCCTTAACGCAACGATGCCACTCTTCCTGAGCCAATTCAGAAACCAGGTTTCTATAATGTTTCGCGGCTTCATCTGATGACAAAGAAGTGATTCGACGTATTTTATCTTTAACTTTTGGAAACAAAAAGAAATCACTACGTGCTAAGTTAGGACAGTTTGGTGGAGGGTCGATGGTGCTGACCCTTACGGCATTCAAGTAGTTAGTTGTTTGTTTTGCTATATGAGATGCCGCATCATCCGACAAAAACTATTTTTTTTTTCACAAACTTTTTCAGAAATTTGCAGGAAACATATTTGTTTACCAAAGGCAGTAACAGTACGTCTTATTCTAATGCTATATTAAAATATGGGCATTTAAAAATAAAAAAATCTAGCAACGATCTCCTTACCTTACTTCTAATTCGTCGGACTTCCTACATCTAAGGTTCTGAGCGAAAGACTCATTGTCACGATCGTAACAATGACTTCAAGATTCATAACCAATATAGATTCAAATGGCTCTGAGCACTATGGGAGTTAACTTCTGACGTCATCAGTCCCCTAGAACTTAGAACTACTTAAACCTAACTAACCTAAGGACATCCTACACATCCATGCCCGAGGCAGGATTCGAACCTGCAACCAAAGCGGTCGCGCGGTTCCCGACTCTAGCGCCTAGAACCACTCGGCCACCCCGGCCGGCACCAATATAGATATTCCAAATCAAATATGAAGAGCTGCTCCGAAAATTTTCCAAAGTTTTTCTGTAGCAATCAATGCATTGTTGTTTTAGATCGGGTATTAGTTTATGCGGAACGTACCGACAACAAAGTTTTCTCACATGAACTTTTGATGTAAAATGTCGACTCATATAAATGTCCAGTGTCACCCGAAACAATTCATAACATCTTCATCGATCCTTTTTTTTCTTTTCCGTTTATTCAATTTATTGGCTTTCGGGCCGTGCGCATGCAACAAGTTACGACACGGAAACTAATTACCGTACGAGCACCAAACTTAGTAGCATTAATATCCAGAGTATGGGGTGCATGATTTCAATGCGTCACAGCCCCACCGCCCAGTTCCAACTACGGCCACCAGGTGGCATGATCAGTCATCGTGATTCGTAGTCTCATACCTGACCAGTCGCAGTGCACTTGTTGACGTGTCAACATGAGCTTGGACAAAAGGAGCAGGGCATTACTGGTGAAGCTCTATTATCAAAACAATGTTGCAACTGCACTTCGTGGATATCGCCACCTGAAAGGATTATGGAAGGGTCCTCTTTGTCCACCTGCTGTGCGGAGCATGACGAAGTAGTTCCAATCAACTGGAGAATTGGGCGTCACTCAGAGAAGAGGCCGACAACCGGTTGCACCACTGTTTGTTGATGAAATCGCTGTTGCTATGGCAGACAACGCTGCGCGCAATTCCCGGTTGTCAGGCGGTGCGCGTGCTGCGTCACAACAGTTGAACATCCCGAGGTCCACTGTGCGGCAGGTGCTTCAAACCATTCTCAAATGGCTTCCGTACAAGATCCATATCGTACAGCAGCTTGCACCACTGGACGCGCAACGACGTGTTGACTTCCCTCTCCACTTTCTCGTAAGGACTGAAGTTGGCGAGGTCTGGGGCCCTGGACGATCCTATGGACAGGCGAAGCTTATTTTTCACTGACGGGTGAGGTGAACACACAGAACTGCCGAGTGTGGGGATTTTCCCCTCCAGTCACTGTGCCTGATGTTCCTCTGCATGGTGAACGTGTCACCGTGTGGTTTGGCTTCACGGCTACATTCATCATTGGCCCATTCTTTTTTGAACAGGCTGGCGCTCAAGGACCAAAGATGTGCAGTGTGACTGGTCAGCGTTACTACGTGCTTCGCCATCATGTCACAGCCGCCCTACAGGAGAGAGACGCATTGAACTCAACAGTTACCATGCAATACGGCGTCCCACCGCACATCGCTCGTGAAGTTCACCTGCTACTCCGAAATATATTTGGAAGCGGTCTAATTATCAGCCGATCGTTTCCAAATGCTTTGCCGGCACCATCACCCGATCTCACTCCCTGTGATTTCTGGTTGTGGGGCTACCTGAAGGACAGACAGTGTTTGCCACGTGAACATTCACACATGCGCTGATCTGAAGCGCAGCGTATCGAGAGAGATAGCCAGCATACTTCGTTCTGATGTGCAGAATGCATCCTGCGCATACAGACTCTTCTGGACACTGATGGACCCCATACTGAGCCCCTTTTGTAGCAGTAATGATACCGGTATGCAATGGTATGATGTACCGTAGCAGCACATTAAAAGTGTTTCAATTGAATTGATTCGGCATTGTTACTCCTCCCTGTGTCCTTGACATTAATGCTATCAAGTTTGGTACTCGTACGATAATCAGTTTCCGTGTTATAAAGTTTTAAGTGCGGAAAGTTTAATTATAACTGCCCGGTATATCAACCTCCTTCCAGCATTCTTCGAACAACAGTAATGTTTTCCTCAGTAAATGCACTTCCTGGACATCCTTCACGAAATAATTACCATGAAAGTAAAGAACTCTTTTGAATTCGCTATACCAAACTTAAATTGTTGCTTTAGATGGCACTGCTTCGCCAAATCTTTTCTAAGTCGATCTTCACATTGTAAAAATTCGTAGCATTCTCTCTGCTGATTCATATTAATATGCACACAAAATCTTTATACGGTGATATTTAAGAAAATATTAGAGTAAATCAAAGAAACTACACGGCAATCAATTCACAAAGCATTAGAAAGTAGCTGTCAAATATAAACGTATTTCATGTGTTCTAGTAGAACCATGGATGTCTGCAAATTTTCAGTGTCTCCCTCGTACAACTGCGGTAACAACAATGTCAACATCAACAACTAGGAAAATCGTGTTGTGTACGCAGATGGCACCTCATACCATCACGCCAGATGCCGCGCCCGTATGACGTTGGCAGTGTTCGTTCTCCTCGTAGCTTCCACACACAGATATGCACATCTTGATGCTGTGTGCCGAACCATGAGACGACTGAAAAGCCGACGTTGTTCCACAGAGCCGTTGCTCCCCGCAACATTATCAGGTGCGCTTCTTGTCAGCTTCAGCTGTCATGTCAAGGGAAGCAATTTTAATGGCCATAAGTGTAAAAAGGTGTTTGCTATAGCAGTTTGAATACGGATGCAAATCAGTGCCTTACAGGAAAGTTTTGGTCATACCTCCAGTGGGAGAGTGTGCCCTGCAATATGAGTGATTTCTGCTGCGCGCGCGCGCACGAGAGAGAGAGAGAGAGAGAGAGAGAGAGAGAGAGGGAGGGGTGGGTGGGAAAGGGGGAAGCGGAAGTTAGCTCCGCCTCATTCTGATATTTATTCCTCGCGCCCGCGGTATTCAGACAGTTGAAAGCGGGCCCCGATGCCGTCCTGTTAGCCAGTACACGCGGCCCTGTGCCGTGCTGAGTTTTGCATCCGCGGAATTTCCGCGAACTCGCTTAACGGCTTTTTTTTTTTGTGAGAACGACCTTCATGTGCCGAGTAAGCACGTTACTACGCTCACGCGAAATATATTTCATTTACGAATATATTTGTTCATTCAAATTTATTTCTCCACCACGGAGGTGGATGAGAATGGCGACGTTCTAATCAAGCGCGAAGCGCACAGCTGTATGGGACACAGGTAAGTCAACCACACTGGTCTAATCTCCACGCCTCCAGCTGACAATATCCCTCAGAGCGTGAAGGCGTACTGCGTACACTGGTCCTAAGAGCCCGTGCAATATCGGAAGAAGAAAGCCTACCAACAATTCTCAAACACTTTAAGGGGGTATTCGAGAAGACTGGATACCGTGGAAGACAAATCTGACATGCTTTCAGGCAGAAGGTACAGGCTCTGGATGTAGAACATGACGAATATAAGCTACTGAGGTATATGCCGTAAACCGGCAAAGTATAGAGAAAAATCAGCAGAATCTTAGCTCGGCGTAGTATTAAATGAGTTTTTCGTCCGCCTCTGACAACGCGAGCACTATCAGGTACGGTGGAAGATGACCCTGGGCTTGGTGAACCGCGTCTCTACCGTATTCCACGCTAATGCGTAAGAGATCATTGTACATCGGGCAGATTGTGCGGACGATCGAACAAACGTGCCAGGCACACAGGAGACACCCCAAACTCGAGCAGACACCAAAATCTGCTGTTGTTGAGCTCTGCATAGCTGTAGGAGACTTAATGAAATAGGAATAAGTGCCAAGACAGACCTCGTCGTTTTCAAACTATATTCTAAAGGAGGCCGTAGAAATACGAATGGCCAATTGCTTGTTCAGTACATCAGTGGGTTCACTTTTGGTAATGCGCGGTGTCCAAGCGGGAGCGGCAGAAGCGCTGAGGGGCCGGAGTTCACGCCCAACCAATCTTTGGCGATAGGAATCCACCTTCTGCGAGAGAGAGAGAGAGAGAGAGAGAGAGATTGCATACAGAATTAACAAAAAAATTACAGGTCATTTAAGCTTAACGTGGAAGACAATGATATCCTTGGTCCGCATGTTGCCACATTTTCACTGAAAAAGTGTACCATAATTGTAAACTAAGTGACTCATCCCATATCTTTGCGAGAAACCGCAGATATAATAATTATCCAACCAACCACCTCCACAGTGTTAAGAAATGTTCACTACAGGCAGGACATTACTTGACAAAGCGAAACAAAATCCTGATGGTAGCAGAAACTGATTTGGCACATCCAGGTTCCATTTCAAGCTAGTGCATGTTGTCAACTCGCAGTGCAGGCACGGAAAGCGATCGCGGACGTCACGACGGCCTCCTGTCGACGTCACGAAATCCGCTGGCGATGAGAAAGAGAAAGGAATGATAGTCCCCGCAGAAAGGGGGGTCCGCAGGAGCAGCAGAACGTATGTCACGATGCACAGTGCAATTCCCGTGAGTCTCTGCTCCAATGGGGAAGAAGGAACATACACACAACAAATAACCCATTGAAGTTATCGATAAATGTGTTACTAGACAGGTATTTCTGCCATACTGTGACCACTGCAGAGAAACATCAACTATGCGAAAGCTTCACAGCATCTGGCGCACAGAACTGGACTTCAACACTAGCAAGAAAACACAGAAGAAAAAAATGTTTCTCATTTAGTTTCGAAAGTTCCAAAAACGGGGTGCTACACTAGACCTTCACAAAACAACGATGATTCAGAATAATAATAATAACAACAATAGTAGCGAGTAGCTCACTGGCCCAATTGAAGTCTTGCCAATGGATGCCACTTCGGCGACTTGCGTCTCCCTGACCTACCACAATAATCTTACCGGGTACAAGTGACTTACACTTCAACGTGGAAGTTCCTGACGAATCCTCACAACACTGAGGGGTGAAGGCTAGGTTAAAAGTGATTCCGCGACCTGTCGGTTTCCAGGCCCCACAACGTCGGTTTGACAACAGGCAATGTCTTATTCAGATGTAACACTGAATCATTACTATTACACTATGAATACAATTTGTCACCGTGATAAAGTGTGTTCTGAAAGAAAAGTGCTGGGCAGCATTTAATTACAATATTTTCACGCCTTATAAGATCACACTGGTCGCTTTGGAGTCTTGTAGACACTACCAGGCGGCCATGTCACTTCCACCGCTGAGGTACTGTAAGTCACGGCAGCGAAGTGGTGTGTATGCGGTGGTCGGTGTATGGATCACCATAGTATGATGAGTCGATGTGACTCAATGGCAGAAAGGGGCTATTGCATTTAGACATTTTCATGATCGCATCGTGAATGAAGTTGCCTGATTTATTTCTGCGACAACACGGACTATCTAACGAGTCTCCTGTCTATCATCACACGCAGCCACGTAAGGTTGCATACGAAGAGTGGTCGTAAAAAGATCCTAACATAGGGACCAGAGGCGAGTTCACGTCAACGACAATCGGTTTCAAACCCGACAGCAATTAGGGCTGTCAGCGAATGTACGTCCATCTCAACCAGCCGCCGAGCGAACATTGCTAAGGGGCCGTGCATGCAATGGGGATTTTGAGTTTCGAGTACTTCGCAAAAGGCATTTTGCAGCAGTGCACAAAGTTGCATGCCTTCAATGAGTCAAACAACATACAAAATGGACAGTAGCTGTGGTGTGCTACAACGAATCGCAATTTTGCGAAGGTATCGAGTGTAGTGACGGCTCAATGAGATGTTTATGATGGGGCGAAGATCCAGTCAGAGGCGGTTCTGTGAAATTTTGGGGATGTTTTGTACCATGACGTGGACCCATGCACTTAGGTTACGCAAACATGAACGAAGATGTTTATTTCGATATTCTCGGTGAAGAGTATGTTGGCGTTTCTGCGGCATCCAAATAACTTATACGTTGCAGATACTCACGTCTTCCAAGCTGATAACCGACGTTTTTGTAGACTTGCACGTGTGCTTCCCCGGACGGAGGGCGAACACTCAGTCAACCTATTGCACCCCGACTGGCCAGCTGTATCACCCGATTCTAGCCCTAAACAAAATTTCTGTGACTATTTCCAACCAGAAATCAACATCCAAAATGAAATTTTCACTCTGCAGACGAGTAAAAGATGATACGAAACTTCCTGGCAGATTACAGCTGTGTGCCGGACCGAGACCCGAACTCGGGATCGCCTTTCGCGGGAAAGTGCTCTACCGGTAAAGAACTTGCCCGCGAAAAGCAAAGGTTCCGACTTCGAGTCTCGGTCCGGTAGACCGTTCTAATCTGCCAGGAAGTTTCAGAAATCAACATACCCGCAATTTGATATCTCTATAGAGATCCATTCGTCAGTGAGTGGCTTCAGCTGGTTATGATGGACCTGAATAAACCTGAGGACAGTCTTCCACACCGCATTGACACCTTTATCAAGACTACCAACGGAGTTACACGATATGAAGTTGATGTCTCTTGGGGGGAGGGAGGGGGGGGGGGAGGTTGAGAAATGTTTTGTAATATGTATTTGCCTCACTTTCGAGACTAGAAGAGTGTGCTCTGTTACTGGCTCCTCTCCCTCTCTTTGGGGCGTAAACACGACGGTGCTGCCTCCCTGACCAGATCTTCAGGTCGCTTTGACGGGAACACGTGTGGCGAGCGTATTCCCCAAAGGGAGTCAAAATTTCGCGGCTACATATCTTTACGGCGTCTGTAGACGTAAAGAAAGCTTTTGACGATGTTAGCTGGAATACTCTCTTTGAGCAGGGGTAAAATATAGGCTATTTGCAACTTGTACAGAAACCACATGGCAGTTATAAGAATCGAGGGACATGAATCGGAGCAGTGTATGAGAAGGGAGAGAGATATTGTTGTAGCCCCTCCCTGAGGTGTATGTACACTGAGCAATCCGTAAAGAAAACCAAATAAAAATTCGGAGTAGGAATTAAAGTCCAGGAAGAAGAAATAAAAACCTTCAGGTTTGCCGATGAAATTCTAATTCTGTCAGAGACACTAAAGGACTTACAAGAGCAGCTAAACGTAATGAGACGCGTCTTGAAAGGAAGATATAAGATGAACATCAGTAATAGTAAGACAAGGATAGTAGAATGTCGCTGAATTAAGTCTGACGATGCTGAGGGAATTAGATTACGAAATGAGACACTTATATTATTAGATGAGTTTAACTATTTGGGTAGCAAAATAACTGACGATGATAGAAGTACATAAGGTGTAAAATGTAGACTGCAGTGTAAAGAAAAGCGTTTCTGAACAAGAAAAATTTCTGACCATCGAATACAGATTTAAGCGTTAGGAAATCTTTTCTTATTTGTCTGTACTGCAGCCATGTATGGAAGTTAAATATAGACGACAACTAAGACAAGAAGAGAATAGAAGCTTTTGAACTGTGGCGCTACAGAGGAATGTTGAAGATTAGACGGGTAAATCACGTCAACTACTGAGGATGTACTGAACGTAACTGGGGAGGCAAGAAATCTGTGGCAGTACCTGACGATAAGAAGCGATCGGTTGATAGGAGCCATTCTGAGACCTCAAGGGATCACCAATTCAGTACTGGAGGGAAGTGTGGGAAGTGAAAATCGCAGAGGGAGACCACGAGATGAATACAGTAAGGAGGTGCAGTAGGATGTACGTTGCAGTAGTTATTCGGAGATGAAGACACTTACACAGGATGGAGTAGCATGAAGAGTTAAATCAAACCAGTCTTCGGATTGAAGACCGCTACATAAATTTTATTTACAAGCCGATTGAGTTTGCTGCAGGCGACAGTTTACCCGCCTGGCACCGCACATGTGCACGTGCGTGTTCATTTTGTTTCCTGCCGCCTTCGTGTGATTCATTGTTCCAAGAAACACTACTGGCAAGTGCGCGCTGCAAGAAAAACGTGCAGGTATTGACTTGACCTACAGCAGACATCGCGTGTGACATGGTGTCTGGTGTGAGACCTTGACAATTACAATGAATGAATGAATAAATGAAACGCCGTATGGACAGACTGGAGAACCCAGATGTCGGCTACTCCTATAGGATGGCTGTCGCGAGATCACCGTCAGCAGAGGAGCCGACGCCACTAGGCATTTAGAAAGCGGGCTTCACAGGGGCTGCTGGCTGCTGCATTAGTAATGGGTGCAACGGGCTATGGGGGATGGGGTGGGTTAACGTTCTCTTCTCTTCGCAGACAAGGGACGCCAACAAGAAACGCGACCGTATCCGGCCACCGACCTCTGACACAGTCGGGCTTTTTGAACTAGGAACGTCATTTCGGGATCGCGTCAGCCAACTGTTACGGCTCACCACATTCGTTTTATAAATGTTGTCAGAAACCTAACGAAATACATTTCACTTTCTCAGAGTTATTTTCTCTAGGCACAATGCTTCTTTGGTACCTTGGAGGACTGATTTTTTTTTTCACGTGTCTTGTTGATTCCTTCTGGGAGGAATCGAAGGAGGAGCACTGTACAGCAAAAGTCTCCTTGATAGTGCACAGTTTATTAGAGGGGGGCACTAGCCTACCAAAGGTTGTTCCATCTTCGGGTGAGAGGGGTCTTATTTGCACTAGCAAATCGGCACTTGGGATCGTCAAATCGAATGTTGGGCGACTATTCGCTTCTCTAGCCACACGGTCGACCAGCTGATTCCCCAGGATACCCACATGACTTGGGACCGAGACAAAGACAACTGAGCAGGCAGTACGACTGACGTCACAGTGGTGGTCATGAATACAGATATCAGAGGATGACCAAAGTAACATCCATCAATGGTCTGGAGACTGGTCATTGAGTAGCTTCAAATTAAAACTCGGTCGAGGGACATCTTTTTAATAAAACGTAGGGCTCTGTTAATGGCTAGCTGCTCCACTGTAAAAACACTGAGCATTCCTGGCAACAAATGTTGTTCCTGACTGGCAGGAGATGTAAAAGCAGATAAAATTCTATCCGTGGTTTTAGAGACGTCGTGTGAACGACGGTAGGGCTATGATACTCCCGAAGAACAGAGACGAACAGACGACAGAAGATCACAGGACTGAAGGAAACTTTAGGACCTTGAAATAAATCGATCTTAATTCGCGGTCTGGGTATTAATCAAGGCGGGGCGTGCAGGAAAATAAGGTAAGCGTATTGCAAGGTGGTTCGGCGCAGGTCCCGATGTAGAAATTAACAAGGTTTCTCCAAGCATCGATCTTGTCATATCCAGCACGCCATGTTCGTTCAGGGACCCAGAATATAACACACACCGGAGCTCAGGTTGCCGCCATGTTTCTCGACTTCCAGACACCTTCGATATAGTACCGTACCTCTGTCTTGTAAATAAAATACATGTGTACCGATTACCTGAACAGATAGGCAAGCAAACTGAAGACTTCCTAGCAGACGTACGTCGTTCTAAATGGGGAGACATCGTCAGAAGCGATGTTAGCATCCCGTGTTCCGCTAGGAAGCGTGATAAAATTTCAGTTACCTGGCAGCCCTATGAAGCTGTTCGCAGACCACGCAGTTGTGTAAAGGAAAGTGACACCGTCGGGAATTCGTTACGAAATTAAGAGAGAGCAGAAGGTGTCGTGATCTACGACAACAGCTGCCTGTGTTATTGTGGGAGAAACCTAGAACGCAAAAGCTCTTTCCATGGGCCAAAGCGAGTACAACTTCGGCCCTGCAACTGCCTGTCTGATTCGTCCGGCCGGAATCGCTGAAGACAACTGTTACCTCTAACTATGGGCTTCTGTCTGTCGCTACTGTATTGAGCTTTCTGTAAGTACGTGATGGCCACCTTCCACACGTGCGAACGCATGACACAGCATTCTTCTACGCTTGGGAATGAACCCAGCAGTCTTCTACGCTTGGGAATGTTGAGCAAAGGCATTCAAGTAGGGAGGGCCCACTCCGGCAAAGAAGTAAAGTCAGCTAATATCATTTTTACCATAAAAGACAACGAACCCTCCCTCTGGGCGACACACTTCGAATAGTTCCGTGATGTTCTTGGATATCTGTCATTCGAGATCGGCTGCCTGACCCCACCTCTGGGGAAGGTGGAGGAGAGAGATCCTAGCCTACAAAGCCCTCTTTAGGGTTGATTATGGAGGATCAAGGCTTTTATTGTCTCTGTAGCCCCCCCCCCCCCCCCTCAAAAATACAATTTGTAATTGCCTCCACACAGAATGTGCCTCGTATTGTAACCCAATATTTACCACTGTCCCTTTTTTGGGATTTAAGTATTTTACTTATTTCTACATAAGCAATGAAACTTTGAGCTTCGATTGTTGTTTTTAAAGGCACTGTAATGCTGGCAAATTGATTTGCCTATTTTCTATCTTCGTATTTGGCCGCACTGTATGTCTGATGGTACAGACATACTACTTCTGAGTGGGTATCACATGCTTCCTCATGCTAGTTTGTACTGGCAATAGGCAATCTTTGGGCAAGCAGATATCACTTCATAGGAAGAGACAAGACCAAGGAAGTGGTGGTGGCCATTATTCGCGCCGATGATGGATACCTGCGTAGTAAACACTTGGCGCGTGGCGAACATGACTGATCATCCCTCCCGGTAGTGTCATGTGGCCGTCCGGAGCCCGGTCTTCTTGCGAGCGTACATTCTCGTGGTCACCGCTGAAAGCGAACATGTACAGTTGCTACATTCCTGTCAACTCTTATCTGCATCTTCATAGTGACGCTATTAGCGCCAGCCGGACGGAGTGGCCGAGCGGTTCTAGGCGCTGCAGTCTGGAACCGCGCGACCGCTACGTCGCAGGTTCGAATCCTGCCTCGCGCATGGATGTGTGTGATGTCCTTAGGTTAGTTAGGTTTAAGTAGTTCTAAGTTCTAGAGGAGTGATGACCTCAGAAGTTAAGTCCCATTGTGCTCAGAGCCATCTGAACCATTTTTATTAGCGCCATTCTCATGCGACGGGCGCGAAATTTTAGAAGACATCTTTCAGATGCCGAAACACGCCTATCAACTTCTGTTTAAAAACTGCTTCTTGGTGCTGTGATATTTCTTTAGCCAGTTTATTTCCACTTGCAACGATTTCCAAAATCATATCTTCGTTGTTTTACTCTCTCTCTCTCTCTCTCTCTCTCTCTCTCTCTCTCTGCTACCAAGCTATCCAAATCACCTCAGAATCCAGAAAAAAGACACTTCTAACAAGAAAAAGTAACTAAATGTGACTAAGGAAAAAGTAACCACAGGTGACAAACGTGGCCTGCTGGCAGCACTGAATTCGGCAACCTGCAGGGTGATGTGACAGCTGGCCCGGAGCGTGCCTTACGGCTGGCCAGCAGCAGAATCAGATCCCATTGCAGGTTCCCCTCCCTTCCACCACATTCCTCCAGCCCCCCCCCCCCCCCCCGCCCTTCTGGAAGTGGTGGCGACTGCAATTTCTTGGCGGTCGCGGACGCCTGGAGCGTTGCCAACCAATAAGGCCCGGCACCAAATAGTCGATGGCAGCGGAGTGCTCCACGTCCCCTGCAAGAACATATATTCTCAGCCGACGTGAAAAGCGGCTAGGTGGCAAGGTATTCATCTCCTTCTTTAATCATTTAATGCGTTTACCTCTAGGCGAAGAGGAATTCATTTCCTTTGAACAGCACAACACACTGGAAAACTGGCGATGAAGCTTTAACATTATTAATAGACGGCACACCAAGTTGTTTAGACAGGGAATACGCACATTGAAAATCACACGTACGTGCATGGAACCTACAGTCACCTGTGTTTCTGAACAGTGTGTGCGACTTACGGGATAGGCCCATCAAGTGAGGCTACTTATTATCGGCGATATTCCGGATGGTGACGCTAGTGGTGGTGTTGGTGGTTACAGGGCGTCTAACGACATGGTAAAAAGCGACACTGCGGAGTATGTGTGTGTGTGTGTGTGTGTGTGTGTGTGTGTGTGTGTGTGTGTACAACCTCTCCTCCTAAACGAATGGATCGATTGCAGCCATACTTTGTGTAAGAATACCTACCCACCTCCCACAGAGACAAGGGCGAAGAAATAGTTCTTCCTTACTGTGAAGTAAGCAATGAACTACAGCCTTTTCAACTGGACTTCCCTCAGGACCGTCGTGTTTTGCAGGGCGGATGGGAATGTGTTGCAGGTGGTATACAGACGGATGGGCGCGGCTGTTCAGTGACACGAGTGGGGAGGGGGACGGAGATGATTACTGAGGGATGCGAGGAGATGCTGAAGCGAGACTGGGGGAATGGATAGAGAGGGGAGGGGGGATAGATAGAAGGGACTAACAAAATACTGGAATAATTAAGTACCCAGGCAATGCCAGGTTCCTCCGCTATATGAACTAAATGATTAGCGAGGCACTCTTTCCTCATAACCCATCTCCTTGGGACAATAGTCCTTGGACACACATGAACACTTCAAAGACTTTTTTTTTTTTTTTTTTGTACGTGGTGTTCAACAGTTTCCATATATATTGGGATGTTGTTCAAATGTGTGTGACATCTTATGGGACTTAAGTGCTAAGGTCATCAGTCCCTAAGCTTACACACTACTTAACCTAAATCATCCTAAGGACAAACACACACACCCACGCCCGAAGGAGGACTCGAACCTCCGCCGGGACATATATCGGGAAATACATCATGTGACACAGAGCTGTATTTATTCTGACCATCGATTTCAACGAATTCAGGCTATCCTCGGCCCGTAACAGGTGTATTCGACCATGCATTTCACAACTGAAATCTAGAAAGTTCAATATTTGTTATAGCAAACATAAACTCTGCCTTTCAATAGAGACATTAATGTGCCTGAAACAGCCTTACTGTTTAGTCTACTGCTACAACTGCAGAGCAGATTAAAACCGTGTGCCGGACCGGGATCCGAATCTGGGATCTATAAATTTCCCGAGCAAGTGCTTTACCGACTGCACCATCCAAGCACGACTCACGACCAGCCTCCACAGCTCTACTTCCTACAGTAGCTCTTCTCCTACATTCCACACTTCAGAAAAGTTGTTCTGCATCTCTTGCGGGATAAGCACTCCTGGAAGAAAGGATACTGCGGAGATATGACTTAGCCACAGCCCAGGGGATCCTTTTCCCCGAGAGAGCTAGTCACACAAGCTATGCTGCAGAGTAGTGAAGTTTGGAGAATAAGAGAAGAGGTACTAGCAAAAGTAAAGCCAAAATGGCGGGTCGGGAGTTTAACTTCCCAGTCATTTCTTTGTCGTTGTGGTGCGGGAGGAGAAAGCCTACTGAACAGAATGCTAAAGAAGAGACAAAACAGCAGTCTACGGTGTGGGGTCATACCGCCACGCCCGACCAACGAACAGAAAGTACGCCATGCTCTGTCAGGCAAAAAGACGCTAAAGTTGATTGGAGTTTTATGGAACGTGGTGGCATAATTAATTCTCTAATCTTCAGGGGGGGGGGGGGGCGGGGACCAAAAAACAGGGAAGTCGTTCAAAACAGGCGACGCGGTCTCCTTTTACCACTTACATGTTTTTGAATGACAATACTGGTCAACACTTTGCCGAATAAACAAAAAGATTGTTACTAAGTTAAAAGAGGCGCTTTTCACAACCCATAGTTCCCATGTCCTTGTGCACACGGAAAGGTGGGGTGGATGCAAACGCTTTGCCTCCAAACAACAACTTCCGCATTCTTGCACAGACTGGGCGCAGCCTCTGGAGGTTGAATTTTTTGCAGAGGCAATATATCAAAATGTTTATAGACATCATAAATGTTTATATGAAAATGGCAGAATACTCAGAATTAAGAAAAAGAAGTAGTTTCATATTTTCCTATTAAATTTATTTTATTCAGAACCTATTGGAGGTTACATCATAATTTTAAGGGCAGCATAGGGCGAAAATAATTAAACTCATATCAAACACAGAAAAAAATTGATCAAATGAGGAGAAAAAATGAAAAACAGAAAAAATTAGAACACCGAATTGTTCTCCAACAGCATACAGAGCAGTTACTAAGTCTCAATTCACTGTGACAAAAGTAAACACATTGCCTCTACCTACCTCAAAACTAAAGCAGCCGCTACTGAGTACGAAACTGAAACAAACATGACCTTGATTCATCTCCGTCCAGGGCTAGAGCGGCGTATGTGTGCTGATCTTTTGCGATTTGATACCGCACCTCCATCAGTTGACTGATTGATTGATTTGGGGGAGGGGACTAAACAGCGAGGTCATCGGTACCGTCGGATTAGGGCAGGATGTGGAAAGAAGTCGGCCGTGCCCTTGCTAAGTAACCAGCCCGGCATTTGCCTGAAGCGATTTAGGGAAATCATGGAAAACCTAAATCAGTATGGCCGACTCCAGTTTGAACCGTCGTCCTCCCGAATGCGAGTCCAGTGTGCTAACCACTGCGCCACCTCGCTCGGTATGCATTCACGTGCATATAAACATTCTGGTCATACCAATTTCATATAGTGTTTAGTTTTGTTTTACTAGATATGTTTTTGTTGAAAGGTTTTTTGTCATACCGTACGATCTTTTCACCTTTTTATAAATATCAGCCTTAATTTTAGCATGTTGTAATCAGTTCATTAATTATTACCTTCGGCCAGAGGCGGTAGTGGCCTCTTTTGTGACGAGCTTTCCTTCTTCACACAAAGATACCCAGAGCGAGTAGAATTTCGATGAATAGATACGGAAAGTGAAGAAATCCACTTGTCCACCCTACAGGTTCCCTCCTGCGAAAGTGGTCAGGGAATGAGTGCCACTTCCTTGGGTTTCGTGCGTTAATTAGAGAGTCTGCCCTACAGAGAGCAGAGGTACGGTAAAATACAACGGCAGTAGGCGGTGCAGAAGCCGCGCCACAGCTGATTGTGAGTCAGCAGCTACCGTGCCGGTACCGTTACTGCCGCCAACGACAGCTGCGGAGGCCGACGCAACGCTGCCGGCGCTCCCACACTGAGGTCTTTGCCACCACACAGCTAAACACCTCATCTTCCGGCCGACACTACATCTCAAGGTAAAGAAGTGCTCGCATATGTATGTTGTTGCTGTGCAGCTGCGCCCACCAGCAGGGTTGTGAGAGAGGCATTTGAGACGGCGCAAACTTCCCATTCACTTCCAAAGCCGTTCCCAAGTATTCCACAGCGCAGACAACGACAACGCCCAGGAAGACTTTATTCTCCAGGCCCTGCGTGTAGTACTGCAGCGAAGCGACTACCCTCTGTTCATTTTGACTCTAGCGGAATGTAAATCTCGCGTCCTGTCGAGTACAATCGCGTGTGATTATTATGGTAGCTTTGTGTTCCACACTCGCAGCTCTAACCGTATCTTAATGGCTGATGCACTTATAACCAGCAGCTGAGCAACGCACAACACCGCCGATATTAGGAATGGCGGTTACCGTTGAAACAACCAGTTTGCAGTTACACCGATGATTTTCGTTTCCAGTTCAACCTGACTGTTAAGACCCCTCCAAACAACCGGTTTCTGAAACAACTGATTTTCAGTGTTTTATTGCCATTATTTCCAACAATAAATGTGGAATGGCACAAAGTTTGAAAAGTTATGTGACTCCTTAAGTCTATTGCGTTATACGTTTCGATAAACACACAATTAAAATATCAAAGAAAAGAAAACTTTTTCTGTCCATCATCACCTGCTTTTCTAGAAAGGTAATAAGGGTTTGAATACTACAAAAATTCGCCGGTGTTCTCCTGATACCAATTTTTTGATATCTGTTAAAAATCACGTTGTATTCGAGAATCGTACCACTACTTAGACATTACGAATAGTCAGTGCTACAGGGCGGAAACTAAAGTTGAAGAACGCTACTTCTCGCGTTAAGTTGCCGTTTTCTAAGTGCCACAAGCAGATAATGGCACATTAGGTAAGGCAGGCAGTAGATCAACTAATTTCTGTTTTAATTATAAACTATGAATAAACTGTTACGTTCTTGATTTATTACTCATGCTATAACTTCCTTTCTCTATTACTTCATAGAAATGGCAGCCATATAATAATATTTTGTGTAAAATTTATGGAGATCTTTCACTTGAACTATTTCGTACGAAAAAGCCGTTTTTAGGCAAATATGTATCTTTGCTTTTTTAAGGGAATTTGAATGTTACCGATTTTTTTGCTGGCTAAACCAAAAACCCTCTTTTAAAAATTCAAATTAACGAATCAGATAGAGGACAAAACCAAGCATAATTCATGACCATACATAAAATTTCAGTAATTAATTAATCCAATGGCAAATATTTGTTGTGTAATCTGTTCATAAATACTCCTCCTACAATGTGTTGATCTACAAGTTAATTCCTTTCATCAGAAATAATATCATTCAATGACAATATCCATCTTTCAGAAGCCATATGACGCCCTTTCACCTAAAACCAAGAATTTTAGTACCACTGCAAATTGATACAAAGGTTTTATACCCGGTTATCAGCATCAAGTAGGTAAAAAGGCGAGGGCTAATAGAAATCCTTGGGTAACAGAAGAAATATTGAATTTAATTGATGAAAGGAGAAAATTTAAAAATCCAGTAAATGAAGCAGGCAAAAAGGAATACAACGTCTCAAAAATGAGATCGACAGGAAGTGCAAAATGGCTAAGCAGGGATGGCTAGATGACAAATGTAAGGATGTAGAGGCTTGTCTCACTAGGGGTAAGATAGATACTGCCTACAGGAAAATTAAAGAGACCTTTGGAGAGAAGAGAACCACTTGTATGAATATCAAGAGCTCGTATGGCAACCCAGTTCTAAGCAAAGAAGGGAAGGCAGAAAGGTGGAAGGAGTATATAGAGGGTTTATACAAGGGCGGTGTAGTTGAGGACAATATTATGGAAATGGAAGAGGATGTAGATGAAGACGAAATGGGAGATATGATACTGCGTGAAGAGTTTGACAGAGCACTGAAAGACCAGAGTCGAAACAAGGCCCCGGGAGTAGACAACATTCCATTAGAACTACTGACGGCCTTGGGAGAGCCAGTCATGACAGAACTCTACCATCTGGTGAGCAAGATGTATGAGACAGGAGAAATACCCTCAGACTTCAAGAAGAATATAATAATTCCAATCCCAAAGAAAGCAGGTGTTGACAGATGTGTAAATTACCGAACTATCAGTTTAATAAGTCACAGCTGCAAAATACTAACGCGAATTCTTTACAGACGAATGGAAAAACTGGTAGAAGCCACCCTCGGCGAAGATCAGTTTGGATTCCGTAGAAATGTTGGAACACTTGAGGCAATACTAACCTTACGACTTATCTTAGAAGAAAGATTAAGAAAAGGCAAACCTACGTTTCTAGCATTTGTAGACGTAGAGAAAGCTTTTGACAATGTTAACTGGAATACTCTCTTTCAAATTCTGAAGGTGGCAGGTATAAAATACAGGGAGCGAAAGGCTATTTACAATTTGTACAGAAATCAGATGGCAGTTATAAGAGTCGAGGGGCATGAAAGGGAAGCAGTGGTTGGGAAAGGAGTGAGACAGGGTTGTAGCCTCTCCCCGATGTTATTCAATCTGTATATTGAGCAAGCAGTAAAGGAAACAAAAGAAAAATTCGGAGTAGGTATTAAAATTCATGGAGAAGAAGTAAAAACTTTGAGGTTCGCCGATGACATTGTAATTCTGTCAGAGACAGCAAAGGACTTGGAAGAGCAGTTGAACGGAACGGACAGTGTCTTGAAAGGAGGATATAAGATGAACATCAACAAAAGCAAAACGAGGATAATGGAATGTAGTCAAATTAAATCGGGTGATGCTGAGGGAATTAGATTAGGAAATGAAACACTTAAAGTAGTAAAGGAGTTTTGCTATTTAGGGAGTAAAATAACTGATGATGGTCGAAGTAGAGAGGATATAAAATGTAGACTGGCAATGGCAAGGAAATCGTTTCTGAAGAAGAGAAATTTGTTAACATCGAGTATAGATTTAAGTGTCAGGAAGGTCTTTTCTGGAAGTATTTGCATGGAGTGTAGCCATGTATGGAAGTGAAACAAGGACGATAACTAGTTTGGACAAGAAGAGAATAGAAGCTTTCGAAATGTGGTGCTACAGAAGAATGCTGAAGATAAGGTGGATAGATCACGTAACTAATGAGGAGGTATTGAATAGGATTGGGGAGAAGAGAAGTTTGTGGCACATCTTGAATAGACGAAGGGATCGGTTGGTAGGACATGATCTGAGGCATCAAGGGATCACCAATTTAGTATTGGAGGGCAGCGTGGAGGGTAAAAATCGTAGAGGGAGACCGAGAGATGAATACACTAAGCAGATTCAGAAGGATGTAGGTTGCAGCAGGTACTGGGAGATGAAGACGCTTGCACAGGATAGAGTAGCATGGAGAGCTGCATCAAACCAGTCTCAGGACTGAAGACCACAACAACAACAACAACAACAACAACAACAACAGCAAAAATGAAAAATACCTTTTATAACCGAGATAAAAAATACAGAAAAATACCGGTTACTATATCCACATCTATACTCTGCAAATCACATTAAAGTGTCTGGCAGAGGGTTCATCGAACCACCGTCACAATTCTGTATTATTCCAATTTCAGATAGTACGCGGAAAGAATGATCACCTATGTCTTTCCGAACGAGCTCTGAGATTCCTTATTTTATAATGGTGATTGTTTCTCCCTATGTAGGTCGGTGTCAAAAAAATATTTTCGGATTCGGAGTAAAAAATTGGTGAATGGAATTTCGTGAGAATATTCCGCCGTAACGAAAAATGGCTGTTTTGATGATGTCCACTCCAAATCCTGTATCATTTCAGTGACACTCTCTCCCCTATTTCGCGATAGTACAAAACGTGCTGCTCTTCGTTGAACTTTCTCGATGTGCTCCGTTAATCGTATCTGGTAAGAATCCAAACCGCGCAGCAGTATTTTTCAAAAAAGGACGGACAAGCGTAGTGCAGGCAGTTTCCCGAGTAGATCTGTTACATTTTCTAAGTGTCCTGTCAACAAAATGCAGTCTTTTGTTAGCCTTCCCCACAACTTTTTGAAGAGCTAGTTGTGTTTCACAAGAAGATGTTTTCTAAATCCATGTCGACTGTGTGTCAACAGAACGTTTTCTTCGAGGTAATTCATAATGTTCAAATACAATATATGTTAGAAAATCCTGCTGCATATCGACGTTAATGATATGCGCCTGTAATTTAGTGGATTACTCCTACCATCTTTCTTGAATATTGGTGTGACCTGTGCAACTTTCCAATCTTTGGGTACGGATCTTTCTTCGAGTTAGCAGCTGTGCATGATTGTTAAGTATGGAGCTATTGCATCAGCATACTCTGAAAGGAACCTAACTGGTATACAGTCTGGGCCAGAAAACTTGCTTTTATTAACTGATTTAAGTTGCTTCAATAATCCGAGGATATTTACTTCTACGTTACTCATGTTGGCAGATGTTCTCGATTCGAATTCTGGAGTATTTGCTTCATCTTCTTTTGTGAAGGCATTTCGGAAGGCTGTGTTAAGTAACTCTGCTTTGGCAACAGTATCTTTATAGTGTCTCCATTGCTATCGCGCAGAGAAAGCATTTGTTGTGTCTTGCCGCTAGCATACTTTACATACGCCCAGAATCTCTTTGGATTTTCTGCCAGGTTTCGAGACAAAGTTTCGTTGTGGAAACTATTAAAAACATATCGCATTGAAGTCCGCGCTAAATTTCGAGCTTCTGTATAAGATCGCCAACCTTGGGGATTGTGTGTGTGTTTAAATATGGCATGTTTGTTTCGTTGATTTTGCAACAGTGTTCTGGCCCGTCGTTCTTTAATTTATTTGGTATAAATCTCTCAATTGCTGTCGATACTATTTCTTTGAATTCAAACCACATCTGGTCTACACTTAACACTGTTAATTTGGAAGGAGTGGAAATTGTCTCTCAGGAAGCCATCAAGTGAATTTTTATCTACTTTCTTGAATACAGTATTCAGTCTCGCAACGACAACCTTGTGTTCATTAATCCCTGTATCCGTTTTGATGCTCGTTATTAACTGAGGATTATTTGTTGTTAAGAGGTCAAGTGTGTTTTCACAACAGTTTACTATTCGTGTGGTCCTATGAACTAACTGCTTGAAATAATTTTCAGAGAACGCGTTTAGCACGATGTCCTATGATACTTTATGCTTACCTCCGGAATTAAACATGTATTTTCGCCAACATATCGAGGGTAAATTAAAGTCACCACCAACTATTATCGTATGAGTCGGGTACGTGTTTGAAATAAACTCAAAGTTTTCTTTTAACCTTTCAGCAACTGTGTCATCTGAGCTGAGAGGTCGGTAAAAGGATCCAATTATTATTTTATCCCAGTTGCCAACAATGACCTCTGCCCATACTAACTCACAGGAACTATGTACTTCAATTTCGCGACAAGACAAACTACTTCTAACAGCAACAAACACGCCACCGACAACCGCTTTGCTTCTTTGTGACTGAACCCCTGTTTGTGTTTTCCCTTCCCGAGACACTCTAAACTAAAAAACCGCCTAGTCCACGCCGCACAGTCCCTGCTACTCGTGTAGCCGCCCTCTGCGTATAGCGGACTCCTGAACTATTCAGCGGAACTCGAAACCCAACCATCCTTTGGCGCGAGTCAAGGAATTTGCAGCCTACACGGTCGCAGAACCGTCTGAGCCTCTGATTCAGACCCTTCACTCGGTTCTGTATCAGAGATTCTCAATCGGTCCTGTCGACTATGCTGCAAAGGGTGAGCTCTGCTTTCATCTCGCAAGCAAGATTGTCAGCCTTTACCACTTCTGTTAGCCGCTCGAAACCAGAGAGAATCTCTTCTGATCCAAAGTGACACGTATCACTGGTACAGACGTGAGCCACCACCTGCAGTTGGCTGCACCCTGTGCTCTTCAAGGCATGCAGGAGGACTCGTTCCACGTCTGGAATGACTCCACCCGGAATGCACACGGAGTGCAGATTGGCCTTCTTACCCTTTTTGGCAGCCGTGTCCCTAAGGGACCCTATAACGCGCCTAACTTTGGAGCTCCCAACTATCAATAATCACATCCTCTTTGGGACGAAAATACCGGTATCGGTTTTAACCGCTCCATTTTCCCATCTCTAGCCGAGATTCGCGCGAGTTACAACATCAGCACTAACGCATCGTACAAAGCCAACAACAAAACTTCACATTCCCCATATATGAACTCGTAAAAACTATGAACCGCTGACAAACAGTATAAGTTTAACACATTTCGTAGCAACATTGAAACAGTAAAACTCCTTAATACGCTTCACAAAGGACCAGGCAGTCATAAGATACTTTATCTGGGAGCGGTAAGCGTCGCTAAAAAGCGTAATTCGCCGTGTAATTGTACACTGCAGCCACAGAAGGTAAAATAGATCGTATGGTAGCCAGTCAACTGCTTCCATATCAGAATTCGATGATACTAGCTCACAACAGGAGCTGTCGTCTGTTATACTGGCGAATAGAAGATTAACAACAGCATCCATGAAGAGGTCCAATTCTCAGGCATGTACCTTTGACCGCACAGCACTTTTCACATTATCGTCACATTTTCCTTACACACACTACTGTCGTCTTCTCACCTAATCATTACTAGGCAGTTTACATGTGTTCTAATACACTTAACAAAGAAACGCCGGTAAACTCTTATTTTATTTTTGAAATCCGCCATACCTATAGGACGGATTTTTTTTTTTCTAAAAATATGTCGAAGGCATTCAGCAGAATCTGTTTCTCGCTGCTTCTTAGCGGTTTTCCGCGCCTATTTTGCAATACGGAACACGTTTCACACAGTTTTGCAGCACGTACGAACGACAACACGATATGAGCACAACTGGCCCCGTGGAACAGAGAGAAAACAACTGTCAGTGATACATGAAGCAAGAACTACAAGAGTTAAAAATGGAACAAGGTGACTGGCAAAAAATAGTGATGACTTTCAGTACTTCAGCATGCCTCACTGTGTCTTTCACCTAACAGTAGAGACAAAATAACTGATAAACAGACATAAGCCCAATTTTCAGTGCAGTAACGGCTACGCCCGACGGCCAATCTCTGATCGTGCGTTTGTTTCCATAACGGTTATGCTTACAATGAAGAGGTGTACACGGTAGCAAGCACAGCGGGCGTGGCTACATGGCAGGGGTTACGAACAGCTGGTGTCCTTCACAAGCTGCAAGCCAAGGGCGTGGGAACTCGCAGCGGTTGCGCAGGCACTACCAGTCTACGAAGCGATGGAAAAGTTTGCAGAGTCCGTCGCAAGCAGGGTATTTGCACCACCGAATAAAGCCTAGTATTAGCTTCTGATAGTTTCACATTTACACGTACTGCACACTTCATGCAAAAATTTAGTTATCAAAGAAGCTGGCATAAAAGTACAAACTGAGGCACTTATTCCTACCGTTCTCAGTTCACATTTATCTAAAACAGTAGTCTATCACGCGGATAGCCCGTATTTGGAATAATGCCATATGTTTTTCCGCACAATACATGGGTCAAGAAAATGTGACGATCTTTCGTCAATAGTACTTAAAACTTTTACCAAAACTTTCACTAACCGTCTGTAAAGCAAAATTAAACTTTCACCGAGACAGTAAACCGTTTCAGAAATGGCTATGATATCTACAAACTGTAAACATGGTTTAGAAGGCAGTAACAAGAACGATTATAACTTGGTCTTAGATTGATGGGTTTTTGTGAAGGCTTTTGATGTATCTCACACATGATCTGTGCTGAAGAATCTTGATATATTAGCAATTGAATCTACATAGCACGTATTTATTAAGCAACATCTGTAGCAAGGAAGCAACAAGCGAGAATTTCGTTACAGAAGGTTGAGCTATGCAGTCGCCCGCTGGAGTTTTTTTTTTTTTTTTTTCACCGGCTCGGAATACATTCTGTAAAACACTGAATTGGCACACAGGAGGAATACGCATGACTGGATATTTTCTTCAAGCAACTGAAAGCAATGTGCCTAAGAACATAAGAACAAGAGTAAAAAATGGCTTGGAACTCGTTTTGTAATCCGCACAGCGTTTTGCAACGAATAAACGAAAAGATGTCTAGTAAAGGACGTAAGGAAATGAAGAGAAAGAATAGTTGGGAACATATTTCGACGCGATTCATTACTATAAAAATAGTTGAAGGGATGACCGAGGGGCAGAATCAACATGAGTACGTAACACAAATCGTCGATTTCGGATACAATCAACACTCAGACTGTTTGCAGATGATGACGTCGTTTACAGTGTTGTAAATTGTGTGTAGAATAGTAGTAGAGTTTAAAAATAATGTAGATAAGATATCTGCATAATGTGAAAAGTGGTCAATGACTATTAACATAAAAAGTCTGAAGCCTTCCACATGACTTCTAAAAATAACGTGAAATTTCGTCCACACGATAAATAAGGCAAATTTAAAGGTTGCATATTCTACCAAGTACCTAGGGATTACAATTACGACCAATGTGAAATGGAACCATCACACAGAAAATAATATGGGGTAAGCGCACCAAAAATTGCGTTTTATTGGCAGACCACATAGAAAATTGAAGAATCTACTAAATAGAATGCCTACACTATCCTTGTCGGCCCGCTTCTGGAGTATTAGTGAGCAGTCTGGGTACCTCGCAGCAGGAACAAAGCAGTAGCAGACAGCCTTCAGTTAACGATCGAGAGCTGCGGCGTTGGCGTAGAGTTTTCGATGCTAACAACACTGCGTGAAATAACTGCAGAAATTAATGTGGGACGTTAGGGCAGTGCCACAAAATTTTTCGTTAATGGGCTATGGCACCAAACGACCGACGCGAGCGTCTTTGTTAACAGCAGAACATCGCTTGCAGCGCCTCTTCTGGGCTCGTGACTATGTTGGTTGGACCCTACACGCCTGGAAAACCGTGGTCTTATCAGATGAGTCCCAATTTGAGTAATAAGAGCTGATGATAGTGTTCGTGTGCGGCACAGACCTCACGAAGCTGTGAACCCAAGATGTGGACAAGGCACAGTGCAAGCTGGTGGTGGCTCCATAATGTTGAGGACTGTGTCCTCTGGTCCAACCAAACCGAGCATTGACTTTAAATGGAGACCATTTGCAGCCATTCACAGACATCATGTTCCCAAACAACGATGTCATTCGCTACTGGTTTGGAGAACATTCCGGACAATTCGACAGAACGATTTGGCCACCCAAATCTTCTGACACGAATCCCGTCAAACATTTGTGGGACATAATCCAGAGGCCAGTTTGTCCACAAAATCCTGTACCGACAACACTTTTGCAGTTATGGATGGGTATAGTGGCAGTGAGGCACAGAATTTCACTTCTCTGAAGCACGTATCACAGATATTTGAAAACATAATACCGACGACTTCCAGCCATTTCCACAAATATGGCGCTGTCTGTGGACACCTGCAAGACAATCACAGCTTTTCTTGCCTGAGGAATTCGTATGCTGACCACCTCAATCTGACAACGGAATGTTTGGCACTTATCTGAGGTGAGTGATAGCATCTCTAGCAGCATTACTGCCACACTTGGCAATTCAGTCCTGCATGAAATGTCGCAGCTGGCCTGTACGATCCGCCAACAGCCCTACCACCCATCCACATTGCCCAGAAGATTTTTCTCCCGATGGGCACTCCCCTCACCCCCTCCCGAAGTCTTAAAGGTTCCTGTCACCTAGCTGGATCATATTTTTGAATGCACACACGCACACGTATCAACATCGGAGACCCCTCATCCTATGAATCTTCGATAGCAACTAAGATTTCCACAAAGTTCAAATGGTTCAAATGGCTCTAAGCACTATGGGACTTAACATTTGAGGTCATCAGTCCCCAAGACTTGGAATTACATAAACCTCACTAACCTAAGGACAGCACACACATCCATGCCCGAGGCAGGATTCGAACCTGCGACCGTAGCAGCAGCGCGGTTCTCGACTGAAGCGTCTAGAACAGCTCGGCCACATCGGACGGCTTCCACAAAGTGAAGTGGCAGTTCTCGTGATGGTCACCATGCAAGTGCGGTCATGGAGCGTATGAGTATCAAAACACGTAACCGCTTTTCAAAACTGCCACCTGGGTGGAATCTCGAGAGCTTTGTCTGCTCTTTTCGGCAATGTGATCCGTAAGTCACTAGACAACGACCCGCCAAGTTTCTCGTCTTTCGGATGACGTGACACTATACTGGCTTCTGCGTTGGGACTCAGTGCTTGAAATGAAGACTACTGTTAAACGAAGATGAAATGATATAATACGTGCTCGGATAAGAGAAGGATGGAGAAGGCCGTGCCCATTTTGGACGGAAACATTCCTCCACTCGCTTTAACTGATTTAGGGAATTCACGAAAAGCATTGATTAAGAAGACCGGACGAGGAAATTAAACCCGCTCCCCACCAACTGCGAGCTGAGTGTCTCAGAAACTGCGCTATAGGAATTAATCACCACCCTCCTCCTGATCCGCTCGCCTATCAGGGCAAGCAAGCTACGGCGCTGGCAGAACACTGGAAATTGGACCGCGTCTGTTTGCTCTATTGGGCGCCGGGAAATTTCCTGCAGGCGATGCTGTGGAATGCGGCAGGGTACGAAGTGGGCAATGCTGCGCGTATACGTTAGTTACCGTACGCTGCCGTTCCCGAGGCCGGCAGACTGGAGCGAATTAGCGGTACGTGGCCGTGGCTCGGCTTTCTTCTATTAGGACCGCCACGCTATTAAAAGCCAGCCGGACCAGCGCTGGCCGCTGCCTTCTAATGGCGAGAGCCTTTAGACTCGTGGACACACACACACTGCTGCGTCTCACGTCGAAGTCTTTTAGTTATGTCTACATCGACGTGATTGATCACGGTGGAGTGCTCACGCGAATGAAGAAAAGCAAAAAATTGGTCAAATCCTTTTCAAAGGAACCATCTCTACACTCGCAACAATAGATTTCCAGGAATCACGGAAACCCGACTGTACGAATCGAGCGCTCGCCGGTCCTTCGGCGACATGACACACGATACCTGGGCATCACCACTGATGAGAAGTGGAACTTCGGGAAACACATTGAAACCGTAATTCAGAAAGCCCTTCAAACATTGAACAATCTCATATCCATCGGACATAAAAGATTTCATCTCCCCCCTTCATCTCATAAAACTCTACCACAATAGCTTATTAACATCAATACTGGGTTACGGCTCGGGAGTCTGGGCACACAGGCTCACGAGGGTTGTGCCCGCCATGACAGTGAGAAGGGTTCAAAGGAACATGATACTTAGATCTGTGGGGGCTTATAGAACATCACCAGGGGGAGCGCTATTGGTGGTCATAATGGGGCTCTGCCCCCTGGACATCAAAATCTGAGAGCAGGGGCCGCGTGATCTGGGTTAAGAAGGGAAATGCAACGAAAACAGAAGAGATTTTAGGCACTGGGGCTAGGGACAAGGGTGAGATTCGGCAAAGGGGGGGGGGGGGGGGGACAACTATGGCAAGAACTATGGGAGACGGACGAAACAGGGCGTAGGACACATTAGGGAACGATTAAAAATGAGATACTTTGAACCCACCAGAGGACTAATCCATTTTCTCACTGGACATGGGCCTTACCCGACATACTTATGTCGGTTGGGAAAAGGGCCACACCCGCGTGTGAATGTGGTGAACCGGAGGGCACTCCCGATCATGTTATTTACGAGTGCCCCTCTTCAATGATGTTGCTTCCATACTACGTGACCAACTACATGACCATGACACATACCACCTCATAAGACAACGAGACACTCTTCCAACTCTAAACAAACTTGCAGACGAGGTATCACGAAAAGTGCTAAAGGAATACATGAGGGTAATAAATTAATTACAATAAAAGTAGAGAAATTCTAATACCAAACACGCGTCCTACTCCTACACCGCCTGCGAGTGGATAGGTCGACCTTAATAGTCTGGAATCCGCCAAATGCGGGACTAGGGGAAGTGGGGAATAACATCACGGGCTAGACAATGCACCGGAATTGACTTAGGTTAGAACTAGTTAGCAGAAATTACATTAGGAAATTAGTATTAGGAACCCGCAGCGAATAACATCCTGGCCTGCCCAGTGTCAGGGGCACGCCCATCGGGATTAGCTCGATGGGCAAGGCAATATATATTTCTGACACATTTGTGACGCTGCAGGTAGTAGAGTTAGTTAAGAACTTGGAATTAAATACTAATACGATTAAGAATAGCTGTCCATTGTAATTAGAGTATAGCTGTAGCTCACAATCCACTACATTGTAATTAGCTGCAAATTGTATTTAACAATTTAGAAGACCCACTAACCATATAAGGAAGTGGGTTATGTTGTATAATTATTATTGATGGTTAATAAAGAATTTTAAAAAAAACCTGGATCACAATCGCCGAACGGGGGCATAAACACAGTTGCTAGTTAAACCTTGAGTCCAGTGCCTTAACCAATGAGCCGCAGTAACAGTGGCATGGGGCCGCTACGGTTGTATGTTATCGATTTTCCTTTTTTCTCTTTTTCGTTCAGAACTTCGAACCCTGCTCGGAAGTACGCTATTCGCATGTTGCGCACAGATTACATATGTTGAAATTTAGCGAGAAGCGAGTAGAAGTGAGCGATCGATTTCGGCGAGCATCGTCATTCCAATGTAGTACGGAGCCACTTGAAAGTTACTCTGTGAAAGGACTTATGTCTACATCTACATACATACTCCGCAAGCCACTGTATGGTGCGTGGCGGAGAGTAGGCTGTTCAACTAACAGTCATTTCCTTTTCTGTTCCATAAACAAATAGAGGGAAAATCGATGTCTATATGCCTCTTTACTAACCATAATCTCTCTAATCTAATCTTCGAGGTCCTTACGCCAAATGTACGTTGGCGGCAGTACAGTCGTTCGGCAACCAGCTTCCACTGCCAGTTCTCTAAATTTTTCAATAGTGCTTCTCGGAAAGAACGTCGCCATCCCTTCAGTGACTCCCATTTTGAGTTCCCGAAGCATCTCCGTAACATTGCGTATTGTCCGAAACTACAGAAATCTAGCAGCCCGCCTTTGAACTGCTTCGATCTCTTCCTTTAATCCGACCTGGTGCGGATCCCTAAAACTCGAACAGTCGTCAGCAATGGATCGCACTAGTGTCCTGTACACGGTCTCTTTTATAGATTAACCACACTTTCCTAAAATTCTTTCAATAAACCCAAGTCGACCATTCGCCTTCTCTACTACTGTCCTTGCACGCTCATTCCTTTTGATATTGCTCTGTGATGTTACGTCCACATATTTAATCGACGTGGCTCTGTCAAGCAGTACTACTATTGCTGTCCTGTAACACTGTGGGTTTGTTTTTCCTACTCATCCGCATTAACATATATTTTTCTACATTTAGAGCTACCTGCCATTCTTCAAACCAACTAACAATTTTGTCTACGTTATCTTGTATCCTCCTACAGTCACTCAACAACAACACCTTCCCATACAACACAAATACATGATGACGCAAGGTCCATTTCGGTCTCCGTGGCGACGTTAGAACACTCGAATATAACGAAATATTATCTCTACTAATCACGCCCTTATGCTATTAGTTAGTCAGAAAATTACGGTTCAAATCCCCGGCAGTCCCCGCTGATTTTGAACTGCCGCGACTTCTTTAAATCACTTTTGGCAAACGCCTAGACGATTTCTTTGAAAGGGTACGGCCTATTTTCTTGTCCACTGCTCCCGAGTCGAAACTCGTGACTTTATCGTCTACGGGACATCGATCTCTAACCTTCCTTCCAAATAGTTTCCGAGAAATGGAAGTACAGTATTAGTGATTTCATTCTGATGACTTGCCCGTGTAGCGTAAAGCGCACCGCGCTAACTTGCGTGACGTGGAGATGAGCCAAACACGGATCGAAGCTGGGTAGCGGATTGACGACCGTGGGCTGTTACACCAGCAAGCCCGAAAATGTTTTTAGGCGGTGTGCTACACTCGTTTACGCGAAAGCCGTTGCAGATAATACGATACGAAATACGGTAACACACACAACAAAGTTTACACGATTCACTGGCAGATGGCACACATGATTTCACTCATTTAGATCAGCTCCACGATTGCGCCGCCAGGAAGGGCATCCGTACACGAAGTTAAATCCACGCACATCTCAAAAATGTATGTATGTACCACATCTCCTCCTAAACCAGTGTACCCATTTCATCCAAACTTGGTATACATATTCCTTATTGTCAGACAACACTCGCTGTGGAGTAAGAACCACCTACATATCACAGTTCAGAAGATATAACGTCATAAACACTGAGACGCGCGAAAAACGCAGTATCATGCATGAAGTTTTAATAGATTTCTTCTTAACTACTAACAGTGAGACACCCCTACATTGGAACCAACTTAAGGAAATCCGTGACACCTAGCAGCGATTTTGACAACTTTCAACTGGAAAGCGCAAACGGCTGTAGGCGGAAACAATAGCCGGCTGTAGAGTTACGGAGGGGCGCTACCACAGTGACGTTTACAAACTAGCGTTGTAGCTCCTAGATATGTATCTAGAAATACAGTTTGTGATCAAGTTCTGAGGTAAATAAACATTACAGAGAATTTTTATTTTGCATACTATGTTTCTTAATTTGGATACTGTACTTACACATTCCTACATTATGCATATTTCTTTGTAGGGCTGTTTCATAATTTCACTAGAGTTTTCATGAATATATGGAAATGATTTTTTTTTCAATATTACACTAAAAACACGACACAGTTCATTTTTTGTTTTCGTTTCTAAGGAAAGCATTTTCTAGCCGGGGTGGAGGCCAAGTGCTGCAAGGCTTACATTCAAATCCCTGTTAAGTTCCGTGCACCTGAGCTCGAATCTCACTTCTTGCAATAAATTTACTCTTTGGCAAGAAGATGAAACCTGTCGTTAAATATACATATTGTTATTCTGAATACAATAAATTTATTACCTATAAACAATTTCTATGAAGCGATCCATAACGAAACAAGATTGTTATCTCTTGCGAAACAATGCCGCCTGTCTGGAATGCTATTCTGTTCCCATTATGACTGGTTTTTTGGATTAAACTTCATAAGAAAGTAGGCCTGAGGCCGTTACATGCAGTTTTTTAATAGTTGCCTACATGAGGTTGGACAACGGACGCGAGAGGTCTGATTCTAACAGAAGCAGCCAAAGCTTACACAAGTGCTGCGGTGCAGAATGATCGGAAGCCTTTTCACGAGCAGGTAATTTCACGCGTCAATTGTCTTCCTTTGTCACCGGGTTGGTTTGTCTCACTGACATCTATGATGCGGCTGACCTGCAATTCTAAACCTACGTTCACAAAAGCCTGGTACTGTACACGAGCTGAAAGTAATAGTTCATGAAGGAATTGTGGCTTTGTTAGCGAACAGCAGGGAGCAAATATTTATACAGCAAGGAGGAAATCATCACTCCGATGAGATATCCCAAAACGAACGTAATCGTTAAGTACCCAGTGCCTTATTTCTAACGGATTATTTGGCTGTAACAGAACGTCTTTACACTACAGTAAAGCAAAATCAGACTCCAAGGAAGTGATTGAGGAAATAAAAATATGATCTACATTATCCAGGGCATCACATTAGAAAATTCCAGGTCAGGGAAATTCTTCGATCTTAAGTCATCAAGGAAGGTCAGGGTTTGACATCCCGTCGACAACGAGGTCGTTAAGAGTCTGAACACAGTGGTGAGGACCAAAGGAACCATCCAGGCACTCGCTTTAAGCGATTTTTGGAAATCATGAAAACCGGTATACGGATTGGCAGGGTGGGGATTTGAACCGACATCATCCCGAAAACGGTTCCACTGTCTTACCAGTGCGTCACCTCGTCAGATCGATCTAAAGTTCAGCCAATGACAACCACACCAGGAGGAGAAATCGGCGAAGAAGACGGGAACAACTTCATCTGAAGCCAGGATACAAGCTTGCAGCTACAGGATGAAAGAGAAATTGGTAAAGAAGAAGGCCAGTCAACGTTCTTAAGCACTCTGCGCAGTGCTAGGTAGCCCAATCGCCTCTTAACTTTTGACACTGAAATGAGACGAAGTTGCACTTGTCACAGAAACAATAGTCTTTTTGCGCATAAACCTGTGTGTATTCCGTGTGAAGAATATGTACAGTATCGTGATTTTAAACATCTCTTGTCCTGCGGGAGAGTGTCGTATGTCTGCAGAGGGCGTAGGGCGCTGGGCGGGCCCTTATCGCCTGACCGCAGTCCGGCCTGTGCAAACGCCGGCCACGGCCAATCTGTTACGTCAACATATCGCCCGCTTGTATCCCAATCTCGCCCAATACACACACGGGCTGCCAGCCAAACGCCCTGCCCGCTGCACTAGTCTTTGGACGTGGCAGTAGGGAGGCCGTGGGAAGGGCACATCTGTCAGGTTTCAATGAACCTAGCGGCAGCTCTGCTATGGAACTGCTGTGAAGATGACCTATTGTGAAGACCGGAAACTAACAGCGGTATAACACACAGGCGCAGACCGCTATTATGCCGCCGGCCACGGTGGCCGTGCGGTTCTGGGCGCTACAGTCCGGAACCGCGGGACTGCTACGGTCGCAGGTTCGAATCCTGCCTCGGGCATGGATGTGTGTGATGTCCTTAGGTTAGTTAGGTTTAAGTAGTTCTCAGTTCTAGGGGACTGATGACCTAAGATGTTAAGTCCCATAGTGCTCAGAGCCATTTTTTGCTATTATGCCAATAGCCTCTACCATTGCGCAGTTTTGTTGACCGCTCTGAAACTTCTTGCTAAACAGCTTCCTCCCATAAATCGTGTAAGGGACTACCACAGTGATCGTCGACAATTGACCAAGCTGAAATCGCAGAACATTTATCGAGACAGCTTTTCACTACAGCCGTCTTGATAATGTTTGCTGTGCTCCAATTTTACGTGGTGTAAATTTGAAAGCACTTCAGTTGCTCGCTTCTTCGCAGACGAAGTCGCTACCACAAACGACCGGGAGATAGCTGGTTCGAATACTGATGGCAGAAGAAATTTGTAACATCGCTACTTGGCCGGCAGGGGATGAGGGGATGTGAGAGGGGGAACCGAATGGAGATCTTGCACCAATGTCCAGTATTATATGGCAAATCTATCCGTCGATTCTTGGTGCAACGATTGGCAATGGGCGCTCCATAGAAAAAAATGACCTATTGGGCAAACACAGGCGAAAAAATCCGTCATTGTTTCGTTACACGAATCTGATAAACCACAGTAACGAGTAATAACAGTAAATTAGTGTTGTTTTATTATATAACGACATTCTTGGAGAACCGTGGCTATTATGTCCTTATAATGTTTACAATAAACAGCAGCAGCCCCCACTATCTGGTTACAGTTCATTTCATTTAAAAAGCACCGTTACCAGTGTCCAATTTACCATTCACGATCAAACGGCTTGTCTGCTTGCACCAAAATATGTGGTGCTTTTTCGAAGGTGCCAGTGTCTGACCTAAAGCAAAACGACAAAACTACAAGTATAAATGCCATACAGACAAACACTGAAATAATCCCAAGGAATTGTAAACAGAGATCTTAAAAACCCCTCGTTTGACCGCTTCTTCATTAGTCGGTAACCCTTAACAGCAGTATTAATACACGACACATAGCGGATCCACAACAGAGCGGTATGTTTCATCACCAGTCCGATTACTAAGCTCGACAGCGTCACGATACCGCTCATCGAAATTCAGAGGCAGGCGCTACAAGGGAGAATGTTCGCTCCAAGAAGAGTCAAGCAACACATTACTTGCTCAAATACGTATTTCGCAAAATGAATAGGACGGTAAAATCAAAGAAATTTCATCTCCTACGGTGGCTTGCCAGCACTTGTTTTTCCCACGCTTGGAATAGGTCTGGGGCAGCATGAAAGTGGCACACCAAATATTCGAAAGCGCAAACCTTAGGCTTGATTCAGATGCCCTCCCCCTGCCAGGCAACGTCGATCGTACTATGCATAGTCCTAAGAGGAGTGTGGGGTGCAATTAGCGCAGCGCGTATTTCGGATCGATCATTTTTCATCAAAATACAGCTTCTGGTATGTACGTGAACAACATACTGCAACGGTTTTTTTTCCTGAAAACTAACGGGAGGACCTACAGGTAATTCTTGCAGGACAATGAAAGAGTGTAAACCGCCAGTGCGTCTATGACGGTGTTACGAAGATTCTTCTGATCATCAAGAACACCTCGTCTGAAGTGCTCATTGGCGCAACGTTTTATCACGCGCCTTTCCAAGACCGTTTCTTACTCGAACCGACCAAAACCAATACGCCACGTGCCGATTACGAGAAACGGTTCGGAGGGTATGTGGTGGTCGGAGCCTGTCTAGCTAGTATTGGTTCCCTCGCAACCCTGGGCACTACGAAAGCGACGTACGTGCAAAACCCTGTGTATGCTTGAAATTATTACATCAAAAATGCAAACATCCAGCTTCGTTACTGATCAAACACTTGGATATCTGGAGGTAATCTACCGACCATTAAACTGCAACATCATGAGGGATAGCAAATAACGAAATTTTACTTATTACGGTTATACAGTCAAAACAACCTTCGGTGAAATTGAAAGCAGGGGTGGATATATTAAGAGTGCAATGGGAATTTCACTGTTAAACGCAGAGAGAGAGAGAGAGAGAGAGAGAGAGAGAGAGAGAGAGAGAGAGAGCGGATGGGTGGAAAGAGTGCACTGAAGGCCTCTGTGAGGGAGAATACTTGTCTGATGTGACAGAAGAAGAAACAGGAGTCGATATAGAAGAGATAGGGAATTCAGTATTACAGTCAGAATTTAACAGCTTTTGAAGACTTGCAACCAAATAAGGCGAAGGGCTACATAACATTCCATCAGAATTTCTAAGATCAATAGGGGAAGTGGCAACAAAACGACTATTCCCGTTGGGTGTATAGAATGTGTGAGCCAGGCCATACACCATCTGACTTCCGGAAAAATATCATCCACACAATTCCGAAGATTTCAAGACCCGACAATTGCGAGAATTATCACACAATCAGCTTAACAGCTGATACTACAAGTTTCTGACAAGAATAACCATACAGAAGAACGGAAAAGAAAACTAAGGATGTGTTAGATGACGATCAGTTTGGCTTTAAGAAACGCAAAGGCACTAGAGAGACAATTCTGACGTTGCGGTTGATAATGGAAGCAAGACAAAAGAAAAATCAAGGCGCATCCATAAGATCAGTCGACAAGGAAAAAGCTTTCGAGACTGTAAAATGGCGCGAGATGTTCGAAATTCTGAAGAACATAGAAGTAAGCATAGGGAGAGACGGGTAATGTACAATATCTAGAAGGGACAAGAGTGAATAAGTGGTGATTCTGTGCAGAGTCGGAGAGGAAAGAAACATATGGAAAACACTGAAAGGAAGAAGGGACATCTGTTAAGACATCAGGGAATAATTTGACCACCAATAACGAAGTGTTCGGATTAAAAAGGGTACAAGACAGGGATGTGGTCTTCCATCTCTACTGTTCAATCTATACATCGAAGAAGCAGTGAAGGAAATTAACGAAAGATTCACGAGGGAATTAAAATTCAAGGTAACGGGATACCAATGATAAGATTCGCTGATGACATTCCTATCCTCAGTGAAAGCGAAGATGAATTACAGCATCTTCTGAATGGAATGAACAGTCTAATGAGTACAGAATATGGACTGAGGGTAAGTTTAGGAAAGACGAATGCAATGAGAGCAGCAAAACGAGAACAGCGAGAAACAACATCAGGACCGATGGTCACGAAGTAGATGAAACTGAGGATTTGTGCTACCTAATCAACAAAATAATTATGACGCACGGAGCAAAGAGGTCATAAAAAGCGGACTAGAACTAGTAAAGAGTGCATTCCTGGCTAAGAGAAGTCTATTAGTATCAAACATAGGGCTTAATTTGAGGAAGAAATTTCTGAGAATGTACGTCTGGAACACAGCATTGTATGGTAGTGATACATGGACTATGGAGAAAACCGGAACAGAAGAGAATCTAAGTATTTGTGAGATGTTGCGCTACAGAGGAATGTTGAAAACTAGGTGGACTGACAATGTAAGGAACGAGGTGATTCTGTGCAGAGTCGGAGAGGAAAGAAATACATGGAAACCACTGAAAAGAAGAAGGGACATCTGTTAAGACATCAGGGAATAACTTCCATGGTATTAGGAGCTGTAGAGGGTAAAACTGTAGGGGAACATGAAGAGGTTGGCACAGTAGAGGAATTAGCCGGGTACTCTTATCAAACGAAACACTTGCTAGTACCGCGGGGAGCAAGTTCAAAAATAATGCGACATGAGACATTATTCCAAATTGGGATCCCCTTGCCCCGATACTAGTCAGACTGCGTACAAAATAACTAAGTGCCACAAGAGCCCGCACTCTCCTTTTCGGGAATGAAAAATGAGAGCAAAAAATTACAAGAGCTAATGGTAAGGGGAGAGCCGCCATCAGATCAATGGCTGGCCGATTGTGGTCAGTGGGCCGCGGTCTGTGCATTACAGATTAAATCTGTTGACGATTTCTGGGTGCACGGGGTGCGAAATTTAATGCTAAAAGCTGCCACCTCTGGCTATGAATCGGCTATGCATCGCGTCGAAATGAGCTTGGATGACGGATAATTCCACGCTGTTTCAGCACTTCGCAAGTGTTCATCAATCGTAGCAGATGGCGAGTGGTGGCGTGCCATTGTATCAGCATTCCACTAAAAGATACATTCGACGAATGAGAGTCCTACAGCACATGCTGGCCTAGTCAAAAGTCGAAAACACACTGTATCGGAATTAAGGCAGGACATCGTGGGCAATGTGCGGTCTTGCGTTATCTGGTTGAATCAAAGCGAGAACTCTAAGGGATGGCACAGCCACCGGCCTTAACCCATCACGGATTGGTCAGTTACTGTACAAATTATCGGTTGTGGGAAACAGAGACGAGTGTGTTGTGTACGCAGTGGCACCCCACATCTCCTTGTCAGCTGGTCGGCCCGAACGACTAATACACGTTGACAATATTCGCCCTCGTCGGAGCCTCCGCACACGCCCATCGTGATCCTGTTCGCAGATTGGGGACCCTGCTTAAATGATAACGTACGTGATGCCAGTCTTGTCGTTTGGTTGACCACTATCGGCGTGTCTCTGCAGCAGCGTGAAGGGAAACAGCAAGATTGGTCGCCGTGCTCACAGTCCGTCGTATTATAGAAGTCACGCGATCCGTGTGGGTGCTCGTCTTGCTGCAAACCCATTTCCTGGTTCAAGGTAGCTGACAACGGTAATTTTGTGTGGCTCAACGGCCTTTCAATTGGATGCTACTTCGATGACTTGTAGATCCCTAATCTACCTCGGTTATCCAATGGCGAAACGGTACTTGCAGTTTAACGTGGAATCTGAACCACAAGTCGTACCTCGCGAATCCCCACATCGTTGAGAGGTGAAGGCCGGACAAAAAGCACACTGAAAATTTCCGGACCCGGCCGGGATTCGATACTGCGGCTTCTCTGTTCCCAGGAACGCGCTTTGCCGCTTGATCACCGTCCCGGCGGAGTGAACGCGACAATATGATTGTTTTCTCGGGCGCTAATTGGATGTGGACCGTTGAGACCCTGCATGGCTCGCGTGAACCCATCGATTTATATTCGATCAACGCCAGCAGCAAATTCGCGAAACAATAAACTGCAGTCTCGATAGACCGCGAACCCGCCATCGGCGAATTTCGATACGTGCTGTTAAGCATTTCTCCACACACACACACACACACACACACACACACACACACACACACACACTCGAACCTCAGACCGGGCAGGGGGTGGGGGTGGGGGTGGGGAGGGGGGGGGGGGGGTGGATCCACGCGGACCGTATCAAGACGCCCCAGTCCACGCGGCTACCCCGCGCGGTCATGATGTTCTCAGAAACGACCAATAGTGACATGTAATTTCTGAATGAGAGTAATGCAACATCACTTAAACTTTGCGAGCTAGTTAAGGCCACAGAAGCACGGTCTTTTCCGGACGTTCCTCTGAGCAAAAAAGAAATTCTGGTTCCTACAGTCGGAGGTCTTTATCAGTCCTGACTTTCGAGTTCTTGTGGTGATATTTCCTCGGAAATCCCTATTTCATCCCTATTTCTTTAGAAGTAAAATACAAATACTCATAGATTTAGCTTTAAAAATGTTTTAATACAGGGTGAGTCAAAAAGGGCTTTATAACTTTGGAATGATTTAGAAATTTATTGAGATAACTTACAATATTTGTAGATGAATTATTTTGTAGCAAAAAACATGAAGTCTGATTCACGTAGTGCATCAGTACCCAATTCCGCCACCGGGAGCGCCAGCACAGTGCACTGTCAAAATGGCTACTTCTACAGGTGCGCTGCGTGTTCGCTTGTGTTTTGGTTTCATGAAACAAACTCTGCAGCAACTGTTCGACGTAAATTTCGCACCGAATACGCCGAAGAAGCTCCACGCAGGCCTGCAATTTACTCTGGGCATAAGAGCTTTTCTGAGACGGGTTCTTAACTGCGACGTTTTAAATCACCAGGTAGCTCGCATGTCGATGATTATGTCGAACGGGTTAGGGGGAACATTTTAATTACACAGATCGATGAAGATAGCAAGGTGGGATGGTTTACTACCAGCAAGATGGTGCACCACATCATTTCCTCACGGGAAATTCGAGGTTTCCCTGATATTCGCTTCCCAGGGCGATGGATAGGCCGTGAAGGACCAATCACCACCTCGCTCCCAGAGCGTTGACACCACTGGATTTCGTTCCTTGGGGTTTCATGAAAAAGAATGTATATCTTCCTCTCGTACCAAACAATTTAGTCGACTTGAAAAATCGAATCTACGCTGCCGTTGCACAAGTCACGCCCGATTTGCAGCAACGTGTATGGGAAGAAATTGATTACCGGAGGGATGTTTATCGCATCAAAAACAGTAATCCATCGAACCAAAATGACACTTGTCACTTATGTGAAACTTGAGGTTGTTTACCAGTTAATGTTACATCTATCGATTCTTTAAGTTATCTCAATAAATTTCTAAATCATTCCAAAGTTGTAAAGTCCTTTTTGACTCAACCTATAAAGAAATAATTTGATAACAATATTTCACCCCATTAGGAGTGGAATTTTGAACAATCCCTTCTTAAACGATGCCTTCAGTGTTAAGATAAACACGCTCTCCAAATTTCAAGTTTCTATCCCTAGCGGTCTGGGCTGAGCGATGGTGAGCCAGCCAGTCAGTCAGGAAATTGCCTTTTATATAAATCGAGATCGTGCCACTCTTACCAACTTTGTGTGGTTACGCTGAAATTGTACCGATCCATTTAGATATTTGTTGCGCGCCACCTTCATGTTGTTGTTTTAATGACCAGCAGCGTACATAGGAAAGAGGCATCTGCATCCGAAAGTGGGACTGACGGCGGCGTGCAAAGAGGAAGGCCTGTAAGAGGCGAGGAGCAGCTGAGAGACGCAGCTTCCAGACCATAGCCACGGGCAAGTGGCTGTGCCGTGTCCCGCCAGGCAGGAAGCAAAGCACAGCACAGCAGAGCAGCTGCAGCGGCTGACCTTCACTTGTTTACAGCCCGGCCGGCCGCGCAAATGACCAACTACTGAAGCCCTCTGCTCTGCCTCACCCATCTGCCACTGGTGGCCTGTTCTAACACAGTTACCATTCTTCTCTGAAGCCGTCTGAGAGCTTGGACCGAAAGTCGCGTCCAGTCTGCAAAAAGGGTCACAGAACATATGTTAACAACTTCACATCTCACTGGCGTGGTGGCGTAAAGTTCCTGATCAGCAGACATCGCGCCAATGTCCTGGTTTAAATAACAAACCTCTCCGCAGTGACTCAGAAGTGATGGCATGTGACGCCGCTGATTGTGATTAGTCCGTCGGATGGAGACGTTAAGCCCATCGGCCCATTTGGTGCTATTCGCGAGGAGTCGGCTATGTGCCGGCATCGGCTTTCACCCTCTCCCTTCTCTCATCATCATCATCCAACACAAAAATCACATACTGCTACACACAAAAAATACAAGCATACAGTATTACAAATATTGTAACGGAGCATATTGAAATTAAATAAACTAGTACAACCCAGAGAAACACACTGTACACCTGCTAGCTGGTTACAGACGTAAATTCAGAAGTAGACAGCTTCATGCAAACCCAAGTTTACGTCTATCACAGAATGTTGTGGTTTAACCTGTTACGTAATATCTTGGCCATAAAATCTTTAGCGAAAAATGTATCTTCAACTCAACACAACCACAACAATTGTGTGACGAGTGTACATTGTGGAGCTTATGTATCAGCGTCTGGATGAAGCGCATCTACAGTTCTTTCCGCACTGCACTGCAAGTAGCTCTTTTTATCTTTAGCTGACGTAGCTAATTCAGTACAAGACGCAAAGCAACGTCTTTGCCATCTTAGATGCTGTTACAAGAAATTGTCGATGCTTTCCACTCAGGCCAGATACGTAACAAAATGTCTTCCACCTAATGACGACGTAACCGTCGTACATCATAGTGAACGAAACAAAAACTCTATGATTTACGCATAACTACGTGTTTTTTCCATTGTAATTCTCAGTAGTAGTCCTCGGAACATGATCTACAATTAATGGGATTGTTACAGTATTTTAATCTTCAAACACTGGGCACAGTTCCTAGTGGAATCCAGACACAACCATGTACCAATACAGAGAGAGAGAGAGAGAGAGAGAGAGAGAGAGAGAGAGAGAGAGAGAGGCGTGGTATTTACCAAATACGACTAGGATGCTACAAGGTAAGTCAACCTCTCACGACTTCGAACTTCAGGGAACATGGCTGTTTAACTACCGCATATGACATAGCATACCGTTAAGCTAGAATAGTACCAGCAACAATAGGTATACTGTTAATCAGAAGCCCTACACGTCAGAGACTCAGGCTGTTACTCTACTAAATTTCTTAGTATTTTTACGTAGTACTTTCCTATGCTAAATAAACGTGCGACTTAGCATCAAATAAAACTGCATTACTAACGTCGTCAGCGTCTGGCATTTAGGAATAAATTACAAAAAAGAAACAAATTAACATAGGGCAGCTCTTATACAGCCAGATTCACTGCATCTCTGCTATGCCACATCTGGAGTGACTGCTAGGCATAGTACGAGAACCGTCTTATTTAACTTGTGAGGCGTGGCAAGCTAGGAAGCAGTGGCCTTACACGGGACGTCTTCACCGCCAACGTTGCCTTTCAACTCGCCTCTACAGCACCTGCCCGATAGACTACGCACCTGCCGAGGAGAAGCATTGGTTTAGAACCCGTCTGTGCTTAAACGAATACATCAACGACAAGAGCATTGATAGCGAACCACAAGCTCGAACGGAGAAAGGAAATAGACCGTGTCACTTTCACAGTAACAACCTCGGCATCAGTCTTAAGGGGTTTCGAGAAACGATGAAAAACCTAAATGAATATCTGGATGGGAATTTGAAACGCTTCCCTCGCGAATACGAGTACGCTCTGTTTTCTGTTATGAAAATACTGAGCCAAGAACGAAGTTAAGTCGATCGCGCAGCTTGTACAATTCCACACAGCTTCAGTTTCGGAAATGCCGCCTGTAAAAATAAGCACTCATGCCATGATGTGTTAAATGGGTGTATACAGCTCAATATACTGGGCATTTTAGGAGGAGACGTAAATATTTTAGGATGACACTAATTCGACTATAACATTCAACACAATACACATCAAATTTAAATTGATTACAAAGATACAGCTCTTAGAATGTAGCCCAAAAAGTCACAGAACATATTAAGTAAATGTGATAAAGTTGAAAAATTATTTTCATGAATTCCAACTCCGACTACACTGCACGTTCGGATTCTCTTGACAACATCGCGAGTAATTCTTCTGAGACCGTTTTGGATTCTTTTTTGGGGTAATTCGAACGGTCAATTCATATCCAGTGTTTACTCTTTCTTTGTAGACTTCTAATTTCAACCATCCCCGAATTAAAAAATGTAAACGGATAGGGTTTTGGATCGGTACAAACTGTCCCAGTTTGGGCAGCAAGGTTTCACCTTCCATACAATGTAAGGTTTGTATTATGTGACCTGACTACTATAATAGCACTCTTACTTGTCGGTAGCCCGACGGCCTCAGATTTATTTTGTTTCACATATCTTACTGTGTGTTTAATTTCCTTCCTACTTTCGCAATGCGACGTTACGTTCTTGAAAATTTTCATCATTAAATGTAATATAAAAGGAATTTGTATTCCATCTGTACTGTTGCCTAAAAATGATTACTTCTACAAACGTCACTTTTACTCTGCATTGTCACTAAGTGTGCGATATTGCTTTGCTTTCAAAGCTTCGCATTTCGTCCAATATGTTCTTTTTGACGAGGGCTGGGAATAGTCGCTTATTACTTCTTGGAAGCTGAAGGAGATCCTTAAATGGAGGGAGGGAATGGAGGCAGAACGTCAGAATAACCACAATATCGTGTTTCATTGCTGAACGTGAAGTTATTCCAGAGGCCACCAGTGTCAGGAGAGCCCACTGATAGCATTTAAAACACAAAGCCATTGTCTTCATCTACATATCGCTGTAGTTTATCTCGAAATAAAAGCTGCGCCCTGAAGGCTGAACAGAAGTGGGTACGAACACGAATGAATTGTGGTTTCGGTTAATGCCCCTCTCATACTCGACTACTGTCTACGGTCTAGCAAAGCGAGTTTCGTGGTCATCACGGCACGTCGGCTCCTCTGCACATTTACAGCAAGTGGATTATCTTTATATCGCGTGTTTTCATTCAAGCAGCATCTCGTTGGGGCTCAGTTGTTGTGTGCCGCCTTCCAGACCCGCAACAAGACCACGAGAAGCTTCTCCCCGTACCGTACAGTTACCAAAAGAACGTTTTTAACACTATTGGTTTATTTTTACTTTGCATATTACCCTTCAAAAGCGCATTGAAGAGCTCTTGTTGGGACAGTAGGCTTCAATGAGGTACAGGAAAGGACATATACCCTGCCTCTGAGGGAAGTTCATTCCCCACATTAGTAATTTCGAGAAAGGAAAGTTTTTTCAAATGCTCTTTCCACAGTTCAGAATATTATCCTAGGCTTGCTACATTCCTATGATTTGAACGTATTGTTGAGCATAAATGTTGAAATACGACTTTCAACCGCCGAATCTGATGGTCTTTAATATACAAGGCTGCATCTGAAGCATTCGAAAATGCAAAGCCTACGTCGAAACCAGAAATAACTATAAACGTGTGTAACAAATAAACTTGTGGCAATGTAATATAGAGTGCGAAATTTTAGGGTAAACGCTGTACATAGCGCAGAAGACTGTAGAGGGAGTACTCTGAGGTAAGGATGCAATGGTCAGAGACGACTAACTGATTTTTAATTGATGTAAACAACTTAACCTGAAAGCAACTGCTGAAGTTGCGACAGCTGGTATCATTGCACGCATTACAGAGAAGCTTAATACTTGACCGCCCTCTCTTAAATCTCCCTGTTGCCTTGTGTACACCGAGGCAGTTAGCTAGAGACCTATGTGCCACTTGCTCTTCAGTCTCCACTAGTCTTTCGTACACCAACGAATTCCTGTAAACCTATACCAAAAATCCAACTTCGTTATATCATCTACGCCTACATCTAATTCCGCAAGCAACCTGACGGTGTGTGGCGGAAGGTACTTCGTGTGTGGTGGAGAGTACTTCTGGTACCACTGCTCCCACCTTCCCTGTTTCACTCGCGAGAGGCGCGTGGAAAGAGTGATTGTCTTTAGGCCTCTGCATCAGCTCTAATTTTTCGAATTTTCTCGGCGTTCTCATTCCGCGACATATATGTGGGTGCAAATAATACGCTGTCCGACTCATCCCGGAGTGACTCAGAGGCGATTGTGCATTGATTTTCAAAGTAGCGCCACGAACGTCGATGAAAAAACATGAACAATTTACAAATGAGTGCAGCATACGCAAAGCCCATTCGACAGCTTGCAATATCATAAATATTCATTTCCGACCATCTCAGTTTAAAATCCATTTCAGCGATGGTTGCCAACATTTCTGAGACGCTCACGCCTGAACGGAAATACCTAACAGGCAATATCCCAACAAAATTTATCACCTAAACAAACCTCAGACGGGAAAAAAATTACATTCCTATTTTTAAAATGATGCAAAGAAACTTTTTACTTAAATTCCAAACCACGATGAAAGCTCGCAATGAAGCGCACTACATGCTTAGATATGCAAATGATTAGCATTTTAGCGCAACCAAACAAAATAGGTAAGATTGACACCATCTACATTCTGTGTATCAGGAAAGGTAAGTATCAAGTTTGTCATTCAGAGACTGTACTTGAATTTTACATGCGACAAGCTCGTGTTAAACCTCGTGTGAAGGAGAAACCTCTATCCTCAAGTGCCGGACAGCTTTCTGACGTTACGCAATATGTTTGCTGCGGCTGTCACGCGAGTAAGTAACAGACGGCTTCAGGAGAGCCATATTCAACGGCACATTTCTACATTCAAAGCCGCTCGCTTCTCAGCAAACATAGGAAAAAACTTCTCACGATTCCAGACCCACGTACCGAAAACTCCGAAGTGATTTGAGAAGCATGATATTCAACTCACACTGATGTCCTGGCCACCAAATTGGCCTGATTTGAAACCGGTGGAACATCCGGACCACTATTGGGCGCCAGTTCCCCGCATGCACACCGCCGGCTCGCAACTTATCTGTGCGTAGACATCAGTTGCCACGTACCTCCGGAAACCCACCAAGGAATTATTGAAACCACGCCACGTAGAACTGTAGCTGAACTGCATTCCAAATGTGGACCAAGCTGCTACGTTCATGTTCACAAACAACAGAACATCTTGAACGCCTAGAGATACGATGACAGGACGTTCATATTCACAGGACATGTACATTAGTATGTTCTGCAGAAATGAGTAGCATTTCAGTCACCTCGGTTCAAGCATGTGTCCTGCTGCCTAGGGCGGCATTGTCGCGTGTAAGGCACGAATGGCGTCCTGTGACATAGCCATCCATACTTCATTCACCTGGTGCCAAAGTTCATCTTTGGTGGTTAGCATTTGGTCATAGCATGCACCCGTCGTTCACCACATCCCAAACATTGGCGGTAAGTACGGTGATCTGGCGGACCATTGCAAAAGGCTGACATCCTGTCACACCAAGAAGGCACGTGTTCCTGCAGTAACATGTAGTCGTGCGTTGTCTTGCTGAAAAATGGCGTCTGGGGTGTTGCGTAGAAACGGTACGGCTACGGGTCTCAGGATGTCATTCACGTAGTTCTCACTGGTCACAGTGCCCTGGACACGTACCAACTGTGATTTGTGGTTGTACCCAATAGCACTCCGCACCATAAGGCCTTGAGTTGGTGCTGTACGTCTTGTGCGAATGCAGTCACTGTGATCCCGCTCGCTCTGTGTGTTGCGAACCAAAATGCGGCCATTATTTTCAAACTAACAGAACCTGCACTCGCCTGAAAACACTATTGACGCCATTCAGATCCCCAAAGAAATCTTTCCATACACCATTGCCGTCTAGCATGTTTCTGCACATTCGTCTAAGGTAGGCGCAGAAGTGGACGATGCCCCCTAACCCATGCCGTAACAAACGGCGACGGACTGTCAGCCCTGACGTGTACGCCCTACGAGGACGCTGATCTGTTCTGCAATGCCACTGGGATTAGGTGTCGATCTTCTCGATGGGGTTGTCTGGGCGGCGCGACCTGAACCATCTCGTTGTGTTCTATGGCCTTCCGTGAACCAGTCTGGAAACACCCGTTGCACTGTCGAAACACTTCGTCCCACCCGAACAGCAATCTCCCGGATGGATGCATCGCATTCTTCCATGACAATAATACGCCTCTTCCAAACTCACTGATTTGACGATACGGTTCGCCCATACGTCTGCGACGCATCCTGCACGTCTGCTGAAGTCACACTGATCTATTATCCAAGGTTTATAGCGACAATGAGAGGCGCAAGCATATGCTACCGGTACGTGTTGTCGCGTGGCGTTATACATGTAGACTTGAACCCGCGGACCGACATGGTTCAAATACTAATCTTTTCTGCAGAATTTACTAATGTACATGTCCTTTGAATATGGACGTCCTATTTCTAGTCGTTCAAGGTGTTCTGTTTTCTTTTCTGAACATGGGTGCATTAAGCAGATGGTCATAATGGATTGGTTCATCAGTGTATTTCCACAAGAGGTGCTGGGAAAGGCCGGCTCACAGTTATTTGCCAGGAAGTTCCAAAACAGTGTAAACTCCGCTGCTTAGTGACACATTCATTCGTGATCTTTCTGCATTATTTCGTCTTTGAACCTGAAGCTAAACGATAATCCACACTGAGAAATTCCAGCAACTGGCCGCTGTGGCCGAGTGGTTCTAAGCGCTTCAGTCTGGAACCGCGCGACCGCTACGGTCGCAGGTTCGAGTCCTGCCCCAGGCATGGGTGTGTGTGATGTCCTTAGGTTAGTTAGGTTTAAGTAGTTCTAAGTTCCAGGGGACTGATGACCTCACATGTTACGTCCCTAAGTGCTCAGAGCCATTCGAACCATTTTTTGCTGGGAAAGACCTAACCTTTCTGAGAAGTCATCAGCCTTAACGCCAGCCTAGTGTCAGCTATTTGTGACACTGTGAAAAACCAATGTTGTAATGAGATAACTTACTTCTAACTCTGCTGAAATTGTCATATGCCAGGTGGAGTAATGAATGTACAAAAAAACTTATACTTTTCTTTTAAAAAAAACTTTCTTTCAAGCAAATGCAGTTAGAATAAATATTCATGTTACACTCTCATTAACCTAAGAAGAGTATGTAAGTCCATGAATTTTGTTTCATACATAACGAAGTTCCATTTTTCCTCCCCACAGAGTCCACATAAAACTGTTAGGCCACGGCCCATTTATGAGGATTACTGAAAGGCCAACAGACGATCTCCAGACCGAACAAGTCCGGATGTCGAAAACAAGCTGTGGCGTCGTCAACAGCCCAGAGAACAGGGTGTTGCCAGCGATGATATGTTGCTACCCCTACCAAGTATGGGATAATCGCACCCACTCCATCGTCATCTAATTACCACAGACGTTGACTAGGGTACCCTCCTTCCTGCCCTGGAGACCTCAGTTAATCGCAGAGCAAGGGCACGGAGCCAGAGGCGCTCCCGGCTGGAGCGGCAGAGAAGCGCCAGCCGTCGCGACGCCGACGCCGGGTTCCGGCGGGCGCCGCCGCGCCGCTGTGTCTCCGAGAGCAAAGTTTTCCGCTCCCGCTCCCTGACGGACGCACAAACTTCGCCGCCAGCCAAACTTCTATGCGACCCCATTTCCGAGAGCCCAACAGTTGACAAACTCCGAAAAGGAGCAACAAGAGCAACCGATCCCTTCCCCCGCTGCTGGGGCGCCTTTTAAAAGCTGCTGTCATTCTAAGCTAAATCCCCGTACAGACGATAAGTCTGCAACAGAACACTCCCCTAATCAGAGTTTAGCCCGGCCTCGCTAGCCACCTTTGTCTGCTTCTTGGGATTCATCTTTGTCGAAACGGTCGCATCAGGTGAGCGACTGAAGACTTTGTACTAAAGAGAAAACGCCATACAATCTGCAACGCTCCCTGCAATCTCACCAAATAAGAGCTTTTTCCGGAAGTTCAAACATATGAACGTCATTGCAAATGCAAACACTTCATTCGTATTATTTACATACAGGGTGTCCTAGGAGGAGTGGTCAATATCCAGGGATTTGAAGCAAAAACCTTGAAATGGACTTACTGTCTACTCCGATAGGTTTCGGAGAAAGAACACATTTAATGCACATCTGTTTTTGGACTATGGCGCGCATGTGTCTGTCTTGCCCACCCTCTTGGACACTTTTTTTTCTAGTCCAGCCTACCTCGTTGTTTTCAGCCTCTTTGCTCGTGATGTCTTTCAGCCATTAAATAAGGCTGTTGAAATTGCAGTTGATCATGGCATCGTGTGAGTGAAATAGTGCGAGAGATTGCGAGTGTAACAGAGAGAAGCATCGGTTAACAGTGTTTGTACACACGCTGACTTCATGCCACTGATCTACAATAACGAAGAATATGCAGATAGCCGGCCGCGGTGGCCGAGCGGTTCTAGGCGCTTCAGTCCGGAACCGCGCAACTGCTACGGTCGCAGGCTCGAATCCTGCCTCGGGCATGGATGTGTGTGATGTCGTTAGGTTAGTTAGGTTTAAGTAGTTCTAAGTTCTAGTGCTCAGAGCCATTTGAACCATATGCAGATAGGTTTATGTATACGGCTTGTGCGATGGTAGCACTCCTGCTGCTATCGAAGAATAGCGTCGGCGCTTTCTGACACGTCGAGTTCAGGACCGTAGAGTGTTTACCAGAGTTTTCAGAGTGGGAAAATAGACACGCTACAGCGGAAATCAGTTTCAAGGTCGTTTTTCGATCACTGTTAAAAACGGCGTGATCGACAACATGCTGAAAGGTCCAGTCATTTTAGAAGAGCGAATGACTGGACGCAATTACTTGGGTTTTTTGTAACATTCGTCTGTTGAACACTTGCAGAGCGTTCCTTTCGCCACGCCGACTGCACTGAAATTAAGGTGGGGTGTTCGAACATTTGCTGAGAACTGTACAACAGTAATAATGAGACGTGTACTGTAATTCTTGGAGGTCAATGTGTTAAAAATACATATTTTTTAGTTGATACTTTGTAAAATGCACATTGCAGTATTTACTAACTGTTGTGCACGTGTAAGCCTGACTGTGTTAAACACAGAAAATAAATAACGGTCAACGTTAAATGCGATGTTATCACGGAAACCATTCGGAATAGGGCATATGTCCATATGAAACTTTCGTGCTTCCTGTGACATCTTGTATATGTATATCGTTCATTCTTTATCACGTCGTGGTCGCCACAGGAGGGATTAATTATACTTTACGTTTAACAATATTTTGATACGAAATTTAAAAATCGAAACACTTTTTCCTGCAGAGCACTTGTGTTCAATTTTTGTAAAGATATTTATCAAATCACATGAACGTACTATTACGAAATGGTTAAAGAGTAACTTAGTTTTCAGACACTGCCTTCATTTTTACGTATCCTACGCTCTCCGAATTGAAATCTCGATCGGAGAGTTACTTCCCTGACAACCCACACCCAGCGGCTTGTAAAAGATGCTTTACAGCGTACCAGCGCTGAGAATTTTGCTCCGCAACACCGCGCAGGAATTTCTGTGTAAATTACTTCAGCGAGTTTTGATGTGTTGCAGGCTCCTATGAATTTCTGAGTACACTAAATACGGAACAAACATGGCACTAACAATGAACTAGCTTCTTTCCCACCGCTTCAGTGTGCGTAAGACCATCAGTGGCGCCGAAGCGTGATGTTTACTGCGGATTTAATTTCATGTTTGCTGCGTGGCGTTGCGCCGCCAGTGTGTAATCCCGAGCCAACATCGACGAAAACAATGATGTGGCGCACCTGTGCGGATGAGGTACGGCCAGAGAAGAAAATCAACCCGAGCCTCATGAACGTGGCCTCGCAGCTCTCGCCTGTACAATATCAACGCAACCGTGAAAAACCTTTGTCAGCTTTCCACGCGAGACGGGTCTTTTCATCCGAACCACTGTTTGCTCAAAAAAAATTATCGGAACAAATATTCCGGGAACTAGTGTTTCGATGTTTCAATAACCTGTATGTGCTTTAAACGCGAACATTTTAGTTTACGCCTCAACTGACTGTTATTGGTAGGGAATGGAACATCAAGTTTACTGTTACCAGTCATTGTTCATTTATTTCCACACCATGTTTCGAAGGTTTAAACCTCCATCATCACATGTATTTATTTGGATTAATATGATACGTATTGTTGTTTTACGGCTTTGGAGTAACTTCGGCGCTGTCTCCAGTGATCACAAGCTCCTTCCCCGTCGTGTTACATTACATACATTATCACACAAAACGAAACGAGCTGTAGAATTAAATAGTGGTTGGTAACAGTAAACTTGCTCCATTCCAAGTTGTATGTGATTAGATAATCTACGTCTTACAACTTGTGACATTTTCACCAGAAATGTTTCTTCCAGAGCACTTTTATTAGAAGTCGCCTTAAACAAGTGATTCGTTTAAAAGTCGCGCAAAAGACGAGGTACCGATGCCCGTGCAGCGGAAGGCACCAGTGGTTTAGATAACAAATGGCGCGCTTGGGAATGTACGTTGACAGAAACAAGCACTGACCGTAACATTAAAAAGGCCTTGGCCTCGGAATACCTAACGACCTGAATACAATTACACTTAAAAAACCGTCTCTATTAAGAAACCCGAAACTCAGCGAAACTCTCAGTAATCATAAGAATACTCCACAGAAATATATAAGTCCGTAACAAATACAATTTAGCAACCATCAGTGGTATCATATTGTGAGGCCGATCGCCCACAGTAGTTTACGAAGACGCACAAAGTTCAAAGTTTTAACGAAATCAATGTTACAGGAGAGATGGCCTTCTGAGGTATCGGACGTAGGGTGTGATGTAATCCTACCAGGCCGCCGACATGTAGTGGATATATTAATTAAACTGCTCAAAATTGGGCTGTTTGTTCTTGATATAGGCACGAGTAAAGTCAGGCGAAGAACAACGCATGTTATTTTGGTCGTGTGACCGTGTATTTCGTGATTACTCACCAGTAATGAACTGCCTTCACCACTATAGGCAAGGCTGAATAGAAAGTAGACATAAAAAAGTTCTCTTTCAAGTACGATATAAAACCAGCTTATGCAACCAGAACAATTCTCATACAAATTTCGATATTCGCAACAGGTCGAGACAGTATGAGACAGGCACTGCACGGTAGATGACAAGTCCAACGTTGCAACTTCAGCGGTAACTAGCGACAGGTACTTGACTTAATCGAGGTTCCTCTATCGCTCCATACATCGGTCGGGGGGAATAAATAAACCAGTAACATTGAAAGATACTTTATTAAGGAAATATAGAAGCAGCGCGCAATGCTGCTAGGTACAGGGTATGTTTTAAATATAGCAGCCAACAAACAGGGACAGTATAGTACCGGAAATGTTACAACTTGGGAGGTCAGTGATTATTTTCAGCGTGTTTTGGACCATGACCTGCGCTGATTCTAGGCGACACGATCAACGAGTTTCGTCTTCTCCCATCTTCGAAAACAAAAAAAATCTGGCTTACCACAAGCTACTGATCACGAACATGAGAATGACTTGGTGGATTAGTCTGCATCCCTGTGAGGTTGTTTGCAGATGACGTAGTTGTGTACAGGGAGAGGACACTGTTACAAACGGTTTTACAGGACGTAGGGAGACTAGCAGAAGAACTGCGCGTGGTGCGACGACCTTTAGCTGCCCTGTAACATAAACCCGGAGAATATGGGGGCCAATCCAGGCCCACGGCAGTGGGTACCCCAGAGCCAGAATGCGGTCCCCGAAGTGCTCCTTCAGGATATCAAACAATCTCTTGTTTCGATGGGGTCGAGCTCCTCCTTGCATGAACTCCATCTTGTCGAAATCAGGTTCACTTTGGATAATGGAGATGAAACCATCTTCCTTATCTTCACGCACCGATTATTCCATGACGACATGGCATGTCACACAGTCACTTGTTGAGGGTGAAGTGACTTCTCGATCGTGAAACGCGGATTCTCAGTCACCCAAATGCGCCAGTTTTGCTTACTGACGAACCCATCCAAAAGAAAATGGGCTTGTCGCTAAACCAAACCATACTAATTCCCATCATGCCCCGCGGCCAACAGTGCAGCTTTAACGTCCTAACGCAAAGCGTTCGGAAGTTACGAAGATTTTATTTCTCATAGTTCAACAGTTGTCACCTTGTACATAATGAAGTTTTTACGAAACCCTCAGAGCGCAAGTCCGACTCGTACACGGCCAACTCCTTTTCTATGTGATACGTCTACAGCAAGTGTTTGCCACCTGTACTGGCTTACAGAAGTGAAGGTGGACTTTTTTTTTAAAAAAAAAAACGCGGATGCTCAACGAGCAATGGGAAGATGCATGCTGGACAAAACAAAGAGGGATAGAAAGGCAAACAAATGATTAAGAGGAAAGACAGGAGTTTAGAAAGTGATAGTGATACAGAAATGGAGATGGGATGCGTATATAGCGACACTAAATGATGGGAGACGGACGAAGAAGATTCTGAATTTGATTCCTCTTGATAAGAAGTAACTCATACAACGACATAGAAGATTGAAACAAGAAGGGCAAAAGTGGATGAGAAGAGCTGAAGATTCACTAAGTGCAAGTCTGTAAGAAAACTACATCTAGCAGTGGATGATAAATTGCAGATGATGATGATGGAGATCACAGTATCATTTCAGAACCAAATAATGTATTGGTAGTGCTGTTTGCTTTTTTTCTCCTAAAATCTTACAGTACCATCATACGTTTGTGGTAACTGCGACTAGCTACGATGTGCTCTGTATGTGCTTAAGCATAAATTAGCTCTAGTAATCGGATTATTACTACTGAAATATGATACTGTACAGGGCTATTACAAATGATTGAAGCGATTTCATAAATTCACTGTAGCTCCATTCATTGACATATGGTCACGACACACTACAGATACGTAGAAAAACTCGTAGAGTTTTGTTCGGCTGAAGCCGCACTTCAGGTTTCTGCCGCCAGAGCGCTCGAGAGCGCAGTAAGACAAAATGGCGACAGGAGCCGAGAAAGCGTATGTCGTGCTTGAAATGCACTCGCATCAGTCAGTCATAACAGTGCAACGACACTTCAGGACGAAGTTCAACAACTCCATTCGGCGATGGTATGCGCAGTTTAAGGGGATACGGAATCGGATTTTGGGTTAAAAAATCGAATTTTTATTTTATTGGCGTATTATATTCTGCCATGTTTCCTCTTTAAAATGACGTATCATACATAGCTCTACTACAATTATAACTATTTTATTTTTATATATTTGTGAGATCGGGTATTGCGCTTTAGTTATACACGTCTCTCGTGGCTGACCATGAACTTTTTGGCAGTACCTTTAAAGTGACATGAATTCAAATATCCCGGTTTCCAGCGACTATTTATACACTAGTTGCCCGAAAATGTTTCTCTCTGGTTTCCTCAAGTTACTCTTTGACTTTGTGGCGGGACTGTTTTGTAAACAGTGTGATATAAGAAAGTAGTTGTTGTTGAGTTATTTCGTATTTAGTGCTTCATTTTTCGCAGTGAAAATGCGTAGAGCTAAAGCAAAAGTATTTAAAAAGCGTGTGAACTGGCAAAAGAAAAGAAATAATGATTCATTAGCAAAGCAAAGCAGTTCATCATCATCACTGTTGGAAAATGTGAATCCACTTATTACTGATTTGCCGAACGAACTTACACCAAATGAAAACAGTGCTTCTCATAAAAAACTAAGAGATTTGGAAGAGAAATATAATTTACTTGATAGAGGGAATGAAGTTTTTGAACTCATTGATACGAATATATTGTGTGAAGCTCTTGAAAACAGTTTGTGCTGCAAAAAATGTCATGGAAACGTTTCTCTGAAAGTAGAATCCCATGTTGGCCTGGCTGCCCAGTTTAATTTAATATGCAGTGTTTGTAAATACAGCTGTAAGTTTCCAAGTTCGGTTTCAGTAACTGTAAATAATGGATACAAGAAAACTGAACTTTATAGTGTAAATATTAGGTTAGTTTATGGATTGCGAGCAATTGGTAAGGGCAAAGCAGCTGGTGATATGCTATGTGGTGTTCTAAATCTTCCAAGTGCACCTTCAAAGTTTGAAGCTTACAATTATGTACTAGGATCTGCAGTTGAAGATGTAGCACAGAAGTCAATGCAGGTTGCTGTGGAAGAAGCAGTGGAAGAAAATGACGGCAGTCGTGACCTCACAGTGGCGTTTGATGGCACGTGGCAGAAAAGGGGCCACACCTCCAACAATGGTGTTGTAACAGCAACTAGTGTTGATACTGGCAAGGTTATTGATGTTGCAATAATGTCTAAATACTGTAGGTGCACAGGCAGGCTGAAAAATGAACACAGTGATGACTGTATTGCTAATTATTATGGTAGTAGTGGTGGCATGGAGGTTGCTGGGGTGAAGAAAATTTTTCATCGCTCTTCACAGTGGTATAATGTTCGCTATGTCAAATATCTGGGAGATGGTGACTCTAAAGCATTCAAAGAAGTTTTGGAAAGCAAACCATATGGGAACAGTGTAAATATAAGCAAACTTGAATGTATAGGACATGTGCAGAAGAGAATGGGTGCCAGGCTGAGAAGGTTAAAATCAGTTATGAAAGGGAAAAGACTAGATGATGGGAAAACCTTGGATGGCAGAGGAAGATTGACTGATTCCATAATAGAGCACATTCAGAACTGCTATGGCCTTGCAATCAGGCAAAATACAGGCAATCTTGAAGAAATGAGGAGAGCTATATGGGCTTTATATTTCCACACCGCATCCACGGATGAGCATCCACAACATGGTTTGTGCCCCAAAGGTGAAAACAGCTGGTGTAAATACAATAGGGGACTAACAACAGGAGAGAAATACATTCACCACCACAGTCTACCATCAGCCATCATGGCAGAAATAAAGCCCATTTTCAGAGATCTGGCTGACAGAAGTCTTCTGATGAAATGTCTTCACGGAAAAACGCAGAATCCCAACGAGTGCTTGAATAGTGTGATATGGCATCGTCTCCCAAAAACAGTGTTTGTCGGAATTAATACACTACATTTTGGTGTGTATGATGCTGTGGCAACCTTCAATCTTGGAAATATAACTAAATGCCAGGTCCTTCAAAAGTTGGGTATGTGTGTTGGTTCCCGTACGGTACGTGCTATGTTCTTTTTAGATCAGCACAGACTAAGGCATGCTGATAATATAATCAAGACATTAGTGAAAAAAGCAAGACAGGTGCAGAGGGGTGCCAAAAGAAGACTTGAAGATGATTATGAAGACTGTGAAGGGGGTATTAGCTACGGATCAGGAATGTTTTAATCTTCTTTCTCCGTTTCCCGTACGTTTACATTTTACTTCATCTAGGAACATTATCTCAGGTACTGGTCAACCTAGAAGTCTCAAATTTTTATGACGTAGTGACATAGGTCCCTATTACATACTGAAACAACGATTTTTTAATTACTTGATTTACAAAAGACTTAGGGGTGATAGTCTAGTAAAAAGCGATGGAAAAAATTTACTTAAAAATAAATGTACAATATCTCTGTAAGAAAATACTTTGACAATAAACTGTTGTTTCAGTATTGTTGTAACATATGAATGCACATACAGTAAAATTTTTACCTCTCTGTCTCCAGTAGTTTGTGAGAAAATGTTCCCTATAGTAGGCATATATTAACATTGCGGGGATAGGTGATTCCGTATCCCCTTAAAGCTTCTGGATGCCTCTGTAAGGGGAAATCAACGGGTCGGCCTGGACTGAGCGAAGAAACGGTTGCACGCGTGCGGGCAAGTTTCACGCGTAGCCCGCGTAAGTCGACGAATAAAGCAAGCAGGGAGCTAAACGTACCACAGCCGACGGTTTGGAAAATCTTACGGAAAAGGCTAAAGCAGAAGCCTTACCGTTTACAATTGCTACAAGCCCTGACATCCGATGACAAAGTCAAACGCTTTGAATTTTCGGCGCGGTTGCAACAGCTCATGGAAGAGGATGCGTTCAGTGCGAAACTTGTTTTCAGTGATGAAGCAACATTTTTTCTCAATGGTGAAGTGAACAGACACAATGTGCGAATCTGGGCGGTAGAGAATCCTCACGCATTCCTGCAGCAAATTCGCAATTCACCAAAAATTAACATGTTTTGTGCAATCTCACGGTTTAAAGTTTACGGCCCCTTTTTCTTCTGCGAAAAAAACGTTACAGGACACGTGTATCTGGACATGCTGGAAAATTGGCTCATGCCACAACTGGAGACCGACAGCGCCGACTTCATCTTTCAACAGGATGGTGCTCCACCACACTTCCATCATGATGTTCGGCATTTCTTAAACAGGAGATTGGAAAACCGATGGATCGGTCGTGGTGGAGATCATGATCAGCAATTCATGTCATGGCCTCCACGCTCTCCCGACTTAACCCCATGCGATTTCTTTCTGTGGGATTATGTGAAAGATTCAGTGTTTAAACCTCCTCTACCAAGAAACGTGCCAGAACTGCGAGCTCGCATCAACGATGCTTTCGAACTCATTGATGGGGACATGCTGCGCCGAGTGTGGGAGGAACTTGACTATCGGCTCGATGTCTGACGAATCACTAAAGGGGCACATATCGAACATTTGTGAATGCCTAAAAAAACTTTTTGTATGTGTGTGCAAAGCATTGTGAAAATATCTCAAATAATAAATTTATTGTAGAGCTGTGAAATCGCTTCAATCATTTGTAATAACCCTGTATATGTGGCTGACGCACCAACGGCAAAAACACAAAATGAATTTAAAAATGCAGTGGTCTATATTTAAATTGTGCGCAATGAGACCTGACGAGCATCGCAGAGAGGGAGTTGGAAGGATGCTGGAAGATACTTAACGCATTAATCTTCTGAAAGTGCTCCACACAATGTAGGAGGTCACCTCTTGACTCCCAAGTTTTCGATCTTGCGAAGCTGCCCGTAGGGAACTTGGTAAGACGTATGAGCGTCAAAAACTCGCTCTGCTCCCCTGCTGCCAGACTACGTAAGGCAGGTGGGTAGGGGCGGCGTGCTGAGGGATTCCCGGTTTGCTTAATTACCGCCCCTACAGACCAGCTGAGCTTAATTGGACGGCTGCCCCCCCCCCCCCGGCCCCGTCCTTCCAGCTCCAGCCCCGCCCCTCCAGCCCACTCATCCAGTGATACCACTCCACTCAGAAGCCACTCTGATTAGTTAATCTTCTCAGGGCGACCAGGTACCGACGCTGCAAAAGGGAAAATTGGAAAAACTTCGCCATCATCACATGATAACATCAAATACCGTCGTCACACACATGAAATAAAATGCGACCAGTACCAAGTACTGCACTGAAACAGTGTACATAGCAGTCTTCATGCATACTACGAAAATTCCAATTACAGGGAAAAAAAGGCTCTGGTACGCAACAGCACTAAGGGCAGAAATGACACTTTGCTCTGAGAGTGAACTGCAGTTTCTGACAATGAGGACTAAGAAGGAAGAAAGACAAAAGTTAATGTTCCGTCGACAACGCGTTCTTTAGAGACGGAACGCAAGCTCGGATTACGAAAGTATGGGGAAGGAAATCGGGCGTCCCCTTTCAAAGGAACCAACCCGCTCTTTGCCTGGAGGAATTTAGGGGGATTTGAATCGTCGTCCTCCAGAATGAGTGTCAAGTGACAATGAGAATTGGCCCTTGACGGATTAGAATACGACACAATTAGTACCCCGCCATACTCGCGGTCAAGAGTGCTGCTCATACAACACTACGCAGTCAAGAACGCTCACAGTATTTCACGCATCAGAAGTACACCGCCGTAGCAAGATGGTTATCATGTTATATGTGAAGGGGCACTTTGGTTATCAGAGAAACGAATATTAATCAAAGTTCTGCATCCATCTATTCACATTTTACCCTATTATGTAACCATCATTTGTACTCCAAAAGACGGGTTACAAGGGAATTTTAAAAGTCTTCTTCTTCTTCTTCTTCTTCTTCTTCTTCTTCACAGTGGTTCTGTCATGCCTTTTCTAATATTGGGTGGGTTGAGGGAGGGGGCGGAAGGGGATGAAACGGGAGGAGAGTAAAGGAGATTCTGTGGAGCTCCTTAGAGTGGAGAGAACGTTCATTCTTTGGTTGCAATCGCTACATAAATCGTTCTGAAAGATAGCATACAAATATTATGCACTAGGCAAATGTAAACCACTATATTGTGATAAGTTGTCCTTAGTTTTAAAGAGAAAGGGACGCGCCAGCAAATAAACTGAACTATTTCACGGGCGTTGTTTAGATCAGTTCTGCTATTCTAATTCTTCGCTCTGATTACTGTTCTCCGCTCTACTGCTATTCCGAATGGTAAGTTAATTTCTACACGCGCCTTGAACTGCTGAGTAGTCTCTGGTGGCGTGTTCTTTCAAGTTTCTATTTGTTCCTTATTTTATCGCCCTCTTTGTTTTTAATGTCTTTTTTGTAGCACCGTATTTCACTTCCAGTCAGTTTCTTCTCCGGCACTGACTCAATGGAGATATCATTACAGCTCGGACTTATCTCACAAAATATTTGGTTTTGACGCTAATATGAGCCTGAAGCATTACTCAATTACTTTTACCATCGGAAGCGGAAAGTAATGTAAATTTAAGCTTGTTTGAGTATTTCACCACGGTCATCTTTTTTGCTCCAGCATCAAAAAATCGGTAAATTTTGACTATCAAAGGCTATACATACTTGCAAGAACAATGGCGTCATAATTTTCTTTCTTCCTCGTCCCTTTAACCTAGCGTTCTGACAATTTTTCAGGGAAGCGGTGCGTTCTACCTTTCTAGAGCAATAAGCATTTTAAACAAACTGATAAGTGCAAATACAATTGTGAACCACACGTTGCTTGGAAGCTACTGAAAAATGGAGAAAACGAACTAAAATTCACAATTTCAAAACGGAACATTGGAAAACTTAGTCTTCACATAGTTCTACACGAAGAATAGTGGAGGATTCCGTGTTGAGCATAAGTATCGCCTGGAGATTTTTACACAATCGTTGTTTACGTCCTTACTAGACCCAGGTTGATCAGTCAGTAAGAAAAGTTTATTACCAGATTACCAACAGGAATCACTTTTTGCCCATTATTTCTAAATCAAAATCTGACTTCGCGAATGTTATATTGTGGACTGACGGAGCCACTTTCAAATCAAATGGCGAGGAAAATGTCCACATGGATAACTACTGGTCAGTAGACAATTTGCACTGGTTCAGTCAGCACCTTGGTGGTCAGACATATATCTAAAATCAAAATTTTCCTTATCGGTAGAACTGATAGTGACTTGGCCACTGGGGATGCATCAGTGACATTGTCTATCAAAGTTATCCTACAACGAGAAATGATATAATAGGATATGCTAGGCACGCTAGTCGTTGGCTGATGTAGACGCTTTGGACAGACGCAGGCACAGGACTCTGATTAGAACAAGGCGGAACTCTAGGAAGATTTTCTTTGTTGTATCACAAAAACACCTAAAATACGAATAAACATTTTATACGGAGAAGTTTTGTTTTGACAAGTCTTTTCCATGGTAACCTAGGGTTCCCCATTCTATTCAGCCTTGTCGGTTTTCCTAGACCGTATATCACCCGAAAGAAAGGGCCCACCGCTTCCGAGCAAAACTACTTATGAGGTAGGTCTAAGCTTCTTGAACCGCTCAAGACATCGAAACGACGTTTTCGACAAAATATAGTACGCAGAGGAATATGTAGTTGTGTTGTATAGGCGACTCTCAACTCTCGTATCATAATAAATATTGTAGCATGCATGGTTTTTTCCTAATTGAAATAATATAATTCTCTTAACGGCATTCGAAAGTTATTGACAAAACGAGTACAGAGGAAGTCCCGCCGATTCCGGTCTCCTTGTCTTTTAGTTTTCTCGGATATTTTTGCCAAAATTTTCAACACTAGCATTGCACTGTATTCGTCTTTTTCAAGGGCTTTCTAATGCCGTTACATACAAAATACACCGTTCCACACTTACTTCAAGAGTTACATGGATTAAACATGCAACAAAATTAAGCGCCCCTCTGTGTGCTGTCACACGCCTAAAGCCTCGTTTCGATATTCTGAACGCTTTACGCAATACATCTACATCTACACTCCGCAAGCCACCTTGCGGTGGGTGGTGGAGGGTACTTCGCGTACCAGTCACTTCTCCCGAATGGTTCGGGGGAAAAAAGATTGCTGGTTGGGGTCTGTGCACCTCTAATCTTTCTAAATTTTTCTTTCATTGTCTTTTTTAAAGATTTACCAAGGAGCAAGCAATGTACTGGTTGACTCTTCTAGGAACGTACGCACTCGGAGCTTTAACAGTAGAACACCCGATAGAACACCTCTCTGGAGGTTGATTAGCATCTCCGTGAAGCTTTGGCGTTCACTTTAATGAACCTGTAATGAGACCCAGTGCTGTTCTTTGTATCTTCTATCAATCCAGTCTGGTAAGGATTCAGCTACTGGTTCAATGAGAGTTTTATAAGCTACCTGCTCTGTGTGTTGCTACATTTTCTGATAGTTCTTCCAGTGAATCTCTGCCTTAACGGCGAGTAGTTTTATGAGGCCCTTCTACTGTAAATAGCTACGTAAGCCTACTACTAGATATTTTATGGATGTGGCTTCTTCCTGTGACTGTTCTGCAAACGTGTAATCTAAACTATTGGGTTTTGATGCCTGTTTATACGCAATACAGTACATTTGTTTACGCTGAGGGTCAACTGCCAATCCCTGCAGCAATGGATGATCCTCCGCAGGTCTTCTCACATTTCTCTGTAATTTTCTAGCGTTGCGACTTGTCTGCATATATCATCATCCGCGAAAAGCATCAAGTAACTTCCGACGTTATCCACTACGCCATTTATATATAGTGCGAAAAGTGATGGCCTAATAACACTCCAATGGGTACGCTCCAAGTTACTCTTACCTCTGAAAATGTATATTCGTTAACAATAACATGCTGCGATCTGTGTGCTAGAACAGGCGTAGTGCAAGTTTTAGGCGATCCGCGCAGTACATCTGCGTCTTTCTGGTCGCTCTGCCACATAACAGGAGTTGTTGTCGGATGTTTCCTTGCCGTAGGGCTACCTTCCTGTGAAGCCTAATGGCTGCAGCCGCATTAAGAGGGTAACAAACACATTCAAAAGCAATCAGAGACTTCTCGCGTTAACGTGACAAGGTTTCCTAGCTCTATGTCACAACACACTCCTACCCAAGCCCCACCAGCTCCGTTGGTAACAAAATCTATTTGAAGCAAGCGTCGCTCCCGCCAGCCTCCAATTTTTACACCGGGCGCGGTGGTGCAGTGGTTTGCACACTGGATTCGCATTCGGGAGATCGGCGTTTCAAATCCGCCTCTGGCTCTCGAAATGTTAACTTTTCCCTGATTTCCCTAAATAGCTTCACGTAATGCCGATATGGTTCTTTTGAAGAGGCACGGTTGATTTCCTTTCCCATCCTTCAAACAATCTCAGCTTGTACTCCATCTCTAAAGAACTCTTTGTCGACGGGACGTTAAGCCGTAATCCTCATTCCTTCGAGCCTTTACGACCGACCCGTTACTATCCAGTCGTTAAAGACTCATCACTAACCGATCAGCTGAAAATTGCCAGTCTAAGAAGTCGACTGCCATTTGAATGGAATGACATCCTACGCAGAAACCATAGACGACAGGACGTAGTTGGCATGGGGTAAGCATAATACGCAAACGCACCCAGAGAGCGGAGGCGATTTATCCTTGCGGCACACAATCTCAGCGGCCTCACAGTCGCACTGTTCAGTTTTTCAGAAAAAGGATTAACCTTTAGCAATTATTAATGGAAAATGAAATAGCGTTTAGCATGTATGTTATAGTATCGTCAAAAGATCGCGGTGTCGTAAAAATGTTGGCACCTCGCATCGATACCAGAGAAGATATCGATGACTCACTGCATACTGCAACGACGAAAGGACGCGCTGTACAATGTTATGATAACTGGTTTTTTAAAAATCCACGTTCTGCGCAAACACACTGTTTTTCTTTTTTCCTTTTTATTTATACATACATGTTCAACACCACGTGTCATCTTCTGTGGGCCTCACTTTTATTTGTGAAGCTGCATCAAATTAAAGAATGGGTTGGACACTGTGGCCTACTGTATGTATTTTATGATATTGCGGTATGTTGCGTATTTTGCCATTGTCCATCGTTGTTACATTTCGTGGTTATAATTATACATACTATTTTTCACATCGTTTGCCACTTCACTGCAATTTTTCGCTCACAAATCGAATTTACAAAGATTTATGGTGCCATACTCAGCGAAAGATGTGCAGTATGATAAATGTTCTGCATTTTTCACAGGGCGCATCACTTTCCCACACTTAATTTTTGACTTGTAATAAAGAGAAGTGTTGGCCGTGTAACACCGAGAGAAGTTTGCTTACGGTGGCAAGGCCATTCATTGTGAGTTTATCATGTATATCAAACATCCTCTTGTATAAATCAGCATTCACAGAACAATGTAAGCAGATTTAGAAATAGAACACGATCGAGGTAGTAGTTGTTATCAGCAGCGGCTAGAGTGTATTGACAGTACATATCCAATGGCGTCGACTGAGGAACAGGAGTAATTCTGTCAGTGCATTATACGGAGGCAGAAACGGTTTTCCAGATAACACCATCCCCCAAAGCAATGGTAGCTAATCTCGAGACTCGTTCAGGAACGAAAATGATAATATGTATCTTCAATGGCGCTTGGGTTTCAGTGTCTGCGACACAGTAATGGCAGTTACAAACAGATGACAAAAGTCATGAGATACTTTCTAAATTCGTATCGGACCTCCTTTTTGCGAGGCTCAGTGGAGCAACTCCACTGGCATTGACTCAACAAGGCGTTGGAACTCCCCTGCGAAACTATGAGCCATGCTGTGGTCGTCAATAATTACGGAACTATTGTCAGTGCAGGATTTTGTGCACGAACTTAGCTCTCGATTATGTCCCGGAAATGCTCCATTGGGTGGCCACGCCATTCGCTCGAATTGTCCAGAATGTTCTTCAAACCAATCGCAGAGAGTTGTGGCCTAGTGACATGGCGCACTGTAATCCACAAAAAATCCATCGTGTTTCGTAACAAATTCCACGAATGGCTGCAAATTGTCTCCAAGTAGCCGAACATAACCATTTCCAGTCAATAATCGGTTCAGTTAGACCAGAGGGCCTTGTCCGTTCCATGTAAACATAGTCCACAGCATTGTAGAGCCACCACCAGCCTGCGCGGTGCGTTGTTGACGACTTCGGTGCGTAGCTTCGTGGGGGTCTGCACCGCACTCAAACCCTAACATCAGCTCTTACTAACTCAAATCGGGACTCATCTCACCAGGCCATGGTTTTCCAGTCGTCTAGGGTCCAAACAATATGGTCCCGAGCCCAGAAGAGATGCTACAGGTGATGTCGTGCTGTTAGCAAGGACACTCGGATCTGTCGTCTGCTGCCATAGCCCATTTACGCCAAATTTCGCCGCACTGTCTTCACGGATATGTTCGTCTTATGTCCAACGATGATTTCTACGGTTATTCCACGTAGTATTCTTTGTCTGTTACTACTGACAACTCTACGCAAACGCCGCTGCTCCCTGTCGTTAACGTTATCGGCCACTGTGTTGTCCGCGGTGAGAGGTAACTTTATAGTATTCTCGGGGCACTTTGGACACTGTCGATGTCGGAATATTGATTTCCCTAAAGATTTCCAAACCGCAACGTCCCAAGCGTCTAGCTCCAACTAGCATTCGGCGTTCAAATTCTGTTAATTCCTGTCGTCCGGCCGTCATCACGTCGGATACCTTTTTAAATGAATCGCCTGAGCACAAGCGACAGCTCCGTCAGCGCACTGCTCTTCCATATGACGTACGTCACCTCAGTGTATGAGAATTACATAATTCTAAGCGGGACGTCGTTGCTTCAGCACTAAAACTTACCAATGCGTTTAAGTACCTATTGGACTGAAGCCAATTGCAACATTGTAGACGTTGGGCACTGTGCCCTATGAGTAAACTTTGCATACGCTGAGGATGAAATAAACGCAATCTTTCGCCGGACACACGTGATATGCAGCACCGAGACGAAACTTGCTGGTAGACCGAAACTTGCGTCTCGAACCTAGACTCAAACGCGGGACCTTCTTTTTGACGGGGAATGCTACAACAGACTGAGCTATCCGGGCACGACTCACGATATGCTATCAGATTCACTTCTGCCAGTTCCTCTCTACAAATTTCACAGAAGTTCTCCTGCATACCTAGTGGGCTAGCACTCCTGCAAGAAAGGACACTGAGGAGAAAAGGCTCAGCCTCAGTCTAGGGATCTTACTCGAGAACGAAACTTTCAATCTTCTACGAAGATTCAAAACAGCGCACACTCTGCTCCAAAGGAAGTTTCAGTCTGCAAACACTGATAGGTACAGCATTTCGTTGCGTTCTTGTTGTAGCAATCCTATGGACTTCTCACACACACTCAGGCCTCACGGTCAACTGAAGTAGACGTAGCTATTGTGCTAGCTGGGCTTTTCAAGTACCACTGCGTCAGCTTGTAATACGAGTACATCGTTTGGAGGTAACCGCCCGGTCAGACAACAACGTGTTGATGATAGGGGTCAGTGCAGGCTAGCGGTAAGTAGTATGCAGATAGATGGGACATACTGCTGCAAGATCACTCGGCAGATCGATGCTGCTAAAAACAGCTGGGGTTCCTCTGCCCACATCCACAAAAACAATGTTTCGACCTCTCCGTATTGTACAGATCATCGATCAGAACTCATCGGTCTAAACAGCCTACTTCTCGGTTTTCCCATGACAACAGTCAGCACGTCAAACTCCGTGAGACAATCGTTAAACTGGGAATCCCCAGTCCACAAGCATCACCAACAATGGTTAAAAGCCGAAAAAACTATCACTACAGGGTAACATGTCTTCAAGTAATTGGGATTCAACTAGGCACCGAGCGGCCACATCCGTATTATTTGACTGACTTCACGGTTGCAAATATCTTACCTAATGTATTGATTTATTCATCAATGGTTACTCCCTAGTCTCTATTTGTCACATATCTCTAGGGACGAATCTCATAAAACTGTCTGCGAATGCCACACGAGCCTTAACTGTTAACGTCCTCTAGCACAAGTTACTGGAGCAACTGTTAAAGAAAAAGTACCAAAGGCTATACGTATGTGTAATGTGGGGTGTTAAGGTGTCATTAAGAACGATGACAGCGATACAGCGACAAGGTATTGTAAACATATGAAACAATAATGTCATTTGTAAAAATACTGAATAATAACACTTAGTCGTCTAATTATCTGGGCAGCTGGAGGTTACGATACAACAGATGAATAAATCTGTGAGTCTACAACTAAACTTATGAGCCAAAGATTAAAACCAGCTGTTTAATAGCGTTTTGGTCCATCCCTGAAAAGCAATACAGAAGCAATTCCGCTTGACGTAGATTCGTCAAGTCGTTGGTAAATTCCCAGAAGCACTTGACACCAGTTGTCTACTTACAGGTCATGCAGTCCCCGCAAATACTGGCAGGTAGTCTGTGAGCGAGGAGCCGGCACCACATGGCGACCCATGTGTGTTCCATCAGCTTCAGATCATGAGACTGTGGTGGCCAACACATCAAAATGAGTTCACTACCAACTACTTAAAACACTGTAGCTCGATTCTGGCCTTGTGACACTGCAGTTATCCTACTGGAAAATGCAATCGCCGTCAGAGAGGGCATCAAGCATGAAGGCATCAAGTGGTCCGCAATAATGCTCACGTAGTTCGCAGATGTCACGCTCTGTTCGTTTACCACCATAGGTCCCATGACGTCCCACATTAATGTCCCTCATAGTGTAATACTACCTCCACCGATTTGTGTTCGTGGAGCGAAGATATTTCGACCAGCCGATCGCCTGGGTGGCAGCATTATCGGACACGGCCACCGACGTAGTGTAACAAGTCGACCAAGCAACACGTTTTCATTGATTCATCGTCCAATCTCGATGACCTCGTGCCCACGGCAAGTGATTGACGAAGGTGTTGGACCAGCATGGGCACACGTGAAGGTCTTCTCGTAGGCAGCCTCATACAGGGTGTATATGTGGACAAGGAAAAAAAGAATTCCCGGATTTTTCTCGGTTAAAAAAACACTTTCTCCCGAGTGAAAATACACTTTTTCAGCGTTAAGTGACAGTATACTCTTCCTCGGCACTGTAAAACTCATCAATCCTTTGAATGTTTATGGTTTTATATACCGACGTAGAATTTCCTGGCAGTTTAGAAAACGAAACTTGCGGGGCGGGGGGGGGGGGGTGGGGGGGGGGGGAGAACACGTTTTGAAATACCTTTGATGTGCAGCAACATGTACGCTGCATATTTCTGTATTACGAAGGTATAAATTTAAATTCCACCAAACACCGCATGTCACTTTTCGAAGCACTGAAATCGAGATTGCGATTCGCTTTTGTAAGCCGGTCATAGCTCATGTCACGTGATCTCGCCCGCTGATGACAGCATAGGGCACGTGATGTAGTCAGCCTATAGTAAGATCACTCTTAAGTAGCGGGGACATACAAATAAGAAAGAAGATTAATAAGCTGGAAGAGAAGCTAAGCTTCTACATATAATGTTGATCTTTTTTTGCCCGTGTTACACTTTAAGATACATCACACAAATGTGTCAGTAGAATTTTTAATAATGACGTAAACATCTGATCTTCTGGGCTCGAAATTCTGATCTTCTGGGCTCGAAATTCTTCTAAATGGTCATCCTCAGAGAGTTGATTTTTAAATGAGAGTCAAACGCTTTGTGATTTAATAAATTCACCGTACATTCTCGCACGTAGTTCATCTTGCGTAAAAGGAAATCTATTTTGAATGTAACGCTATTCAAACCACCATTCGCAATTTGCGCAGCTATGATGGCGCAGGAGGCCCATTATGTCCGTATGTGTAAAACATTAAAAGATCTTACATGATGTCATAAAAGAAACAAGGCATGAGAGGATACTTCAGGAGCGTCGGAATTTCGTGAACCATACTAAAATGCATAATTCGGCTTAAAAAGCACATTCGTATGTAAATTTTCTTGGCTTACCAGTACTGTATTATCTCATGTTTGGTTCTTTATTATGGCATAATGCCATACGTGCCCTTGAAATGCAGCGAACAGTGAAAATAACGAATAGTGTGAAATTAAACACTTCGTTTCAAATAAATTTACTGCCTCAACAGTAAAGATTAATAAAAGCCAAATCTCTTTAGCAAACCGGCAAAAATAACTTCATTGTTCTGTAAGGCGATTAATGCTTGACTTCAGAAAGGTGGAAATAAAATCTGAAACTAATAACATATTTTAGCCTTCCGTAATTATGCGAACGTATTTTAATTCATTTTATAGCTCCCGGCCACTAAAAATCCGTTTTGTTATCATTTAACGTGAGAGCAGTAAACGAAGAGAAAACAACAAAATCACTGAACGTAAACACAGGTCACGTGGAGACGATCCACCTCCCCACCACAACTCAGACTGCTCTGTGCATCAGCCCCAGATTTACTATATTTCCGAATCGGCGCAATACTAAGTAGTGGCGTCCAGCCACACTTCTGTAACCAGAAGCGGGAGAAGGTACTATTCATACGCGACTCAACTGCGCATGCGCAAGAGCCCGCCCGCAACTGCTCAAGCGAATCTAATTTACACAGTTGTCACGTCACGCTCATCGGAGGCAATTTGTTGTTATAAAGTATTGCACAGTCTTCCTAAAGCCTTTGACACACTTTGCTGCTGGCAGACGCTTGTATGAGCACTGTTTTGTTGTTGTATACGGCGCATTTGCTTTGCAACTTTAGTTTTATTTTCGTCTTTTTGTCTCGTTCATGTTTTGTTGCTGCAGTATTATTCAGCAGTTACGGGATACAGTAATATCCTTTGTTAGAGTATTGGTTCTTAGCAGTCAAAATCACAAAAATTTAACTGAGAACTAAAACAATGAAAAATTCCCGGAATTTTAAACAATTCCCGGATTTTTCCCGGTTTTCTCCCGGATGAAAAAAATCCCGGGTTTTTCCCGGATCTCTCGGTAGTCCCGGGTCGTATACACCCTGTCATATTCAATAATGTGCGCTGAAGGGTGTGCACTGGAAGACTTGTAACTGCAACAGCACTTTAGACTATTCTGTCGTGAAATGTGCCACAAATCGCCACCTGTCCTGTTTTACAGGTCGGATAAGCTCCCGACCTCCACTTTCTGTGATGAGGCATGGCTGTCAAACACTTTGTCACCCACTCGCGATTTCACCGTTCTTCAACCACTTCCCATACAAGCTCATGACAGTAGCACGCGAGAAGGCGACCAGCTTCCCAGTTTGTGAGATTTTGGTTCTCTGGCGCTGCATTCAGCATTCTCTGTCATGGCAACAGTAAAAAAATAACTTTTTCAACTATTTGTGGCGCAATTGGCAGTCGGCCTCTCCCAGGAGCAATTCCTAAATCCCCAGTTAATTCGAATTTCCGAATCATGTACTTCAACTCTGGGACTGAAAAAGGACTTCTCTGTATTCCTTTAATGTGTCTATTCTCGCGAAGAGCAGCCGCAGTATTGCTTTACGACTAAAGCAGCAGTATTGCTTTACGAGTACAGCCCTGCTCACCTTATCCAGACGCATATACTGCCTGCTACTGTACAGCACTCTCATGCTTGGGTTTCAACCCTGCGTCTCCGTAACAGTACCTGCGCGTATCGGCAGAACGCAAATCCGGCAGCGCACAGACTGAACATACTCCTAAAAATCTTTATCTAAAGTTGGGTACCCATACGTTAAATATATATTCCCGCCTACAATGGCCAAAGTAGCGAAAGTTTAATTACAACCACCCTATACATTCTTGGAAATGTCATAATCAAATTAAGACTCTCTTATAACCAGATGATTATGTATAAATTTAATTTTGAAATAAATTAACATATTTGTACTATTATTTAACTTCTGTCCAACAACAATCTAAAGACTCATTTGGTGCTAGTTACTATGATGCTTTATATCTCGTGTCAGTTATGTGCTCCGTATTTCCTTACAATTTTTTTATCGCTATCGGATGTACCACTTATGTAATAAGATGTTGGATGCTTGGTATGTACGCCAAACTCCAATAAATAGAAATATTTTACACAATAGATGGGACAAAAGTTTGGAGTTTTTAACACGTCCATGACTGCTCACAAAAACTACTAATGGCTTTTCACTTTACGGAATACTGATGGCATAACTGTTCCCTTGTTCGAACAAACGTAAGATACTGAATGTACTGGGTAAACATAAGGGTTCATTCTAATGCACCAGGCGCTACTTACTTTACATGTGGGCGGCAAATAAGACCTGTGGCACTTACTGCTCACTTACCTGAAAAAGGAAAAAAATAGTTATTGCCATTATCATGGGCATAATAAGGGGAGGGAAGGGGAGAGGAAGGTAGGGAGAAATGGCTATCGCTGTTGATAAACACGCCTTTAGCAGTCACCATGGCAAATGACTATATCTATACTATTAATGCCACTGTCCTCGACACTGGTGTTGTTTTTGTTAGCGTCCCTTCAAAGCAAATTCAAGAGTCAACTTTCTGAAGCATTGTGAAACCATAACGTGAATTTTCGAACAGTGTGTGTGATAGGAAAAACCAATTTCACTCTAACAAGCCTGGTAATCCCTTCATTTCAGTATTATCGTCCTGTTTTCAGCCTGGCAACGGTGCGCCGATACGCCACAATGGCCGCTGCTGTCTCACTCTTGTCGTGTTTACAGTAGCGGGCAACCGTGCGAAATAGGTCGACATCTGGAGCAGGCTTACCAACGGCCTCCCACCGTATAAAACACTAAAATTCTTTGGTTTGATACTACACTGAAGAGCCAAAGAAATGGGTACAGGCATGTGTATTCAAATACACAGATACTTAAAACAGGCAGAATACGGCGCTGCGGTCGGCAACGCCTATAATAAGACAACAAGTGTGTGGCGCAGTTGTTAGATCGGTTACTGCTGCTACGATGGTAGGTTATCAAGATTTAGGTGAGTGTACCGTGAATACCAGGCATCGGTAAAACATTAAATCTCCGACATCGCTGCGGCCGGAAAAAGACCCGGCAAGAACGGGACCAACTTGCAAGAAGCGCAACCCTTCCGCAAATTGCTTCAGGTTTCAATGCCGGACCATCAACAAGGATCAGCGTGCGAACCTTTCAACGAAACATCATCGATATGGGCTTTCGGAGCCGAAGGCCCTCTGGTGTACCCTTGATGACGCAGGACACAAAGCTTTACGCACGTCAATACCGACATTGGATTGTTCATGACTGGAAACATGTTGCCCCCGGACGAGTCTCGTTTCAAATTGTATCTAGCGTATGGACGTGTACGCGTATGGAGACAACGTCGTGAATCCATGGACCCTGCATGTCAGCAGGGACCTGTTCAGGCTGGTGGAGGCTCTGTAATGGTTTGGGACGTGTGCAATTGGAGTGATACGGGACCCCTGATACGTCTAGATACGACTCTGACAAGTGACACGTACGTAAGCACCCTGTCTGATCACCTGCATCCATTTATGTCCATTGTGCATTCCAGCAGGACAATGCGACACCCCAAACGTCCAGAATTGCTACAGAGTGGCTCCAGGAACACTCTTCTGATTTTAAACACTTCCGCTGGTCACCAAACTCCCCAGACATGATCATTATTGAGCATATCTGGGATGTCTTGCGACGTGCTCTTCAGAAGATATTTTCACCCCCTCGAACTTTACGAATTTATGGACAGCTCTGCAGGATTCATGGTGTCAATTCCCTCCAGCGCTACTTCAGACATTAGTCGAGTCCATGCCACATCGTGTTGCGGCAACTCTGCGTGCTCAGGGGGGACTGCAGGACCACCTCAGTACTGCTCTGCCTGAACCAATCGATAAAGTTCCCACACCATCTCAAACACCTTGAATACCTTCGCCAGTATTAAGCCTCCCTCAAAATCGAATCCAAACAGCCCGCTGTATTCTCCATCCATGTGAACCATGGCCATGTGCTGCGCCTCTATCACCATCTTCCTTACACCTCCAGTCTTTTCCCAGAGTAATTTCTAAGGCTGTCCCTCCCAGAACATGACATCATTTCTGAGATTTACTCATCCTACCAACTGTATTTGACCTACCTCTTACGTTTCCAAATGAAGGCTACAGCCCATTACCTGGAAAACTATAATCATACCGATCTCCAGTCACCTACATGGCGTCTCTTGATTCTTCCCAACAGTCGCCAGAGATCCATTCTCTCATATACTCGTATTTCCTCTCCGGTCCCACCTGTTACCGGGAACCGACAGTACAATCACCCTCATTGTTTTCGAAACCACACACATCACCACATTACCAGGTTCACAAAGATAATCGCTTTCATTGTCGTCACTATAGATCACATATTTTCTAATTATTTTGTTCAAACGGCAGAGATCGGCTTGTAGCATTGTTGCCAGCTACTGGCGACAATATAAATAACAAACACATAAACAAGCAAATAAAAATCTGTAAAACATGTTAACAGCCGGGTAATCGCAAAAGCGGCAAAGTGCACCTTGGTATGTGGTGTCGTCATAGCTATGAAGACGACACGTAAAACTTTACAGAGAACGCATTAACTTACATGTGTTGGATCTTATTCACAACTTATTAATGCTGTACAAAACTAGAAGTAACTAATCTACATGGGTTAGGTTAGTGTTGTTTAACGTCCCGTCGACAACGAGGTCATTAGAGACGGAGCGCAAGCTCGGGTTGGGGAAGGATGGGGAAGGATATCGGCCGTGCCCTTTCAAAGGAACCATCCCGGCATTTGCCTGAAACGATTTAGGGAAATCACGGAAAACCTAAATCAGGATGGATGGAGACGGGATTGAACCGTCGTCCTCCCGAATGCGAGTCCAGAGTGCTAACCACTGCGCCGCCTCACTCGGTAACTAATCTACATGAACGTATTTAGTATCCTGACTAAATAAGATAATAAATAAAGTACGAAAATGTATGGATGATGTACATGTTACAGTCTGGTTGATCGTCAAATAAAAGGTACACAACAGCAAGAAAGTAGAAAGAACAGTATCGATGTTCATTGCCTCATGTCAGTATGCACTCAGCTTTCCATTTACACAAATAATTCACAGAGCTGGTATAATAAAGATGAAGAAACAATGTCAGACTATGACTGCCTTGCGAAGTAAATAATGATAAAAACAAATACTTTTAATTAGTATATGAGAAATAGAATATGTACTAGTAACCAATGTAGCATAGTGATCAGACACTAGATCCTCTGGCGTGACGTCTTTGATTTACGAAGAACTAAAAGCTCTTTGCAGGCATTTTAACAGTGGATGGATAACCGCATTTCCAAGAGGATATCCTCCGACCTCTGACCTGACTTACCCAGCCAGTTATTGAGGGATCTACAAGGTTTCGAACTACGGTGCAGGTCGGCATTTGTCCTATATAAAAGTTATTGCCAGCGACAATGACAGGAGAGAATATCAGGACTGACTGAGGATCGAACCCTGGACCTTTGTGTCATAGCACTTATCCTACTTTTGCACAATTATTCGAAAAATTTATAGCATTTCACGCAGCTGTTGCACAGTAATACAAAACTGAAGCTATTAATAACTGTGTACACCGTAACTCTTCAACCTTCAGTAAATAAATCGTATATGTTCGCCGTCTGCTTGTTACGCAGCAAGTTTGGCTCCTTTCGCATACGAGACTATAAACATAATTAGTTTGCAGTATCTACGTGTTTATATGTGCCATTGTCTCATCGGCTGTGTCTGTACTTTTCCATTTTGTGCTGGATTTGTTTACTTAATGCGACTCCATACAGTTACTATACCAGGTGTACCGGTATGAAATGAGCGTTAAGATACAAATGTGTAGATAGGGAACATTTGTTGTGAACGAGCCTTAATTTTTTTTTGTTTGGTTGGTATGACATCTGTCAAAGATATTGAGTATACATCAAGTCATGGAACAAATAACATCATATATTTTCATCGTGTTAACAATGTCGAATTTTGTACCAGAAAGTGATGATTTGCGGAAAGCATTCATATTTTGTTTTGATTTGAAAAGTGCTGCACAGTCGCATCGAATGCTTGTCGAGGCATATGGTGATCATTCTCTATCAGAAACAACATGCAAAAGATGGTTTCAACGGTTGAGAAATAATGATTTTGATGTAAGAAATGAAGAACGTGGAAGACCAAAAAAGTTCGAAGACGCCGAATTGCAAGCAATATTGACGAAGATGATACTTTGAGTCAGAAGCAAATGGCAGCAATGCTAAATGTTGCACAACAAACAATTTCTGACCGTTTGAAAGCTATGGGAAAGATCCAAAAGTGTGGAAAATGGGTGCCACATGAATTGAATGAAAGACAGATGGAAAACCGAAAAACCGTTTGTCAAATTTTGCTTCAAAGACATGAAAGAAAATCAATTTTGCATCGAATTGTTACTGGCGGTGAAAAATGGATTTATTTTACGAATCCTAAACGGGAAAAATAATGGGTTAATCCGGGACTACCATCAACATCGACTGCAAAACCAGATCGATTCGGCAAGAAGACAGTGCTCTGTGTTTGGTGGGATCAGAAAGGTGTGATGTATCATGAGCTTCTAAAACCCGGTGAAACTGTGAATACTAATCGCTACAGACAACAAATGATCAATTTGAACTACGCGTTGATCGAAAAAAGACCAGAATGGGCCAGAAGACATGGCAAAGTAATTTTTTTGCACGACAATGCACCTGCACACAAAGCAAAACTGGTTCAGGATACAATCAAAACACTTGGCTGGGAGCTGCTACCCCACCCGCCGTATTCACCAGACTTGGCCCCTTCCGACTACCATTTGTTTTCATCAATGGGACACGCATTGGCTGAGGAACACTTCGATTCCTACGAAAAAGCCAAAAATTGGGTGTCTGACTGGTTTGCTTCAAAAGACGAACATTTCTATTGGCGTGGTGTCCACAAATTGCCAGAAAGGTGATCAAAATGTATAGAAAGCAATGGTCAGTACTTTGAATAAAATGTTTTTACTTTTCAATACAAAATTAGTGTTTGATTTTCACAAAAAAAAACGCTCATTTCATACCAGTACACCTGGCAAAGACGCTTCCGAAGTTTTAATTGTATTTATGATTCTTTACAAAAGTGTTATATGTGTGTTCCACCTATCTGCACCACCCCAAATAATCTTTCGTCCAAAAGCAAAATAAAGGAAGTGTATCAAGTGAATGTTGATTAGCTACTACAGCGACTGCCTTTCTTGTAACATTTTTCATTTAAATAGCACTGTGTATTTTTTATTCGGTAATTCACTTCCTTTCCTCAAGACCAGTTCAAACAATATGCCACACTGTTCTATTCACGTAAACATACGACGCCATAAAAAAAGACGTATCTTCGTAACCAACAAAGTTACATGAAAGGGCAATAATGCTCGTCGTGTCCCACTGGTAACTAAACGTTTACTTGATACATTTTTCTTATTTTGCTTCTGAACAAAAGGTTATTTGGGGTTGTTGAGATAAATTGGATATTCCGTACTTTGTGGTAATGTAGTACAAGTAATCCATCCTCCATGCTTGTCTCGTTGTCCCTCTGTATGACGAAGTATGTACTGAGCCAAAGAGCGTCATCCATACCCGTACACGTGATAAAAATGTATGTGTGTTCCACATTTTCTCCTAAACCGCTGGACCGATTTCAACCAAACGTTGTACTTATATCTCTTACAGTACGGCAACACTCGCTGTAGGGATAAGAACCGCCTATCTACAATAGTTCAGAAGATATGACCTCATAAACACTGAGATGCGTGAAAAACTGTTGCATCATGTAAGACGTTTCATTTTATTACTTCTTTGCTATTTACATATTCGCAAAATATGACGGTATGAAGAGACGTCGCCATAATCGCGTTGCAAACACGCAAAAGCAGTTGCGCCCAGTGGGCAGAAACTCTCCGGGATTGAGTGTCGTAATTTGGATACTGTACTTATACATTTGTGCATTGTACATGATTCTTTGGACGACTCTTTCATAATTTCAAAGCTGTTTTCACGTACACATGGGAATGAATTTTTTTATATACTTCACTACAAACAGAGTTACTTTTTTATTTTTCGTTTCTAATAGAAAATTGGCAAAATGAATGTCCGGACAACGCTGGGTTTGTCAGATAGAAGTAAACTAAAAATAGAAACTGACGTTTTCATCGGCTTCAGCTTTACTCAGCTGCTCGCAGCCACGACAGCGACGCAGTCATTTATCCTCTAACCTTATCCGAACTGTTTGGCCTCTACGGGCTCCTTGCGATAGCAGTTAGCAGTAGTTTTCCTCCTCCTACAGTTACTTGTGAAGTTGGCGATAATGTTATGCAAGTTACAACGAACATTTCCGGGTGAGGCGGCGGACTGGTTAGATTACTGGGCATGATGGTCGGTCGACGACGATCCGTGTTCAGTTTCCACTACACTGCTTGCTGTAAATGCAGAGACGGTGCCTTCGAAAAGGACACGCAACGAAGAAACTGAAGAGCCGTAGACGAAGTAAATACCCATATAGCGACACTTAGCCGGCAAAAAAGGACGGCGAAAGTGCACACAACGCTTTCAACAGCAATCCGAGGAGAGGTGACCGTTCTTCCTCAAGAGGCGAAACCAGAGGAGCTAGTGCTGTTGGACTCTGGCTTCCGAAGTGAAGTCGACGTTTTAACTCGTCACAAATCTGTTCCATTGGGTTGGGGTTGGGTTGTTTGGGATAGGTGACCAGACAGCGAGGTCATCGGTCCCATCGGATTAGGGAAGGGCGGGGAAGGAAGTCGGCCGTGCCCTTTCAAAGGAACCATCCCGGCATTTTCCTGGAGCGATTTAGGGAAATCACGGAAAACCTAAATCAGGATGGCCGGACGCGGGATTGAACTTCGTCTTCCCGAAAGCTAGTCCAGTGTGCTAGCCATTGCGCCACCTCGCTCGGTGTTCCATTGGGCACAGGTCGGAACTCCCAGCACGATAGTCCATTTCAGTAATGTTAATGTCCACAAACCGTTGCCTCACAGATGTTACCTTACGACAGTGTGCAGTGACGTACCGATAAATACAATCAACCGCTCCGAACTGTTTCCCTACTGTACCCAATACAAAATGTGAAATTCGAGCATATTCTTCCGCACCTGGTATTTCCTTAAGTGCACAACAAGGGGAGCACACCCTAAATATGGGAAACACCCCAGCACCGTAACACTACCTCTTCCATACTTTACTCCGGCACTACACATGACGGGTAACGTTCTCCAGACGTTTGCGAAACCCAAACTCTTTCAACGAATTGCCACTTGGCAAGGTATGATTCATCCACTCCGAATCACTCATTTCCAGTCATCCACCGTCCAGTGGCGTCGTTCTTCAGAGCACCTCAAGTGCCGCTCAGCACTGACTACAGAAATGTGTGGCTCGTGAGGAACTGCTGGACCACTGCACCCCAACACCTTACACAAAGTTATTGTGCTGGGTGGACTGCTGGTAGCGCTTTTGAATTCACAGGAGTTCTCCGTCGACTTCAGGCGATTTGGTACACTGCACCGCGTATTGCGGCACACTTGTCTTCCGACCACTGGCGGGGCGTGTTCGATGTGATTCTGCGGCAGCTGCGTGAGGAGTGCGCCGCGGCGACAGGAGGTGAGGCAGCGGAAGCCGGCCGTTGCAGTTCGACGGCGAAAGCAAACACATCCTGCAGGAAGCCCGACAGTGCCGCGGCCTACAGTCGAAGCGGATGACAGTGCGGTTGCTGAACGTCAACACTGGGTGTCGCTGGAGCAGCAGACGGTGTTTGCCTCTGTACGTCCATTGGATATGGCAGTTGGGAGAAAGGAAGTGTTTGTGAAAGAATGATTTCGGCTACGACGGGTGGAAGGCTTACAGAAGAGCGACTTCTGTCATTTTGTTGGGCTGACCTTTAAGTCTGTCGTAGCACTGATGAAACGGCGGGCCACTACTGGGCCAGTAATTTGAGGAAACAGTGCTTTGTATAAGACTGATGTATTCTGATGAAATATGGTGGGGCCGCATGGGGCCCGAATATTGTACGGCAATGAATTACCTGAGGAATTGTATTTTATTGGTAAGTTTTTAATGATTCAAGTTGCCTTTCTATGTGTGTTTATCGTGTCACTGTAGACTGTGTATGTTGAGCATGTTGTCTGTCCATGTTTGTTTAATATTGACACGTAGAGGAAGGTGTAAACAGATGAATGACGAACACTACCTTCACTTAACGAAGGTTTATTCAGCACTTCCACATACAAGAGCGCGGAGCGAACTGCCTCTGGCCTGAACACATACGGTATATAAACAGCTACAGAACGTTCCAGTACAATGATTCTTGCCCTTTGTGGATACTTCTAGAATGTACTCGAACCGAAGATAGAAATTAAAATGTTTCACTTCAGGTGAGTTTTGAACACACGACCCTCTATGCAAGAATCTAGTATCATAGCCACTACACTATGGCGACTGAGCTTTTCGGCTTCTTCTACGACAATATGTTAGTTATCGTGGAGTGTCGTCGTGCTACCTTGTTGATTAGTGTGTGATGGTGTAGGTTGTAACGACTACCCCCTTCGTTAAGTTAATCTTACTGGGGGTCAGTATTTATATTGGATTGTGGGGCGATAGTTTATTCTCCTTGAGTTTCATGTTACTGTATCTGGTGTTGAGTAATTTGGAAAACTGAGTATTAACTCCTTGCTTGTTTAGTCTTATGCATGCGCTATGGTAATTGTAAGGTTGATACTGTTAATAAAATTAAATTACAGTTGGTTAACAGTCCACTCCTGCACGAACCCCGCCCAATATCCATTACCCCTGAGAGCCTTCGTCACAACAACCACCCTCCGATTGCTCGACGGTCCCTGTTCCTCAGTACACGAGGTCTGGTAGGTCTTGGTTTAGCTGCGGTTGTTACTCCGCGTTTCCATATCATAATCAACAGTCGGCATCACCAACTTTAGAAGCGTTGAAATGTCCCTTATGGATTTCCTACTCAGGTAAACATCCAACGCTAGTCCACGTTCGAAGTTGCTGATCTTTCCTGATCGACCGAGTCTGGCGTCACTGTTCCTCTACTGAGAGTATCTCCCCCTCTCCTATTATATTGGCGGGTCTCCCTCTCGTAACATGTGGAGGTAAATTCCGCATTACATAGGGGTGTCCGGACACTTTTGATCAGATAGTGCGTGTATAATTATCTTTTGCATTAAGCTCAATCTGCCTTCAATTTTTTTGTTATTTCTATATAACCCCCCCCCCTCCCTCTCTCTCTCTCTCTCTCTCTCTCTCTCTCTCTCTCTCTCTCTCTCTCTCTCTCTCTCTCTCTCTCTACACAAGCCAAGAAGAAGACCTACATGGATGGTCATCTGAGCTGCATTAGGGAGAATATGCAGAAATGTTTTCAGCACTGTAGGGAAGGAATGCAGTCATGTGTGTATAATCGATAGTGAGTAGTTTATGCAGTGTAATTTACTATGTGAAGTATAAAGTGTTTACTCTTTACTGCTTAATGTCTTTGCATTACTGTAACGAAGTGGAGTTTAGCGAAATATGTTTTGTAGAATTGCAACTGTGTGCTTAAATAATTTATTAAATATGTTTGTTTATGTATGAAAAACTGCAATGTAAAAAACTGGTTCATACTTAGGGATTTTGTAGTATAAAAGACATAGTTATTCCCCTACGCTACGGAAGTGGTGTGGAGCGAGCTAAAAGGTGGAATTGGCGCTCAATCTGGGCGGCAAGCGAGAGAGTACAGTAGGCATGGCAGTAGCCAGCAGCCGACCAGTCAACATCGCAGGTGCAGAGCGAGGCATCCAGTATCTAATTTGAGATGGAATGGCCTCGGGTGCTATTCTGGCTGTAAAATGGTGCTTTTACATTGGAAATGGCTCTAAAAATGGTATTCACGTCGCCAAGAAGAACTAAATAGAGCATATTACTGCCAAAGGAGAGACCAGGTAGCCGCCACGTGCTCGCCACCACCACTATTGCGCCACCACTTCTTCAGATTCGAGAGGTTAGAACTGTATAACAGCATGAACCAGAGTGTTTCTGTGATTTAATGTGCAATTATAATTCAAATATTGCTGAACTTTGTGTTCGAACCATGAATTTACTCCTTTCATGGTACCTAACAGGGTCCTCTCTTCAAAATTACTAAACACCGGGTACCTATCCTGTGTGTGAAAACTGATAATAATCTGTGTTATTTGCTTATGCCTAATTTCTGAATGCAAAAACATATAAATGTGGACAGTCAGATTAATGGTTTCATTGAAATCAAGGGACTCACTTACTAATGAATTTATAAAAATCTCTAATGTGTTTTGATTTTCTTCTATCTTACAAATATCAGTGCTTTAATGTTCACTGGTATAAAAGTTGTCAGCGAAAATCACTTGCTTCCCAAGTGATGTTATAAAGTATTTGGTTTTGATGCTATTTGAAGTTGAACTTTTACTTGAAGTCATTTCTGAAGTTGTAGAGAGTATCGTCAGCGCAGATAATGTTAAACCTTTGCAAGATAAATGATCTTAAGTGGGGCAGTAATTCAGCTTTTTTCATAATTCAAAATATTTCTGGTATGTATACAGTGTTATCTTATTGCATTTGTGATGTGTATATATGTGTTAGTCAAACTTTAATTCTTAACAGATGCCACTTAGTCTTGTGTATGCCCTAGGGAACAACTCGTGTGCCAAATTTGTGAAAGGTAGAAGTGAAGATTTTGGTTAACAGGGATAAAGTCTCTTTTCCATTTCTGTGATTGCTTAACTATGCAGTTGATAACTACTGTTGCCCGCTGTGTAGTTCGTCTGGCTATTGTAGGTGTTCACTGCACTTGATTAAAAAAGGATTTATGAAAATTACTTTTGCTAGAGTAAAGATTTATTCATTAAAATAATGTTTCCACATTATTATGCCTAATTAGGCTGGCGACCGTTTTATATTTTATTTACAAGAACTCTGTTATTGTTACTGTAATTTCTTACAAAATTTTAGTCTCTCTGTTGTCTACCAACGGCTACTATTACGAACTTCATGTTCGATTCCCTCTGCCTGTTAGGTGATACACGGTCAAACTTTCAAAAATCCTCTCAGAGGGTAAAATTTACTCCAAGTTTAAACCAAATTTGGTAATCATTAATACGCGATAGTGTTATATGTGGACTCAAATGATACCTATTTTGAAGGCGATCACAACTGAATGAACATATTTGCATGTCTCGCTACTGCCGAATCATACCACTCTTTGGTGTGCTGCTCGTCCCCTGAGTTGAATGATTTCGCTGAAACGTGTCAAAACATAAGGACACAGTTCAGGGTCGAAAAGCACCGACGTCTAATATGCCACAACACAGCCCAACTGTAATGCAAGCAGTACCGGTTCTTTTGTTTCGAGGTAGTGCTTATATACGCGCTGACCAAATCATCGGCCTCCGGAAGATTTGCACGTGCGCTTCTGTGACCACAAAGATCACGCACTCCCCTTGTCAGGGAGCGACAGTCATCATGTAGTGGAATGACGTACATGTCCAGCAAATGATCGGCGCCGTAACCCTTTGGACGGAACACAGTTGCTGTAGCGGAAACGCCTAAGGGAGGACCAGTCGTTTATTTCATGCGGCCCACGAAGCTCAAGTCAACTGGTTTATGAAATTTAACAGCTATCTCTTGTTCTCGCTCTTACACAAGCATTTCAGAAATGCGCTGTAAAAAATAAGAAGCATGAACAGCCCTAACTGGCAATACGGTTCCCTGTACAGTACAAAACTTAGCAAATTCTTCGTCTACAACTCACCGGTAGCAAACATCTTCTCACTTGTTTCTTATTTTCTTTTCAGTTACTACCTGTTTACATTAAATTTTTGCGTGTTACTTCCACACCACGACGGTTTATCCCTGCAGCAATACTAAACAGTATTTCATTGAATGTGTCAGTGGACAAACCTCACATTAATATGAAAATGTTGAAGCTGAAGGTCGCGTTTTACAGTACTGTAATCACATAACTTTCTGACGCCATACATTTTAATCTGAAACGGAGAGACAGCATGCATTTCACGAGTCATGGCTGTGTAAATATTTCATTTCCGGCCCGCAGTGCAAATTTCAGCACCTGCGTATGTGAGAGGTTAGCTCAGTCAACGTGAGACTGTCGTGTCGGCACGCTGAACTACCGAAAGGAAATTGGTGACATACAAGACACAACACAAATTTATCATAGCGTGTAAACTATTAGCTTTTTTTTGCACTCTCAATATCGTGCCTAATTTATTACAACATTAAAAGGAAATTACACAAATGTGAGACGTTAAAATGGTAAGTTTGGAGAGAACTTTGTGATATTTGTATGTGTATTGCACCCCCGTCAATCCAGAAAGTTTCGAGACTGGGTTAGTAAAAACTAGCCAAAAGTTAAGATCACAGCTTCAGTGTTCCAGGTATTCTACATTGCCTCTCCTCAGTTAAGTACAACGTTCAGAAGATTCATTCAACTACGTGAGTGTCGCAAACCTCTTTCTTTGGGCTTCTTTTCAACTAGCGCGTTTCATTGCTTGAATGTCGATTATGTAGTCAGAGCGCTGACGCTTCATGTAAATTTCTGCACTTTGTCGTTTTGTGGTAGGTTCGTACTGATAATACCAAGTCTCGTCACTCGTGATGATTTTTTCCAGAAAATAATTGCCCGTTTTTTACTTTTTAATCAAGTCACAGCTGACATCCACGCATCATCGTTTTAGTTCGGCAGTTAAAGTGTGCGGTAGATTCTCTGTACGTGCATTTCTGCAAAACACTCTGGAGAATGCACCGAACACTTAATTTAGAAGTGTTGCTCAATTGCGGACAACGTTGACACACTACGGCCGCACGTCCACTACTCAACACTGCCAGGGTCGAATGCACATCTGTTGTTTACAGTTGTTAGTTCACGCTGCTACCGTAGTTACTGCGATGACGTCGCTTTCACGCCAGGAATAAACTCAGCCTCCGAACAGTTTGGACACATGGTGTATGTATTCTATGGACATCCTGCATCATATACTTCTCAAATACGAATGTGCCCAAGCAGGACCCAGCAAAGCACTTAGAAGTTGGTTGGCCTGACTCTGAACCCACGTTTCTTTCATTCTTTTGCTAATAGCTCGTTTCTTCGCTTTAGACCAACTTCCCCGGTCTTCTTCCTCAATTTTTCTTCTTTCTCAACTTGTCATTGTTGACCTTTCGGTGGAAAAATTTTCCCAGCCAACGTTAGATCAATTTCCCGCTATTAATTTCATAATCTCATTTTTGGCTTTACGTCTGCTGTCATAAAATTCAACTACTTGTTTTTTAAGTCTGTCTGCTTTCCTTAGCTTGATTCGGTCGTAAAACTGTAATCTGCTTTTTCTAATGACAATGTGAATATTTGCACGCTGTTTAAGGTCTTGGTTGCTTCTTGGCATGAACATGTTGCCTGTGTATTTTATTTGAGACTATTTTCCGTACATTTCGTCCACTTTTTTAAATATTTATGTTCCTGCTCAAAGTTAGCATTTCTGCAGCACACAGAAATTCTTGTTTAGTGATGGAATTCTAATATTTCAGTTCACTGTGTTTGTACACGCACATTGTGTTAATCTTGTCGTCGTCGTCGTCGTCTTCAGTCCGAAGACGGATTCGCCGCAGCTCTCCACACTAGTGTATCCTGTGAAAGCGTCTTCATGTCTGAATAACTGCTGCAACCTACCTCTATCCGACCCCGCTTACTGCAGTGAAGCCTTGGTCTCCCTCTACAATTTTTAATCCCGACATTTCCCCCCAACACCACACTGGTGATTCATTGATGCCTCAGGATGCGTCCTATTAATTGATGCCTTCCTTTGACCGAGTTGTGCAGTAAACTACTTTACTGCTCAATTCGATTCAGTACCTCTCCATTACTTACGTGATCCATCTAATCTTCGACATGTTTCTGGACTACCACATTTTGAAAACTTTTATTCTCTTTTTTAAACACTGCTTATTGTCTATGCTTCTCTTTTGTACATTTCAGTCACAATAAGGTTCCGTAATATTTAAATTTGTGTGTTACATTATTTCTCTTTTTCAGAAACTCTTTTCTTGCTATTGTCAGCCTACATTTTTTTATCGTTTCTACTTCGTGCTGCCCAAATAACAAACGTTATGCTTTTAATGTGTCATATTGCAATTCCCTCAGCATCACCTGATTTCATATCTGCACTCCATTAACCTTGTTTTTCTTTCCAAGATGTTAATCTTACTACCTTTTTTGACGACACTATGCATTGCGTTCAACTGAACTTCCAAGTCATTTACAGTCTGTAACGGAATCGCAATGTCATCGGCAAAAGTTAAGGTTTGTTGGTGCACTGCCGGTTTATAGCGTCCAACGGGCACGATGGACACTATGAATCGGTAGCGCAAAAGTGCACTGTTCAATCAACAAATACGCCGGGAGAAGCTGAAGAATCATTATCAATGTCTGTATTGATTCTTTTTAAACTGTAATCCCCTCTCCAAATTTATCTTTAGTTTCCTTTACTGCCTGCTCGATGTACACGTTGAATAACATCGGGGAGAGCCTACAACATTCTCTCACACTACTGCTTCCCTTTCATGTTGTCCTATTGTTGCGACGGCAGTTTGGTTTCTGTACGACTTGTAGATAACCTTTAGCCTCGTGTATTTTATGACAGATGCCTTCAGAATTACAAGGAGTTTTATCGTCAACACTGTCGAAAGCGTTTTTTCTAAATCTAGAAATACTATAAATGTGTCTTAATTTAAAACTTTGATTAAATGCAGTAGGCCTATATCGAATGATTAAAACAAAATACTTCATCTGCCTAACTAATACTTCACTTGATCTCTTAAATGTTGTTGAGTTCAACTTTCTCATTTTACTAGCCGTAACAATGAAAGTAATACTACGCAATCTAGACTTAAGAGAGAGCAATTACAGAACAGACGTTTTTATTTGCAGTCATCGGACTTCATCCACACATCCTGCCGTTTATATATTAAAATAAAAAAGTACATGGTAATATGTGACCAACAGCTAACTCACCCCCCCCCCCCCACACACACACACAAAATCTCGCTCGCGCGCGCGCGCGCGCGCGCGCGCGCACTTACGTCGCTTTTAATATTATATAACCACTCATATTAGGGAAGCGTGGAAGTGTATACCTTTCTTTTATAATGAAATTACAAACCCTGTATCATGAGAGTCATAAAATACCAGACTCTCGTGTCAATTTCCGAAATGAAATACTTCATCGCAAGGATAGATGATCTACCCGTCAAAATAAACTGCATCAACTATTCGCATGGACGTATTTCCTGGAGGATGAAAGTTACGCCAAGTTGTATCGTTTCAGTCGTAGCGGCATCTCTGCGTATATCAGCAGAATTCCCCAGAAAACATTACGTGCCGCCAACGCTGTAAATGCTAATGCTATTACCCATTACAGATATAAAAAATTAGCCCCGCGATAGTAGCAGCATTAATCCGCCACAGGGTAAACTGCGATGCATTTTGTAGTGCCCATCAAGTTTTCCGAGGGAAATCCCTCACAGCGGGCAGATTCGCCTAATAAGCCCGTGACAGCTACATTTGTCGGACAAGATACTACTCATTAATCATTTGCTCGTTTTGTTTGTTCGGTGCATCTGTGCGGAGTTACTTGCCAGGATTAAACATCATTACACATTCGCAGTGTGAAACGAAACAATCACGAATTACAGAGACGTATTTCGTCCGCAGACGGCTTCATATTAACTTACGGCAACAACTCTAAAACAATACACACGTCGTACAGATATGCTCAAAGATGTGGAAAAAGTAAATATATATCGTGAATTAGGCGATGATAGAAAAGTCGCGGGGATATGCTGGTGTTTCAATGGAAATGCTAATGCTGAAAGAAACGTCTAACGGACTTGCAAAATTATTTGCACAATGTCCACGGAGGAGCACAATTCATTAAAACTGGGGAAAATACTCTACTCGTTTCAGTTCAAAAGACTGGGCACAGGAAACATTTACAGATGTAGTCCGCAAGCTACTAGGCGTAGCAGATTTATTGATTTCCTATCGTATTCCAAACTACCTGTACTTGCCCTAGTCCCTATTACGTTATGCTCAAGATATAAGACGGGCGCTCAATAAGTAATGCAATACATTTTTTTTCTGAAAGCAGGTTGGTTATATTATAGAACCGTATTTTTCCACATAATCTCCCTCACGCTCCTTTCTGGGAGGGCCTGTATGCCTGCAGGGTACCACTCCGCTGGTCGACGTCGTGCTGCATCAGTAACCACCTTATCATCCACGTACTGCTTCCCGCGGAGCGCATCCTTCATTGGACCACACACATGGGAGTTAGAAGGTGCGAGATACAGGCTGTTGGGAGACGAGAAGGAGCAGTCCAGTGAAGTTTTGTGAGCTGTTTTCGGATGCGCAGACATTTATGAGGCCTCGTGTTGTCATGGAGAAGGAAAAATTTGTTTGCAATGTTTCTATAAGGTGAGGTTCAGCAGCCGTAAAGTATTTTATAAAATACATTTTAACAGTCAGCTGTTTACTTGTCTCATTAGTCATCTACCGGTTTCGATTATTAACCATTATCCAGGATTTAGGTTCCAAAGGCTAGTTACAAGCAACCCATACTCCTTTGAAGCGGAACAAGATCGAAATCATCCAGTGCAATTGTACCAACTATTTGTCTTAGAATTCTGACCGTCATGTCAAGCAGACAGACATCTCTGCTTGACGTAAGATGTGACAGTATTCTAAGAACAATTGTTTGTACAACTGCACTGGAGAGTTACGATATTGTTCAGCTTCAAAGGAATATGGGTTGCTTTTAAGTAATCTGTTGTATCCTACATCGTGGACGATTGTTAATAACTGAAACCGTAAATTATTAATTAGAGAAATAAACGGCAGATCGTTAAAATCCATTTTACAAAAAATTAGTTTGCATTTTTGTGGCGACGAAAACGCTGGAGTCTTTCTTCAATTTCCGTAGTGTGTGTGCGGCCGACCGCCACAGGATACATCGGATAGGTTTGTGCGAACTTGCTGCGATAACAAACGCGTCGCTCAACGACTCACCGTGTTTTTATTTATGGCCAGGTCTCCGTGGACGTTCTGCAAGCGCCTATGAACATCTGCGGTGCTCTGGTTATCCGCCGTAAGAAACTCAATGACAGCTCTCTGCTTGGAACGCACCTCCGTTACAGACACCATTTTGAAGGCTGCGTACAGCGCCGCCACCTATCGGAACTACATGAAACTATAGGGGCTGAAGCGGGAATATTCCACGAAGTCCCACAACAAATTCCGCATTTTAAAATCTAAACTGGCCGAGAAAAATAGGTGTTGCATGACACACTGAATGCCCCTCGTAGAAACGTACGACGATGGCTGTGCAACAATCGCCATCTTCTTTGTGACTAAGGAAAGGTGGAAGAGTCGTTGTTTTAGCTGTCAGGACGGCGTTCAACTCTTCCACCTGCGTATTGTGGGTTCGATGGATTGGCGAGGGCTACCAGAGTCCATCAAAGGCAAAAGGTTGCTGCAGGAAGACAGATGGCGCGCGTGTAAACTATTTATTTCTTGAACAAGCTACAGGTACGCCCTCTCGTCCAGAGGCGCAGCCTTGCGCCTATCCACAGAGCGAAGCTGCGCAGTGGTCAAGCACACTGGACTCGCATTCGGGAGGGCGACGGTTCATGCCCCTGTGCGGCCATCCAGGTATCCCTAAATATCTCCAGTCAAGTATCGGAAAGGTTCCGTTGAAAAGGGCATGGTCAATTTCCTTCCCCATCTTTTCGTAATTCCGGCTTGTTCTCCTACTCTAATGACCGCGCTGTTGATAGGAGATTAAACTGTGATCTTCCTTCCTTCCTTCGTTGCGTCGATCCCACGGCCATCCGCGGAGAAGCGTTTTAGTGAAGTCACCAATAGCCGCTACTCAAATGAAACTACAGGCTTCCAGAGACCTTTCCAGGTCTCTCATAGCTATGACGTATATATGCATACAAGTGACGAATGAAAACAAAATTCATTTGTCGCTTCAGTCTGCATATATACATAATACTTGCTACACTCACAGGGGGGACCATACGGCAATTGTATTTTTTATTTTTTATATTTACGAAGTTGTGAACTCAAATATACCTCTTCCAAAGTATTTCGACGCAACTCTAAAACATTCTCGAGAAAATCGACATAGAAGTTTTCCAACCATCTTTAGTACGTTAAAGTAAGGCACATTTTTCCGACGAGCAGTGTGGCTCCGTGGTACAGTGGTCGCTCGTTGTGTTGGGAGCCTGTGCTCCATTCCAGGTGAAATCACATTTTTAAACAATGGTGCCTGTTGTACGAGAATTTCCTTGGAGCGTATACACACCGATAAGCCAGAACATTATGACCACGTACCTAATAGCAGGTAAGTCCAACTTTGGCACGAATAACAGCGGCGACGCGTAGTGGTACGGAAGCGAAGAGGCGTTGCGAGGTCGCTGGAGGGAGTCGGCGCGACAACTGCAATTACAAATCACACAGTTCCCTACATTCCGCGGAGGGGGAGCAGATGAGCTCTGACGCAACGTTCAGTTACATGCCAGGTGTTTTCGATCGGTTTCAGATCTGGCGAGTTGGAGGGGAAGACCATCAATTGGAACACGACGCTGTCATCCTCGAATCACTCCACCACAATCCTGGCCTTGTGACATTGCTTATTATTTTGTTGAAAAATGTCACTGCCGCCGGGAAAAATTATCGTCATGAGGAGGTGTACGCGGTCTGCAATCAGTGTACGATACTTCTTGGGTGTCATGCTGCCTTGCGCGAGGCCCACTGAACCCATGGATGTCCACTTGAATATTCCCCAGAGAATAATGGAGTCTCCGCCAGCTTGTCTCCAGCCAGTACAGGCACCGAGGAGCTGTTTCCCTGGAAGACGACGGATTCGCGGCCTCCCATCGGCATGATGAAGAAGGTGTCGGGGTTCATCAGACCGTGCAACGCTCTGCCACTGCGCCAACGTCCAGTGCCGATGTTTGCCGATTTAGTGGTGTTAACATTGGCACATGCATGGGTGGTCGGCCACAGAAGCTCACCGTTAGGAGCCTTCAGTGCATTGTGTGTTCACACACACACACACACACACACACACACACACACACACACACAACTTGTACTCTGCCCAGCGTTAAAGTCTGATGTCAGTTCCGCCACAGTTCGCCGCCTGTCCTGTGTTACCACTCTTCTCGGCCTACGACGTCCGACAACTGTAATGAGCGGTACCGCGCAACCCCACGATGTCTGGACGTGGTTTAAACTTTCTTTCGCCAAGTGTTGAAGACACTCGCCACAGCACTCCTGGAACACAAAACAAGCCGTGCATCCGGCCCATCATAATCTACACTTGGTCAAACTCAAGATAGCTCGCGCTCTCCCCATTCGACACACGAACAACACGCTCAAAATGTTTCAAATGGCTCTGAGCACTATGGGACTTAACATCTGGGGTCATCAGTCCCCTAGAACTTAGAACTACTTAAACCTAACTAACCTAAGGACATCACAAACATCCATGCCCGAGGCAGGATTCGAACCTGCGACCGTAGCGGTCGCGCGGTTCCAGACTGTAGCGCCTAAAACCGCTCGGCCACCCCGGCCGGCGAACAACACGCTCACTTATACTCCATGTACCGTGCGTGTCTGATGAGGAGTCATTCCTCGCCAGGCGACATGTCCGAAAGAACAAAAAAAATGGCTCTGAGCACTATGGGACTAAACATCTATGGTCATCAGTCCCCTAGAGCTTAGAACTACTTAAACCTAACTATCCTAAGGACAGCACACAACACCCAGTCATCACGAGGCAGAGAATATCCCTGACCTCCCCGGGAACCCGGGCGCGGGAAGCGAGAACGCTACCGCACGACCACGAGCTGCGGGCCGGAAAGAACAGATACCATCTCCATATAGTTAAGGCTAACCGGCCATTGACCTCCTCCTTCCTCTTCAGTGCGGTTGCACACGCATTGCCCAAACTCTTACTGGACTGGGTAAGATGGTCTGCCGCGAGTAATGAGTGTAGTGGGCAAGGGCACAACGAATGTAGTGTGTGGACATTAAGCTGGGAATATGGGTCTCACGTAGAGCGTGCAAGGGATACATTCCTGCAGTCGCACTATCCTCTGTGCCCTCGGTGGCTCAGATGGATAAAGCGTCTGCCATGTAAGCACGAGATCCCGAGTTCGAATCCCGGTTGGGGCACACATTTTCAACTGTCCCCGTTGATGTATATCAACGCCTATCGGCAGCTTAGAGTATTGATTTAATTATCATTTCATTCTAGAGAGTTGCATGGTCACCGATGGTATATGTTCTTCCGGACAAGTCCGATGATACCATCTTTCGGAGATGTCCGAAAGAACAGATACCATCTCCATACGTTCTTCGTTTGGATTCCTGAATCCAACAAAGGTAGCTTTTGCTCACCTAGCTCAAATTTATAATTTCCGGAAAAGGCACATTTTAACCCGCAAAAAGCATTTCAACAAGTGTAATCAAAGACCTCACAGATGTCTATGCATTACTTGCATTTTAGCGCTTGCAAGTGCTTGGAACCGCGCGAGCTGGGACCTGATCGACTAACTTCAATGTTAAATAACTAGGTAACGGTGCAATGTATCGAATTTTTATCTTACCTGTTATTCCTCAGCACAACCTCCCCTGCAACACCTTTACAAGCTCTTCAGACTGTTTCTGACCATCCTATATTGCACACAAAAATCCAGTTTTCATTCCAAACGCAAATTCTTTATTACCTTTTATAAAAGATTGTTAATCAAGATTCTATAATTAAAAATTACAAATTGATTTTTTCAATCTTTTGGTATTCTACGCTTCACATAAATGCTCATGGAACATGCACCTTTGTTTAAAATTTTGATTTCGTCCCGCGTCAGGCGTATACCGTAGCGCACAGCCACACTGCTTGTCGAAAGAACACCGCCTTATTTTATTTCAGCATGTTAATAATAGTCGGAAAGTTTCAATGTCTATTCTATCTAATATTTTTCGGGATTGTATGGGACTGCTTTGGGAAAAGTATATATGATTTCTGAAGTTCACGTAACACAAACATGAAAAATTCTATAAATCTGATTGCCGTATGGTTCCCTTGTCAGTGCAGGAACAACATGCCAGGGGCGCTGCAGCAAACACTCTTGCTGGAAGTAGTTGATTGCTCGTGTAATAGGCGATAGCCCGCTGGCTTGTCTTGGCCCGTGACGTCACGCCGCTGAGTGCTGACCCCGACATCTCACTTCAGGTCACGTTATGTGCCGTGGTGGGCCGACGTCAGCTACTAGCAGGCGGGGCCACACACTGGGGCTGGGCACGGGCGAAAGATTTTTCATTCGGCCGATCACAGAATGGTTTTTGTTGTTGTTGTTGTGGTGGTGGTGGTGGTGGTGGTGGTGGTGGTGGTGCTGCTGTAGTAGTCTTCAGTCTGAAGACTTTTGATGCAGCTCTCCATGCTATTCTATCCTGTGCGAGACTCTCTATCTCCGATAACTTACTGCAAGCTACATCCTTCTGAATCCGCTTACCTTATTATCTCTTGCCCTACCTTTACGATTTTTACTCCCCACACTTCCCTCCAATACTAAACTGGTGATGCCTTGAGGTCTCTGAATGTGTCTCATGAACTGATCCCTTCTTTTGGTCAGGCTGTGTCACAAAATCGGTATGTTACTATAATGGTGGTGTTTAGAAAAATAAAATCTGCAGCGAGACACAAAATTATCGGCCGAGAGGGTGACACACATACAATGTTGCAGTGCATGTGTTGCTATCAGCTGGGCAATTTAATTACATTTTCGGAGAACAATGCAAGGGAACAACAGTGTGGATTGAAGTTGTCGACTTACGCTTCAAAATTCAAATAACCAAAATCGAACTTTCTAATACTAACAATATCTTGAATTCCTTACAATATGTTGCATTTCGAATACGTACTTACATTAAGGTAAGCACGCGTTTTCAGTACTTCATCACTAAAGAAGTTCTGATACTTAACATGACATTAAATAATGTCAAGTGACGTACCAAATACTTTGAACGACCGACAGTGTATGGACGCCCTAGGCTACGCCTTCCTGACGTAATGTGTGAAGAGATCCTTGTCATGGCGCCGTTATCAATGGACCCGTATAACGTGTGGTGATAACTGCTTCTGCATTACGGCACGTACCAGCCACTGCTTTTGATCCATGTCCTCATAACATTCGTAATATGGCACCAAACACGGCCAAGGTGCTTGATGCGTACCGATAAGAGCTGAAACAGCCATAAACTCAGCGTACTCAAGCAGAACTGTATCCATTACCCGACCAACAGCACTTCACGACGAGCCATCAACAGGACATTACATCAGGAACAAAAGTTCGCGGTTATGTCATTCGTCGGCCATTGTCGACGTCGTCACCACAGGAAGACGTTTGTTTTACCTCGTCAGTAAATTGTTTGAACTTCGCGCATGTTTAAACGACAACAGTATCGAATTATTAAAAAGTAACCAAAAAAGAAAACTAGAGTATGGTTGGTTCAAATGGCTCTGAAACTGGAGTATGGTTGGTTCAAATGGCTCTGAGCACTATGGGACTTAACATCTATGGGACTTATCATCTCAGGTCATCAGACCCTAGAACTTAGAACTACTGAAACCTAACTAACCTAAGGACATCATACACATCCATGCCCGAGGCAGGATTCGAACCTGCGAACTTAGCGGTCGCGCGGTTCCAGACTGATGCGCCTAGAACCGCTCGGCCACACCGGCCGGCCTGGAGTATGGCATTCACTTGTTCGTTTTCAGAAAGAACCAATGCAATAAATAAAAACCAATAAAATACACGAAAACTAGAATTCTGCAACTCTTCCTCTGAGGGCATTGACTACGCAAGCTGCAGTAGACGCGACCAAAAAGCAGCGTATTAACGGCAGAAAGCAGAGAAAACCCGTGTTACCCTTTATCTGGTGCTTTCATTCGAGCGGGAGTGAATCCAGCCCATCAGAACTGAAACTAATCACGTCAACAAAATGTACATTACGAAGCTCAACAATCTGCTACCACCGATGAATTGCAAGTACGAAGGGCGTTCAATAATTAATGCAACATATTTCTTTCTGAAGCCAAGTTGGTTTCGTTCAGGATTCCAATACGCCATATTATTCCCTTTATTTGGCTACAAAACCTATTTTTAACTTAATTTCCATCCAATGCGACGGCTTTCCGCCACCTTAGAGGGAGGGCCCTTATGTCCGCATGGTACCACTCTACTGGTCGATGTCGCAGCCAATGTCTCGCTGCATCAGCAACGTTCCTATCATCCACGTATTGCTTCCTGCGGAGTGCATCCTTCAGTGGGGAACTTCAATTCCGCACAGTTGGTCCTTCGTTGCTCTTTATGGTCTTCTGTTAGGCGACGAGGAACCCAGAGGGCACACAACGTTGCGTACCCCAAACGGTGGACGAATGTGTCAGCACTACCAACATTGTTGTTGTTGTTGTTGCTGTTTTCAGTCCTGAGACTGGTTTGATGCAGCTCTCCATGCTACTCTATCCTGTGCAAGCTGCTTCATCTCCCAGTACCTACTGCAACCTACATCCTCCTGAATCTTTTTAGTGTATTCATCTCTTGGTCTCCCTCTGCGATTTTTTACCCTCCACGCTGCCCTCCAGTACTAAGTTGGTGATCCCTTGATGCCTCAGAATATGCCCTACCAACCGATCCCTTCTTCTAGTCAAGTTGTGCCACAAATTTCTCTCCAATTCTATTCAATACCTCCTCATTAGTTATGTGGTCTACCCATCTAATCTTCAACATTCTTCTGTAGCACCACATTTCGAAAGCTTCTATTCTCTTCTTGTCCAAACTAGTTATCGTCCATGTTTCACTTCCATACATGGCTACATCCATACAAATACTTTCAGAAACGACTTCCTGACACTTAAATCAATACTCGATGTTAACAAATTTATCTTCTTCAGAAACACTTTGTTCGCCTTAGCCAGTCTACATTTTATATCCTATCTGCTTCGACATCATCAGTTATTTTGCTCCCCAAATAGCAATACTCATTTACTACTTTAAGCGTCTCATTTCCTAATCTAATTCCCGCAGCATCACCCGATTTAATTCTACTACATTCCATTATTCTCGTTTCGCTTTTGTTGATGTTCATCTACCAACATAGGCGTCCAGTTTTGTTGCACCCAAAATTCTACGAAATATTGCATTTATTCTATATCGAATTTTGGAGTTCTGGTCCGTTATAATGCACTGAAAATCACTGTAATTATCTGATTGTGCTTGTGATCCGTCGATCAGCTCGAATGAGTGTCCGCACGTTCCACGTTACAGGAGTCACTGCTGTGTGCGGCCGGCCGACACGCGACCTTGTTGCAATAATGACGGACGCTTTCCAAACGACTCACTGTGCTTTTATTCACTGAAGGGTCTCCGTACACTTTCTGCAAGTGCCTATGAATATCTGCGATGCTCTGGTTTTCCGCCAAAAGAAATTCAGTGACAGCTCTCTGCTTGGAACGCACGTCCGTTACAGACGCTATTTAATAGGATACGTATAGCGCCGCCACCTACTGAAACTTCATGAAACTATAGCGCCTGAAGGGTAATATTTCATGATGTTACACAGCAAATTCCGCATTTTTCAACCAAAACTGGTCGAGAAAAACAAGTTGCATTACCTAACGAAAATGGTTCAAACGGCTCTGAGGGTGCAAAAAAGGGCAGCTCGTTTTGTATTATCACGTAATAGGGGAGAGAGTGTAGCAGATATGATACGCGAATTGGGATGGAAGTCATTAAAGCAAAGACGTTTTTCGTCGCGGCGAGATCTATTTACGAAATTTCAGTCACCAACTTTCTCTTCCGAATGCGAAAACATTTTGTTGAGCCCAACCTACATAGGTAGGAATGATCATCAAAATAAAATAAGAGAAATGAGAGCTCGAACAGAAAGGTTTAGGTGTTCGTTTTTCCCGCGCGCTGTTCGGGAGTGGAATGGTAGAGATATAGTATGATTGTGGTTCGATGAACCCTCTGCCAAGCACTTCAATGTGAATTGCAGAGTTGTCATGTAGATGTAGATGTAGAGCACTATGGGACTAAATATCTGAGGTCATCAGTCCCCTAGAACGTAGAACTACTTGAACCTAACTAACCTAAGGACATCACACACATCCATGCCCGAGGCAGGATTCGAACCTGCGACCGTAGCAGTCGCGCGGTTCCGGGCTGAAGCGCCTAGAACCGCTCGGCCATCTCGGGTCGGCTATTACCTAACGAACGCTCCCGTATGTATAACGCTAGCAACCAAATCTGAAGTGGAGGTAGAGAGAGCTATCTATTGTATCAACCTACTTAACAATCGCTGAAGCGCGAGAGAGTCCGGCGCCTCTGAAATCTACTCTACTGCGTGACAAAATAAGGATTCGTTGTTGTATGAAAAAGAGCTCCGATGGCAAGAAGAAAAGACCGAAAGTCGGAAGGAAAAGTCTGTATAGGAAGGGCTATATACGCGAATGGAACGCGAAAACAACATTATGCAAAGTGTAGTGTTAGTGGATGAAGATGAGATGGGAGGTACGATGTTAGGAGCAAAAATTGACATTGTACTGAAAGACCTAAGTGGAAGTACGGCACCTGGAACAGATGACATTCCCTCAGCATTACTGAGATCCTTGGGAGAACCAGCCATGACGACTACCTGGTACGCAAGGTCTACGATATTGACAAAATATTCTCACAGACTTCGAGAACAATGTAATAATTTCAGTTTCAAAGAAAGCAGGTGCTGAGAGGGAAGAATATTGCCGACCCATCAGTTCATCATATCATGGCCGCGAAATATTGGCACGAATAACCAACTGAAGGATGGAAGAAGAAGCTGTCCTAATGGAAGGTATGGGTTCCGGAGAATGCAGAAACACCACAGAAAAATCTAGTACTGCATATTATCGTATTAGCTTAGAAAATAGGCTGAAGAAATGAAAACTCACGTATCATTTGTAGATTAAAAAAAAATCTTTTAACTGTTCTGGGTGGAACACAATCTTCGAAATTCTGAAGGTATGAGGGATAAGGTCACGGGAAGCGAAAGGTTGAAAGGTGGCTACACTGTGCCACTGCGCCAGAGAGTGCGCCAAAGAGTACTATTAAGCCGCCTCCACAGTGCGTGTTAAGAGATCGTAGAAGTCAGTGCTAGTAGAGAGCTCGTAGAGGGCAGTATGTGTTAAGAGTTCGTGTCGAGATGTGCTAGTGGGCACTGCTTGTCGTGAAGTCGGAGTGAGATGTGGTAGTAAAGAGTGTTGTTCCATGTTTTATGCAGTTATTTGATGGGAGAGATAGCAGATGTTATTGTAATGAGTGCATTTCGTCAATATATATGAAGGTAAAAACTACAATGTTCTTTTATTAATTGTGTATCTGAAATAATGCATCACTACAGGTTCAGTCAACAAAGCATCTGGTTTGTGTTCTTGTATTAGAGTGAATTCTGGTTTTCTTGCGTAATTATAGTTTTTCTAAATTTCTTTTGTCACGTCAGTATAATTGGTATTTAAGAATTCTTGTCTTGTTTGAGAAGAACCGTGCCAGATGTGGACGTTGAGTCACACTCCCACATACAAAACAGTTACTTTTGTGCTTATTGGTTTGTAGGTTTTATAGTTGCTGGGGGACTTAATTAATTAACTCTGTTTACGAAAATTTTCTTACATTGTTTGTTGCAGTCAGATAGCGTAATAATACTAGTCAGGGCCAACCGTTTACGAGACACTGCGTAATCGGACATACATACTAAAACTAAAAAATATTTTCAATCTATTATATTTAATTAAGCCCCCATGCACGTGGCGACCGCTGCTTCGGATCGTCCCTTGGATTCTTCTGATTGTGAAAATAGTAGACGGTAGTATTGTTGTAGTAATTTGTAGTATAGTAATTGTAGTCTGTATTGAATGTGTAGATTTGGTAATTGGCATTCTTCTAATGGTATTTTTCAAAATTTAATTTTTATTGCCTTGTATACGCGTTTGACAAATTAGTGCAATTATTTCAATTGTTCGATTGATCGTGTCTGAAGGAAACATCTAGTGTGAATAGTATTGTTGGAGATAAGGAGTCATTGTGTGTGATTTTCGAACAGTGACGAATTTTTTTTTTGTGTTTTGCAAATGATTACGCGATCGATGAAAAAGGCAAAAATGATGAATAGTCAGAATAACGAAATTGTTGACATGGCGAACTCGCCAACAGAGGAAAACAGTATGGTGGATAATAGAGTTGAAAACAATGTAATAAGTCGGGAAAATAGTCCGGAACCATTTCAAAATTTTTCTCAATCAGAAAATTCACAGAATCAGAGATTAACGATAGAAGATTCTGAAATAGTATCGAACACAGATAGCTTTACAGCTATTACGAAGGAAACTGGTTTTGCGGGAAATGTTAGGCGCGAAAAGAATTGCGAACCGGCTACCTTGGAGCAGTTGATGGGTGCAATATTAAATCTGGGATCACAAATGGGAACAATGGTAACACAGATGGGAACAATGAAGACAGAGATAGGAACAATTAAAACTGGTATGGGAACAATGGAAAAACGATTAGACTCACTGGGATCACAAATGGGAACAATGGAAACACGGTTTGGATCTGAATTAAAAACAGAGATGGGAACTTTGGAAACACGGATAGATTCACGAATAGGGACATGTTTCAAAAATATGAAAGATGAATTAAAGAAAGAAATCAGGGAAGAAGTACAACCGATTCTGAATTCTCACAATAATAGATTAATTGCAGTAGAAATCAGACAAAGGGAACAGGATAGAGAACAGGAAGAAAGAGATCGCGTGATAGTACAGAATTTTTCAGAGTTAAATTTACAACGTGCAAAGGATAAGGAAGAAATATTTGAGAGAATCGAAGGATCCGTACCAAATGACAGATTAAATAACCTAACACAACAATATGAACAGCTAGCTACCAAATGTGACAATACTGAAACCCGAGTCGCGACACTTACGGAAGACGTAAATAAACAGAAAGAACAATTTGGTGACTTATCGGAATGAGTTGAGGAAATTTCAGATAAACTGACAAATCTTAGTTTACATGGGGACAGAGATTCGGATGATATAGCTCCATTGCCATTTGCAGAAACCGAAGAATACCAGAACATAAATAAGCATGTTGAGAATCAGGGAAAATTTAATGAACGCGTGAAAAGGGAATTTGAGGCATTACGGAAGCAAGTCAAGCAGATCGAAGGCGAAATTGTAGGAAAAGATAGTAGAAGAAATTTAGAATCACAGGTAGCAGAAGGGTTTGAAGAAAATAATTTGTTTCATTTACGGGATGCAACAAGAGAGCGCCAGGCGCGCGAACTTTACAATAATCGACATTCGGACTGGGACAGACGCGGTAGGTCTTTGTCGCCACGAGGCGAAAACTTTGACTATAAACACTTTTTGACTGTCCGGAAATTTAAGATCTTCCGCAATTCTAAGAATGACATACATCCATGTGCATGGTTAGATCAATTTATGTACGCACTTCCACCAAATTGGCCATTAAGTCACAAACTGGAATTCATGTGTGGATATTTAGAAAACGAACCGGCGACGCGGATGCGTGCACTCATTAGAGATTGTAATAATCTAAATGATTTTTATCATGCATTTCTATCGGCATATTGGTCCGAAAACACACAAGACAGAGTCAAACATAGTCTGATTATGCAGCGTAATTTCAAACAGTCTGAGTTCCGCACGCCGGCAGAGTACTTTGAAGACATGATTCGAAAGAATCAGTTCCTGTCCAACCCTTATAGCCCGACTGAATTAATTCGCATTTGTTTAACTAATCTGCCACAATCAATAAGACAAATTGCTTTGGCCGGAAGATGTAAAGACGACATTGAGACTTTTAAGACTTTGTTGCAAGAACTTGAGTATGACAACGATGACGGGACCTCTTGTAATTTTTTCAGTAACAGTAATTACAATAGATTTTCAGAGAAAAGTGATAGTGGTCGGAACGGGCGTTATATGGGTAATTTTGAGAATGACAGACGTAACAGACACGACAATAGATACCAGCCCTATGACAATAACAAACGTTCTAACAGAAATTACACAGACAACTATAACAACGGTAATTCGTATCGGAATGATCAATCATACGGAAACAGTAATCGGTATTATCAAGACAGAAATTATTCAAACGGTAATAGAAATTCTTACTACAGAAACAATCAGGGTAGTAGATACAACAATAATTTCAGAAGTGACAGTCGAAATTACACAAGGAGTAGTTATGCAGACAGACAGGAAAACAGAAATTTTAATAACAGACACAGCCAAGAATTTGCATCCAACAGACAGGAGGGACCTAATTGGCATCCTCCACGTGACAGAACTTCAGAGAGACAAGTGCAAATCGTAGAAATTGATCCGCGAAATGACGCGAATACTCAAAGACGTGACGCAAACAATCGACAATGACTTGCAGCTTCGGCTTCTGGCAGCAATATAGACGGTTCAGAAAGTAATGACACTACGACTTTACACTACGTACGCCTGGAAGACATGAGAGACATTTTGTTAGATGAAAAGGAAAATAATGTAGACGCATTTTTACATCCTGTTATTGAAGTATGTGTGGGTAAGAATAAGTTCACTGCAGTTTTAGATTCTGGGAGCCCATTGAATGTCATTAGTGAATCAGTTTTTCGTATATGTGAAAGAACTATTGCCTGTCCTGTGTTACCTATTTCTAAAACTACAATTCGAGGTGCGATTTCTGGAAAAAGTGTGGAGGTCAAACAACAGACCAATTTAAATTTCATTTGTCAAGGATACGAATTTTCTGCTAATTTTATTATTGTTCCATTACTCAGTACACAAATTATATTAGGTATGGAGTTTCTTAACGCACATAAGGCAATTTTGAACTTTAAAGAAGGAAGTGTAAATTTGACTGTTGCTGGAATGCCGAAATGTCTAAAATTCTTCGAGTGTTTAACAAGATCTGAGTCAGATACAAAATGTTTAAGGTTTCTTACTTCTGATGTTTTCGTTGAGCATTATGACGACAATGTGTTTATTCATGATAATGACAACAAATACAGAGACGCGATGGATGATATAATTAATAGCGAAGAATTAATTAACGAAAAGGTTAAGAAAGCTGAAGTGCCAGATGACGTTGCAAGAGAAGAGCTGCACCACATTTTAACTTCACATGCTACAGTGTTTAGTCATCACACAGGAACTATACAAGGCTTACAATATTTATTTAAAGTAAAAGAACACACACCATTTCGCGGAAAAACGTACGCTATTCCTTTGGCTTACAGAGACAAGGTTAAGAATGAACTTCAGTACATGTTAGATCAGGGCATTATTGAGCCTGCAGTTAGTCCTTATACTAGCCCATTACACGTTGTTCTAAAAAAGGATGGGTCAATTCGTTTGGTTCTGGATTCCAGACAGATAAATAACATCATCATTCCTGAAACTGACCGCCCACAAAATTTAGATGAACTTCTTCAACATTTTCATGGAATTAAAGTTTTATCCACGATTGATATGCGCGCAAGTTTTTGGCAAATAGAACTCCACCCTGATTGTAGAAAATATACTGCCTTTTTAGCTTTTGGTAACTGTTACCAATTTCGGAAATTAGCGTTTGGACTTACTGTATCTTCAGCAGCATTCATTCGTAGCTTAAATGAAATTTTACCTGTTTATCTTCGTGACAACATTACTTCTTATGTTGACGACATTCTTATTGCTAAACGTTCTTGGAGTGAGCATAACAAAATTTTGGATTCATTGTTACGTATTTTTGCACGAGTTGGCATTACAGTGAACTTGGAAAAATCTGAATTTGGTCGTTCTCAGGTGAAATTTCTCGGTCACATTATTTCTACAGAAGGTATTCTTCCTGATCCAGAAAAATTAGATGCTATTCGTAATTATGCTGTTCCTACTACAAAACGTGATGTTCGTAGTTTCCTTGGTGTTTGTAATTTTCTTAGACGTTTTGTTAGATTAGACGATTTGGCCACACCTCGTTTATGTGAACTATCTGGAAAGAAATCTAATTGGTGTTGGGATGAGGAAGCTCAGTCAGAATTTGAACAGCTTCGTGATGCTTTAGTTGCTGCTCCACTTCTTTCACATCCGGATTTATCTAAAGAATTTTGTTTGGCAACGGACTCATCATACAAAGGCCTAGGTGCACATTTATTTCAAGAGATAGAAGAAAACGGCGTTGTAGTACAGAAGACTATTGCATTTGGAAGTCGCGTTCTCTCTAAATCCGAAAAGAATTATTCGATTACGGAACTTGAAGCTTTGGCTGTTGTTTGGGCTTTCACAAAATTTCGCACATTTTTGTTTGGCAGACATACTAAGGTTTACACCGATCATCGAGCTCTGGAATTTCTTATGTCAACAAAATTAACTCACGGCAGATTGTCACGATGGGCGTTGTACCTACAGGAATTTGACTTTAGTATTGTTTACATACAGGGTTCTTCAAATATTGTTGCCGATGCTTTATCACGTGCACCTATGGGTTTGAAACAAAGTGCTGAAGAGGACTGCAAGGAAAACAATTATTGTTTGATGTATATTCAAGGTGTTGCGTTTGAGAACTTTATTTCGTCTTCGCTCCAGGACATCGCTAAGGAGCAAAATAAGGATCCAATCTGGAAGGACATTAAGGAGAAGTGGAGGAGAAAGGAAAGCGTAGCGATTAGACAGCATTATTTAGTTCGCAATGACATTCTTTTTAAACGAAAATCGGTCGACAACTCCGTTTGGTTAGTTTGTATTCCTGATGAGTGGGTCAATAAACTGATTTGGTATACGCATCTCAGTTATGCACACTTTGGTCCCCGAAAATGCTTTCACAAATTACGAGAAAATTGTTACTTCAGTAATATGGAAAAACTTATTCGATCTGTTCTTGCCAAATGCAAATTATGTCAAATGGCTAAGCCTCCAACGATTTCTCACAGAGCACCATTGTTTCCCATCATTCCAGCGAAATTAAAGGAGATGGCTGCAGTCGATTTGTTTGGTCCAGTGGTTCGTTCTACTAATGGTTTTGCGTACATTTTCGTAGCAGTGGAATTGACATCAAAATATGTGTGTTTTACACCGTTACGCAAAGCAACAGCTCGTTCAGTATCTAATGCTTTCATTAACCATTTTCTTAAAGAAGTTGGTCATGTTGACAAAGTTATATCAGATAATGGATCACAGTTTCGCTCTAAAATTTGGCTTCGTACTCTACACCGTCGTAAAATTAAACCAATTTTCATTTCACTTTTTCACCCTCAATCTAACGCTTCAGAGAGATGGATGAAGGAAATCAATAAATTGTGCCGTCTTTATTGTCATCAGAATCACAGAACTTGGGATCAGTATCTTCATATTTTTCAAAACATTCTGAATGAACTTCCTAATGACTCGACTTCTTTACCGCCTCTATTGATATTAAAAAATAAAGCACCGACAAATCGCATATCTGAAATCGTTCCTTTTCCGCCTTCACGGAAACTGCGGCATTCTGAAGTTGTCAACCTGGCTCTACGAAATATTGCATCTGCGGCTGCTAGAAGAGAGAAATCAGCTAAGCGTCCTGGTCGTTCAAAATTCTTGTCAGTTGGTCAGAAGGTGTTAATTAAGTCCCACCGTTTGTCTCACAAAGGAAAAGGCTTGTGTCGCAAATTTTTTCTGCTTTATAACGGTCCATATAGAATTCGCAAAATTATTCATGATAACACTGTTGAAGTAGAAACTCTTAAATCTCGACGCTCTAAGGGAATACATCACATATCTAACGTAAAAATTTTTGTGGAATGACATACTTTTGAAAAAACCAACAGCTAGATGTAAACATGCGGAGAGTACAAGGATACCGCGCTGTGTTTTGGCGGCGGCACATACTCAAAGCAACAGTGAAGTCTGCGCGCCGCACAAGGCAGTCGTTGACCGCGAACAATTGCTTCCTACGTCACGCGCCTACAGCTGATCGAGCGCTCAGTGCGAATGCACTGACAGCCGTAAACAAATACACAGTCTAATTTCTCCGACTAAATTCAGTATAAAGCTATAGTGACTTGATGAATTGTGTTATTAACATTCAGTATTTTGCAGGATACGGTTGTATAAAGTATTTAAGAACTTCAGGTAAATTCTGTGCGTGTCCGACGTTAAGACGACCTGCTATCGAGAAATTTTCAGGAAGAATATAATTTCCAAGAAGAAACTAATTAACTAAAAAAGGTAACTATTAATTGAGTTTATTTTTCAGGTAACATAAATTCACTTAGGTACGTACTTTAGACGTAATTTGCTGCTCGCGATTACGTGATTCATACTTTGTGCTAATTTCATGTTCTATGAATTTACTTGTGAAGCGACGTGCTTGCGTACGTTAACTGATTTTGACAATAATTATTAATGAACTGGGTTGTAACTTGTGTATATTATGCATCGCTTGGCTACACTGCTTTTCCACTGATGTCATATTTTTTTTAATTATGTGCCTGCTGTGCTTATTTATTTAAATTATAATTGTAACCTGATTTATTGTGCTGATGTGGTTATGTATGTAGGTTATACTTTGTGATTTATCTGCTTGCGCCTTCATGTTTACTTATTAGGATGACATATGGACATTTATTTGCTTATGCTGATATGACGCTAATGACCTGTTTGCTGCTATGCGTATGTATTGCATATTTATACATTTCTGTTTGTCGTCACAACTGCTCTTTAATTTGGTGTATAGCAATGCTGATGTACAGTGTATAAACATAGAGTTTAGGTCACGCTACTGTATTAATTATAGATTGTTCACTTGGCAGAGCCTCGTTGTAGGATTTGAGCTGCATCCACTTGTTGACATTCTGTTCTCTACTGGTATATTTACTCGCTATTGCTTGTTTTGCTTACGCTAAGTGCCTTATATTTTTAAGATAAAAAAATTAACTGCTATCATTCGACGAACGACATTAGTACAAGAAAGTCATAGAAGTCACATGAGCTGAGGTTTTATGGAAGCTGTATAAATGTATGCTAATAGAAAGGAAGCTAACCACATGACATACCAAAACTATGTTTAGACCATTGACAGTTATTACACTGCATTTTTTTTCGTGAGTAATTGAAATAGGAAGTGACACTTGACACAAAAAATACTCCACATGTTTGCTTCTGCTATGATTCTTGAAGTGGTGTACACACTGTGAAATATTATGATTATTCACACTCCGTAATCTTACTTAATTACTGAGAGTTATTCGAACTAAGTCTGTTAGAGGTCATGTATGCATTTCTTTGTTTATAATTATAATGAGTAGAAGATTGGGCTCAGATGGATTACACAGAGGTTGTGTGTTGACAATGTGTCTTCGGATTGTATGGGATGCTGAATTGAAGTTGCATTAGGATTTTATCTGTACTTGTTCGAGGAGACTGACTAGAGGAAAGAGTTGTTATGGAAGTGAAATGATATTGGTGCTGAGGTTTATATTTATCGACGTATTATTGAGGTATTGAGAGTATATGAAGTTGATGATTATTGGAGTTTTTGTGGACAAGAGGTAAGGTAAATGATATTGATGATAAGAGTTATATGTATCGACGTATTGAAGAAGTATTAGTGACGTATTGAGATTATGTGATGCTGATGATTATTGGAGTTTTGGTGTATAAGAGGTAAAGTAAGTGAGGAGCATATTTTTTTTTTTTTGTTGGTCTTATGGAACAAGGAGGATGAAGAGAGCAGACTAGAACACTAAAATAGAAGGAAGATAGTCTATACACACACTTTGTTAAATGACTAAGCAGTATATACTTTTTTTTGGAGAGAGGAAGTAATTGCATATCTTGGCTCACTGACAGTTGTTCAACAACAGTACATTTTGATCTGGCTTGGCAAACATTGGTCTTGACATGATGACTATGACGATGACTAACTATTATTGACTGTTATACATTGCTGCCAGTACTACTTGATACACATGATGAACATCAGATTTTAACAGAATTACATTTACACAGTTAACACTATTCAATTACACAGTAGTATTTAATGTGAATGAAAGATGAGTGAGTGTGTTTTGTGTGTTTTCCTTTACTAATCCTACCCACCTATCTCCTAAATATTATTTTATTTGTTTGTAGTGGCTTGCACTGACACCCATGAATATTATAGGTTTACTGGTATTTGTGTATTGTAATAGTTAATAGGACAATTATCTGACATCATTTGTGTGTTTGTTATGATTTGTATGTTACTGTAAAAGCATTTGTATGTGCATTCAAACTATTGTTCATGCCTGAACTGTCTGATTAGTGAAGATAAATATTCTGAACTGTTACCTGCACTTTTTCAACATGATGTGTGACATTTAGTCATGTTTAATTTCTGCTGAAGAATTGTGTGATCAGTGATTCTAAAAAATTATGGACTGTTATTTGTACCTTTCCTTCATGATTGGTGCCACTAGGACATGTTTAATTTCTGCTCATAAACTCTGATGAACAGTGTGATCAGTGCTAGTGAATTTTTTGGAACTGCTTCTGCTGAGAGATGTGACTTTTTGCTGTCTGCACCTACTCAATATTGCTGGGTGCCATTGATGGACTGCTTCTACTGAAAAGATGTCCCCTGTTGCTGTGTGCACCTGATCAACATTGCTGATGCAACTAATGGACTGCTTCTACTGAAATGAAGTCACTGGTTGCTGTCTGCACCTACTCAACATTGCTGGGTGCCTCTGATGGACTGCTTCTACTGAACTAATGTGACTTGTTGCTGTGTGTACCTCTTGAACTTTACTGGGTGCCACAGATGGAACTGCTTCTACTGAGATAATGTCACTTGTTGCTGTCTGCACCTGCTCAACATTGCTGGGTGCAACTGATGAACTGTTTCTACTGAAATGATGGTCACTTGTTGGTGTCTGCACCTGCTCTCAACATTGCTGGGTGCAACTGATGAACTGTTTCTACTGAAATGATGTCACTTGTTGCTGTCTGCACCAGCTCAACATTGCTGGGTGCAACTGATGGACTACTCCTACTGAAATGGTGTCACTGCTTGCTGTGTGCACCTGATCAACATTGCTGATGCCACTAATGGATTGCTTCTACTGAAATGGTGTCACTTGTTGGTGTCTGCACCTACTCAACATTGCTGGGTGCAACTGATGGACTACTCCTACTGAAATGATATCACTTGTTGGTGTCTGCACCTGCTCTCAACATTGCTGGGTGCAACTGAAGGACTGCTTCTACTGAAATGATGTCACTTGTTGGTGTCTGCACCTGCTTAACATTGCTGGGTGCATCTGATGGATTGCTTCTACTGAACTAATGTGACTTGTTGCTGGGTGTACCTGCTAAACTTTACTGGGTGCAACTGATGGACTGCTTCTACTGAAAAGATGTTACCTGTTGGTGTTCTTTTTTGTATAAACTAATCATTGAAAGCATTTTAGGTGAACATTTGTATAAACTGATTTTTTGTATATTGTGTAAACTATTATGTAAAGTCACATGTATGAAAAGAAGTTGTATTGCTTACTGTATTTCATATATTAGGTTAGTGAAAGGTCAGTGCAAAGCCAAAATTTTTAACTAATTATGTGATATTTAGGTATTAATATTATCTTTTATTTTTGTCTGTATTTTTCTGGACGAATTTGGTGGTATTTTCACCACCAATGCTGGCAAAAATACCATCAAATTCTGGCCTGTGGAGGAGGGGCATATGAAAGGTGGCTACACTGTGCCACTGCGCCAGAGAGTGCGCCAAAGAGTACTATTAAGCCGCCTCCACAGTGCGTGTTAAGAGATCGTAGAAGTCAGTGCTAGTAGAGAGCTCGTAGAGGGCAGTATGTGTTAAGAGTTCGTGCCGAGATGTGCTAGTGGGCACTGCTTGTCGTGAAGTCGGAGTGAGATGTGGTAGTAAAGAGTGTTGTTCCATGTTTTATGCAGTTATTTGATGGGAGAGATAGCAGATGTTATTGTAATGAGTGCATTTCGTCAATATATATGAAGGTAAAAACTACAATGTTCTTTTATTAATTGTGTATCTGAAATAATGCATCACTACAGGTTCAGTCAACAAAGCATCTGGTTTGTGTTCTTGTATTAGAGTGAATTCTGGTTTTCTTGCGTAATTATAGTTTTTCTAAATTTCTTTTGTCACGTCAGTATAATTGGTATTTAAGAATTCTTGTCTTGTTTGAGAAGAACCGTGCCAGATGTGGACGTTGAGTCACACTCCCACATACAAAACAGTTACTTTTGTGCTTATTGGTTTGTAGGTTTTATAGTTGCTGGGGGACTTAATTAATTAACTCTGTTTACGAAAATTTTCTTACATTGTTTGTTGCAGTCAGATAGCGTAATAATACTAGTCAGGGCCAACCGTTTACGAGACACTGCGTAATCGGACATACATACTAAAACTAAAAAATATTTTCAATCTACTATATTTAATTAAGCCCCCATGCAAGGTTATCTACAGTTTCTACACAAACGTGACAACAGTTATGAGAACCGATGAACATGAAAGGCAGGCAGTGGTTAAGAAGGGAAAGAGACGCGGAGGAACCAAGGAAAAATTTGGAAAGAGAATTAATTTTCAGGGAGTGAGTTGTCGATGGCATTGCAAGTATGTCAGAATGGCACAGAAATTGGAGGATCAGTTGAACGGAATGGTTAATCTCTTGAAAAGAGATCAAAAATGCATATCAACTGAAGTAATAGAAGAAGAATGAATCAATAATAATTTGTTTTTGTGTCGACAAGACACTTAAGATACAAAAAATAATAACTGATATATTAAAGTTACTGCAGAAGATTTTTTTTTTTTTTTTTTTTTTTTTTGTGGTTTTAGGGCGCAAAACTTCTATGGTCATTAGCGCCCAACCCGTGACGTAGAAAACAGGAAAAAAATGAAATTTAAAATCAGCAGCAATGGGAACAAAGTCATAAAATTGGAGAAACTAAAGGCAGAAGGAATGCTTAAAAATCCACTATAGAAAGGGGTTGGTTGTCCCCCAAAAAAAGCTTCAAATGACTGACGTCATTTCACTGTCACTAATAAACTGTAGAACGCGGTCATCTGAGCGCGTGTCATCTGCTAAAATCGACGATAGATCAGGCGATAGCTGTAGACGGGAGCGTAACGGATTAAAATAGGGGCATTCAATTAAAAGGTGTCTGACCGTCCACAGCTGAGAGCAGTGGGGACAGAGTGGGGGAGGATCACCGCTTAAAAGATGTCGATGACTAAAAAGACAGTGCCCTATCCGGAGTCTAGCTAAATTTACCTCCTCCCGACGACGCGTTCGGGAGGAAGAGGTCCAAGCGCAAGGAAGGGCTTTCACTTCCCACAATTTATTATGGGGAAGTGTTGACCAATGCGCATGCCATAAATGAGCAACTTGGCGACATAAACCGCTCCGTAGATCGGTAAACGGAAGAGACTGAATAGCTGGCCGAGGAAGAGAGACTGCAGCCTTGGCCGCTATATCGGCCGCCTCATTTCCACAGATACCAGCGTGTCCCGGGAGCCAGAGGAACGCCACTGAGACGCCCCCCAGGTGGAGCAAGTGCAGACAGTCCTGAATCCGGTGGACCAGAGGGTGCACAGGGTAAAGAGCTTGGAGACTTAGGAGAGAGCTGAGAGAATCTGAGCAGATTACGTACTGTATCCGCTGATGGCGGCGGATGTAGTGGACAGCCTGGAGAATAGCGTAAAGCTCCGCAGTATAAACCGAACACTGGTCGGGAAGCCGAAAGTGATTTGGGGTGACGCCAACAATATAGGCACTCCCTACACCTAACGATGTTTTCGAGCCATCGGTGTAAATAAATGTGGCTTCCGTCATTTGTGCACATAGAGCAGCAAATGCCCGACGGTAAACAAGTGTAGGGGTACCATCCTTGGGAAATTGACATAGGTCTCTGAGCAAGTCGATCCGGGGACGGAGCCAAGGCGGTGCTGTACCCCAAGTTGTCAAGAAGGTTTTAGGAAAGCGGAAGGAAAGAGAATGGAGCAGTTGGCGGAAGCGGACTCCCGGGGGTAGTAGGGAGGAGGAGCGGCCTGCATACCCGACATCAAAGGAGGCGTCGAAAAAAAGGTCATGGGCTGGATTAGCAGGCATGGAAGACAGATGGCTAGCATAACGACTCAGAAGGACTGCCCGCCGATTGGACAGCGGAGGTTCAGCAGTCTCAGCATAAAGGCTTTCCACAGGGCTGGTGTAAAAAGCTCCAGACACTAAACGTAATCCACGGTGGTGGATAGAGTCGAGACGCCGAAGAATAGACGGCCGAGCAGAGGAGTAGACTATGCTTCCATAATCCAATTTCGAGCGCACTAAGGCGCGATAGAGGCGGAGAAGGACCACTCGGTCCGCTCCCCAAGAGGTACCATTCAGGACACGGAGGGTGTTAAGGGAACGCAGACAGCGAGCCGAAAGATAGGAAACGTGGGAGGACCAGCACAGTTTACTGTCAAACATAAGACCCAAGAATTTAGCGACGTCGGAAAACGGAAGGTTGACAGGACCTAGATGTAAGGAGGGCGGAAGAAACTCCTTACGTCGCCAAAAATTAACACAAACGGTCTTACTGGGTGAGAAACGAAAGCCGGTTTCGATGCTCCACGAGTGGAGGCGATCGAGACATCCTTGAAGACGTCTTTCAAGAAGGCTGGTCCGTTGAGAGCTGTAGTAGATCGCAAAATCGTCCACAAAGAGGGAGCCCGAGACATCAGGAAGGAGACAATCCATAACAGTACAACACTCAGCACGGAGCCCTGGGGTACCCCGTTTTCTTGGGAGAAAGTACAGGAGAGAGTAGTGTTCACCCGCACCCTAAATGTGCGCTCTGCCATAAATTCGCGAAGAAAAAGGGGCAGCCGGCCTCGAAAGCCCCAAGAGAACAGTGTGCGGAGGATGCCTGTCCTCCAACAGGTATCGTATGCTCTCTCCAGATCAAAAAATATTGCTACCGTTTGGCGTTTCCGGAGGAAATTGTTCATGATATAAGTGGAGAGAGCAACAAGATGGTCAACGGCAGAACGATGCTGTCGGAATCCGCATTGGGCTGGTGTTAGAAGACTGCGGGATTCCAGCCACCAAGCTAAACGGTAATTCACCATACGCTCCAAAACCTTACAGACACTACTCGTGAGAGAAATGGGGCGATAGCTAGAGGGGAGATGTTTGTCCTTTCCAGGTTTCGGAACGGGAACGACAATAGCTTCCCGCCATCGCCTGGGAAAGGTACTGTCGGTCCAAATTCGATTATAAAGGCGAAGGAGGTAACGCAGACTATGGTATGATAAATGCAGCAACATTTGGACATGGATACCATCCGGTCCTGGGGCGGAGGAGCGAGAAGAAGAGAGTGCATGTTGGAATTCGCGCATGGAGAAAACAGTATTCTAACTTTCGCGATTTTGAGAGGAGAAAGCAAGATGTCGCACTTCCGCTGCACGTTTCTTCGGGAGAAACGCTGGCGGGTAATTTGAAGAGCTCGAAATCTCAGCAAAGTGCTGACCCAATGAGTTAGAAATTGCGACGGGGTCCACGAAGGTATCATGCGCGACAGTGAGCCCAGAGACCGGGGAGAAACTAGGCGCGCCTGAGAACCGTCGAAGCCGACTCCAAACTTCCGAGGAGGGAGTGAAGGTGTTAAATGAGCTAGTAAAGAATTTCCAGCTTGCCTTCTTGCTATCGCGGATGACGCGACGGCATCGCGCACGGAGCTGCTTATATCGGATACAGTTGGCCAAGGTTGGATGGTGACGGAAAATGCGAAGAGCACGTCGCCGCTCACGTATTGCGTCACGGCATGCCTCGTTCCACCAAGGAACTGGGGGGCGCCGGGGCAATTCGGAGGTGCGTGGTATTGAACGTTCCGCAGCTGTGAGAATAACGTCGGTAAAATGTGTGACCTCATCGTCGACGCTGGGAAAGCGACGGTCATCGAATGTCGCTAGAGACGAAAAAAGTGTCCAATCGGCTTGGGCAAACTTCCAGCGTCGCGAGCGCATATATGGCAGTTGAGGCTGCAGTCGAAGAACACATGGAAAGTGGTCACTCGAGTGTGTATCATCAAGGGCGAACCATTCGAAGCGCCGAGCTAGCGGAACAGTACCGACCGCAAGGTCCAAATGAGATAAATTTGCCGTGGAGGCAGACAAAAATGTGGGGACCCCAGTGTTGAGGCAGACTAGATCCGCTTGGTGGAAGACGTCTAGCAATAGTGAGCCACGTGGACAAGGATGTGGAGATCCCCAAAGCAGGTGGTGGGCATTGAAGTCCCCAACCAGCAAATAGGGGGGTGGAAGCTGATCAAGAAGATGAAGGAGATCAGCTCGTGCCAGTGGTGTAGACGATGGAATGTATACCGTACAAAGAGAGAACGTGTATCCAGAAAGGGAAAGACGGACGGCGACAGCTTGGAAGGAAGTGTTTAAGGGGATTGGGTGATAATGGAGAGTATCATGGAGCAGAATCATGAGTCCTCCATGGGCTGGAGTGCCTTCAACAGAGGGGAGGTCATATCGGACGGACTGAAAATGAGGGAGAACAAAGCGGTCATGGGGACGCAGCTTTGTTTCCTGAAGACAGAAGATGACCGGCGAGTAGGATCGTAAGAGGATCGACAATTCATCCCGATTGGCGCGAATGCCGCGGATATTCCAGTGGATAATGGACATAGGGTGAACAGAAAATGGAGAAACGTGACCAAGGGTGCTGTCAACTCAACGACTGCTCAGAGCTTGCGACCGACAGCATGGAATGGCATTCAGTCTAAGGCAGAAGATCCTGATCCATAGGTTGGTCAGGAGCAGCTCCTGCCACCAACGATCGGCCAGTTGACCGGCCACCAGCAGTGCGCCTCGGCGACACAGAAGATGGCCGAGGGCGATTTCCGCCAGGTGGTGCTGTAGATGGGACACGCCTTGGCGGAGAAGGAGAGGAACTGTGTTTCTTCGTAGCCTTCTTGGAGGTATGATGTTTAGATGAAGGAGGAACCGATGGTTGTGAAGTTGCAGTACGTAAAAACTCTTCACGAGAATGCTCTTTTTTCGAAGACTTGGCGTCTGACTTTTGGGCTCGAGATTTAGCAGAACCCGACGAAGGGTGAGCCAGAGAGTGGGCAGGCGAAAGTGGTGAGGTTGAACGGGCGATCTTTGCGCTGGCCGATCTGACGACCGTGGTACTAAATGTGAGGTCGCAAGTCTGCGTGGCCGCCTCCTTTGTTGGCCGAGGAGAAGCAAGGACAGTGCTGTATTTTCCTTTCTGAGGCACGGTGGGCTGTCGACTGGCGAGTAACTTTCGAGCAGCAAAGGTCGACACCTTTTCCTTCACTCTTATTTCCTGGATGAGCTTTTCATCCTTAAAAACGGGGCAATCTCGAGAGGAAGCAGCGTGGTCACCCATACAGTTGATGCAGTGAGGGGATGGAGGTGGACAAGCACCCTCATGGGCATCCTTGCCACACGTAACACATTTGGCCGGATTGGAACAGGACTGGCTGGTGTGATTGAACCGCTGACATCGATAGCAACGCGTAGGGTTTGGGACATAAGGGCGAACGGAAATTATCTCATAGCCTGCTTTGATTTTTGATGGGAGTTGAACTTTGTCAAATGTGAAGAAGACAGTGCGGGTTGGAATGATGTTCGAGTCAACCCTTTTCATAACCCGATGAACAGCGGTGACGCCCTGGTCAGACAGGTAGTGCTGAATTTCTTCGTCAGACAATCCATCGAGGGAGCATGTATAAACGACTCCACGCGAGGAATTTAAGGTATGGTGCGGTTCCACCCGGACAGGGAAGGTGTGGAGCAGAGAAGTACGCAGCAATTTTTGAGCCTGGAGGGCACTGTGTGTTTCTATCAACAGGGTACCATTCCGTAATCTGGAACAAGACTTTACAGGACCCGCAATTGCGTCGACACCTTTCTGAATAATGAAAGGGTTGACCGTGGAAAAGTCGTGACCTTCGTCAGACTGAGAAACAACAAGGAACTGTGGCAACGATGGAAGAACCATCTGTGGCTGAGACTCAGTGAACTTACGTTTGTGAGCAGACATAGTGGAAGGTGAGGAAACCATTGCGGAAGAATCCCCCATGATTACCGGCGTCTCCGATGGCGCGCTCCTCCCTTGTGGGGGCCCTCACCGAGGGCACACCCGCCTTAGGTGATTGTTCACACCTCAGGTCACACCTCCCGACAAACGGACGGAGGGACCAATCGGCACTTTCGGAAGGTATCAGCTCGGGTAATCACCCCTCCCTGGGCCTGGCCGTTACCAGGGGGTACGTACGTGTCCTACCTGTCTACCCGGGGCGGGGAATTACGCGTTACCCCGTCACCGGCTACGCATGGAAGTGCGTGGGTCGGCCTTCAGACACGCACAGGGAGGAAAAAAGAGAAAGGGAAAGGAAAGAAAAGGGGGTCTCAAACGCCGCAGCGGAGAAAAGGGCAAGGAGAAGAGGGAAGGAAAAGAAGGACAGAGGAAGGACAAGGACTTGCAAGTGTAAAAGCAAGGAATTTGGAACAGTTTCGAGCGTCCGTCTCCGGACGTAGGCACAAACCATACTCCCAGAGGGGGAGAAAGGGAAGGAAAGAGACAGAGGTGAGGGGGGGGGGGCGAAGATGGGGGACGGGGAGGGATGCGGAGAGGGAAGGGAAGGAATGCAGCCCGGAAAGGAAGGAGGGCCACATTAGCTCGGGGTCCCGTGCTCGCTACGCACGTGTCCACAAAAGAGTTGTGGACCCCCTGGGGGGACTGCAGAAGATGGCCGTCCAAACAAACATATTAAAGGTGAAGGTGTGCAACAGAATTAAATACAGTGGTGCTGAGGGAACTGGATTAGGAACTCAGACAGTAAAAGTAGATGAATTTAACTACTTGCTCTACAAAATAATTGTTGATGGCGGAAGAGAAAATAGCGTTCTGCGAGCGCAATGTGTGTTGTGGTCTTCACACAACCGGCTTGATGCAGCTCTGTATGCTCGTCTGTCCTGTGCAAGCTTCCTTACGTCTGCACAACTTTTTGCATCCTCCATCTTCTTGAAGCTGCTAAGTGTAGTCGGCCACGTTTCATTTTTATACTGTACAAGGCTACACTGCAGATACAAACTTTCTTCATAAAATTCTCCCTGACACTTAAATTTATAGTAGATGTTTAAGCATTTCTCTTTTCTTTTAACGCTTTTTTTGCACTTGGCAGACAGCATTTTCATCAGTCTATCTGAGCTCCAAGACTGCCTCAGATTTCTACTGTCATTGACGTCATTGAATGTCCACATATCCAGTAGTAGTTCCTGTGTCACTGATTGAAATATTAGTCACAATGGAAGTCTGAGTTAGGCCTGGCCGCTAGCAGACAGCCTAGGCGACACTCGAGATGCAGGTGGAGCGTTAGGCAGCGGTGTCAGACTGCAGATCACCTGTTGTATACTGGTGGCTTAGACTGAAGTGGCGTCCAGACAGCTAGCTACACGTGTCCCAAAGATAGGGTTATCTCCACGCGCCATTCCGTCAACGAAGTTCCTTCCGATTATCGCTACTGTGAGCGCCATACTTCACCTGTTAATCTATGCGCCTGTCGAACAGTTTTAGTTATCTACCGGCTTTCACGCGTAACTGATAGACTATATGAACGAAGTCGATAACTGACTAGCTCCTGTAGATTGTGTAATGTCTTTGGCCCATATCCTAAATTTATGTAGTATTCTAGCTAACTTTATACCGTATGTAGTGTAACAAAGTTTTTGCTCGGAAGTTTCTGCTAACGTAATTCAGGGGAGATATCAAGGTCTCTCTACTTCACCGACATAATTTGACAGATATACGAAGTGTATCATATTTAATAGCGAAAACTGACACGGATGAAAATATATGATAACAGAAACAAAAACGTTACAGGCAACGTGGATTCCCTAATGATCCGTTTGCGAAATAATTCGGAACGTGGGGTTCGATTTCAGTATGAAATATTGTCATAGTTATTACAAATGTTGCAAACACTTCATTTATATGCACATGCATCGCTTCTAGATGTACACAGGTACTCCGCACGCCACCGCACGGTGCGTGGCGGAGAGTACCCGGCACCGCTATTAGTCACCACTTTCTGACAAGTGCTGCCCTCAGGTTCTGTTTCCTTAATGCTATTTAAGACAGTGAGAAATTTCGTCTCACATAGACTTTCATTTCACGAATAGAGCTGTCAACTCTGGTGATGTATGTGTGTGGTCAAAATGGGAGCGGTAGACACAAGTGTATTCTCGACTATCATCTCAAAATTCAGATGCTCAGCGATCTGGACCAGCGGTCGGCAACTGGCGGACCGCGGTCCACGTCCGGGCCGCGGAAGGTCAAAAACTGGCCCGCCAAAAATATTTTGAATGTATAAATTATGTATTTAAATCATTTAGAAATATATTTTTCTGTACACAACAATTTTTTTGAGCGCCATCTTATAATTTTTTTTCTGGTAATGTACAATTAACAGCTGAATAGTTAGAATTCTTAATGGTTAGTTATAGGTAGATTGAATACACAGTTACTATGCTATGCGCCGCAGGACAGTGAGCTAAAGAGCAGGGGGCGGAAGGCAGCAAGCTGGCTGGCGGGCCGGCGCAGCTTGTTATGTCGATCAACATAAAACCTCTGTACACGCGAATGCAACAAAGAATTGTATTTACTGAACAATGAAATTTTATGAATCGATTTCAGATACTCTTAAATCAGAGACGGCAGTATCTACTGTATTTCATATTTTGTGTGGGGAAATATAAACAAAAATGAGTACTGAATACCGTTTCTTCTGGATTTTTCAATACAAAAATGCCAATATATTGTATTTCATATTTTTGTGAGTGAATATAAGAATAAAAATTGTGAAGAATAAGTTTTTTCGTGGATTTTTCAATACCAATACGCCTTACGCCTATCTGTTGTATTTCATATTACCTGAGAGCGAAAATTAAAACAAAAAATTAGTACGCGCTATTTCTGTATTTTTGAATACAAGTATGCCTGTCTATCGTATTTCATACTACACTGAAGCGCCAAAGAAAATGGTATAGGCGTGCGTATTCAAATACAGAGATATTTAAAGAGGCAGAATATGGCGCTGCGGTCGGCAACGCCTGTATAAGACGACAAGTGTATGGCGAAGTTGTTAGATCGGTTACTGCTGTTACAATGACAGGTTATCACGGTTTAAGTGAGTTTGAACGTAGTGTTATAGTGGGCGCACGAGCGGTGGGACACAGCATCTCCGAGGCAGCGATGAAGTGGGGATTTTCCGTACGACCATTTCACGAGTGTACCCTTGATGACCGCACGACACAAGGCTTTACGCCTCGCCTGGGCCTTCACAACACAGACATTGGGCTGTTGATTATAGGAAACATGTTGCCCAATCGGACGAGTGTCGTTTCAAATTGTATGGAGTATGGAGATAACCTCCTAAATCCATCTACCCTGCATACTACCAGGGGCTGCTCAAGCTGGTGGAGGCTCTGTAATGCTGTAGAACGCGTGCAGTTGGAGTGACATGGGACCCCTGATACGTCTAGGTACGACTCTGACAGGTGAAACGTATGTTATCATCCTGTCTGATCACCTGCATCCATTGATGTCCACTATGCATTCCGACGGACTTTGGCAACTCCAGCAGGGCAGTGCGACAACCCACACGTCCAGCATTGCTACAGAGTGGCTCCAGGAACGCACTTCTGAGTTTAACACCTCCGCTGGCCACCAAACTCCCCAGACGTGAACATTATAGAGCAAATCTGGGATGCCTTGCAGCTTGCTGTTCAAAAGTGATTTCCACCCCGTCGTAATCTGTACGGATTTATTGACAGCCCTACAGGATTCATGGTGTCAATTCCCTCCAGCACTACTCCAAACTTTAGTCGAGTCCATGCCACGTCGTGTTGTGGCACTTCTGCGAGCTTGCGGTGGTCCTGCACGTTATTAGGCAGGTGTACCAGTTTCTTTGGCTTTTCAGTGTATTTTGTGAGTGAAAATTACAAATATGTCTATTCAGTCCCCATGTAATAGCGCTGAAGTTTTACCAGTGGCTTACCTTAAGAAGAAAATACAATACCGTTTCAGTTCACAACAAGCTACAATTTACTGTATACGTGCTCTGCTAAGAGAGGCGTTTCATATGTATTTCTCACATTTGGATACAATACTACACTCGTCTCTGTAATGAATTACGAACTCTTTTAAAAATTCCCGTATCACCTCGTATTTTTTGAGAAGACTGAACAATTCACTGCTTCAGTTCTTCAACCATGTCAGAGGGAGAGTACCGTGACCCCAAAAAGAAAAATCTGGAGGACTGAGGTCAGGGGACTGGCGTTGCTGGACCTGTTAACCTTGGCCCTCGTTGACCCGTTATGCACCGGCTGGACAAAAATATGGAAACACCAACAGAATTGCGTGCTTGAACAGAAATTCAGATGCTAGCCAAGCCTGCAGGTTGCGCTGTTGTATTTGACCACGAACGGCACCTGTGCAGTGACCTCAACACGTTGCAAGCGCCGTCGTGGTGGAGGAGGATATTGGTGTTTAACGTCCCATCAACAACAAGGTCATTACAGACGGAGCACAAGCTCGGATTAGGGAAGGATGGGGCAGAAAGTCGGCCGTGCCCTTTCAAAGGAACTATTCCGGCATTTGCCTGGAGTGATCTAGGGAAATCACGGAAAACCTAAACCAGGATGGCCGGACGCGGGATTGAACCGTCGTCCTCCCGAATGCCGTCGTGGTCAGAACAGTAATCAGTGTAGTTGTGAGCTAAGTGAAGTCGAACGTGAGCAAATCGTTGATGCTCCTGAGGTGGACGCTTCCGTAATCAAGGTAGCCGAAGTGTTTGGTGTTTTAAGAGGCACGGCATCGAAGATTTATACTGCATAAAGGGAAATCGGATAAACATTATCCGTTAAGTCATAACGCGAACGGAAGTGTGTGTTGAGTAGTCACGACAAACGGTCACTGGAGAGGATTGTGACGAAACATAAAAGGGCGGCAACTGCAAAAGGCACAGCAAAACCGAATGTCGCACTCGCGAACCTGTCAGCATAAAAAAACACGAAGAGAGCTGCATAAGCAGGGAATTGCAGAGCGAGCTGGAATTCCAGAACCACTTAACAGTGATGCAAATACTCGAAACAGGAAAACGTAGTGCCGAAACCATAAAACCCGGACTATGGAACGATGGAAGAATGTCATTTGGCCGGATGAGTATTGTTTCACAGTGTTTCCAACTTCTGGCCGAGTGTACGTCCCAAGAATGAAACACAGCGGGAGTTCGGTGACGATTCGAGCCGGCATTTCGTGGTATTTCATGGGTCCCACGGTTACTCTCCAGGGACCGGTTTTGTGAGCACGAGGATGACCTCTCGCCAAGGATTAAGTTACCATTTTGTATGATGAGGTCCATCCCATAGTACGATATTTGTTCCCCAGTGGTAATGCATAGTTCTACGACGGCAGGGTCCTTATTTACACAGTTCGCATCGTCAAGGACTGGTTTTGTGAGCACGCTGATGAATTGTCGCATCTCCCTCGGCCACCACGGTCACCAGGCCTCAGTATTATTGAAACTTGGGGAAACCTTGAAGAGAAGGGTGCATGATCGCTACCTACCTCCATCATCGTCGTCTGAACTTGCCACTATTTTCCAGGAACTATGTTCTATTCCCTCGAAAACCATACAGGACATGTATTTTCCCAGTTAGAGGCAACTGGAAGCTCTTTTGAATGACACCTGTTTTCCTACGCCGTATGACGCATGGTAATGTGTTGTGCTTTGGGTGTTTCTACATTTTTGCCCCCCCCCCCCCCAGGAAAATGTGCTGGTGCCCCACGGTGTATCTACCACATTCCCTAACCTTGCCCATGGTTGAAATCTAAGCCCACTTACATACGGACTTAATAGAAAAGTTTACAGTTCAAAAACATTTGTAACAACTGAAACAATGTTTCGTACTGTCAGTGACTCCTCGTTAACACGCATTTGCATTTCCTTCTATTTTCACCCGTGTCAATTTTGCTATTACCATACACCCTGTACACTGACAAAGTCGATGCAAGGTGGAACCCTCTCCACGCCCTGACATCTAGCCTCCCTCTCTGTCGTCCACATAGGGTCCTTGAATTTTGTAGAATGTCTGTACTCTTTGCCCGTGTCTCTAACTTCTCTGTACGTATACCTGTCCATCATGTCTTCTGTGGTTTTGGCCCGGTTCCTTTACTTCTTTTATCGGTCTAGTGGTGGTCTTTCATTTCTTGGTTTACTCTCAGATCCACATGGGTATCTGTTGTCGCTCATTTTATGGATACGCCGGGCAAACTTCATTTCATCAGTCAGTAAACCGGCCTATATGTACAACTCTCGATCCCTCTTTTTCTTGTGGATGTCACCTTCCTTTCCAGGAACAAACTTGCCTCTGTATTTCCCTCCTCTTTTCGGTTTCTGTACTCCTGTTGTGGGTTATACATTCGGAGGCACGCAGTGATTCTGTCCTTACCACTGCGTTACTGTGCCTCAGTTTAGTTTTGATGTTAACGGATTTCCTGTAGTTAATGTGTTGCGTCAACTTGTAAGCAAATTCTAATTTTCTTAATCATATTTTTATCAGTTTCTTTTGCCGTACCCATTTGGCTGTATCAATCTCCCAAGAAGTTTGAATTTCTGAAACGTCTTGACAGATCCGTGCGCTCTTCTCCAGTCACTTTCATCATTTAAGTCTTTTCACATGACATTTTCAGGCCAGTTTTTTGGGCTACTTCGAGTTGCTTCTGCAGTATCTACTTCTCCTAGCGTCCTATTTCACTTAGGGTGCTTATGTCGGTATCGAAGGATTGGGAGTGTATATTCAGATCGTCCATGTGACCTAGCCTTAGTCGTTGCACCTTCTTCCTGGTATTTTCCTCTCAGTTCTCCGATTTTTTCCCCCTCAAATCTAAGTCAAATGCAACTGGCGGAAGTCTGTTGCACTACCTCACTACTGTCTTGATCTTAAGAGGTTCCGATATTTCTCCCTCGGATGTCTTCAATACTTGGTGTTAGTAAAAGTCTCGTTGACCAGTCGTCTGGTCTTCTGGGCAATGCGGAATTCCAGCAACATGACAAACAGCATTTTTCTATTGAGCTGCACGCTTTCTTAAAATCCACAAACATAAAGATCGTTTGTTTGTTTCCTATCTTAGTGATTTTCATGACAGACTTCAGGTTCTACATTTGTTTCGTGCATGCCCTTCTTCTGCCAATTCCCGCTTCGCATTCGGTGCCGATCTGGCTTTCTAGCTGCTTTACAAATTTTCTACACTATGTAACAGTAACTTTACGAAAGTATTATTCGTAGATTATCGGCTAATCGTAGGTAGTCTACAAGATGAAGGACAAGAGGGTTTATATAAACTAAACCCATGTTGTCAGCGAATATAATACAGAAACGTCCACAGGGAAAACCAAAACAACGGCCATAATCCTATCATAGCAAAAACTGTCACTGATGTCAAAATAATTAAGAAAGTCTCAGAGTTTACGTATTTCAGCTTTCATATGAGCCACGAAGCAGGAATTTTAGGGGGCTGTGGGATCATTATTGTTGTGTGAGAGTAAAAACTAGGTTGCAACATTACCCAGTAACAGAAATAGAGAGGACCAAACTAAAGTCCCTGCGATGGACTGTGGGTTATTCGCTGCTCGATCACTAAAGAAGTAAGGCGTACGAGAACTGAGAGTTCTGAGCACCGCAGTCAACACAAGAACAGTAGACATTAATTTGGGCACGAACTCCGTATATTCCTCCTCCGTGCTTCCTGTGTGTGTGTTGCTGCTGTCACTGGCAGAGTTGCTGACTTCCATGTTGAAAGCCAAGCCCCCCCCCCCCCCCAACACACACACACACACACACACACACACACACACACACACACACACACACACACACTACTACCCCACGCTGTAGCCAAGCACAAGCAGCCATTCTACGCCGCTTTCTGATACACAGACTACCGGCTGTGTTAGCTTTGTGCGTGTCGGAGGAGCAAGAACGTCTCGTAGCTGCGTTGTACACCTGGCGAGTGAACTGGCCAATAAGCACGCAGCATCACCTGCGCGTGCGTGGAGAGGTCAGCTCCGGGCTAGGGCCTGTCTGCGTCTTCTACCTGCTGCGACCTTCATACGAGACTGCATCCGCGTCCTTACCAGTGTTACCTAATCTATTTCCTCCCAAACGTTCCAACGTGCAACGCCACCCGAATAACACGTCACACAGCAGACTCACACGTTACTAATATCATTTTTAATTATTTCTTATTTTAATCTTGCATCGGCACCTACGCTCTACAACATTACGTAGGCACAATCCGCGAGACCGTGAAGGGCAAGTGCAGACGGAGACGTCTCTCATTAACAAGCAGGAGATGGGAGGATTCGAGCGTGGGTGCCAAGTCGCCTCATCAAGGTCACACTTGGAGGATAGCGCAGTCGTTACGGGGAGTAACGTAACGTACCGTGGAGTAGGCATTGCAGCAGAATAAAAAGTGCAGTACTCACTGACCTAAGGATAATTTTAACACGTCGAAACTTTTACTTTACACGAAATTTGAAAAAATGCCCCTGTCTCTCTCCAACTCGAGTCCCAACAACAGTGCAACTTGACAAGATACGCTCTGCTTTAGAAGTATCATTAGCGTCTTATTTGTCTACTGTAAAAAATAACACAGAAAGGAGATTACTAGCCTCATAATAACAAGCTGCAAAAATAACAAACCAAAGTATGTTCACCACCTCAGTAATATTGCCAAACACTACAAACGCGAAAAAATAAAAATGAAAACCAGATCGAATACGTTTCATGGTAAACGAATTACAGGATCAAAAATATATTTAGATATTGTTAAGTAGAATAACCTATTTTGAATATCTTGGTTGCGACGTTACAGTAGCTAAGTTTCCACGCATATCGGAAACAATCAAAACAGCCGTGGCACCACACTGTGAAAACGAAAACAAATTAAATTTTATAAACTTACGGCAATATCTACACTCTTATATACATATGGAATGTGGATAAGAAAAGCGGGGGAACAAGCTGTATTTAAGACGACTGAAATGAAATTTCAGTAATTAACGTAAGTACGCAATTAGACTGCGTCCGAAGACAATACGAGAAGAGCCGAACAAGAAAAGGGAGCCAGTAAAGAAAATGGACAGTTCACGGCAGAATTACACATAGTACAAGAAAAATCGCATATAGCGATAATAGAATAAAATCAATCTACTGCTCGCTTTGAACACACAGCACTCGCATACCCAATCTGATGTGGTGCAGTGGTAAGGCACTGGATTTTTATCCGGAAGAACGGCGGATCATATTCCATGCAGGCCTATCCAGATTTATATTTCCCGCAATTACCCTAAACCACTTAAGGCGAACGACGGGATCGTTTCTTTGAAAGGGCCCGGACAATTTCCTTCCTCACGCTTCCCCAGTTCGAGCTTCGGCATCGTCCCTAAGGACCACGTCGTCGACGGGACGTTAAGCCCTTATCTCCCCTCACCCTTTCTTATTGTATCACAGAAAATTGTGAGATATTCAGCCTCAAAAAATCTTTGACCACCTACCCAATACTGGGATGAATCTGACAGACAAATTTAATTTCTATTTCGTCAGGCGTGTTGGCGGGAAAGTGATGGTGTGGCCGCATTAGTTTTATCAACCCTGTTGGCAGAATAACATACTGCTTACAACAAAGTAATCGAACTTTTCTTCGTATGTTTTAGATCGACTCTATGAAGCACAGTCGAGAAGAAAAGACACTCGTATTGGACGCACGAACGTCTGGAGGAACAACTCGAAGGCTGGAGTCTTCACTGAAGAACGGGAGAAGAGGATTTCCCGTCAAGAAAATATGGCAGGGAGGTAAAGCAGTTTGTATCTGGACGCTAAACAGAGCGGAATGGGAAAATGCGTTTGTGTGATAATTTTTGGACATAGAATTCTGGGGGCCATGAGGGCGGGGGAACTCGTAAAATTTTCGGCTAACATCGTTTCCAAACACAACCTATTTCATTGTACAGGAGTGCCGGTTGAAATAACTGAGTAAGAATTGCTACGAGTAGATTTTATGGAGCAGAGCCTTTATGAACTACACTACTGGCCATTAAAATTGCTACACCAAGAAGAAATGCAGACGATACACGGGTATTCATTGGACGAATATATTATACTAAAACTGACATGTGATTACATTTTCACGCAATTTGGGTGCATAGATCCTGATATATCAGTACCCAGAACAACCACATCTGGCCGTAATAACAGCCTTGATACGCCTGGGCAGTGAGTCAAACAGAGCGTGGATGGCGTGTACAGGTACAGCTGCCCATGCAGCTTCAACACGATACCACAGTTCATCAAGAGCAGTGACTGGCGTATTGTGACGAGCCAGTTGCACGCCCACCATTGACCAGACGTTTTCAATTGGTAAGAGATCTGGAAAATGTGCTGGCCAGGGCAGCAGTCGAACATTTTCTGTATCCAGAAAGGCCCGTACAGAACCTACAACATGTGGTCGTGCATTATCCTGCTGAAATGTAGGGTTTCGCAGGGATCGAATGAAGGGTAGAGCCACGGGTCGTAACACATCTGAAATGTAACGTCCACTGTTCAAAGCGCCGTCAATGCGAACAAGAGGTGACCGAGACGTGTAACCAATGGCACCCCATACCATCACGCAGGGTGATACGCCAGTATGGTGATGACAAGTACACACTTCCAATTTACGTTCACCGCGTTGTGGCCAAACACGGATGCGACCATCATGATGCTGTAAACAGAACCTGCATTCATCCGAAAAAATGACGTTTTGCCATTTGTGCACCCAGGTTCGTCGTTGAGTACGTCATCGCAAGCGCTCCTGTCTGTTATGCAGCGTCTAGGGTAACCGCTGATAGTCCATGCTGCTGCAAACGACGTCGAACTGTTCTTGCAGATGGTGGTTGTCTTACAAACGTCCCCATCTGTTGATTCAGGGATCGAGACGTGGCTGCACGATCCGTTACAGCCATGCGGATAAGCTGCCGGTCATCTACGCTGCTAGTGATACGAGACCGTTGGGATCCAGCACGGCGTTCCTAATTACCCTCCTGAACGCACCGATTCCATATTCTGCTAACAGTCACTGTATCTCGACAGACGCGAGCAGCAATGTCGCGATACGATAAACCGCAATCGCGATAGGCAACAATCCGACCTTTATCAAAGTCGGACACGTGATGGTACTCATTTCTCCTCCTTACACGAGGCATTACAACAACGTTTCACCAGGCAACGCCAGTCAACTGCTGTTTGTGTATGAGAAATCGGTTGGAAACTTTCCTCATGTCAGCACGTTGTAGGTGTCGCCACCGGCGCCAACCTTGTGTGAATGCTCTGAAAAGCTAATCATTTGCTTGACACAGCATCTTCTTCCTGTCGGTTAAATTTCGCGTCTGTAGTACGTCATCTTCGTGGTGTAGCAATTTCAATGGATAGTAGTGTATAAATTTTAGCTCTGCCGGCAACTAAATGTTAGAAATTTGTCACGGGGACTGAGCTAACTTGTAAAAATTATTCACCTGTGTGGAGTTAAGTGAAGACTTCAACAGAATTCTACTCAAGAGCATGAACTCGTAAGGGTTCAGAATTTTGATTTCGGTGGTAGTGGACACAGTTACGTAACTATTTTATTTATCCAAATAGTCGGGCCTGGTGGCCTAATGGTAGAGCGTGTGCCTGGAACTCGAAAGGTCAGGGCGTCGTATGCTGATCGGGCGAAAAGACTTTTCATTCCCCCTTGAACCCAGCCTTCACCTTTCAGTGATGTGAAGATTTGCTAGGAAAGAAACGAGGATCGAATTCCACGTTAAACTATCGGTCCCCTTTCCCCGATACGCCAGCGGTAGGTGACAAGCAAGTCACCGAAGTGGCGTCTCACTGAATGACGGACTCACAGGGAATGATTATAGTAATTATGTTTAAACAAAGTATTTGGTAGCGAATTAGGCATTTTTCCTCACTGCTTCTATGCCACTGTATAAACCATTCAGGTCCAATCCAATCAGTGTGCTATTAGTTAAGGATCGTAACTTGTGATTTTTAAAAATCATCGTTTGTCGTCGACCATCATTTCGCTACTGTAGCACAGCAAATAAGTATGGAGCAAGAGAGGTTAAGAAATTTCTAGTACATTTTCATCTGAATCTTTTTTATTAATTTTTTTCTTCGTCACTGTAAGGTTCTTTCAGAGCAAATACAGTGGCACTGATATCGAAGTACACATACATGTGCCCCACTAAATGTTGACGAGGCTCTCTGGAGAAATCATCCAAAAAGAGCACTTTCAAATTTCTTAGATAAAAAAGTGTGTTTTTGTTTTTTCTTCTTTCCGACAGGGTAGTTTTTTGATGGAATGCAAGTGTAACTACTGACTGAAAATATAAAGCTAATGCACACTTATTATGAAGTGATTTACTAAAAAAACCGGGCGACTCGAATTAATAAGGTAAAAAACGTAAACGGCTTGCTCTGCAAAGAAATTGCAAATATTTGTTAAGTTAATGAATAATGTTAGTGAAATTTTACTTCCTTTCTTCCATTTATTATGCTTTATCAAAGGCAAACCCACATCCGAGCATTGTAGTGTAATTTCACCAGTCGAACAGTAATTATATAGTCCACATATTTGACAAAAATTCAAAATTACCTTAATCAAAAACTTTCTGCAGTAAAAATCGTCACCCCCTTTTTTAAAATTGTACTACAATACACAAGAAAATAGTTCTGGTAGGTGCAGAGGTTGAAAAGTCTGGATTTCAGGAACGTATTCTGTGGTGAGATAGACTGACCACAAATTGTCGCACCATCTGGTGGATACTTGGTTTAATAGACGGATGGACCACGATTTATTTTACAGAAAAGCCAAGAGGGAACAATAATCTCTGGTGGTAGCGCCTTTTAAGGTTTCATACTTCCTTAATATTGTTTCCCGCACACGGCAGTTAATGAAATTGCATGCTGGTCGTTGAAACTTTAACACCAGGAAGGATAGTAAACAACGAAATATTACTTATAGTGGATATACACTATAGTATTCGGTCCATTCACATTGTGGCCACCTGTCGAGAGCCTAAATAACCACTTTCTGCAGCGCGGACGTGCAGGAAGAGTATCAATGAGGATCCGGAAGGGTGAAAAAAATGATTCAAATGGCTCTGAGCACTATGGGACGTAACTGCTGAGGTCATCAGTCCCCTAGAACTTAGAACTACTTAAACCTAAGGACATCAAACACATCCATGCCCGAGGCAGGATTCGAACCTGCGACCGTAGCGGTCGCGCGGTTCCAGACTGAAGCGCCTAGAACCGCTCGGCCACAGCGGCCGGCCCGGAAGGGTGACTCCAGTGCCATGGTCAGCTACGCTTGGGTAATCGTTGAGGAGGATTCAAGACGCGAACAGCCCCATCAAGGTGGTTCCGCAGATTCTCGATTGGGTTTCAATCCACGAAGTGTGGTGGCCAGGGGAGTACGGTAAGCTTATCGTGGTTCTCTCCAAACCAAGGACTTATACAGAGAGCGGAGAGACACGTTGCAGGTGCCATCGTGCCGAGGTAAAACAAACTCCCAAGACAAATGCATAATGGCATTGAGTCATTGCGCCTTCCAGAATGACGAGACCACCTAAGGAATTCCCCCCGACCTGGACGCTACTGACGATTGTTGCAGTGTGTTTACTTTCGAACGTTTCACTCAGTACACGCTAGTGACAAGCTTTCAGAGGGAGCATAAAATGTAATTCATTTCAAATGGTCACCTGTCAACAATCAGTGGTCGTCCAATTCGGTATTGGCGTGCAAATTCTAGGCTTCGACGCCGATGAACAACAGTCAGCTAGGGTGCATGAACCAGGCGAATGCTGCGGAGGCTCATAGGCAGCAACGTTCGCTGAACGGTCGTTGAGGAGACGCTGTTGGTACCCCTTTATTCATCTCGGCAGTCAGTTAATCAACAGTTGCATGTCTAATCGCCTGTGCACATCTCTGCATCCGTCGTTCACCCGTGTCATCTATGGCCAGTGGTACACCACGGTTGCATCGGCACCGGTTGTGGACAGTGCGGTTTTGGCCATGCACGGTATACTTTAACCACGGTGGCACGCGACCACTTCACCAACGTAGCCGTTTCGAAAATGCTTTCACCCTTGGCCCGAAAGCCAATGATCACGGCTTTTTGGACGTCACATAAATCGCTCCGCGTCTGCATTAGGCGGCAACGGTCGCGCTGTTTTCCATGTCCCCGCGCCCCCTCCCCTCCAACACGCTTTACATACCCTCCATTGCTACTGCTACTGGTCACCTGCCGTATCTACATCTACATCATACTCTGCAAGTCACCTAATGGCGTGTGGTTTTCAGTACCACTATCTGATCCCTCCAATCATGTTCCATTCGCGAATAGTACGTGGGAGCCTCATGGTCACTGTGTGTGTGTGTGTGTGTGTGTGTGTGTGTGTGTGTGTGTGTGTGTGTGTGTGTGTGTGTGTGTGGAGGGGGGGGGGACGATTAATACGTTGTCAGACTACTCCTGAAAAATGCTGTCCCGAAATTTCAATAGTAAATCTCACCGTGCTGCACAACGTCTGCCAGTGGAGTTTGTTCAGCATCTCCTTAACGTTCTATCGCCAGCTAAAGAATTCCGTGACAAAACGCGCCGCTCTTAGTTGGATCTTCTCTATCTCCTCTATCAGTCCTACATGATAAGGATCCTAGACAGATGAACAATACTCAAGAATCGGGCCAACAAGCGCCTTATAAGCCAATTCTTTCGTGGATGAGTTACATTTCTTTAAGATGAATCTGAGTCTGGTGTCTACTTTTCCCACTATCTGTTTTATATGGTCATTCCATTTAAGGTCGCTCTGGGTAGGCACGCCTATATATTTTACGGCAGACACTGTCTCCAGCTGTTTGTCACTAAAAGTGCAGCCGTACAGTAGTGGATTTCTTTTCCTATGTACGCGCAATATGTTGCATTTATTTACGTTCAGGGTCAACTGCCAGAGTGCACCATTCATCGATTCTCTGCAGGTAGTTCTCCAAATTCTTACTATCTTCTGGCGTAGCTACTTTGGTACAGACAACTGCATCATCTGCGAATAGCCTTGAAGAGCATCCGACGCTTTCTACTAGATCATTTGTATGCATTGTAAACAGCAACGGTCCTATCACACTTCCCTGTGGTACTCCAGATATGACCTTTACATGTATCGATTTAGTTCCGTTAAGAGCGATGTGTTGAGTTCTATCTGCAAGGAAGTCTTGAATCCAATCGCAGGTCTACTCCGATATTCCGTAAGCTGTTTTTTTTTTTCATTACGTGAGTGGTTATTACAGGCTGACGTCGTACACAGGCGGTGGTCACACTAATGCGACTATCTTGGAGGAAGACCACACGGTTAAATTTGTAGGTGATTGCGGGTTATACAGGATGAGAAATTTAACACACACAGCTACTACCACTGGCAGTAACAATGTCTCCAATTCGACTGCGCATCAAGTCTAACTGAGGTTGGATGACGGATACAGGCACTGATATATACTTCATGTTGCTCCAGCTCTGACATAGTGTTCATCAATTGTAGTGTATGATGAGCAAATCGTGAGATGTTCTATATGAACGACATACGTGGAGAGCGTGTTGGCTGGGCCAACAGTCGAACATCCTCTGTGTCGAGGCAGGCCGGGACAGCACGGATAACATGCGCTTTGGCTTATCTTGATGAAAGATAACGTCACAGAGACCTCGAGAATAGCACACAACCAGCGGGCTTAATCCGTCATAAACGTAACGCCTGCTGCGCCGGTATTACAGTGTCGAATGCAATCTGGTAACGTCCGTTCTCCTCAACACACGGATACGTCCATCGTGACGCTGCACGCAGAACCGAGACTCGTCTGTAAAGACGACATTGTGACACCAGTTCCAAGGTTGCAGTCGCAGCCTCTCCTTGCTACCGCGTTAAAAGGACGCCGCAACAATGGCGGCCGTGCAGACAGCTCGTGGCGGCCCAGACGACGTCGTACTGTCCCGAGGGGATACCTGTCTTGTGCAAACAAGCCCATTTCCTGGCTGAACGTAAGTCTGTTATCTCGGGTGTTAGTCGTACACGGGGCCACTGAGAACCTGCATGGCTTTGAGAATGACCCGACTGAAACCATCATTCCATATCCGCATGACAATCGTAGAATCCCGACCAACGCGAGCAGTAAAATCGTGTAACGACAAGCCGCTGTCTCGATAGGCCACGATCCTGCCTGCTAGTGTATGTTTCTCCTTACACGAGCTATAACACCATCTTCCCACAACTATCGTCCAAAAGCGGTCTCAGACACAGAAACCTGCAGCGTATATACGGCGTTACTCCAGTCTGCTTCGACGGATGCATTGGAATGCCAATCAGTTGCGTATCATATCAAAGCATTTAGTACACTTCGTGCCAAACTGTCGTTTGTCGAATGCTATCTTCAATGTGTGCAATTTCTTTTTGGCGTATAGTTGAGGAGGGGCAACTAACTTCGAGGGTCTTAAAAAAATTATGCCCCAAATTAATATTTAACAGCCGTTAATGCAGGGTTATAGGCATACAAGTGCAGATTTTTTTTTTTATTTGCTGACTGAGGACAGTGTACTGAACAACATTACGTCACTATTTACTTCGTTTGCAGACCAATAATTGTATCATTAGGAGTAACATGTTTTTAGGTTGTTTAGTACCTGCAAATACATGTGGCAAGAGCAAGCCATTAACGCTCGTTTTTTCCTGGGCAGCAGATCAGGTGCTGAAGTGTCGACGCGAAGACGCAAGACGGTTAGTCTATACTGACAGGCGTAATTCACTTAGTGGTGCAGTTACGACGGAGTACAAAACAACTGGTATTTTATATATATATATATATATATATATATATTTATTTATTTATTTATTTACGGGAAGACGGTTGGACGCAGAAAAAAAACAACTAACACACTGAAGTTGGTACATACTAAGGTGCGAGTCATCACAATATCTGTACTTATACCACTAACACTCTGTATAGAGACTGCAGCTGCTTTAAATTTGACGTTTTTTCTGCACGACAGGTGCCAGAGTCGTAGTGAACACCACGAAAATGGCGTCCACGCAAGACACTCATTACAGTCAACGTCCTGTAATTGAATCCTTGGTTACGGAAAAAGAAACCGTAGTGAACATCCACGAACCTTTGTTTACAGTGTATGATAATGGAGCAGTTGACAGCAGTATTGTTAGGCGATGGGCAAACAGAGTAAAATATCAGAAAATACAGAAACTGAGCTCAATGACCGGTCATGTTCGGAACGTCCTGTCAAAGCCACAGCTCCAGCGATGGTGAAACGCGTAGATGCCATTATTTGTACAGACCGGCGCAACACAACTCGACAATTGGCTCTACAGTTATCGGTCAGCATTGGAAGTTCGTGTGCCATGAGTGAGACTCTTGACTATTCCAGATACGTTCCACAAATGTTCACAACAGATCAGAAGATTCGGAGGAAAACCATTTCATCTGAACTGTAGTAGTATAATGGAGAGACCTTTCTATTACGAATCATTACAGGTTACGAAACCTGATTGCATCATTTTCAGCCGGAGACAAAATGGCAAAATGAAATGTTGGCTGACGTAATAAAACAGCCACAGATGGAGCTGCTTTGCTCCAACCAGAGCGCTCAGCGTCTTGACCGAACCGTTTCCCGTTGCCAAACTGCCACAACAATTCGTCGACCCACTTCCAATTTCTTGTTAGGCTTTCTTTCTTGTGTGTTTGGATCCCGAATGCTGGGTTTGGCCGTTTTATTTTGTATTTTACCACACATGACTACTACCACAACACAAACACACAAAATGATCCTAACAAAATACACACGTGTCGTTACCGAACAGTGCTGGATCCTTTCGCTCTCGGAGCGATTCGGCGTCACATGTACAGTTAATATAATCACAGAAATCGGCTTACATTAGTTCAGCTTCGGACGACATTAAATACAGCAGAATTTTGGAAGATTGCAATTCATTGTTGCGACTGAGTCACCAGAGTCATAAATTTAACAACTTGACGGAGAACACTGCGGTAGCGCAGTGGTTAACATATAAGCGTTGCTTGTAGAACGTCGTAGGTTCGAATCTCGTCAAATGCAGCGATGTTTTCTTGTTAATTTCTAAATCTAATCTAAAGACTTCGATTATTATTTTCATTCAATTAATTTATTTAAGTGTAATTTTTATAAAATTTATAGTACTTTGCCGCGTTACTTTCATCACTGTACTGAATGTTTTATTTGCTCTTACATTTCTAGCATTCTTTTTTCGTTTGGAATTTGCCTGTGTCGCCTATTATCTGCAACCACGTGCCAAAGAGGACTGCTCATCGGTTACCAATGCACAGCTCTTGTAGCCAATGCGAGGGAAGTTTCAGGTAACTACTGAGTGAGAAATTACAGTTTGCTTTTAGCACTGAAAATAAAATTTTTCTGTCTAAAGTTTGCCCGCAGAGGTTAGCTTTAATCGCCGTGAACAAAGCAATCGTAATTGCAGTTCTATCGCAGATTGTTGAGCACCGTTTTCTCGGATCCACTGCACATTATGATATTGTAGTTAGCTTACGACACGAGTTTAAACTCTGGTTTACAAAACGCGTCGTCTGCCGCAGTTTAGTCAACGGTCACCTAAAATCAACTGTCGACACACCCCCCACTTCCGTCATAACTCGCGGCGACCGCTTCCAACATTACTCCGAGTTACACATTTAACAGCATTTGTGACGGGGCCTGCTATGTCTGTGTAACGGCTACAACCGTGGGATATCCAGCAGCTGACGTGGCAAGCGCTGTAGCGGCAAGTGACAAATATCAACTACGAAGTAATTTTAATCGGATTATATTACACTACTGGCCGTTACAATTTCTACACCAAGAAAAAATGCAGATGATAAACGGGTATTCATTGGACAAATATATTATACTAGAACTGACATGTGACTACATTTTCAGGCAATTTGGGTGAATAGATCCTGAGAAATCAGTACCCAGAACAACCACCTCTGGCCGTAATAACGGCCTTGATACGCCTGGACATTGAGTCAAACAGAGCTTGGATGGCGTGTACAGGTACAGCTGCCCATGCAGCTTCAACACGATACCACAGTTCATCAAGCGTAGTGACTAGTGTATTGTGGCGAGCCAGTTGCTCGGCCACCAGTGACCAGACGTTTTCAGTTGGTGAGAGATCTGGAGAATGTGCTGGCCAGGGCAGCAGTCGAACATTTTCTGTATCAGGAAAGGCCCGTACAGGACCTGCAACATGAGGTCGTGCATTATCCTGCTGAAATGTAGGGTTTCGCAGGGATCGAATGAAAAGTAGAGCCACGGGTCGTTGTTGTTGTTGTTGTGGTCTTCAGTCCTGAGACTGGTTTGATGCAGCTCTCCATGCTACTCTATCCTGTGCAAGCTTTTTCATCTCCCAGTACCTACTGCAACCTACATCCTTCTGAATCTGCTTAGTGTATTCATCTCTTGCTCTCCCTCTACGATTTTTACCCTCCACGCTGCCCTCCAATACTAAATTGGTGATCCCTTGATGCCTCACAACATGTCCTACCAACCGATCCCTTCTTCTGGTCAAGTTGTGCCACAAACTTCTCTTCTCCCCAATCCTATTCAATACTTCCTCATTAGTTATGTGATCTACCCATCTAATCTTCAGCATTCTTCTGTAGCACCACATTTCGAAAGCTTCTATTCTCTTTTTGTCCAAACTATTTATCGTCCATGTTTCACTTCCATACATGGCTACACTCCATACGAATACTTTCAGAAATGACTTCCTGACACTTAAATCTATACTGGATGTTAACAAATTTCTCTTCTTCAGAAACGCTTTCCTTGCCATTGCCAGCCTACATTTTATATCCTCTCTACTTCGACCATCATCAGTTATTTTGCTCCCCAAATAGCAAAACTCCTTTACTACTTTAAGTGCCTCATTTCCTAATCTAATTCCCTCAGCATCACCCGACTTAATTAGACTACATTCCATTATCCTTGTTTTGCTTTTGTTGATGTTCATCTTATATCCTCCTTTCAAGACACTGTCCATTCCATTCAACTGCTCTTCCAAGTCCTTTGCTGTCTCTGACAGAATTACAATGTCATCGGCGAACCTCAAAGTTTTTATTTCTTCTCCATGAATTTTAATACCTACTCCGAATTTTTCTTTTGTTTCCTTTACTGCTTGCTCAATATACAGATGGAACAACATCGGGGAGAGGCTACAACCCTGTCTTACTCCCTTCCCAACCACTGCTTCCCTTTCATGTCCCTCGACTCTTATAACTGCCATCTGGTTTCTGTACAAATTGTAAATAGCCTTTCGCTCCCTGTATTTTACCCCTGCCACCTTTAGAATTTGAAAGAGAGTATTCCAGTCAACATTGTCAAAAGCTTTCTCTAAGTCTACAAATGCTAGAAACGTAGGTTTGCCTTTCCTTAATCTTTCTTCTAAGATAAGTCGTAAGGTCAGTATTGCCTCACGTGTTCCAGTGTTTCTACGGAATCCAAACTGATCTTCCCCGAGGTTGGCTTCTACTAGTTTTTCCATTCGTCTGTAAAGAATTCGTGTTAGTATTTTGCAGCTGTGACTTATTAAGCTGATAGTTCGGTAATTTTCACATCTGTCAACACCTGCTTTCTTTGGGATTGGAATTATTATATTCTTCTTGAAGTCTGAGGGTATTTCGCCTGTCGTAACACATCTGAAATGTAATGTCCACTGTTCAAAGTGCCGTCAATGCGAACAAGAGGTGACCGAAACGTGTAACCAATGGCACCCCATACCATCACGCCGGGTGAAGTGCCAGTATGGCGATGACGAATACACGCTTCCAATGTGCGTTCACCGCGATGTCGCCAAACACGGATGCGGCCATCATGATGCTGTAGACAGAACCTGAATTCATCCGAAAAAAAGACGTTTTGCCATTCTTGCACCCAGGTTCGTCGTTGAGTACACCATCGCACGCGCTCCTGTCTGTGATGCAGCGTCAAGGGTAACTGCAGCCATGGTCTTCGAGCTGATAGTCCATGCTGCTGCAAACATCGTCGAACTGTTCGTGCAGATGGTTGTTGCCTTGCAAACTTCCCCATCTGTTGACTCAGGGATCGAGGCGTGGCTGTACGATCCGTTACAGCCATGCGGATAAGATGCCTGTCATCTCGACTGCTAGTGATACGAGGCCGTTGGGATCCAGCACGGCGTTTCGAATTACCCTCCTGAACGCACCGATTCCATATTCTGCTAACAGTCACTGTATCTCGACCAACGCGAGCAGCAATGTCACGATACGATAAGCCGCAATCGCGATAGGCTACAATTCGACCGTTATCAAAGTCGGAAACGTGATGGTACGCATTTCTCCTCCTTACACGAGGCATCACAACAACGTTTCACCAGGCAACGTCGGTCAACTGCTGTTTGTGTATGAGAAATCGGTTGGAAACTTTCCTCATGTCAGCACGTTGTAGATGTCGCCACCAACGCCAATCTTGTGTGAATGCTACGAAAAGCTAATCATTTGCATATCACAGCATCTTCTTCCTGTCGGTTAAATTTCGCATCTGCAGCACGTCATCTTCGCGCTGTAGCAATTTTAATGGCCAGTAGTGTATTACTGGACTACAACCACATTCACTACTATCCACATTACTGCAACTGAAATAAATCATATACGGTAATAAAAACAGTTGTCGCGTACTAAATTCCGCGAGGCAAATCATCCCTGCCAGGTCTGCGCCTATTTCTTGCTGCCTGCGGAGGGCGGTATAGAACAACGGAAGGATAGCACAGTGCGGATGGCCTGGACAGGGCCGCCGCCCACGCAGCCGCACTGGGCTGATTTGTGGCGGGCGGACAACGTGACCCGCGCCGCCCACGCGTCCCCAGCCACCCGCATACCGGCCGCGAGGCAAGGAGCCGCGCTCTACTGTAGTGTAGTGTGCAGAGGCAACGGCGCGGCAGCCGCGTGCGGTCGTTACTCTGACCGTCCTCAGACGCCTCCAGGGATTTATAAGGCAGTACGCTGCGCCCAGCAGCGCTCAAAGAAGCCTCTCACGAAGACTGTAACCTAAAGGGACCTCTGTATTTCTCCTGTGCACCATTACGAAACCGTAGTCTCAAGATGCGTTTACAGGGGCCATATGTTAGTCAATGTGGTGCCGTCACCGTTGGTGCACTTGTCAGGAAAACACGACAGTATTACGGTACGCCCGTACAATATTGCTGACGGTACAGTCTGTTGAAGGTAGTGGCTGAGGTGGCTGAGATACGATGGAGGAATTGCTCTTAATGCCCGCCAAAGGTGGAGAGTATCAAAAAGAATCATCCGATTTTCTAACGTATCTGTTTTGTTATTTGAGATATGTGCGTGAACAACTTACTTTTGGAAAATAGCAAACTGTCGAGTTTTACATTGTTCCCGCTAGATAGCAGCAGTGTGCGCACACTTCAGTTCTAGTAAAAATGGTTTCGGGACAAAAGAAAGCGTTTTGTGTTAAACGTTTCGTGCAGTGCGAGACAGTAATATCCGTTCGGCATGAGTTTCGTACCAGGTATGCTGTGCATCCTCCTCCAGCACAGAGCATTAAACGGTGGCATGAACAATTCCGAGAAACAGGTTGTTTGTGTAAAGGCAAATCGCCGGGCCGTCCCTGTGTGACACAGACGTCGAACGTATCCGCCTCAGTTTCACAAGGAGCCCGCAGAAATCCGCTCACCGTGCAGCTTGACAGCTCAACATGCCCCCGACGTCCGTCTGGCGTGTGTTGAGTCGACGCTTCACGAGAGCCCGTACAAAATTCAGCTACTGCAAGCTCTTCGTGAAGGTGACAAACAACAACGTGTGGAGTTCTGTAATTTCGTTCTTGCCAAGATAGATGATGACAGTTTTTTTCTACGCTTAGTGTATAATGATTAGGCAACATTCCACTTAAATGGAAAGGTGAACCGTAAAAATGTGAGAATATGGGTACGGAACAACCATTTGAAGTTGTACAACATGAGGGGGACTCTCCAAAATTTAATGTGTTTCGTACAGTTTCACGGGAAAGGTGTACGGTCCATTTTTCTTTGCCGAGAACACTGTTACAGGAAGCACACATCTCGATGTGCTGGAGAACTTTCTTTTCCCACAGTGGGAGACTGATTCAAACAACTTCATTTACCAACAGATCGGGGCACCGCCACACTGGCATCTGGAAGTGCGAGAAATTTTCAAAGGAGTACTGAAAGATGTATCGGTCACACTGGGATTATTTCTTGTGGTCGTTAATAAAAGACTCTGCTTATGTTCCTCCGTCACCAACGACTATGAATGAACTGAGACATCGCATAGCAACAGCTGTGGAAGCTGTAACTCAAGAGATACTCGCTGCAGTGTGGGAACAATCTGAATACCGCATTGACATATCCGATGCATCTCAAGGGGGCATATTGAACACCTATGAAAAAGTATGAAAAACTTTGAGTGCCCCGTTAGTCAAAAAACAAAGTTCATTGTATATGTTTATTAGTTTGAGAAATATACACGTGCCAAATAGGGTGATTCAGTACATTATCCGATCACAAATCCGGACGCCTGTTAGTGGAAATTAGTATGGGGTGTGTCCACCGTTCGCCTTTATGGCGGCTTCAAATTCGCTGCGGAACTTTCAGATAGCTGTCTGAATGTCAGTGGAGAAATGGCAATCCATTCTTGCCTAGGAGCCGAAATTAGGGGAGGTAGTGATGTCGGATGCTACAGTCTGGAGCGACGTCGTCCTAACTCATCCAATGCGCGCTCCACTGCGTTCAGGTCGGTCCTCTGAACAGTCTAGTCCGTGTCAGGAGCGTTACTGTCCACAAACCATTGCCTCGCAGATGCTGGTTTACCACAGGGTGCACTGTCCTGTTGATACAATTATCTGTTTTTCTACTTAGCGAAGTACACAATGCTGTAAAAAATATCCTTCACTATTCGCGCTTCTTTACTTTCTTAAGCACAACTAGTGGTCCACACACACACACACACACACACACACACACACACACACACACAGGCGCGCGCGGTAGCGCCGACCGCTCCATTCCTCACGAGTCACGTTACACATGATGAAAGGCAATCGCCAAACTCAGACCTTCCATCTGATTGGCACGTGGTATAGCGATATTTATCGCTGCAAAATCACTTAGTTTCCAGTCATCCACTGCCCAGTGGCGTCGCCCTTTACACCACTTCATGAGTCTCTTAGCAATGACTACACAAGTTTGTGACTTACATCGAGTTGCTGTACCTCACATTCTTTCTAACTCCCTATGCATATTCATTCTGCTAACTTGACTGCTGGCAGCACTTTGGAACTCACGACTGATTCCTTACGCTGATTTCATGCTATTTGTTGCAGCCACCCTCCGCAATGCTCGACGGTCCCTTGTCTATCAGTAAATGTGGTCTGCCTGGTCTTGATTTAGTAGTGGTTGTTCCTTCGCGGTTCCACCTCACCATCACGTTACGTTACCGACAGTCTCCCTGGTCAGATTTAGCCAACGTTTGATTGCATTCAGGGGTAATGATTTAAGAAAGGTTGGGAGCCACTGCTTTCGAATGTACATACTCCGATAAAAATTACCTTGTGGTTCACAGGTTGCAGCTGTGTGCGGCCAGCCACGCTCAATAAGTCGCTGAACGTAGTTACAAAGTAACTTTAACCAGAGTATAGTACTGAGCATTATTATACGGTACTATGCGAGGACTCTTAAAAAATCAAAGTGTGGTAGAAGTACCCTACGACGTGTCGTAGCCCCTTGACATCTTACTTAGTTCCGTATTGGGCTGACGGTCTAGGCTTTAATAGTAAAGCACGTGCCTGGTAAACAAGAGGTTGCAGGATCGAATTTCAGTCGGACCACGGAAACGTTCAGTCGGACCTTCATCTAGTCTTCACCTCTCAATCATGTGAAGAGTCGCCGGGAACGATGCGTGTTCCCGATTCCACGTTAAAATGTACATCCCGTTTCCCCAGATAGATAAACAGGATTGATTAGGGATACACAAGTTGTCGAAATGGCGGCCAGTTTGAAAGAATTACACCCGACCACTGCGCCACAGGAAATTACTACTACTACTACTACTACTACTATTATTGTTGTTAGTTAGTTTCATATCCATAGCCGGCCGAAGTGGCCGTGCGGTTAAAGGCGCTGCAGTTTGGAACCGCAAGACCGCTACGGTCGCAGGTTCGAATCCTGCCTCGGGCATGGATGTTTGTGATGTCCATAGGTTAGTTAGGTTTAACTAGTTCTAAGTTCTAGGGGACTAATGACCGCAGCAGTTGAGTCCCATAGTGCTCAGAGCCATTTTTCATATCCATAGGCAGGTGAAAGGTGATAAGACAGTTCGTGACGACTTCTGCTAGGTCTGATTTACGGTACCAACGATCCAACGTGAAACTTGACGTGTCGGGAAAACCGTTATGGGAAAATATGAGCTTTTGAAGAATGCAGAGATAATACCGTAGATCGAATACGGTGTTACAAAGGGTATTTCCAGCTTGCAATTTGCCGTAAATCCATTGGAGGTGACTCTTCGAGAAGCAAGACCTCAATTTGTGAGCGCTTAAATGGCCATTTGTCAGAGAACTTTTACTACAGGATTGGATCTTAACTGGTTCGATCAAACTTTAAAAGAAATTTGAACAAAGAGCGAGTTGCAAGAAGTTTGTGCGTAGTTCCAAAATCGCAGAGCAGAAGGAACGGTGACCGACCGTTTCCATGGAACTCCAGCAAGTTGACTAAACACCAATCACAGGATTTATCACAGCAAACGTGTGATGAGTAAACGGTACCCACATCGATACAAACGCCCAGGCAGGTAGTGAGGGAAAAAAAATCTTGGTGCTATATCAAAGAGATGCCCAGGATTATTTTCGATGATAGTCGATTTGAGTATTTCTGAGGTTTACCTCTGGATTAAAACTCCCACCATCGTTCTATCCAGGCAGTTCGAAAGGCAGCCAAAACGAAATTCACACAAATGGATTCGAGTCGTCGTAAGACGAATAATGGTTGCTTCACCATAGGAACACGCCCCCCATTCAGCTTTGTAAATAAGCAAATTTTAATAATCATGTCCCAGCTAGCCTACTCTCCAGATCTCATCCCGTGTGATTTTTTTCTACTTTTCCAAAATTAAAATCAGCGCCGAAAGGGCTTGGTTTCGAAATAATTGATACTAACGTGACTGATTATGCTGAGAAATACTCAGGGGCTTTGAAGGACTTTACAAATGACAGCTTGGCAAAGAGGAAAGGCCGCGTGGAATTGTGGTGGCTACAGAGAGTTTGTGACCGAAGAAATATAAACAATTCGTCATGCTGAACTTGTTTGAATTTTGTCAGTGAATTTTCTCTTGTCCTGCAATTTCGTCCAGTTATCTCAGTTCTTCAGCGAGTTCCTTTCCTGTCAGGCAAGCTTCTTTTACTTCAAAACCACATCACATTTTTTGATCATTTTGTTTCCCATCAGCAGTGTTTATCGTTTTTATGTCTATTTGCGATGGATTTCAAAGCTTTAAGGCTGCATCTCTAGGCACTTTAGCTCCTTATTCGATGTGGCACGCCTCCGCAAGTACACAGAGTTAGCGCAATTCGGCACCGGCTGGCGTGGCTGCTAGGCGACTCGACATTTCTCATATTCTCGCATGTACATCACATTGCCAGAAGTGACGACGGAAAAAGTCCTAGAACCGATGGAGGATTGAAACGAGAGCCACACTACACAAGAACGCGTCCGAAACACCAGCGTGAGCGTGTGCACAGCTTTAAGTGAGGGCGGACAGGCGGCTGCTGGCATGTGTGACGGCTCCGCGTTCCAGCAAATACCAGAAATAACTCAGCGCGCAACGACGGCCGCTCGCAGCACGTCCCCATCACTTTAGCATTTGGGCATTCTGCCTGTCTACAGCTGTGTGTGTGTGTGTGTGTGTGTGTGTGTGTGTGTGTGTGTGTGTGTGTGTTTCATCGACCGCCGCTCCGCTCTCGAACGGGTCTAGAGCCGCTTGCAAGAAGCCTCTCGGGTGACCTTGGATTCGTCCATCGCGACTACAGGAAGCTGCGTTAAGATGCACGTATCCTTTTATTCCTCTACAAATACACATTTAATCAGTCTGAAAAGCGAAGTAAGTTGTAGAGGTAAGATACACTACCCGTGAGCGGAAGAGAAAGACGTAGTGCAGTTGAAACCGAATTTGTTATCAGTTGCGTATGAATGAAGCGTATCTCTGCAGCGGAGTGTGTGCTGTTTAGAAACGTCCTGGCAGATTAACCCGGTGTGTCGGACGAACCCAGAACCTCGTCTTTCGCGGGCTATGTTATTAGCGACCGAGCTATCTAGGCACGACTTGCGACACGCTTTCACAGTTGTACTTCCGTCAGTACCTCTCTCCTACTTTCCAAACTTCGCGGATGTTCTCGCGTATAGCTTGTGGGATTATCACTAGCCACCCAAGGATGCCCTAAGAGCATAAAATCCGGCTCCAGTATATAACATTTTGCACAATATCAGGAAAGAGTTTCTTATTTAGTACAAAACGCTTTCTTTCATTGGAGATCAGCGAATTTCACTCCAGTGGGAATTATAAAGAAAAATATATGATTTTATTTGTTACCATTCTATGATCCACACAGAAGGTGAAAAAATCAATTCGTAAAGGCGATATTTATAACATTCAACACATAAGCTGACCTGTTTTAATGTATTGTGTGTGTGGTTACAATGTGTAAACATGCTTGCGTGCGGCATATTTTTCGTTCTAGACACACAGCCTAACAACGATATTAAGCAGTTTGCCGCGAATGTGTGGGGTCAATGCACACTGCTTGAAACATAAATAAATAAATGAAAGTTAAGCACCCAGAATACATGACCGGGTGTCACTCTAACTTGGTACACGTACACAGCGTAGGTGGGTATGTAGATGGTGAGAGATGCAGTTCTCTGTCACGGTCACCAGACTGAACTACTGTTCGCTATTAACATAGTTACCAGGTTGTTAGGATATACAAAGAGCGAGAAGAGCGTTAGATGTTGACCGATCACTTAAGGACGCGCAGATGAGTCACTCTCTAGAATAAATGATAAATTATCATTAGAGAAGCTGCACGGTCATCAGCGGTATCTGTTCTTTCGAGAACAGTTACTCTCTTCATATATATAGTAAAAGGGTACCCAGCCACTGACCTTCGTCTGTGCGAATGCGCACAGGTTGCCCGAACTCTTACGGGAATCGTCACCTTAGTGTGCGCGAGTAATGAGTGGATGGGCAAATATCTATTAGGTACGTTACGTATGTAGATTGTGGACAGTTGGGAATGTGGGTCTCACGGGAAGCGTGCAAGGGATAAGTCCCTGCAGTCGCGCTATTCATCTGTGTCATCGGTGGCTTCGATGGATAGAGCGTCTGCCATGTAAGCCGGGTTCGAGTCCCAGTCGGGGCTCACATTTTCAGTTGTCCCCATCGAGGTATATCAACACCTGTCGGCAGCAGGGGGTTTCAATTAATTATCATTTAAACCTAAATATTTTCTATGGGATAAAGAATGGGTGATTTAGCTGGCCAGTCGAAGTGTGACAGGATTGCTGAGTGTTCCTCAAGCCAGAAACGAGTATGCGTGCAGCCCTTTGGACATGGTTATCGTCATCTTGGGAGACGGAGGTATCTACAACATACTCATCATGGAGATGTAGAAGAGAAGGCGACACATAGCCACCCAAAATGTTTAAATACACCGCGCAACGCAGCTGAACGGTAACTTTTTTGAAATCACACAATGTCTCCCATTGTGACGAAGACGTTTGACAGTTGGTTCAAACGTGCATACAGTCTTCCTCCGTAATGGTGCAAAAGCGCGGCGTCCTGAGACAACGCCCAGTTGGGTGTCGCCACATGTGAAAAAAAAGGCCAGAACTCAGAAGTTCGTGTAAGGTGGATTAATGATGTCACGGTCGCAGCAAACATCACCACAGTTGTAGTTGGTAGATTTGAGGGAAGGGACCAAAGTCATCGATCCCGTCGGATTAGGGACGGATGGGGAAGGAAGCCGGCCGTGCCCTTTCAAAGGACCCATCCCGGCGATTTTGGGAAATCACAGAAGACCTGAATCAGAATGGCCGGACGCAGGTTTGAACCATCGTCCTCCTGAATGCGAGTCCAGTGTGCTAACTACCGCGCCACCTCGCTCGGTCTCCCAGTTCTTCCAAACATCACCCTGGACGTGACACACGATGGGTCGTCACAGTTTCTCTTATACACATTTCGCCCCTTCTTTGGACGCCTCTACGATGCAGGTCACAATCGCGACAACGAATGTTGAAAGCACGCAGTTCTCGTACGGGTGGCCGAGGAAAACGTTTCAAACACACTACCTCTCACAATCGACACGGAAAGGCCGCAGGAGGTGGCATAAAGGGCGTCAGTGAAATCATCGCTTTCCTTTAGACGTTGATTCCTACACATTTGGAGGTCGAAAACGACCGTTTGCGATGTGCAACAGGACGACGTTCTCGACGTCCTTTGAGACTGCTGACACCCTCCGGACAGTTGAATCATTCTCTACGAACATTGTGGGTCTGCAACTACAATGAACGTGATCTGACTCCTTCGGTGTGTAGTGTGAGCACAATTTTTGCTCTGGTGTACATGGTGGAACCACAAGGGACCGTTCAAACCATTCGAAGAAATTTAAATGTGATCCGAAACAGCAAAGGGTGTTTCTGCTTTTTCAGGCCTCCTGCATAGCGTGATCACGTGGGAATTCTCGACTACAACAAAGTGTCCCTCTAATACCTCCCAATTCAGGAACCGCCCCGATGCTATCCCTGTACCGTCGTTGAGCACTTTAAAAATGTAGCTGTACAGAGACAACTCTCTACTGACTCCTAGGCGCCTGCTGGAAAGCAACTCCTTAGATAAATTCCGCATGCCCGCAAACAGGTGCTAGAGCAGAGTGGAGCGTCACTCAGTTGAACGGATGTCGAAGTCTCCGTACAGGTATATTTTTAAAGTGCTCAACAAACGTGCGTGGGTGGCTCTGGCCTTTTTTTTCGCACGTGTCGACACTTTGCTGTTTGACGTATCGCCGAGCCTAAGGGTGGCGTCGCAGAGCGCCACGCATTTCCACCATTACGGAACAAGGTTGTAGACGGCTTTGAGTCAAATTTCAAACTTATGTGTCGCAATGGGAGAAATTATAAGGTTTCCATAAAGTGGGCCCTTTAATGGTGTTGTGCAGTGTTACCATGGATGATGTCCAAGGTAACCCGAATAGGATGGACTCAGGTCCATAGTACGACAGACACAACGTCACAGAACAGTCTCTGGCCTGAATTCCGTCTTCCACAGACAGCAGACTGAACGTCTCACTGCGTCATCTGTGTCCTCGACGCCTTGTTTGGTTTGAAAAGCGACAGCATCACGATTCTTCGGACCACAATATACGCCTCCAAGTTAGCTACTGTCCAGTTCGTAGGTTGTTTGGCCCATTGAAGAAGTGCAGTTTTATGCGTCGCTGTGCGCACGGCCTTTTACGAGGTATTCGACTCTTAAATGCCCACTGCATGTAGTTTCCTGCGAATGTTCGCTCTGAGAACTCGCTGAGATGCAGTGCATCCACTGACAGCAGCATTTCTGTCACGTTTGAAACAGATCATTATCGAAACTGCGTGACACTCATCTCCATTCCTTATCGGTTAGGATCTTTTTACCACCACTATTCTTACGCTGTGTTAAGTAGCAGAGTAATACACCCTTCCCTGCAGAGCCGTCGAACAGTTTCGTTGAGACACCAAGAAATCGGTATCTTCATTCACAATGCAGTCACTGTCATATCCAAACATGACAGCTTCTCTCTGCCATCCTGCCACGACTTCACGCCGGCTCATCTCACTTCTTTCATTCCAGACAATGACCAACACATTCAATGCACTTCACTGCCAAAGCTTACGGAAGCTGTTGAGGGACACATGACGCCATGATACCTTTTCAACATAATCTAAAGGATTTTACACCTAGGTGATAAACCTCGTGGTATAGCGATATGCACATATACAGATCGCAGTAGTATCGCCTACACGAAGCACAAAATGGACGTACATTGGCGGAGCTGTCATTTGCACTCAGATAATTCATTTTAAAATGTTTCCAATGTGATTATGGTCGTGCGACGGGAATTAACAGACTTTGAACGCAGAATGGTATTTGGAGCTAGACAAATGAGACATCACATCTCGGAAATCGTTAGGGAATTGAATATTCAGAGATCCACGATGTCATGTGCGTGTCTAGATTATATTTCAGACACTACTTCTCACCACAGACAACGCAGACGCAGTAGCCGATGGCTTTCACCTAACGAACGAGAGTAGTGGCGTTTCCGTAGAGTTGCCAGTGCTAGCAAACAAGCAATGCTGCGTGAAATAACCGCAGAAACCAATGTGGGACGTACTACAGATGTATCCGTTAGGGCACTATGGCGAAATTTGGCGTTAATGTGCTGTGGCAGCAGACGATCGACGCGAGTGCCTTTGCTAACAGTACGACATTGCCTGCAGCCCCTCTTCAGGGTTTCGTGACCATGTCGTTTGGATCCTAAACGACTGGAAAACACTGGCCTCGTCAGACGAATGCAACAAGGCAGTGCAAGCTGGTGGTGGCTCCATGACGGTATGGAATGTGTTGACATGGAATGGACTGGGTCCACTGGTCCAACTGAACCGATCACTGACTGGAATGGTTATGTTCGGCTACTTTGAGGCGACTTGCAGCCATTCATGGACTTCGTGTTTGCAAATACCGATAGAGTTTTTATCGATGACAATGCACCATGTCACTGATGTCTGAGATTGGTTTGAAGAACATTCTAGACAGTTCAAACGAACTATTTGGACACCCAGATCGCCCAACATAAATCCATAGAATATTTATGGGACGTAATCGAGAGGTCATTTCGTGCACAGAATCTTGCTAGGCAACACTTACCCAATTATGGACGCTCTTGAGGCATCATGGCTCAGTATTTCTGCAGGGGACTTCCAACACTTGTTGAGCCCATGCCACGTCGAGCTGCTGCAGGCCCGACACAATATTAGAAAGTATCGTACGACTTTTGTCACCTCAGTGTTAGGCGACCGGTGTCATAGGGATGTGAGTAATGTACATCTAGGGGAAGAGAAGACTCCAGAGACAAGGGAAAATGGAAAGTCATTTTCCTCATCAAAAAACATGACAATACGAAGATCGGAAATTACAAGGTTCAAAATGGTTCAAATGGCTCTGAGCACTATGGGACTTAACATCTTAGGTCATCAGTCCCCTAGAACTTAGAACTACTTAAACCTAACTAACCTAAGGACAGCACACACATCCATGTCCGAGGCAGGATTCGAACCTGCGACCGTAGCGGTCGCGCGGTTCCAGACTGAAGCGCCTAGAACCGCTCGGCCACCTCGGCCGGCGGAAATTACAAGGCTATTAGTAGTTTATATTTTACAAGCTCCTAACGTAAACAATTGTGAACCGCTTGAATCAGAAAGTTGACTTACCAGACAATCGAAAAGAAGGGATTCAGAAAAGGTTTCAATACAACTGACCATAGCCAACAAGTATGCCCAATTACAGAGAAATGCACGGAGCATATCATCCCACTTCACATGGCTTTCACAAACCAACAGAAGGTGTTCGACACGTTCGAAACCTGGCAGGGCTGAGGAGGGTGAACAGAGCCGCACTGGCTACTTAAACCAATTTAATCTGTTGCATTTACGAGAATGTCACTCTACATGTGAAAATTAAAGGACAACTGAATCACTGGGCTTGTTCGCCCACTGCTTGAATACTGCTCAGCAGTGTGGAATCCGTACCAGGTAGGGTTGATAGAAGATATAGAGAAGATCCAACGGAGAGCAGCGCGCTTCGTTACAGGATCATTTAGTAATCGCGAAAGCGTTACGGAGATGATAGATAAACTCCAGTGGAAGACTCTGCAGGAGAGACGCTCAGCAGCTCGGTACGGGCTTTTGTCAAAGTTTCGAGAACATACCTTCACCGAAGAGTCAAGCAGTATATTGCTCCCTCCTACGTATATCTCGCGAAGAGACCATGAGGATAAAATCAGAGAGATTAGAGCCCACACAGAGGCATACCGACAATCCTTCTTTCCACGAACAATACGAGAATGGAATAGAAGGGAGAACCGATAGAGGTATTCAAGGTACCCTCCGCCACACACCGTCAGGTGGCTTGCGGAGTATGGATGTAGATGTAGATGTTACCGTGAGAAGCAGCGTCAGAGAAGAGGACACAGTCTCACCAAAGTTATTCACTTTGGATCTGGAGGATGTGGTAGTCTATCTTGGGGACAGAAAGGTATCAACACAGTCAGTCTCAACCATATTCGCTTTGCATGCGATGCCATCTTCAGCAAAGACACAAACGAACCGCCAACAATGATCCGAGAACACAAAGACACTTCCCAAGCTGTATGTCTCAAAATCAACCTCCACACACGAAAGTCATGAGCCTTGTCAGTATTATGGTCTCCATCGGAAACGACGCTCTGTAAGTAGTACATAAAAAAAACATTTATCTAGGACATAAAACCCAACTTGGAAAAACTAATTAGACAACAGAGATCACGTGGCGAATTGGCCACAACTGGATGGCATTCAGAAAAACAACGTAATAGCTTGAAATAATTACACTTACTCATACAACAAGCAGCGCAAATCGTCCCCTGACCTGTCAAAGAGCAGTAATGAAGGGGCAATGAGAATCACGGGTGTCTATGACGTTGCCGAGCGGATAGCGCGACTGAAGTGGCATCGGGCCCTACACGTGGCACGGAACATCTTCAAACGGACCAAAACACTTACGCAGTGGCACTCGAGGGAGACAAAGACAAGTGTCGGGCGTCGCTAGAAGGCGAGATGATATCCAATGACATGCGAGAAAAACTGGATCCATACTGATGTCCAGCAGGGGATATCTAGAGACAGAAAAAGAAGAGTGATATTCGGTCCGGTGTGCTTAAAAATTGTCTTTTTGAAATTACAAACGCGTGCGCTATAGTTGTAAGCAGCGTAGCCGGCACAAGCTGCGGTAACAGGCAGAGAGCGGCTCTGCGGCCCAGAGGTCGCGTGCGCCTCGCCACGGCACGCTCCGATCTTATCGGTGAAATGGCGCGAGTTTTTAAACCGTGGTACCTCGTGCGGCGCCGCATTAGCATATCAACAGCGGTCCATACGAGCAGCAGACAGACAGCCCCATCACCTCACGCCTTCCTACCCATCCTAAGTGTGGCCGCCCCTTTTTCTAAGTAATAGAAGTAATACAGTATGTTTCTCTCTTTCTCTCTCTCTCTCTCTCTCTCTCTCTCTCTCACACACACACACACACACACACACACACACACACACACACACACACACACAAACACACAAACACACAAACGCGTGCGCGTACTTTAGGCCAACGTCACTTCAGTTATTATACAAGATATTCGTGCATATGTATTATGTAAACTTTTACTTCGTGGAAATCAACAGCGTCCTCAAAAATGCTTGTATTTCATAATTCAAGCTCATTCACATTTTTTAAATTCAGTGTTTTCCGGTGGCAATTTTTTTTTACACGAGAAGAAAATCTAGTAGAAATCCCTGAATAATGTAAGACGTTTTTAACCTATCCAACGAAAGGAGAAAATACAAAAAAAAATGCTGCAAATGAAGCAGGCAAAGGGGAATATCGTCTAAAATATGAAATTAACAGGAAATGCAAGGATGTAGAATCATGTATAATTAGGGGAAAAATACATGCTGCCCACAGGAAAAGTAAAGAAATCTTTGCAGAAAAGAGAAGCAGTTGTATGAAGATCAAGAGCTCAGATGGCCAGCCGTTATTAAGAAGAGAAGGAGAAGCTGAAACAGGGAAGAAAATATATGAAGTGTTTATATAAGGTAAATGAACTTTAAAGGAATATGGTAGAAGGGGAAGAGGAAGTAAACAAAGATGAGGGATGAGATGTAGCGAGAAGAATATTACAGAGCACCGACTTTGTGAAGACAGTCCTAATTGCGAGTCATTAATTTTATTCCTTTGCTTCTGTTCATCCTTGCATACATCTTTGATGGGGACAGACTATTTTTTGTTTTGCCCAATAGTATGGCTCTGAGCACTATGCGACTTAACTTCTAAGGTCATCAGACGCCTAGAACTTAGAACTAATTAAACCTAACCAACCTAAGGACATCACACACATCCATGCCCGAGGCAGGATTCGAACCTGCGACCGTAGCGGTCGCTCGGTTCCAGACTGTAGCGCCCAGAACCGCACGGCCACTCCGGCCGGCCCCTATAGTATGACATGTACCTATGTTTTACTTTCTATTACGACATGAATCTCTTATTAATATGATTATTCTTGTTCTTGACTAGGCAAATAATTTCAATTTTTTGTCTTCTTTGCAATAATTTTGTTATACGCAACATGTGACGCTGTATGTACATAATGAAATGAAATGAAATGTCGTGTTGCTAGATCCTTCCGTCGGGTAGACTGTTCGCCTGGTGCAAGTCTTTCGATTTGACGCCACTTCGGCGACTTGCGCGTCGATGGGGATGAAATGATAATGATTAGGACAACACAACACCCAGTCCCTGAGCGGAGAAAATCTCCGACCCAGCCGGGAATCGAACCCGGGCCCTTCGGATTGACATTCTGTCGTGCTGACCACTCAGCTACCGGGGGCGGACTGTATGTACATGATGTGTAGAAATGTCAAGCGAGAGCGACATCGATAGTTGCAGTCGAACACTCAGCCAGCGTGTAATGGCGAGTGCGCGCGGATGTGCTATGTGTAACGTGTTGGTACCGCATCCGTTACAAAACAAACAGTCGAGCTCTTATGTTTTGGGCACGTCACTGACTAGATATTGAATCGTTTTGAAAAAAAAATGTTAGACTGTTAGAATACGGCGAGCTTCGTCAATGCACTCGCGTGGACATTCACTATCGTTACTAAAACCAAGTGTCTGCAACGAAGCTAGTTTCAGAAATTAATGTACTTTCAGATTCTTATTCTCTTTGAAACATAATTAACTTCCGCGTTCATTAAATCGTTAACCGTCGTTACGGAAACAGAAACTATTTACTGCATGTGAAAACAAAAATGGTTCAAATGGCTCTGAGCACTATGGGACTCAACTGCTGAGGTCATTAGTCCCCTAGAACTTACAACTAGTTAAACCTAACTAACCTAAGGACATCACAAACATCCATGCCCGAGGCAGGTCTTGCGGTTCCAGGCTGCAGCGCCTTTAACCGCACGGCCACTTCGGCCGGCATGTGAAAACAGATTCGCCAAATTGTGAATGGTGATACGCATGCTAAAACCGGACAAACGAACTTCAACGAACAGCGAGTGAAAGTGGATTTTAAATTCAGTCGAAGCTGCGAAATAATGTTAACAGAAGTGCGAGTGTGACAGTGAAGTTACTGGCGTCCACTTACGGACTCCAATCTGAACAGCACAACCGACGAGCAGCAAACGCACAGATAAACCTCGCTGCAAAACTCTCTCTACAAAAACTCAAAAAGAATTTTAAATACTTTCAAATTATTTTCTTTTGTAAGAAGCTTTGCTAAAAAATTTTTCCTTGAATAAACGTACTTTCAGTGTGAGTGGATTCAAGTTCTTGTGTTGACATTGTTCGCATTATTATTATTATTATTATTATTATTATTATTTTTCTATCACAACCGTTTGCTGACTCCGTATCTGTCTGCTTATTTTGGTAGTTATTGCATTTATATCTTTGTATATGTTGGGGATGTGCTTCATTTATATATATATATATATATATATATATATATATATATATATATATATATATATGTGTGTGTGTGTGTGTGTGTGTTTGTGTGTGTGTGTGTGTGTGTGTGTGTGTGTGTGTGTGTGTGTGTGTGCGTGCGCAGTGATTATCTATGATAATTTTACGTATTTAAGTGATGTATGTGGTGTGCGTGATGTATCGCATCTGCCGTTAGTTTCTGGACTCCGACCAATAGAAGTAAAACTGGCGCAAGGCGCAAAATGGGTGAGAACTTTAAATCTTACAGATGCCCTACAAAGTGTGAGTTTATTTGTTTTTCGTAGATATATTCGAGTGATACTACAGTCAGTGCCCCTTATCGTTCACGTAAAGTGATCACAGGACTTTGCAATACAAATACTTTTGAATTCTGTTCAGCAAATTCTGGCACCGTTCATTTCATCCATTTGACTGATGAAGTCACCCATTTTTAAAGTGTGCGATCATTCAGACTTGGTTTGTACTAATTACTTGAAAACGTCTTGATCGCTAAATAATTTATTTATGACGCATTTCGAGTGATCATCATTAGATAAATGTGGCCAAAATTAATAAGAAGGAAAAATTAGAAAAACTTTTATATCAGACTTGGCATGCAGTAATTCCTTGGAAACGTCTTGATCGCTAAATACTTTGTTTACGATGTGTTTTGAGTAATACCATCAGGTACCTATGTCCAAAATCAATAGAAAGGCAAAATAAGAAAAGCCTATGTATAAATACTACAAGAGGAACGAAAGCACATGTTGAGTATAGGTAGGTGTGTGTGTGTGTGTGTGTGTGTGTGTGTGTGTGTGTGTGTGTGTGTGTAACCATCCTTAAAAACTCCACACTTTCAAGTGATATACAGTAAGGCTTCCACGTTAACGAAGATATCTAGTAACAACAGATTTGTCGGAATACCGGACGCCTGAGGGGTCTGCCTGCCGTTTCTGAGAAATAAGCAGATCTTCTGCATGCTTCCAGGAAGTGAAAGTCGCTTTGATGGGTCGTGAGCGCAGAGTGAGGGGAAAGGCAAACCTTCAGCGCCTGCGACCTTCTGTTCGTCGACGCCGCATTCTCGCGAAATGCCTTTCAGTCTGCCGTGTAAACCAAGCGTCCGCCAGCGATTTTAGGGTCCTCTGTTTACCCAGTCCACTGAATCACTTCTGTGTTTGAAATTCTTCTCAACCCAATGATTCAACTGCCTATCGGTCAAAAAAACAGAGTGAACTGTCATTCTTTGCTACTTTCCAATTCATACTACACACCCCATCATCGTGCACATGGCGGAGATTACTGCCTACTGATCCATATTCTCTCCCGATTTATTCACAGATGATGCGAGAAAAAAATGTGCTCTGCGTGAAGTATGGATTTAAGTTATTCTTCACAGCCGCTACAAGAACGATATATAGCCAACTGAACAATATTCGTTGATGCCTTTCTAAAATTCCCCCTCAGCAAATGTTCCCGGAGTAATGAGTATAATAATACGAGTGCCTGTCAGTTGAAAACGAAAGGAAGGTTAGAGCTCAACACCCTGTCGACGACGACATGATTAAAAACGGAATGCGAACTCTGGTTGGGAAGGATGGAAAAGGAAACTGGCCAAGCATTTGCCTTAGGCGATGTAGGGATACCATAAACACCCGAAAGTAGAGAGCTGGACAGGGATTTTAGCTTTCTTCCTCCCGAGTGCGCATCAAGCGTCCTATCACTTCGCCACCTCGCTCGGCTTCTATCTGGAGAGTCATCTTAGCATTTCTGCTATACCACCCCGCAAGAGACCAAGCATGCGATGAAATGACTTGCCTTTCTTCTGCGCATCCTCCAACTCTCCTGTTAGTCCTCCTTCATATGCATCCCACACATCTGAGTAGTATTTCGGTAAATGATCTCCAGTTGTTTTGTACAAAACGCCATCATAGACTGCATGAATCAATGCGCGCCTTATTACTTAGTTGCCACTGAGTTTAAGTGGTCGTTTCACGAGAACATCACCACTCTTGAAACTAGCTGAACAACGACTCACAGAAACAATCATAGTGAGTTGGAAGGATGATGGTGCAGTGGAGGCTTCGTGTAAGATCTGCTATTCGGCCCAAAAAATAAGATAAAAGCTGTAGGCTTTCTTAATGATAAAAACAAAACGTAATCCGACTCGAAAGATTAACAGCCTATGGCGCCATACATTTGGTGTGCGCACTAATATTGAATAGAATGACAGCCAGCAGAAGATCATACACAGTTAAGTTCAAGAATCTGTCAGGTGTCGCTGGGTCACTTGAGTTAATAACGTTCGGAGGCCGAAAGTCTATGAGGAGTGTAGCATTTGGGCACTAACATCTGAAGCTGTTGTCTTCAGTACCAAGCCTGGTTTGATGCTAGTCTATCCTCTGCAAGCATCTTCACCTCTGCAGAGCTGCTGCAACCTATATCCATATGAACCTGCTAGCTGTATTGAGGCTTAGTCTTCGTCTATAGCTTTTATCTCCCCAGCCCCCCTCCGTACCCAAAATGACGATTCCCATCATCCAACCCTTTCTTTTAATCGGACTGTGCGAAAAATTTATTTTACACCCGATTCGATTCAGTACCTCGAGTCTGACGAGAATGCTCGAATTTCACGGCCACTGGCTCATAACTACAGTCGTTTCACTGCACGAGATATCCGCCATGAAGTCGTCCACTCCGAATAAGGGCTGTTCCCACTCAGCCAGAGCAATGGCCCCTTGGCTTAATTATCACTTTCCAGGGTTCCGGTGCCGCCAAACGAACAGGCAGCACCTGTTGTTTCCAGGGCATTGTAAACGACATTGTGCTTTGCACAGAATTCTCTGGTCGTTATCCGCCGATCAGCAAGGATGAGTTGATCAAGACACTCTTCACTGCAATGGACGATGCTGTGCAGGGTCGACCGAACCGTGGCTTGTCCTGCACACCCTTTCCACCACCTTCAAACTGCCATACCCATGGCCTCACGTTGCTCACGTCTGTTGCATCGTCTCCATACACCTTTAGCCAGCGTTGATGGGTTTCAATCGGCGCAAATTCTTCAACAGTGAGGAATTCAATCACACATCGCTGTTTCATACGCGCTTCCATATCAGATTCCACTTTGGAATACTCCTCTGCTGGCGCCGACTACCACAGACCAACGAAACCACCTGCAAATGAAGGAGGAAGGTTCAAGCATTACCACTACACCAGCGACATCTGCTGCGGACGACCTAAGTCACCACAAAAAACTAGGAGGCATTACTTTTGGAACGTATTATTTCCTTTTATACCGTTAAGCATATTGTGTACGGTAAGGAGAGGTGGGCTACACACTGGTGCAGCAGCTGCCATCGTAGGGAAGCTGGACAGGAGCAGAAATGATTATCGAACACGTCAACAGAAGTTTTACTTAACTTAAAGCTTTCTCAAAGTGTTGCGAAGAAACTTTATAAAAGAACAAAAAGCAACAGTCAGCCACTACAAGAAGTGAAGAGAGTGTCGTGCAGCGCGAGGCTTCAGTTAATAATGCACGAGCGAACTGACGAAGTCTGAAGACTGTCGCAGACTGCGAGTGGGGCGTGTAGCTACCGCCGGCCATCTTTTGTCCCGACGGCAGAGGGCGCTTGTAGTCGGAGCCACTGAAGGTGTGGCCAGAGAGCCCGCGTCATTTTGGATCTGCAGGGTCTGCGCTCGACTGCTACCTGCGTCTGTCGGAAACGGGCGTATCCGCTGCCAACTGTGTGACGCCGGTGACGGAGCTACCGATCTATGATACCACAAAACATTTTCCATAAACTTGTATTTGTCTCTAAAAATGTTACAAGATTCTAAACACTTCTAGTCGACTTAAGACTATACTTGAAAGGCATAGAGACTGCCACAAAACAGTCCAGTGATCCCAAAAATTATTCATTCGACACTAGTATCAGTCGCTATACCCACATTCTCACCTTTTAGGGGTGCTATGTATCGATTAACCTTACTACATTTAATTCCTGTAAGTAAATGTTATTTGCACTCGGTTTGGTTAAAATTGTTCCAGCGCTTAAATTCTCAAAATCATCGTTACCCATAAGTGTGGTAGGTACGTATATTTCCTTCACAGTACTTTTTGTAGGTCAGTATATTACATATACAATACTTGTAATTCAGATACTAAGTAGTGCATGTACAAAGTATGGTTGGAACATCTACAGATGCTCCACAGATATGACAGAAAACACACACACACACACACACACACACACACACACACACACACACACACACACACACGAGAGAGAGAGAGAGAGAGAGAGAGAGAGAATTATAAACACAATAATTTTAATGCCGCTTCAATGTCTGTAAAGGGTATACGTTGTTATGTGAACTTTTAAGTTTTCAAATCAATAGTATCCCCCTCAGGAATGTCCAAGCTTATCAGTATTTTTATGAATTCAGTAATTTCGGTTGAAAATTTTTTTACAGCTAAACAGGACGTGATTTGTATCTTTTCCTTTGCCGTAAAAGCAATTTGGTGTATGTACCACGCATCTCTGGAACAAGTATTTCTTACAGCATCTGTGAATTTTTATTTTCGAAATAGTTGTAATAAAACCCTCAAGTCCTCTAAACATGGAATGTTACAAGAGTCGTGGGGCAGGGGCGTTGGTGGGGAGGGGTGGCGGGGTTGCTAATACATTACATGCAACTTCCCCACTCCCTCGTGGCGTTTTGGTGTATACAGGGTGTTACAAAAAGGTACGGCCAAACTTTCAGGAAACATTCCTCACACACAAAGAAAGAAAAGATGTTATGTGGACATGTGTCCGGAAACGCTTAGTTTCCATGTTAGAGTTCATTTTAGTTTCGTCAGTATGTACTGTACTTCCTCGATTCACCGCCATGATTTCATACTGGATACTCTACCTGTGCTGCTAGAACATGTGCCTTTACAAGTACGACACAACATGTGGTTCACGCACGATGGAGCTCCTGCACATTTCAGTCGAAGTGTTCGTACGCTTCTCAACAACAGATTCGGTGACCGGTGGATTGGTAGAGGCGGACCAATTCCATGACCTCCACGCTCTCCTGACCTCAACCCTCTTGACTTTCATTTATGGGTGCATTTGAAAGCTCTTGTCTACGCAACCCCGGTACCAAATGTAGAGACTCTTCGTGCTCGTATTGTGGACGGCTGTGATACATTACGCCATTCTCCAGGGCTGCATCAGCGCATCAGGGATTCCATGCGACGGAGGGTGGATGCATGTATCCTCGCTAACGGAGGACATTTTGAACATTTCCTGTAACAAAGTGTTTGAAGTCACGCTGATACGTTCTGTTGCTGTGTGTTTCCATTCCATGATTAATGTGATTTGAAGAGAAGTAATAAAATGAGCTCTAACATGGAAAGTAAGCGTTTCCGGACACATGTGCACATAACATTTTCTTTCTTTGTGTGTGAGGAATGTTTCCTGAAAGTTTGGCCGTACCTTTTTGTAACACCCTGTATAAGTGGAGATGTAATTGAACACGAAAATGTGTGTTATTGTGCGTGGTTCTAACTGAAGTGCGAACTGTCATTCACTTGCATAGAGAAACGCGCTAGAAGCACAACTTGGTATTTTTCTTATGTATTGAGCACTAACTGATGGGCGGCGTTTTAACAACCACGAGAAAAAAAAAGGAGAATCTCGAGAGGGCATCGAACTTCGAACCTCTAAATCGTTGGTCTGCAGTCCCTCATCGTCAAACCCATTAAAAAATTACAAGACCACGTGAGAGGGTAGAGGCGGGCGGTTATCGCGCGTCGTGACCGTCCCGATGTCGCGGCCGGCCGCGGCGTGCTGCTCAGCCACCCAGAACGGCCGCTGCACGCCCCACACGCTCGCTGCCATATTTACCGGTCTGTTGGGCAATCACCCTCCATTAATAATACGCCGCTGTGGTTCAAGTTCTCGTAGCCCCGCTTTCCTTTTTGACTGTAGACCTCGCTTCTTCCACACATCACTTACAAAATCCTTCGTGAAGATTACCTGTGAAGTGGGTTAAAATTTTTACAGCAGCCAGCAAGAGAAAGGGTAGTTTCAGCACCACGTATTTCTACTAACTAGGGAACCTCCCCATCGCACCCCCCTCAGATTTAGTTATAAGTTGGCACACTGGATAGGCCTTGAAAAACTGAACACAGATTAATCGAGATAACAGGAAGAAGTTGTGTGGAACTACGAAAAAATAAGCAAAATATACAAACTGAGTAGTCCATGCGCAAGATAGGCAATATCAAGAATAATGTGAGCTCAGGGGCGCCGTGGTCCTGTGGTTAGCGTGAGCAGCTGCGGAATGAAAGGTCCTTGGTTCAAGTCTTCCCTCGAGTGAAAAGTTTACTTTTTTTATTTTCGCAAAGTTATGATCTGTCCGTTCGTTCATTGACGTCTCTGTTCACTGTATTAAATTTAGTGTCTGCGTTTTGCGAACGCACAGCAAAACCTTGCGATTAGTAGACGAAAGGACGTGCCTGTCCAATGCGAACCGAAAAAATTTGATCGCAAGGTCATAGGTCAACCGATTCCTCCAAGGGAAAACACGTCTAATATATTCTATACGACACTGGTGGCGGCATGTGCGTCACATGATACGAATATGTTGTCGACCCACCTAACTTGTACACTTGGCGAATGGGTAAAAAGATTCTTCTACCTTGCCCGATTTAGGTTTTCTTGTGGGTGTGATAACCACTCCCAAAAAAAGTGATGAAAACATAAGAGTTCGTCACATAAACTGAAAATAAAAAATTAAACTTTTCACTCGAGGGAAGTCTTGAACTAAGGACCTCTCGTTCCGTACTTGACCACGCTAACCACGGGACCACGGCGCTCCTGAGCTCGCAGTTTCCTTGATGTAGCCTATCTTACGCATGGACTACTCAGTTTGTATATTTTGCTTATTTTTTTTCATAGTTCCACACAACTTCTTCCTGTTTTCTCGACAGATCTGGGTTCAGTTTTTCAAGGCCTATCCACTGTGCCAACTTATAACTAAATCTGAAGGGGGGGGGGGGGGGGGGGTGCGATGGGGAGGTTCCTTTGTAAGCACTACTGCACTGGAAATGGTGCACCGTTGCTTTTCACCGATAGAAGAGCAAGTATATTCTACCAACTGTTCGGTGTCTACAGGCTAACGTGAAACGCCAACAAAATGCGAGACAGTTGTCCTGAGAAAGTCTTTTAACGACATGGGAAATCGGGTGGAGTTAGCACTTAGGTACATGGATTGATTATTTTTAAGCGATGCAACGAGTCGAATGCATGATTTCCTAGAACATGTCGTTGGAGGATAACACTGTAGATTCAGAAGCAATATGCTGTTAAGTAATTCAAAGCAGTACCCAACTAAACACACACATACAAACGCCGCCCCCAAATCCCTCACAATGACGTTACATGTCCGACAAAATAACACGTAAGTTACGTCTATAATTTTCTGGCTTTTTGAGGAAAAAGTTTCACTGCGGGTACACAGCCAACGTCCGAACTCCTACGGGATTCATAAATCTGCGAGTAGGACATTAATAGTGGGGGTCGTTGCGCTGCGGCGAGCGGTAAGCTGGGAATTTGGATCTGACGGAAACCGTGGCTGAGTGGCCGAGGCGGTTGCGTTAACCGTTCTAGAGAAGCGGAGCATCGGAGTTCGAGTCCCGCAGCTACACAAATTTTCAACTCCCGCCGTTGCCTTGCAGCAATGCCCCGTACGGCTGGACGTCACTATTTCCTTCCTATCTCTTTGCCATCCTGTTTCCTTTCACGACAGTTATTCGTAGCTAGGTGGCTGGTACCGACGTCCCGCCTGATAGATGTTCTGCAAACATTTAACAAACGTTCTCACTCTCGAACAGGTGACTTACTCCATACGCAGAAAAGGTGGGGTACACAGATTTCATCCGAGGGAGGAGGGGAAGGGGGCGGAGGTTGCAGTCAAGAAGGGCACTAGCCACAACCCACATACAATGCCGGCCTCGTAGAAGAAACGTGAAAAGTCGAAATGAGGAGAAGAAAATGATACCATTCGGATAACAATGCGCTTTGCTGAAGACGTTGACTGGAGAAACAAAATTTAGGTTCACATGGCAAAAAATGAGTCAAATATTTAGATTTTAAAAAATGTGGGCAAAACATTTGAAAACTTACTTCACTAGATCTTAGCTCAACAATGTGCACTATGTGATAGTAATGATCTATCGTCGTTATTTGAAACTGCATAAATGAAAAGAATAATAAAACCAAAGAACGAGTTTACAGTGTTTGAGCACAACTTCCTTAATAGAAAAACGTTAGTAACATAATTTTATTTGATAAAGCAAAATTCAAGTTAGTTTTCCTACATTTATTTACACAATAATCTTACTCCTAAATTATGTACGGGGCAAGGCGGCGTACTGGATATTAAAAAAAGAAAAAAACAATGGGGTTTAGAGTCCCGTCGGCGACGAGACCGTTATAAACGGAGCACAGGATCGGACTGAGGAAAGAAAGCGGCCGTTGCTTTTGAAGAGTGTCATTGTAAGAGAACTCAGCACATCACAAACCTCTATGGTCGGACACGGATTTGAACCCTGCTCCTCCGGAATACGAGTCCAGAGCTTGAACTGCTGAGCCATCTCGTACTATTAGCTGTTAGAACGTTGCTTTAAATTCCTTTGCGTCGCAATGGGACCTTTAGACCAAGTGACAGGGCGGTTAAGTAACAACTGAGCGAACAGGCAGGAACAGGCCGTATCACATCACGTATAACGAGCGTTTATGCAAGGGAACTTAAGACACGCACTTACGTGGCCGAATATTGAAGATTCATGTATTTACAAGCCTTCCACAACAGTTACTTTCAAAAATAAACTTCCTTAACATTTTACAGTGATTCTATAACGCTTTATTAAAACGGCTCTCTCTACTGATCCCAAGCATTTTTCTGTGCATTACACACGCAATCACTTAACTGACTTCAAAGACTATTGACAACAGCGCCTAAAGAATAATCAATGACAGTATTGTAATACATATCGTTTACAAGCGTAGGACGTATACGAATCCCGTCGGTTCATTTATATAAAGAAAATCCATACCGGATAGGTAACAGGTTTTTCGCCCCATGGTGATGGGGTAAGACCCGAACCGGTCGAACAATAGAGCTGCTAACGCGTCAGAGAAATGTTCACTGAAATTACACTACTGAAATTCACGTAAGCTGCGGACACTGATTCCAAAGTGGTTTTTAAACGTTATGTGACGGTTGATGGATGCAGCCTCTGCACTGCGAAATTTATTTTATATTCCTCTGCACACAGCGTAGTCTTCTGCTTATGTCAGTCTATGAAATATCGCGCTGCCTAGCCTATCCTGACTGTTTGTACATGTACGATGCGCTCTTTCATGTCTTTTACAAATAACGCGCGAAGATCAGGGTATTTGGGAGCAGGCGAAGAGGTGATTTCACGAACAACTGAAGCGGCCTCCTTCAGGCATCAATTTTCGGTAATTGGTGGGTTGCTCGAGTGGCCAGATTACAGATTTCCCTCTTATCTGAGCTCAGGATCAACTTACGTGTAGTGCTATACAGACTGTCCGTGTTTTCAGGTAGCGACTGGGAAACAGCCAGTCCGCTCGCCAAAACGAGCGATCACTGCAGCGTTACCTCCTGATTCCGGAAGTTAATACACGTTCGTAGGACGACCTGGGACGCGGTAAGCCGTAATACTGCGTAGCGAGGAGTCTCGCTTAAAGGGGCGAGGCGCATAAAAATTGACGCTGTGCAATTTTCCGGATGAATAAGCGCCACAGATGGGATGCACGCTTCTCCGCTCGCGCAGTATTTCCAAACTGCGCGGAAAATGAGGCACTTTTTTTTTATCAAGTTCTGCGGTTCCCATCAAAGCTACCACGGTACACAATATTTTACGAAAAAGTGTTTATCAGCTTTTGAATGACATATATTTTCCTCCTCCTTGCCAATCATAAGAAATCTGTTAATGCCTACTACAACTATAACCACAGACTGTGAATGTGTTGTTTCATCCACAGACAGACCTCGAGTGATTGATAAGATTTCTACCATAGCGCCTTACCTATACTCAAGGGATCAAGAAATAACGTTTTAAAATTTTACATTCCTACTGTTCCGTATCTAAATCGGTAAAAAAAGGAACCCTCGTACGATCACTTTATAGTGCGTCCGTCTCTGTCTGTCTCTGTCCGAATTTTTCCCAGGTACGGCTTGATGTCTCAATTTCAAATTTATGTCACTTGTTAGTGTCTACGATTACTTGGCGATCCAGGAAAGTGAAGCGTCTAAGTCAACGCAACCAAAACATATGGCCATTTATGTCAAATATTTTGACACTAGCAGACTCACTCATCAAAACCTACATGGTCTTCCCGTTGACCTACATTCATTAAATTTGCCAAGAAGCAAAGTTTCACACTACAGCCACAGGAAAAAATTCGAAAACTGTTAATCCGTAATTATATCACACGAAAAACTTTTTCGTCATTTGTTATCTGACCGTCTGTCTGTCTGTCTGTCTGTCCCTCGTTCTGTCCGCTCTTTCTCAGGAACGGGTATGTGCACTAAGTTTAAATTTATGGCATATACTTAGGTCTTTAACCCTCTGGCAGTGTGAAAATGTTAAGCTTCTTAGTCAATGCAGTCAAAAGATACGGCCAGTTATGTCACATATCTTGATACTCGCATACTCACTCATTAAAACCTAGATGGTTCTTCCCTCTGACGTAGAATCATGAACTTCGGCGAGATCAAAGGTTTCACAGTACAAGTAAGGGGGAAAAAAAATCAGTAAACTGTTAATTTGTAATTATATCATACGAAAAAATTTCTTTTGTTATTCGTTATCCGACTTCAAACTTGAAATTAAAATATTATCGAAAGTTTTGGAATCCCTGGGACCCTATCTTGCCAGTGTAACAGGAAAAAAATCGTCGAGTTCCTCGATTCCAGGAATGGATGAACTGTATACATACGTAATTAAGTTTGTACGGAACCCTCACGGCGCGAGTCCTAGTCGCAACTGGCCTATACTTGCACATCATCTTCATTTCCACTAATCCGACTACAGCAAGCTCCGAATATCCAGGTGCGAATTATCAGGTTTGCGCATAATCCGTGCGTACTTCGGCGATTTTTTTATAACGTAAAATACGAAGCATAAAGTATTCTGCTGTTACTAAAACGAATATTTTCGTTTCCAAGACGCTAGTATGCACTTCTGTTTTGCCGCCGGGAGACGATGCGGGCCATCCCACCGTCGGTCGCACCTGAAATATTTTTCCGTTGGTTCACATTCCACCTTGCAAGTAAATGGAAGTACTCCTCGCTTGTAACATGTCCGCGGCCAGCTTCCTCGTTTCCTGTCTAAGCGCTTGCCTAGTCCGATGGTCTGCAACTGGCAGAAGGTTGAAAACTAGTCCGCCAAAAAAATTTTTTTAAAGTGTATTTCCTCATTCAATTTCAATTCGATAGACAGTTGACATACTTTGTGTGTGCAATTAAGTCTTTACGTAGTTGTAATAGCACGATCGAACTGGAGGTGCAAGACCTTTTGCCGTGGACTTTTAACTCTGTCCTACACCAGCATGGCGAAATTATGGCTAAACCCAGTCCGCAACACTGCCAGGCGCCCGTCCGGCAACTAGTTGGCCTAGGGCCGACGCACATCTGGCGAGGAACAGAGCAGACCATGCTCTAGCAGATTCCTACGCGGCGCTCGGATGACCGCGGGTACGCAAATAAATTTCAACACTGCTGACTTTGATATAAAGTAAAAAATAAATAAGTTATACTAAGTGTGCGCGCGTTCGTGCTCGAGTATCCGCTTTAACACTCTCTGAGACTTGGATAAAGTTTATTTTTTACTTTATCTTAACGTCAGCAATGTCGGAAATTTGACAGTGCGGACCACGCTGCTCTTCTCTCTCCGCAGGTACGCATACTCCTCTCAATTCGAAAATATTTTACTGATGCCAACCTACATAAGGAGAAATTATCATCGTAATAAAATAAATCTGAGATCGTACGGAAGGATTTATATGTTCATTTTTCCCACGCACTGTTCGAGAGTGGAACGATAAGGAAACAGTCTGAAGGTGGTTCGATAAACCCACTGCCAGGCACTTGAGTATGAATTGCTGAGTAGTAATATAGATGCAGATGTAGGTGCTCAAGCCCTTAGTGTGTGATGCGAGCGTTCGTGTTGTTTATTCTTCTTCTACTACTTCTTCCTATCCATTAACGGATATTGGCGACCACGCGATGTACCTTTATTCTATGAAGGAGCATGTTTTTCATTATTGAATAACTTCCACTGTTTTATTTAGAGAAAAAAGTTTTACTTTAAATAGTATTTTATTGCTTTTTTAAATCTACATACATTAAGAAAGTTGGGAAAATAACGCCATTAAAACGACGTCCTCCTTATCGGACTCAAATTCGGAGCCTCAATTTCTTGACGAACTGAAATTTTCAGGTCATCTATCGTACGGGGTTTGTTCACGTACACACTTGATTTCGGGTAGACCTACAATAAGGGGTCAAAAATCGATAGATCGGGAGAGCGAGTGCGCCACGAAACATCGCCGAATCGTGAAATGACATGTCCAGCAAACACTCGTCGAATCGCTTCCATGGGTCCTCTCGCAATGTGAACCGAGGCACCGTCCTGTTGGACCCACATTTCTCTCCTTTCCACTTCTGGTCGCAGGAAGTTGTTTAACATTTCAATGTAGCACGCTGATGTGATAACTGCTGTTTCCCCCATCTTAAAAAAAAGTAAGGATGAAAAAGCCCGCCCGGCTAGCCGCGCGGTCTAACGCGCCACTTCCCGAGCGGGGAGGCGTGCCGGTCCCTGGCACGGATCCGCCCGGCGGATTAGTGTCGAGGTCCGGTGTGCCGGCCACCTTGTGGACGGTTTTTAAGGCGGTTTTCCATCTGCCTCGGTGAATAAGGGCTTGTTCCCCTTATTCCGCCTCAGTTACACTAGGTCGGCGATTGCTGCGCAAATACTGTCCTCACGTACGCGTACACCATAATTACTCTACCACGTCTGGTATGAGACTTTCCCGGTGGGGGGGGGGGGGGGGTGTTGTCCACTGGGGGCCGAACCGCACAATTACCCTGGGTTCGGTGTCGGGCGGCGGTGAGGTAAGTGGACTGCTGCGGCCTGTTGTGGGGTTGTGAACCACTGAGGGCTACGGCGGGACGAAGCCTCTCCGTCGTTTCTAGGTCCCCGGTTCAATACACAATACACGAGGATGGAAAAACCCCTTTCTTGGACGCACCACAGCACACCGTTACTTTAGATCTGTGAATAGGTTTTTGATGTATTTCACGTGAGCTCTCCCAAGCCCACTACCGACTGTTTTGCACATTAACACAGCCATCGCCCATTATGTGGACGGCTACTTCTTCCCTCAGAATGGCGTCCATTATGCCACAAATTCTTTGCCTTGGACAAGATCCCCTCACTTAGCTGTTGGACCATCATTCTTCTGTAGGGGCGAAATTTCAGATGATCTTGTGAGACGCGATGACGCGAGCGAAGTGACATACCCAGCGTTACAGCCTTTCGCCCAGCGAATCGTTTCTGAGAAGCAAAAATCGCCCTCTCCCTTTGTCTCGTTTTCCGGAGTTCGGAATGAACAGGGAAAAACCACGTGATTTTTTTTCTTCATCACGCTCCCGTACTTCTAAACGCCTGAATCCATCTGAGTAAACTGTTTCGATGTGGGACTGCACCGCGACGTTCGACATTAAAATTTCGTCGGAAAAGACTCTGAACCGTGACCAGAGAACGTGTTTCCAAAAAACTGCCCGATAGCGAACACGCGATGCTCTACGCTCCATAGCCGCTGACATTGCGTCGTTTGCCAGAGGTCGCCCAAGGACAACACCTCCACTACCCGCTGAATATTAGCGTTTTAAAAAACGGTCACGTTGGCTTTCCGACCGTGGTTTTACCAACACTGTAGTAAGTGCCACAGGTACCGTCAAACGTGCGGTCAACCAGTTCTGGACTGCGGGTTTTGCAACCAGAACTTCCCCCACTGCTGGGTTTGTAGGCAAGTCATTTATCAGCAGCGGATGTGTTGCCACCGCCAGTCAGGCAGTCGCCTCACTGCCAGTCTTCGTTTATGTATACTTACGTAGACCCAAGCTACTTGAATTCTACAGACAGTGGGCAACGGAAATCTTTACAGTAAGGAAAGGGAAGTCGCATCTTCACGACGATGGTCATCGCTCATGGGTGCACAAAAAATGTGATGAGCACACAATACAACATGGTCGTGCGTCAATTCCGAAAGGAGTAAGTTCCGAGGCCGTTTAAAAATTGCACATAGCAAAATCATGGCTGAAGAGTAATATTCTTGCATTTCGGACGAAGCAGATGCGCAAATTAAGAAACGAATGCTTGAGTGTAGAAAGAGTCCGCGAAGAAAAGACAGCACCTGTTTCCAAATTTTCTGAAGATCTGAAAGATAAAGGTTTAGATTTCGTCGCAAATACGCCAAATTGCGAGAATTCCAAGAATGCATAGTGTAAATTAAGAAAGGGAGCTATTGGGACCATCCAGAAACCTGGCAGTAGTTCGGAGAGTCAACTGGGGAAGACAGTTTTAAATTAACTAAATCTTTCTTCTAAACTAACGATGAATCTCTTCCTGACACAAGAATCCTCAATCCGACTGTCTGCTTTCTATATCTCCAGTTTCGACTCCATTCCGAAGTTTCCTTTCCAAGCGCCCGAATGCATGTAGTTATCAAATGTTTACGATTATTAACTTAAGTTCAAAATATTTGCGCTGTTCGCAGCAAGCCTGGTATTTCGATTTCGCTATTTCTTAACACGAAATCGTCACTGAGCATCCAATTTACTTCATTCGCTGCTAATCTATAACACTATCTCTTAAAGTGATTGTACTGCACTCTCTTAGGCCATATTAAATTCCGTTCCCAGCAAAAAACAGTTTCGTCCTAGTTTCCTCAATGACGTTGTAACCAAACAATTGCGCTCTACCGATTATTCAAAACTAATACACCAGTTTTAAGTATTAAGAAAAAATAGGACACAAAATGGTTCAAATGGCTCTGAGCACTATGGGACTTAGCTTCTGAGGTCATCAGTCCCCTAGAACTTAGAACTACTTAAACCTAACTAACCTAAGGACATCACACACATCCATGCCCGAGGCAGGATTCGAACCTGCGACCGTAGCGGTCGCGCGGTTCCAGACTGTAGCGCTTAGAACCGCTCGGCCACCACGGCCGGCAAAATAGGACACATTCTTGCCTCATTTGCAACTGTGAAATCAGACAGGTAAATACGCAATATTCAGGGTAACTTATTCTGTATTGCCACGCGTAATTTTGTGTTCCCGGGCACGTTTTTCTTTCTTGGAAGCTACCTACAAACAAAAACGAAATGTTCGTGGAATGTAGATTAAAGTGAAGTGTGTGGCAGACAATATTCATTCAACAGAAATTATTCTTGATTTACCGGAAAAAAAGCGCGCGCGCGCATTGTCACTATGACCACAGAAAGTGATTCTTGTTGACGTACTGCAGAAATTCTAATTTCTACATGCTAGCAACTTCACCTGACAGTACTCCAAGTAAACGTCGTAACGTACCTGAAACAGAAAATTTTGCTTTAATTTGTGTCTTAATTAGACAAACATAGACAACTGAAATAATTGTATTTATAGGCAATGAAAATAATGTTCTTAAAATAATTATTAGTTATTTTCTACTACTTTTAACGTGTGAAAAACTCCCAATCGGTATAGAAGACATTGAGACAAGTAATTTAATATCAGAAACAGGGGGCCGCAAATGTCGGGAAATAGCCCAAAAGTGGATTACAAATGCTGAACGTGTGTTGTCAGATGACGTACCTCGGCCGCACGTGCAGCGGTTAAGCCTGTCAGGTCTGTCGTACCGGAACATCTCAACCCAAATCAAGTATCAAGTTGGTGTGGTCCGGGCCTACCTCTACGTCACTGCGTTACACCACTATGTGTTTACATTCACGTAAGATTTATTATTTTACTTACTGATTTCGTGGTCTCCGCTGGTTTACTGCAAAGTAAATACAACAGAAACCTACCGCATTGCGTCACAAATAAATGAGTATAAGATTCCGAATTGTTTATATAATATATAGCCTACAGTTGCAGGTTAACTTTATCGTTTACGTAGGTTTCAACGTTAGTAATAGCGTCTTCTTCAGAACATAAAATATTATTTAATGTTTGCCTAAAACAGGTCATGTCCTAAGTCAGCTATGTAAAACTTGATGCATAACCATAAGGTTTTGTCACTTCTATAAAACAAACTGTAGAAGTGACAAAACCTTATGGTTATGCATCAAGTTTTACATAGCTGACTTAGGACATGACCTGTTTTAGGCAAACATTAAATAATATTTTATGTTCTGAAGAAGACGCTATTACTAACGTTGAAAGTTTACATGGCCTGTTTTAGGCAAACATTTAAATAATATTTTATGTTCTGAAGAAGACGTTATTACTAACGTTGAAACCTACGTAAACGATAAAGTTAACCTGCAACTGTAGGCTGTATATTCTTATATAAACAATATCAGTTGCTGTCGCTGCATAAAAATGTTAAAAATCATGCTTCCGAATTGCTTCGCTACCAGTAAATGACCTCACTTTGTTACATAAAGTATGTACGCAAAAACAAAGGAGAAAAGGAGAAAAGGAAAGAAGCACAAAATAAGAACAGCTTCTGCTTTGTTAAAGTGAGGACAATAATTTTGTAACTTCTACGTTTACAACAGATCACACTTAAAAAAGGTTTTCGAAATTTGCACCGTTAGCTTGAATTCAAGTATTGCGTTGCTCAATCACCCCTTCACGCACGCGCATAGCCTCCGTATTTTGGACATCAGCAGCGACAATGGCCATGCAAGCTGAGAGGTCCATTTTGCACTCAAATGGGGTGCTGTAAACTAACTCTTTCATATGACCCCAAAAGAAAAAACCTAGCAGAGCGATACACAGCGCTGCCGCCTGCGGGCGAGGGTAGGATATAGAGGCACAACCACTGCACGTGCGACAGGATACGTCATCTCGTGACGCCACATGTTCAACAATTATCATATCGACGTTTCTAGACATTTGCAGACCCATGTGTCTGTCTAATATTAAATTACTTGTCTCTGCGTCATCTACGTCGCTTCGGGGGGGGTTGTTAAACGTTAATAAGAATCACCCTATACATATACTGCTTTAGAGTATCCAGACACACCTATATAATGTGGAATTGGCCACCAGACGTCATGGGTGGCGCACCCACCAGTATAAAAGGAGCCAGGGAATATTGTGTTGTCGATAGAGTAAAATCACAGGGGGTTGTCAGGAGAGCTCAGTGACTTCGAACGTGAACTAGTCACTGGATGTCTCCTGGGTAACAAATGCATGAGGACCATGTCAACTGTCTGTCATGTAATTGTGGAGTGAAAACATAGAAGAACAACGAAAGCTACACTACGACCAGACAGATCTCATATAGTGACGGGCATGGACCGTTGGGCGTTGTGGAGCGTGGTTGTAAAAAATCGTATGAAATCAGCGGAAGAATCACTGGTGAGTTCAACGTACCGCCAGCAGTCCAGCTAGCACAATGCCTGTGAATAAGGATTTAAAAAGGTTGGGGTACAATGATTGCAGAAATATTTGGCTTATGAGGAGCTGCTCCACCAATGGTATACGACGCTTGAGGTGACGTAAAGAGCGACGCCATTGGATAGTGCACGACTGGAAACGAGAGATCTGGAGTGATGAATCACGCTGTACCTTGTGGTAATTTGGATGAAGGGTTTGGGTCAGCGAATGCTTGCAGAACGTCACCAAACAGTGAAGTACTTACGAGGTGGTGTTATGGTATGCGGATGTTTTTCGTGGTTGGGATTTGGTCTCCTTACATCGCTCACGAAAACGCTGAATACGGAAGGACATGAACACATTTCACAGCAGTGTGTACTGCGTACAGTAGAGGAACAGTTCGGAGCCGATGGTTATTTGCATCAGCATGGCAATGCACTCTTTTATAAAGCAGCATCTCAGGCAATGGTTGTGGACAATAACATTCCTAAAATGGACTGACCTGCCCAGTGTCTCGACCAGAATCCGATGGATCAACTGTGGGATGAGTTCAACATGAATTCACTCCAGACCCCAGCATGCGTCACTACCTTCTCTGGTTTAGCTCTTGAAGGAGGAGGTTGGTCTTTTGATTTAGGGAGTGGACCAAACAAATAGGTCATTGGTCACATGATCTCGGAGGACAGAAATCAAGGAAGGAACTACACTAGCAGCACAGACCAGCCAAGGGGAAGGATAACATCCAAACAAAGAGGGGAAATGGGACGTCAGGCCAGCAGGAAAAGGATAGAACAAGAGGCGCAAGTGGCAACGCGGAGAGCACGGGCGCCCCAGGAACGCTACGTGTGGTGGGGCCCATGATACGAAGAGGATATCACCACAGGAAGAAGGCAACAGTAAAGGGTAGACAAAACAGCACAACAGATCAAACAAAATGTAGGGAGAAGGCAGGGAGAGCCTGAGGAAAATTCACTTTTGCGAAGAAAACCGCGGACAGACAAAACCACGCAAGGGTCGTCTCCAAACACCCAAGATGAGGTAGGTGGGAGCGCATATTTAGTGCGAAGGACCAAAGGCGGGGGCAGACCAGCTAAATATGGATCACAGTGAGTGCAGTCCCACAACAACGAAAGGGGGGGGGGGGGCTCATCGCGGAGTATGGCCAATACAAAGACGGCAGAGGAAGGCAGATTCCCGCCTGGAGGGGTGCGGGGTGGGGGGGGGGAAGAACGCCACATGGTGGGAGTCTCTTTGATGGTGCGACTTTATTAGACAGGGCAGTAGTCTCATAAGTGTCATCCCACGAGGGAGCAAAAAGGGATTTGATGTAAAGCCGCAAACACGTCGCTGGAGCAGTCAAGGAGAATAGGGGGTAGATGGTCGCTCCATCCACACCCACACCATATGATCAGCAAGTTCATTACCTGCGATACCTACATGCGCAGGGACCCAAGGGAAATCAACCGAATAAGCAGCTTCACCTAGATTAGGGAGAAGGTCGTGGATGGTAGAAAAAACACTGAGGGTTAGCCTGAAGGCCACTCATTGAGTTTGTGCAAAACAAAACTCGAGTGAGGGGGGATCATTTAATAAAACAGAGGGCCCAACAGATGACCATCAAATTCTGCAGTAAACACCCTGCACATGGCAGGCAAGAGATGGTGTTAAGTGCCAACAGAAGAAGTGAAGCATATTCCACATGATCAGCTGATTTAGAGCCATCAGTGTAAAAACCAATGGCATTCTGACCGCCCCCCCCCCCCCCCCAGAGGAGCATTCAGAACAAACAACATAACACCACTGAAGCGATGTAGGCTTTTGGTCCCCAGAAGAGATTGATCTTAATCCATAGCCGAGGAGCATGGGGGCGTGGTCGGTAGAGAACTTGGGAAAGAGGACAAGGAGGGGAGATGGCAGTCACAGTGGAGAGAAGTGAGGTGGAGCCCAACTGGTTAACACACCCGAGGGCAGACAGCAGGCAGGCGACGGCTAGAAGCCGCAAAAATAATATATTAAGAAGGGTGATCAGTGTAAAAGCATAGATAAACAGGAGCTGGGACAGCCGAATCAAACGGGGAGGGATCCCACTGTCAACCTGAAGACTGTCGACAAGCCTAATGTGAAAGCCACCTGTTGCTTAACGGACTCCACGATGGTGAACCGCGTCCAAGAGAAGCAACGTGGAAGGGGCAGCTGATGCATAGTCCAGACGTGACAGAACTAAGGCCTGGTAAAGGCGCAGAAGAGTCGAACGATCTGTGCTCCAAGGTGTGGGGAAGGAAGCGAAGAACATTGAGTTTAAGAAAACAGCCTATCTTCAGATGATGGATCTGTTGTTCTGCTTGTTGTCAAAAAGACCACCCAAGAAACGTAACTGGGGGACCATGGTCAGGGGCTGGGCATCGAGGCAGAGCTCCAGATCAGGCTGGACCATAGTATGGCGACAGAAATGCATCACCCTTCCCTCGACTTAAGGGGAGAGAAATGAAAAATATGTGAGAGCTTCCACATGGAAGTGCAATGGACGGCACCCTGGAGCTGTCTTCGACAGAGGCTGCTGAGTGAGAGCTACTCCAAACACAGAAATCATCCACATACAGACCAGGGGTACTAATGGCCCAGCGGGGGTCAAAAGTCCATTAATAGCGATTAGAAAAAGAAGTACACTTAATAAGGAGCCCTGTGGAATGCCATTCTCCTGGGTCCGTGGAGAGCTGAGAGCAGTGCAAATACAGACTCTGATCGACCGTTGGGACACGCACTGGAGGCTAAAAATCGGGTGGGGCCCCAAAGACCCTATTCATGGATCTTAAGATGGGTGTGATGGCGCCAAACTGTGTTGGTAGCCTTACGAAGATCGAAGGAATCTGTGACTAGATGGCAGTGCTGAGGAAAGACCTGCTGAACTGCAGTTTCCAACTGAATCAGATGATCGATTGGAGACTGTCTCTCCCAAAAGCCACACTAGCAAGGAGATAAAAGACCCCGAGATTCAATGACCCAATTGAGCCAACAAGCCACCCGTGGACATTTGTCAGGCTGATGGACCAGTAACTAACAAGGGATGATGGATCCTTGCCAGACTTAATGATAGGAACCATAACACAGACTCTGCATCGAGAGGGTAAAATGCCTTAGAGTCAAATATGGTCAAACACCTGGAGGAGATATTTCCATTGTGCACGACTGAGTTGTTGAAGCAACCGGTTGTGGATTGAGCCAGGCCCAGGAGCTGAATCGTGAGAAGAAGGGAGAAGCAGAAGGAGCTCCCATTCAGTAAAAGGTTCATTGTAGGATACCACTTCACAAGGGGTGAAACGTAAGTGGGGCGCTTAAACCTGCTGTTTTCAGTTGCAGAAAATAGCTGGGTAGGAGGCTGTGACTGATTGTTGCAAAATGGGTCACAAGGTGTTGTGCAAGAACTGATGGATCTGTACAAAGGCCACTTGGAAGGTCAAGGCCCGGAATGGAAGGCTGTTCTGACAACCTTGGAGGGTGTGGGGTGAAGCTCATACCTGTGACGAAGGGACAGAAGAACCTAGAGAGGAGACAAAGTGTTCCCAACACACCTGTTTGCTCTGTTTGATTAAGTAATGGGCTTTCGCGCGAAGATGTTTCAAGGAAATAAGACCTGTGGAGTAAAGGTGCTGCGTCAGATGTTGCAAGGCACGATGACAATCACAGATAGCTGTGGCAGTGCTCCACCATGGAACTGGCTGATGGCGAACAGGGCTTGTCAAGAGGGGAATGGCAATGCCAGCAGTACAGTTTATCTTACCAGACAGATCATGGACGACTTAGCAAATACAACCTGACGAAGAATGTGCAAAACACGACCTGGGAGGTATATGGGGACCAATCAGCATGATGAAAAGCCTAGTGGGGAAACGTCATCATTGGCGGGAAGGGAATGAGAATCAACAGGAAGTGACCACTACACGGGGCTCATCGTGTGGCGGCCACTGTGAGGAAGGAAAGAGGGGAAGAGAGAAAAGTAAAAAGGCAGAGAAAGTGCCATATGCACCACTAAAATGATTAGGTGAAGCATCATTAAGAAGATACAGGTCGTGGTCCACAAGAAATTTGTCAATGAGGAGCCTCTGACTAGATGAAGAAGCACTGCCCCCACAAAGAGTGAAAGGCATTCAAATCTCTAAGGAGGAGGAAGGGAGGAGGAAGCTGCCGAAGAGGGCAGTTAGGGCAAATGATGTAGGTGGTCTGTCACTAGTGAGACGGAGATTGCAAACCATGATGGCAGAGTCCAAATGGACCCAAACGGCAACTGCTTCCAATGTGGTACAAAGTGGGATGCATGTACTAACAATATACGTACGGAAAAACATATGGAAGGCACCGGAAGATCTCAAAGGCTGACCAGGTTCCGACAAAAAGTACGGAGCCCACAAAGGGTCAGTGAGTGAGCAGCAGTAAAATTAGATTCCTGGGGAATGACACAAGCTGCCAAGTAAATGGCAATAATGGATTGCAACTCTGGGAGATGACGGTAGTATCGATTACAGTTCCATTAAATAATTACAAAACGGGTATCCAAATGAGAGGGGAACAGTTTGGAGCCAATCATACCACTGAGTCACCATCCGTCACCAACGACGACAGGGTCACATAACGGACTCGAGGGGGGGGGGGGGGGGGGGGGGAGAAGGTACTTCCGCGGGCACCATAGGAGCCTTGTCCTGTGAGTTGTGTTTCTCCTTTTCTATTTCCTACGTTCAGGAAGGCAGGGCACAGGGGAATAACAGGCTTCCGCAAATCCAGAATTGAAAGAGCTGGTGACGTTGGGGTGTACAGACCGTGTATCCCACAGGTAACTTCGGGTAGCAGACTTTTGGCCTGGTAAACGCCGGGGGGGGGGGGGGGGGGTGTCCTGGGAGGGAACCCCATCATCAGCAGACACCGAAGAAGGGGGGAATTTCTTCGGTCATGGAGGGAGGAGCAGCACCTGGAGAGGAGAGGTAGGAACCACAGGGGGGAGGGAGGGGACAGGTGGATGGGACTGTGATAAGGAAGAGGGAGGAGGGGGTAAGAAGGTAACACAGGCAAATGTAGAAGTCATCGACACAGGGTGGAGTCAATCATATTTTTGACGAGCCTCAGCGTAACATGGGTGATCCAGGAACTTATACTATTGTTCTTCAAAGCTGGGCAATCTGCTGAGCAAGGAGAGTGAAAGTCGTGACAATTTACACATGGTCTCCCCTCATGGGGTTGGTGTCCACAGTCACCACACAAAGGTCTGCCACACATTGGGAAGACATGTGCCCGAAACACATGCACCGAAAGGAGCTCTTGGATGGAGGGATGTATGGCTTCACGTCACACTGATAATACACAACCCTGACCACCTCTGGGAGGGTATATCACTCGAAAGACAGGATAAAGACGCTGATATGAGTGCGTATGTCCTTAAGATCTTTCTGCACACGTCGAACAAAATAAACGACCTGTCGTTCCAGATTAGCCTGAAGCTCCTCATCAGTTTGAAGGATGAGGTCCTGATGAAATATGACTCCCTGGAGACTAATGAAGTGTAATTGGCACCGGGATGTTGCCGAGATGATCACAAGCAGGAACAGTTACCGACTGGGTGGCAGAAGCACCTTCGATCAACAGGGAACCCAATCGCATCTTACTAGAAGACTTCACTTCGCCACACTTGTCTTCGGTATTTTCCGCAAAAAATAGCGGCTTTGTGGCGGTGAATGTGTCCCCATCCGTCTCAGTACCGACCAGAAATTGGGAAAAGTGTTTCACTCCAAGCCGGCGAGCCTGGCCCTCCTCCTAGCGTGTAGCCATGGAAGGTTAGGCCAGAGAGTCATAAGGCGTAACATTCAAAGACCCGTTACCACAGAGACAGTCATAGGAGAAGGCCAGATTTGTGGAGCTTGACATACTTCATGAGCAAAGCATCCTCCATGACACAACCTACACTGATACGGCGCTTTCACCATGAAAAAAAAAGGAACTACTTTGTCTGTGGATAGGAAAAAACAGCTCATTCTAAGAATAGGAAAGTAATATGAGTACAAAGTCAAGCTAGAACAAAGGCCTGCAACAAATGGCTTGTGGTAAATGTCACGGTCCAGAAGGATCCAGATGTGAATAATAATAACCACCTACAACTACACCTATACTACGCAAGCCCCATTACCGTGTGCGGTGGAGGGTACTTCGTGCATCACTGTCGCTTTCCTCAGTTTCGTGTTCCATTCGCTGTGTGCGGGAAGAATGATTGTTGGTAAGCCTCCGTGTGGGCTCGAATCTCTCTAATTCTATCTTCATTGTGCCTTAGCGAGATACAGGTAGGAGGAAGCAATTTATTAGTTCTCGGGTTCGATTCCCGGCGGGGTCAGGGACTTTCTCTACCTCGTGATGACTGGGTGTTGTGTGCTGTCCTTAGGCTAGTTAGGTTTAAGTAGTTCTAAGTTCTAGGGGACTGATGACCATAGATGTTAAGTCCCATAGTGCTCAGAGCCAATTTATTAGTTCTCTCTTTTTGGAGCGTACGCTTTCGGCAATTTAACAGTAAACTACACCGTGATGCAGAACGCCTCTCTTGTAGTTACTCCATTGTAGTTAGCCGTCTATCCCCGTGACACATTCGCGTTTACTAAAATGATTAAATGAACATGCTCTTCTTTTCGTCTTCTCTATTTCCTCTGTCCATCCTATTCGGTAGGGATCCCCGAGTGACGAGTGATTATCAATTATTGGTCGACAGAGCGTTTAATAAGATACTTCGTTTGGTGATGATCAAGTTTCCGGAGCAGACTTCCAACTAATCTCTGTCTGGCATCCGAGTTCCTTGAAATTAACTTAAATAAAATTATGTGGTCGTTCCACTTCAAATCACTCTCTACACATATGCCTAGATATTTATGTAAGTAACCACTTCCAGTGATTGTTCTGCAATCGGTGTAATCATACAATAAAATAAACGGACTTTCTGCCTACATTATATGATCAAAAGTATCCGGACACCTGGCTGAAAATGACAAGTTCGTGGCGCCCTCCATCGGTAATGCTGGAATTCAGTATGGTGTTGGCCCACCCTTAGCCTTGATGACAGCTTCCACTCTTGCAGGCATACGTTCAATCAGGTGCTGGAAGGTTTCTTGGGGAATGGCAGCCCATTCTTCACGGAGTGCTGCACTAAGGAGAGGTATCGATGTCGGTCGGTGAGGCCTGGCATGAAGTCGGCGTTCCAAAACATCCCAAAGGTGTTCTATAGGATTTAGGTAAGGACTCTGTGCAGGCCAGCCATTACAGGGATGTTATTGTCGTGTAACCACTCCGCCACAGGCCGTGCATTATGAACAGCTGCTCGATTGTGTTCAACGATGGAATCGCCATCCCCGAATTGCTCTTAAACAATGGGAAGCAAGAAGGTGCTTAAAACATTAATGTACGCCTGTGCTGTGATAGGCCACGCAAAGCGACAAGGGGTGCAAGCCCTATCCATGAAAAACATGAGCACACCACAACACCGCCTCCGAATTTTACTGTTGGCACTACACACGCTGGCAGATGACGTTCACGGGGCATTCGCCATACCCACACCCCGCCATCGGATCGCCACATAGTCCACAGTGATTCGTCAAGCCACACAAAAGTTTTTCCAATGTTCAATCGACCAATGTTCAATCGACCAATGTTCAATCGACAAATGTTCAATCGACAAATGTTCAATCGACAAATGTTCAATCGACAAATGTTCAATCGACAAATGTTCAATCGACAAATGTTCAATCGACAAATGCTCAATCGACAAATGCTCAATCGACAAATGCTCAATCGACCAATGTTTACGCTCCTTACACCAAGCGAGGCGTCGTTTGGCATTTACCGGCGTAACATGTGGGTTATGACCGGCCGCTCGACCATGAAATCCAAGTTTTCTCATCTCCCGCCTACCTGCAGTGGATCCTGATGCGGTCTGGAATTCCTGTGTGATGGTCTGGATAGATGTCTGCCTGTTACACATTACGACCCACTTCAACTGTCGGCGGTCTGCCAGTCAATTGACGAGGTCGCCCTGTTCACTTTTATGCTGTACGTGTCCCTTCACGTTTCCACTTCACTATCACATCGGAAACAGTGGACTTGGGGATGTTTAAAAACACGTATGGAAATCTCGCGTACAGACGTATGACACAAGTGACACCCAATCACCTGACCACGTTGAAGTCATTCTGCTCTCTCACGATGTCTAATGACTGCTGTGGTCGCTGATATGGAGTACCTGGCTGTAGGTGGTAGCACAATACACCTAATACGAAAAACGGATGTTTTGGGGGGTGTCAGGATACTTTTGATCACATAGTGTATGTACACGCAATACGTTACATTTGTTTATTCTGAGGGTCAACTGCCAATCCGTGCAAGACGTTTCGATCATCTGCAGGTCTTCCTGAATATCGCTACAATTTCACAGCATTGCAATTTCCTTGTATCATCCGTGGAAATTCCGACATTATCCACTTGGTAATTCCCAGGTATTGTGGAAAGTAATGGTCCTGCAGCATTCCCTCGGGTTATGCCCGAAGTTGCTTTCATGTCTGAATATTTCTTTCAGTTGAGAGTGAGCTGGTGTGTTCTATTTGCTAGAAACTCTTCAATCTAATCTCACAACTGGTCTGATACTCCGTGCGCTCGTATTTCGTTCATTAGGCGCCAATGTGGAACTGTAACGAACGTCTTCCGGAACTCAAGCAACACGGCATCAACCTGGGAGGCTGCTTTCTGGGTCTCATGGAGGAACACAGCCAGCTGCGTTTCACTTTATCTTTTCTTTCCCGGAAGCCATGTTTGTTGCCACAGAAATTTTCAGTCTCCAGAAATGCCATAATATGCGAGCATAAAATACTATCCAAAATTCTACAACACATCGACATCAGAGATAAAGGTTGTTTTGTGTGTCTTTTCAACATCCCTTCTTGAAAACGGAAATGACCTGCTCTTTTTTCGATCATTAGGAACGCGTCGCTTCCCCAACGACCTACGGTACGCTGCTGCTAGGGAAAGAGTGAGTTCTCAGGCATACTCTCTGTACAACAGACTGGTTTCCGATTAGTCCCAGTGGCTTGTCCTCTATTGAGCGACTCCAGTTGAATTTCTATCCTTGAGTCAGTTATTTCGATGTGTGCCATTCTCATATTCGTGCGACGATTTAAGTGAGGTACCGCAGTACGACTTTCAGCAGCGAAAGTTTTGGAAAAAGACGTTCAACGCTACGTAACGTAGCGTGACAATATGCATCAGCACTTAATTAGCTTCCTAAAGCGCTCTTAACAAAATGGAGCGCATTACACAGCCCGTCCAGTATTGTTAGCGAATGGAAAAATACTCAGGAGGAAAGTGTGATGCTGTGCTAGTGAGAGGCTACCAGCTGGGCCCATTCATTCAGTAGCCTGCCACCGCCTTTCACCGCGCCGGCCTCACTGCGCCGCGGCGTGCGCTTGAGCAGCGGAAAGGTGGGGAGGGGAGGGGAGAGGACAGCAGTGCTCGCGGCCGCTCCTTGAGCCTGCTTGGCCGGCTCGCAGTGTGACCCGCTCTCCCAGCCTCGCGTGCCAACTGGTCGCCGGACGCACTGCCCTACATTTCGCTCTTGGAGCACATACGGTACAGGCCGCGCATGAAACCACTACACTGCAACGAACACACCGATCAGCTGACAACTGACGACATCCATTTGCAAGCGACCTCTCGAATACTGTTCAATCTATCTTAGCTACAGTATTTTCAGTAAATGTTTGACTACAACCATGAAACCATTGTTTGGTTGCACTAAGACATACGTGCACTAAGACATGCATCTTAGACAGGTACGTGCCGAGTCAAACTGTGAGGGACGGGAAAAACCCACCGTGGTTCAACAACAATGTTAGGAAACTACTGCGAAAGCAAAGAGAGCTTCACTGCAAATTTAAACGCAGCCAAAACCTCTCAGACAAACAGAAGCTAAACGATGTCAAAGTTAGCTAAGGAGGGCTATGCGTGAAGCGTTCAGTGAATTCGAAAATAAAATTCTGTGTACCGACTTCACAGAAAATCCTAGGAAGTTCTGGTCTTACGCTAAATCAATAAGTGGATCGAAACAGCATATCCAGACACTCCCGGATGATGATGGCATTGAAACAGAGGATGACACGTGTAAAGCTGAAATACTAAACACCTTATTCCAAAGCTGTTTCACAGAGGAATACCGCACTGCAGTTCCTTCTCTAAATCCTCGCACAAACGAAAAAATGGCTGACATCGAAATAAGTGTCCAAGGAATAGAAAAGCAACTGGAATCACTCAACAGAGGAAAGTCCACTGGACCTGATGGGATACCAATTCGATTCTACACAGAGTACGTGAAGGAACTTGCCCCCCTTGTAACAGCCGTGTACCGCAAGTCTCTAGAGGAACAGAAGGTTCCAGATGATTGGAAAAGAGCACAGGTAGTCCCAGTCTTCAAGAAGGGTCGTCGAGCAGATGCGCAAAACTATAGACCTATATCTCTGACGTCGATCTGTTGTAGAATTTTAGAACACGTTTTTTGCTCGCGTATCATGTCGTTTTTGGAAACCCAGAATCTACTCTGTAGGAATCAACATGGAGTTCCGGAAACAGGGATCGTGTGAGACCCAACTCGCTTTATTTGCTCATGAGACCCAGAAAATATTAGATACAGGCTCCCAGGTAGATGCTATTTTTCTTGACTTCCGGAAGGCGTTCGATACAGTTCCGCACTGTCGTCTGATAAACAAAGTAAGAGCCTACGGAATATCAGACCAGCTGTGTGGCTGGATTGAAGAGTTTTTAGCAAACAGAACACAGCATGTTGTTCTCAATGGAGAGACGTCAAAGTAACCTCTGGCGTGCCACAGGGGAGTGTTATGGGACCATTGCTTTTCACAATATATACAAATGACCTAGTAGATAGTGTCGGAAGTTCCATGTGGTTTTTCGTGGATGATGCTGCAGTATACAGAGAAGTTGCAACATCAGAAACTTGCAGCGAAATGCAGGAAGATCTGCAGCGGATAGGCACTTGGTGCAGGTAGTGGCAACTGACCCTTAACATAGACAAATGTAATGTATTGCGAATACATAGAAAGAAGGATCCTTTACTGTATGATTTTATCATAGCGGAACAAACACTGGTAGCAGTTACTTCTGTAAAATATCTGGGAGTATGCGTGCGGAACGATTTGAAGTGGAATGATCATATAAAATTAATTGTTGGTAAGGCGGGTACCAGGTTGGGATTCATTGGGAGAGTGCTTAGAAAATGTAGTCCATCAACAAAGGAGGTGGCTTACAAAACACTCGTTCGACCTATACTTGAGTATTGCTCATCAGTGTGGGATCCGTACCAGGTCGTGTTGACAGAGGAGATAGAGAAGATCCAAAGAAGAGCGGCGCGTTTCGTCACAGGGTTATTTGGTAAGCGTGACAGCGTTATGGAGATGTTTAGCAAACTCAAGTGGCAGACTCTGCAAGAGAGGCGCGGTGTAGCTTGCTGCCCAGGTTTCGAGAGGGTGCGTTTCTGGATGAGGTATCGAATATACTGCTTCCCCCTACTTATACCTCCCGAGGAGATCACGAATGTAAAACTATAGAGATTCGGGCGCGCACGGAGGCTTTCCGGCAGTCGTTCTTCCCGCGAACCATACGCGACTGGAACAGGAAAGGGAGGTAATGACAGTGGCACGTAAAGTGCACTCCGCCACACATCGTTGAGTGGCTTGCGGAGTATAAATGTAGATGTACATGTAAGACGTATGTGAAAGGAACTAATACTTCATTCCACAGCTTAAGTTGTTTTAAAAATTAAAAAAAAATTCGGATACGCGAGAGTAACACTCGCACACCGAGTGTGCATTCACTTAGAAGCTTAAATTTTTTACACTGTCAATAGACTGTAGACCTCGATATGTGACAAATTGCAACGTGACACGGCAATCCGTTCCTCCAGAGTAAAAGCGTTTTTAATAGTCAGACAAACACAGACGGACAACAAAGTCATCCTAAAATGGTTCCATTTCTACCGACTAACATACGGATCCTAAAAGCGGATACATTTTGCAAAATTAATCAGTGAATTTATAGGCTGGAACTAAAGGGCAATACCGTTATTAAGCAGTTATCGACTACTTGAGTGTATTTTTTTGTGTATGAATTATATGAATTTAATTCATTCTCTCTCTCCCTCTGTTTAATTTCATCACTCGTTTGCCTAATCTGAAAACTGGTTATAGTCTTGCCACTGATGAAGTACGAAGACTGTTTGCACTCTTGCTTTCAAAAAGTGTTTTAATTCAAATGGCTACACAATGCTATGCAGCGAATATTTTTCACCAGAATGTTTTGACACTGATCATTTCGCGATAATACAAAGCGAGCTGCCCTTCTTTGTACTTTTTCGATGTCATCCGTCAGTCCCACCTGATGCGGATCCCACACCTCACAGCAATACTACAGAATAGAGCGGACGAGCGTGGTCTAAGCAGTCTCTTTAGTAGACCTGTTGCACCTTCCAAGTGTTCTGACAATGAAGTGCAGTCTTTGGTTTGCTCTATCCACAACATTATCTACGTGATCGTTTCAATTTAGGTTATTTGTAATTGTAATCCCTAAGTATTTAACTGCATTTACAGGCTTCAGATTGAGTGACTTATCGCGCAATCGAGATTTAGCGGATTTATTTTAGTACTCATGTGAATAGCTTCACACTTTTCTCTATTCAAGGTAAATTGCCACTTTTTGGACCATACAGATATCTTATCTATATCATTTTGCAATTCGTTTTGGTCATTAGATGAATTTACAAGACGGTAAATGACACCCTCATCTGTAGACAATCTAAGACGACTACTCAGATTGTCGTTAATATAGATCAGGAACAATAGAGGGCCTATAACACTTCCTTGGGGAAGCCGGATATTACTTATTTTTTACTTAATACTTTCCGTCTATTACTGCGAACTGTGGCGTTTCTGACAGGAAATCACGAATCCAGTCCCACAACTGAAGCGATATTCTATAGGCATGCAGTTTGGTTAGAAAACGCTTGTGTGTCGAAAGCCTTCTGAAAATCTAAAAATATGGAATCAATTTGATATCCCCTGTCGATAGCACTCATTATTTCACGAGTATTAAAAAGAGCTAGTTGTGTTTCAGAAGAACGATATTTTCTGAATCCGTGCTGACTGTGTTGCAATTAATCGTTTTCTTCGAGGTACTTCATAATGTTAAATACAGTATTTGTAGCAAAACCGTACTGCAAATCGACGTAAGTGATATGGGTCTGTAATTCAGCGGATTACTCCTACTTCCTTTTTTGGGTATTGGTGTGACTTAAGCAATTTTCCAGTCTTTAGGTACGGATCTTATTGTGAGCGAGCGGTTGTATATACATGATAAATATGGAGCTATTGGATCAGCATTCTATTGTATTATACTGTTTGGAACTGGGGACCTAGAAACGACGGAGAAGCTTCGTCCCGGCCGTAGACTTCAGTGGTTCACAGCCCCACAACAGGCTAGAGCAGTCCACTCACCCCACCGCCGGCCCACACCGAACCCAGGGTTATTTGTATCAGCATACTCTGAAAGGAACTTGACCAGTATACGATCTGGACCGGAGTCCCTGCCTTTATTAAGTGATTTAAGCTGCTTTGCTTCACCGAGGGCATCTACTATGTTTCACACCTTGGCAGTTGTTCTTGATTGGAATTCCGGAATATTTACTTCGTCTTCTTTGGTGAAGGAGTTTTGGAAAACCGTGTTTAATAACTCTGCTTTAGTGGCACTGTCATCAGTGACTTCACCGTTGTTATCGCGCTGAGAAGGTATTGATTGTGTGTTGCCACTGGTGTGCTTTATGTATCTACATCTATATGGATACTCTGTGAATCACATTTATGTGCCTGGCAGAGAGTTCATCGAACCACCTTCACAATACTCTATTATTCCAATCTCGTATAGCGCGCGGAAAGAACGGACACCTACGTCTTTCCGTACGAGCTTTGATTTCCCTTATTTTATCGTGGTGATCGTTTCTCCCTATGTAGGTCAGTGTCAACAAAATATTTACGCATTCGGAGGAGAAAGTTGGTGATTCGAATTTCGTGAAAAGATTCCGTCGCAATGAAAAACGCCTTTCCTTTAATGATGTCCAGTCCAAATCCTGTATCATTTCATTTCAGTGACAGTTGGTAAGAGCTGATGGCAGGGTTCGAGTGTGGCACAAATCCCACGAAGCCATGGAGCCCAGCCGTTAAAAAGGCACTGCGCAAGCTGGTCGTGGCTCCACGATGATGGAGCTGTGTTTACATGGAATGGACTGGGTCCTCTGGAAGTTCAGCTACCTAGAGACAACGTGCAGCCATTCATGGACGTCATGTACGCAAACGACGTTGAAATTTGTACGGATGACAATGCGCATTGTCACCGAGCCAAAAAATGTTCGTGGTTTGTTTGAAGAACATTGTGGACAATTCGAGCGAATGATTTGGCCACCCAAATCGTCAGACATGTATCCCATCGGACATTTATGGGACATAATCGAGAGGTCTGTTAGTGCATGGAATCCGGTACCGTCAACACTTTTGCAATATGGAGGCTATAGAGGCAGCATGGTTCAGTATTTCTGCAAGGGACTTCCAGTGACTTGTTGAGTCCCTACCATGTCGAGCAGCTGTACTACGCCGGGCACAACGAGGTCCAACACGATATTAGGTTTCCCATGACTTTTGTCACCCGAGTGGATTTCTGTAGCTACTTCACGTACCATACTTGGAACAATGTGATATACTAATACGTGGTAAAATAGACAGTACCGTCTGTCATGCGTTTCACTGCGGATTGCAGAGTACAGACGAAGACGTAAGAGGTAAGTAATGATGGCTGTAATCAGAAGGGCGACTAATGCATATGTGCAGCGGTAGAGACAATGGTGCGAAGGCCAGTGGAGTGGGCTGAAGCGAACACGCAGCACTCTGCCCGCTTTCCTCTCACACTCCGTCACGCAGGCGCTGCGACACGCACGAACACGCGCCGGTCTGCTGACGCCTCAGCACTCGGCAGTTCCCAGGCCGGGCCCCCCTGCCTGCTGTCAGCTTTGTTTCGGCCGCAACAAGTGGTCACCGATATCTGCCACCAGTTCTCACCGTCACTCGCTTCGCCCTGCTCTGTCCAATACTACTCGCGCTCTCTCTTTCCGCGAGTGGGCGAATCGATAGTAATCGAATGAATCGACTAACATTACTCCCTTCTCGTCGTTGCTAATACAGTCATCAGGCCGGATGCGAAAGTAGTGACAGTGTCTGAAATGTTGTGTGTAACTGCTTCTGAAATAGTTAACTCAATGCCAGGTATGGTAATGGGAAGGAGTGTTGTGTCAGCTGTACTAGTGCATTGGGTATCGTTACTTTCCGGTGTAACGGAAAACAGTTAACTGTTGGGAGGCTGTATTCTTTATTACTCAAATTACTGTGTTTAAATTACAGATAACAGGCTACAATGTAATAGATAATTATAAATAAGAAGTAAAATACGTATGTAATGATGGTAGCGAGCAAAGAAATAAACATTTTTTGTATGAATCGTGTTACTGGTAATCAACATATTCGCCTTCAAAATTCATGCAAATTTCCAAATTCTCAAACGACAACACTGCTTCTTTAAACGCTCACTTAAACAAACCACTACGCCACTTGCTCAGTTGCCATCGTTGTAACAACAGAAAAGGCGACGATCGCACAACGTAATGTAACATTTTCAAGGGTATGGGTATTGTTTCCGAAGGTATCCGTCGATTCACTTATTTTTGCGATGCGGTATAGATATAGTCATTTTGTCATTCTCGAGTCGTACACTTTCGGTTTGTTGACATATATTTTCACGAAGCAAGTTTTATAGAAATTACAGATGTGTGCGGTTCGGTCGCATCCAAGTTATTTTCTTTGTGCTGTCTATATTTTCGGCATGTAAACATACTATAATCATATTTAAAAAAGCCACATGTGTTGCGAAATGATTTCTCTGAAAGCAAAAAATAAAATATACTAGAGAAGTAGAATAATGTTCGATGTCATGTACAGCAAATGAAGTGCCGGCCGAGAATTTCAAGCTATATTATTATTATTATTATTATTATTATTATTATTATTATTATTATTATTATCATCATCTATCATTTAACTTAGGATTTTAATTCACGAGTACTAGAGAGCTACATAATATACGAGAGTAATCCCAAATGTAAGGTCTCCTATTTTTTTATAAATAAAGACCTCTAACATGCGCATGCCGCGCTGAGGCGCTCAGTCTTGGCTAGGCAGCCGTTGAGAATGGAGCTCCCGTTGGATGTTACCGCCAAGTGCGAATTGCGCGCAGTAATTCGGTTTTTGAACGCAAAGGGCACTGCGCCGATTGAAATCCGTCGCCAATTGACGGAAGTGTGTGGTGAGTCGTGCATGAATGTCAAACATGTTCGTAAGTGGTGTAGAGAGTTTGCAGCTGGTCGGACCGAAATTCACGACGAACAAAGGAGCGGGAGACAGCCAATTTCTGAGAAGACAGTGTTGAAGGTTGAGCAAAGCATGCGTGAAGATCGGCGAGTCACCCTGGATGATCTCTGCATGTTGGTTCCAGACGTTTCCCGAAGCACCGCTCACAGAATTTTAACGGAAACATTGAACGACCGGAAGGTGTGCGCAAGGTGGGTACCACGCATGCTGACTGAGGACCACATGCGGCGACGAGTTGACGCTTCCCGCGCATTTCTTCACCGCCTTGCAGCCGAACAGGACAATTTTCTGGACTCGGTTGTCACGGGTGACGAAATCTGGGCACAGCATTTTACACCTGAGACCAAGCAACAATCACGCCAGTGGCGGCATCCTTCTTCGCCAAAGCCGCGGAAATTCAAACAAACACAGTCTGCCGGTAAAGTCATGACAACCGTTTTTTGGGATCGGAAAGGGGTCGACTCCATGCCCACTGGGACCACAATGAACGCTGAAAGGTACTGTGAGACTCTGAAAAAACTCAAAACGGGCAATTCAGAACCGGAGAAGAGGAATATTGTGCAAGAGCGTACACGTTCTCCATGACAACGCTCGCCCACACATCGCTCGGCATACCGTTGCCCTCCTGCAACAGTTTCAGTGGAACATAATCACCCACCCTGTCCTGACTTGGCGCCCAGTGACTAGTCTCAATCGGCACCTCATTTCCTGTACAAGATTTAGAGCATCATTGAAGGAAGTTTCAAATGTTTCTCAAACTTATTTTATTACCTCGTTTCAGACAATTTCGCAAAACATTGGACCGTTTTTTTTTCAATTTTTTATTTTCGAACTTTTTACAGTTGAATATTGCACCAATGGAATTCTTTGCGCGCAAAAGAGAGGTGAACTTTCTGACATCTCACTGGCACAGCTAGCAGCAGCTGTCCGTGAAATATTTCAATTTTCCCTCAAATCAGTAACTAATTTTTTCTCAGTTATACCCAGATCACCCGCAATTAATTAAATTTTTCTATCCAAAACTAGACCTCACGCTGTTCAATTTGATATTTCATTAGTTCATTTCCCACTCCTCGTTCGGCTATATGGACAAAAATCCAACCGCTCAAACATTTGACCAATAATTATGTTAACTGTGCAACACAAAATATTTAATAGAAACATTTACAATAATTATACTAAAATCCAATACGCTTTTCAATATAAACTGTGTTAATGATGATAGGTAATTGTTCATCATGTATATGGTCTTCACGCTGTCTTTGGTGGTCGCGTGTCTGTTGTACAGTACGAGTAGTGTAGTAGATTGGGTAGGAGCTGGGTGGAATATGGGGTTGTGGTCCGTAGAAATCCATTCTGAATAACAAGAATAAACGTTTTATTTGCTGAGAATTTAAGAAGAAACTGCTCGTCATTTAAATCTGAAATATTTAGTCAGCGTGACGACTGAAAACAACAAACTATCGCAATCAACAAGACGAGCCAGTTATGTGAAAATTTAGTTGTGCTGTTTGTCCTCAATTATCCTAAAGAACGTGCGTAATATCGTCATATTGGAATTAAATGCTCTTAGAATTCTATATCCACATCTTACGCGACGCTCTCGCGCCCGAGTAAACGATCCCCTGACGAAACGGGCCCACTTCGTTACATCTTCTGTACCGTCCTGTTAATCCTATTTGATAACAGTACCAGCCGAACAATACTAGCAGCAGCTGTCCGTGAAATATTTCAATTTTCCCTCTAATCAATAACTAATTTTTCTCAGATTTTCGTACATACTCATGAATCGTTTGATCAAGTGTTTTGAAAGACAGTTCTTTGTTGGATTAATTACATTTCCTGAAGATTCATCCACTGACTCTCAGCCTGGCTTCTACTTTTCCAGAAATTAACAACTCCTTACGTATCGCTCCTGTAGGAATCACAAGGACAACATTAACCAATTACAGCATGCGCAGAGAAAAATTTATCGTTGTTATATTGGTCCGGCTTGCTTTTATCAAATTATTTTGTGGTGGTTTTGCTGTGCTTTCTAAGGTCTTGTATAATTTTATTGTTCTATAAAAGTTTTCCCGTCAGAGGGTTCTTTGCGCAGCGAGCGCGAGGCTATTTGGGTTCGTGCGGGCTGCCGCGGAGTTCTCTTCGAGAGTAACACCGTGGGTCGTGTGGTGGCCTCGAGTGACGCAGACTGTGACAACAGGCACCGGGCCAGCCGACGGTAGTGTATCTAAGGTAGCTGTTGCTTGTGCAGTGGCGTGGTCCAGCTTTCCACTGCTAGAGCCACGTGTGTCTCGAAGAGCTGTATTGGCCTCCTGAAGAGCACATCAGGAAACTGTGTGCTATTTTGGAATTCTGTGGAGCAGACTCTTGGGGAGTCTGCAACGTATTGGTGGCATTGTGGCAGACTATTGTGGGGTCTTGTCAATTATTCTTACTCTGGTATCCTGTAGTCACCGTCTTAATTCTAGCTGATCTAGAAAACTAAGCTATGTGACAAGGGTTTCCTTCTACCGAGTCATCCAGAAAGCGGTGACAATTTTGGTACTATTTATACAGCTCCCACGCTCTGCTTACATCTGAAAGCTGAGTTATGTTTAACCTAATGTCAACGTTTAAACAGTGCTGTGACCTGAAATTCGTCGTGTTTTGTTAACATTCAAATAAATAGCTACTGCGCGTACCAAGTGCCAGCCACGTTGGTTGCTTGTTGTAACAAATCTATGTTTTAGTTAATTCTACCCACATGATGTTCTTTGTTAAAGCAATGTAAAGGCCACATTGATGACTATGTTTGGTTAAAAAAAAAAGCCAGGAAACAGCCATTTGACAGTGTTTTGAGGGGGGGGGGGAATGGGGGGGGGGGGGCTTAACTTGTACAGATGTTGCTTAAGTTCTAGGAAACTGATGTTAGTTTTGATGCCTTCTTTACCTGAGCTATAAGTAGTGTGTAAAATCTGTGGTTTCAGCTTGCTTTATGTGGGCGAGCGTCAGACTTTTAAACTGTTATTTCTTGTAGTACGATGTCATCCTAAATTGTAATATAAAGTCCATAATGTGTTATTCACCCTGTGAAAGTTTAAACAAAATGTTCTGGTTTTTAATAATGAGATTCGAATTTCTACGTAATACGTAATTTTAAGCAAAATGTGTAATGTAAATTCGGTTCAGCACCTTACCGCTTCCACCCTGCTCGTACCACTACAGAAATTTTTGAGCTATGCGACAGTATTGCAAATTTATGAAACAAAAATTCTACTGCTTCAATAACTTTTCATTCATATTTAATCATCCTGACGCATTTCGCAGCATGCTTTTGCCCTCAGGTGCATTACACTTATCTGAATTGTGGTGATAATTTGCTGGTGTGCCATTGGGTTATGCATCAAAACATAACTCTGTAACAAATATATATTTATTTTCGTATGTTTTAAGTCATATTATCTGTGTATTTACTTACATATTTGCTGGAAATTTTGTCGTCTTCCACACAGTGAAAAGTAACAAACACAGCACAAGTAAACACATTCAGTTGTTGAAATCATTCAGCCGGCCGCGGTGGCCGTGCGGTTCTGGCGCTGCAGTCCGGAACCGCGGGACTGCTACGGTCGCAGGTTCGAATCCTGCCTCGGGCATGGGTGTGTGTGATGTCCTTAGGTTAGTTAGGTTTAAGTAGTTCTAAGTTCTAGGGGACTTATGACCTAAGATGTTGAGTCCCATAGTGCTCAGAGCCATTTTTTTTGTTGAAATCATTCCAGAAACTCTTTACTGCTAACTTGTCAGATACACGACTTTCAATTGCTATGGTAGTGTATACAATGGAAGTTAAACCTTTTCTGTGTAGATGTATTTATGTAATGGCAGATATTAAATGACATAATTATTTGAAGAAGACAATATTTTTAATAAAATAATCATTCGATAGTCGAGAAATTTTCGAAAATATTTTTTATTGTTGCTTCCTAGCTTATCATTTAGCTTAGCTTCCTCCTCCAACATACTGTGCGCGATGAATGAAAATTTCTAATTCTTCATACAAGTGCAGATGGTGTTTCTTGTCCACTTTACGTAATAATTCGTGATATCATGGAATGGGCGGCCAGTGTTCTTTATGTGGGTGGCCCCTGCTGATTTAGTATAACTGTTTGTGTGCTAGTCATTCATCTGTATACTTGAAAAAAGAGACAGCATTGGTCGTATATTTTTTACTATTGCAAAATCGATTTTCTGTCACTGAGTGACCATCTTCAGTGCTATATTGTATAACTTAAATTGGGATGCACTGTTGTCACTAAGCTTACGGCAATCACATAGACTGAGCTCAGTCTATGTGATTGCCGTAAGCTTAGTGACAACAGTGCACCCCAAATTAAGTTATACAATATAGCACTGAAGATAGTCACTCAGTGACAGAAAATCGATTTTGCAATAGTAAAAAATATACGACCAATGCTGTCTCTTTTTTCAAGTATACCTGTTATCTGGTCGTAGTGCACAAGACAACATGGAGTCGCCAATCAATAAAATTTATCTGTATATTCTATATATGAATTAGTGTGTCGTCGTAGCCACTTACTGCCATTGTGCTTCTCATATTTATCCATTGGTATATTATTGGCTTGTTCTATGTAGCACGTCTGCGCGCCATGGGCTGGCACGATTAGCTGCCTATTGTTTTTCTGTGAACATTGGAGGCGTGTCGGTCTAGGAAGTTAACAGAACTGCATCTCTTCGCCTATTTACGCGCAATTCGTAGCATGTATTTACGTTTGGAGCCAACTGCCAGTGTCTGCGCCAATCGCTCATCCCGCTGCAGATTTCTGCGGCTGCTGCCTTCTTACAGACAACTGCAAAAGGTTTTCGAGCTTCCGACGTTATCTTAGTACTGGCCCATTACACTTCTTTGACGTACTTCCATAATTACCTAGACACCTACCGATATTGTTCCGTTAAGATGGACGTGCTGAGTTCTATCTGCAAGGAAGTCTGCCTCCAGCTACAAATCTGGTCCGATACTCGGTTTGTTTACTAAATGACAGTGCAGAACAGTATCAGATGCCTTACTGAAGTCAAGGAACACATCAACCTCGGCGCCTTTGTCAACGACAATAAGCATTTCCTGGACGAACGTAGCGTGCTGTGTTTCGCAAGATCTTTGCTTATGAATTCTATGTTGACTTTTGTAGAGGGGGGACGAAAATACGGAATCATCTGTTTCTGTTTCGGATCACGTCCAGATTTCGTTGATTGGCTTTGCGCCGTCCCTAAGCAAAACTCCGCTTTGCCGGTCCCAAGCCTGAGGCCTCATCGTGCAAGTGATGAAGCAGGAGGAGGGAGGGGAAGGGAGGGGGAGGAGTAAAAACTTAGTAAAAAAAAAAGCTATGTCTCACCTGGCGCGAGTGATAGCACCCTGTGAAACCTCCATGCTAGGGTGATAGTAAAGACTTCAACGGCAGGGTAGGCATAAAGAATGGTTCTTACAAGGAGGGAACTACGAATAAGCAACACAAGCAAAAAATTACACAATGTGTTTGACTTGCAACAAGCGGCAAAGTGGTAGGCGTCTGTTCACCAGAGGTGCGGTTGGAAACTTATTCCTCGCAGCTAATAACCCTGAGCAGTATCTTTAGGAAACTTGTTCCCCTAACTCAACAAGCAATCAATAATGGAGATGCAATTTGTAGGAGATTTTATCCCAGGTAGCACTCAGTTTCCCGTTCCCAAGAAATAAAAAGTAGGGATTCGGACTTTGGGAGTCTACGACATCGTGCAAAGAATGAGTCGGAGCATTCTGAAATCTGCTTTAAATAACAAACCTATAAAATCAAGCACAGAAACATAAATTACCTAGGCACTTTTAATGTAAATTCACTCTTAAAAACAGGAAAACTTAAATAAACCTCCTAAAGGAAAAAAAAATAATGATAACAACGCTGCAGGAAACAAGATTTACTGATGTGGCTGATGTAGATTCAGTAGGATTCCGGATATTTAAGGGAAAACCAGGGGAAAAAGTTATGAAAAACGTACCCCAATTTGGAAGAGATTTCTTTGTAAAAAAAAAGTTATTAAACTCAATAACGGAATTTAACTCAATTAGTGAACTCTTTCCACACTAACATTTAAATCATCAAAGAAAGTTTACACTATTTTAAATACACATGCACCAACAAATGAGATAAACAAAACACAGAAAGAGCAAACAGAACATTTTTGGCAAACTGTGTGAAACAGCCCAGGTTACATTCCACCGAAAAACACAGTATCACTGCCTAGAGACTCTAATGCACAAATTGGCAAAGACCGTGAGCAAAGATCAGCAATAGAAAAATTCCTTGCACGTAAAAGAACCAAGCAAACGGAGAAAAACTCTGAAGCCTATGCAGGCAGCATAACGTAATACTAAAATCTGCATTCTCCAAAAAACTTCGTTGAAAACAAACTACATGAGTATCACCAAATCAGATTTGTGGTGAAAAACAACACGATCACATTGCTATAAGTAGACATTCTGCAATGGAGGTACTCAACGTGAAAGTTGCCAAGAGCGCCAGTTTAGATTCAGACCACTACCTATCAATAATTAAGTTCGGGGTTAGACCAATATATAGTAAAAATAACACGTGCCAACCCAGAATGTTTGATGTACAGAAGTTATCTAGGGAAAAAGATCACAAAATGCAGTTGGAAAGAAGAATACCGAAATGCTGGGAACAACTTCAGAAAGACAGTACTGAGATTGTAGAAGAAACTATCCCTGTTAAAAGGAAATGCAAACATGCTTGGTGGAATGATGATTGTGATGAGGCAATTATAAAGAGACAACGACCTTGGAATATCTGTAACACAATCAAAAATGATAAGAACACGAAAAACTTTGTAGAAGCAAGGAACGCATCAATGGTCTCAAAAAGATCATAATACAACATACAGAAGATCAAGTAATGTGAAGTGAGCCACATGTTAAGCAGAACAACACGAGGAACTTTTATAAAACATTCAAAAATAGTTTAAAGAAGTGCACATCTTTAAGTTTACACTTTATAGACCAAAAAACACAAAAGACTGCATACAATAACTTGAAGAACTGCAGAATACTTGCGGACTACTTCCAAGAATTACACACCTGCTATCCACCGAAAGAAGAATTTAATTTTCATTATGTAATCCAAATAAAATCACACTCAAAGCCCAACTCAGGAAATCAGAAAAATCATAAAACAACTTAAAAGGAACAAGGTATCAGAAGAGGACAATACAGTTACTAAATTATGGAAACACTCTAGTGACAACATTATTTTTTGTGTAACAGAAATCATTAATTTAATTTGGACAACAGTTTACCATCAGAATGGACAACGGCATTAATACATCCACTACATGAAAAAGGAAAGTAAGCTGATCCTCTTACTAGTGACATGTAAGATCTTCTCCATGGTACTTTCAAATACAGCTAAAGGAATACTCGACCCACAACCAGGATAGTATCAAGCAGGATTTAGGAAGGGAAGTTGTTGTGCAAAGTGAATACTAAATCCAAAGAACATAAGAGAAATGAGGAAAATCAGAAACCTGAAATACGTGATAACTTTTATAGATTTTAAAGAGACATATCACTCAATTCATAGCAACGCACTAATTCAAATTTAAAGCAAATCAGTCTCGACAATAAAGCAACAGAATAATTAAAGGAACTTTAACAAACAAAAGTAAAATTTATGGGGCAACTGTCAAAACATTTTGAAATAAAATCAGGGAGACGGTTTATCACCACTACTTTTTAACTGCACATTAGAGAAGGTAGTGAGAAACCGGAGAAAATCCATCAATACTAAGGGTATTCAAGTAGGAAGAAACCCAAATCAAATCACCTATATTGTCTAGCTTTTGAAGATGATATGGCTAAATTAATGACTCACTGGATATTGCCAAAGAACAAATCACAAAACTACAGAAACAAGCAGAACAAAACAGGACTAAAAATATCATTTGAAAAAATACATTTCATGACAAATATCAATGATGCCCCACCATATCTTAAAACTGATAACAACCCAATGTGTTAAACATACTGTAACCTAGGAGAATGGGCAACAAGCAACACAGAAGAAAAGATCGGCACAAAAAACATAGTACGTAAAATGAAAAGGGCACTCTAAATGATGATAATGTACATAACAAAAAACTTTGTCCTGGAGCACAAAACTAGGACACTATCAAACTGTGGTAAGATCTGAAACATTGTATGCAGAAGAAACACTTAAACGAACAAGATCTGGGGATCTTGAAAAACTGAAAAAAGTTGAGAGAAGATTTCTAAATAAAATACTGGGGCCTAGAAGTAATAGTAATGTTGAATACAAATTGAGATGATACAGAGAGCTCTATTTGAAAATGGAAAAGCTAACTGATGTTTTATGGAAAAGAAGGCTACAGTTTTATGGGGACATATACCGAACGTATAATAACAGACTAACAGAGCATATCTTCAGTTTACTAAAGAGCTACAAATCTGAAAACACAAGGTTCACCGAAACTGACAAAGATATGAAAAACACAGGAATTAGAATGGACATCACGGATAACAGAATACTTTTTACAGAAGCTGTCCCGGCGTAAAAGTGAAGCGCCGGCACGACGCTCAGGAACGGTAGAGCAGAGGGGGCTGTGAAGAAGACTTCAGCCAATAATACGGTGACCGACCCCTCTCTAGGACGACACCGAGACAGCAGCGGCCAGAACGTAAGCGCCATGCTGCCTGGGCGCGGCTCGGTTGTAGACTAGCCGTTCTACAAGCTCCACAGCAGCGACTTAGAAACTGTATTGTTTCACTCGTATTAAGTGTTGTGTATACTGAAGAGATTTTTCTTATTTTGACTGTCGCCCACTGCTTGCGACACACCATTGTAAATTCTCAAAGTTAAGTATCGTCATTTATCTTATTGCCAGTAACTGACACCGGTCATTCTGGTAACTTCAGCAAACGGAATCGTAGCTATAACGCGCTGACTGCCATGCCAGGCACACGGTGTTAAGCGTCAAGCTCTTCTGTGGCCGTTTTAAAGTCAGGCCTATTAATCTGATATGATGTCGTGTGACTAGGCCGTTCGCCGGGTGCAAGTCTTTCGATTTGACGCCACCTCGGCGACTCACGCGTCGATGGGGACGAAATGATGATGATTAGGACAACACAACACCCAGTCCCTGAACGGAGAAAATCTCCGACCCAGCCGGGAATCGAACCCGGGCCGTTCGGATTGACATTCTGTCGCGCTGACCCCTTAGCTACCGGGGACGGACAGGCCTATTAATAGGACACGTTAACACAATTTGGACTGTTAGCGACCTGACAGAAGGTAGTTTTGCTTTTCACAGGGATTAAGGTTCGAAGCGTCATCGTTCACACACACACACACACACACACACACACACACACACACACACACGTACGTGTGTGTGTTTTTGACGATGACGCTTCGAATCTTAATCTTAAAGCAAAACTATCTTCTGTCAGGTCGCTAATAGTTCAAATTGTGTTACCGTGTTCTATTAATAGGCCTGACTTTAACACACTGCCACGGGGCCAGTAGCGGCCACAGAAGAGCTTGACACTTAACACCGTGTGCCTGGGCTGGCAGTCAGTCTGTTAAAGATAGCTACGATTCCGTTTGGTGAAGTCACCGGAATGATGGTGTCAGCTACTGGCAGGTCAAGAACCTGTGATATGAAGTATTTACCGGATAATGGGGATTCAATCGATTAGGCCATTCAGTCACTTATCTTCTCCATCTGAATGACGTCTCTCGCCGATTTGTGCGTTTGTGACAGGCTCTTGAACTTGAGACAAGCGTTATGTAATGGTGCAAAAACGTGGCGCCCTCTGCGCCGTCACCTTCGTGCAAGGTGTCGACACGTACGAAAAAAGGTCACAGCTGAGAAGTTAATGTGAGCTCTAAGGTGGGTTAATGAAATCACATTGGCACCATATTTTACTACAATGTCGCCCAACGCCACCGTTACAGTGTCAGACGATGGGAAGGTCGCCACAGCCGGTCTTTCCCGTTGCACGCCTTCTTTTGGCACCTCTGCGATGAAGATCAGAACGCTACCCCTAGCGTTGAAATGATGCGGTTTGTTACGGGTGGCCGAACACACCCAGCCGCGCGGGATTAGCCGAGCGGTCTGGGCCCTGTAGTCATGGACTGTGCGGCTGATCCCGGCGGAGGTTCGAGTCCTCCCTCCGGCATGGGTGTGTGTGTTTGTCCTTAGAATAATTTAGGTTAAGTAGTGTGTAAGCTTACGGACTGATGACCTTAGCAGTTAAGTCCCATATGATTTCACACACATTTGAACATTTTTTTTAACACACCCACGCTCAGAATCGAAACGAAAAGGCCTGAAGAGGTGGCATAAAGGGCAAAATGAAACCATCCCAACCGTTTGGAGGAGATCATTTTCACACATTTCGCGCCCGAAAATGACAACTGCTGTGTGATGTACAATAGGACGAGGGCTCTTGAGAAATTTTACCACTGCTGACACCACCCGAACGATTCAACCCTTCTCTGAGAACGTATGGGGAATGTGAACTCACCTCTTTGTTGTGTGGTGTCAACGCAAGCTTTGCATTTATTTATTTATTCGAAGAATCCTTATGGAGGGTACGAGTTTGTATTTCATTTTCGTTGCTCCAAGACTTACTTCATCCTTCGACATTGTCGTTCCTTTCCTTCCTGGATTCACTTTCTTCCTTTTGCAGTCCTCTTTCTTTAATATATATATAACCTCGCTATATAAGATTAACTGTGACAGGTATCTTAAAGCGGTAAACTGCACAATGGGTACTGGAAGAATTTGCACATTCAAATAATTGCGCTTCCAGAAGCGAAAAATAAAGAGCAGCTCTATAGTGGCCTTCCACAATCGAACGAAGGTACAGTTAAAAGTATCTTCCTAGCGTTTATTTTGTCGTTCGGCTTCGGCAGTTTCCCTGATCTCACCAATTTCCTTAATTTTAAAGCTATAGCCAGATGTTCTTTCCCGTCGCTCCGACGGCAATTAATGCAAGGGAGAGAAGGCGCGTGTGACCTCTGTGAATCGCGTTAATTCTGAAAGCCAGAATCAGTGGGTTCTGCGTACCAGACCAACGGTAGTGGTCAAACCGGCCGCGCCGATTCGATCTGGGTCTAGTGCAGCTCCCGCTATACGATTTAAAAGCTGTACGAGCAGGTCGCGATAAGTATGTACTGGGTATAAACATCACAAGCATTCCTAGAGTCCGCATTCGATAGTGTCGCGCCGTCCCAGAGAGGTGTTGGCATGGTGGCCACCTTCCTCCAGAATATGAAGTCATGGGAACTGAGCTGAAAGAACGGCTGTTACAATGTGTCGTGTATCTGCAAGCACAAATTAGCTATGGTATGTCTGATTCTCCTAGCTGGCGGCTTGCCGTGAATCACGCATTATAAATATTAACATTTATTTTTTCGAACTACGAATTCTCAGTCGAGAAAAAAAAGAGAATGATAATGTAAAATGGTTGATCACTGCTTTTATTATTTTAGTTAACCAGCAAACAGAACTACAAGACGATCGCCGTTTCAGTTCCTCGCTCAATATCGCCTCTGGAATACTCTACGACAGCAAACATCACGAATCAAACTGTAACATTACGATTGTTACACAGTTTGTTAATGTTGTGCCCTAGTGCTCATCCTTAATTTGGTACGGTGGTGATATGATTCTATTAAATTCTCAGTTTTGTTTGTAAATCAAAGATCGACTGCAACCATTCGAACTGTATCTAATCGATTGCTTCAGCCGGAAGGCAATTTGTTCATAAAAACCTAAATGTTCGTATATTACAGTCTGGATCTCCTGTAACAGGACAGACATTTTTGGCTATAACGTAAAATTAATTGAAAATATCAGTCTATTTTCATGATATATTTTATCAGCTTTCTACGTGTCATTCAAATTTTCGCATTTAGTTTTCGATTGCGACATTATGTCCAGCATTACTAAAATCTATTACAAGTCACAATCACCTCTTATTCACATTGAAGTGAAAGGTTTTTTGGTGGACAGCTCTTAAGAACTAATTCTGCGAATACGAGTACATGCCTTCACTTACTTCCTGACAGTTTCCTTGAAAATGAGTTCTGCTCTAACTGTTGTTGTTGCTGTTGTGGTCTTCTGTCGAGAGACTGGTTTGATGCAGCTCTCCATGCTACCCTATCCTGTGCAAGCCTCTTCATCTGCAAGTAACTACTGCAACCCACATCCTTCTGAATTTGCTTAGTGTATTCATCTCTTGGTCTCCATCTACGATTTTTACACTCCACGCTTCCCTTCAATACTAAATTGGTGATCCCTTGATGCCTCAGAACATGTCCTACCAACCGATCCCTTTTTTTTTTTTAGTCAGGATGTGCCACAAAGTCCTCTTCTCCACAGTTCTACTCAGTACCTCATCATTCATTACATGATCTACTCATCTAATCTTCAGCATTCTTCTGTAGCACCATATTTCAAAAGTTTCTATTCTCTTCCTGTCTAAACCATTTTTCGCCCATGTTTCACTTCCACATATGGCTACACTCAACACAAATACTTTCAGAAAAGACTTCCTGACTCTTAAGACTATACTCGATGTTAGCAAATTTCTCTTCTTCACAAATGCTTTCATTGCCATTGCCAGTCTACAGTCCTCTCTGCTTCGACCATCAGTTATTTTGCTCCCTAAATAGCAAAACTCATCTACTACTTTAGGTGCCTCATTTCCAAATCTAATTCCCACAGCATCACATAATTTAATTCGACTACATTCCATTATTCTCGTTTTGCTTTTGTTGATGTTCATTTTATATCCTCCTTTCAAGACACTGTCCATTCCGTTCAACTGCTCTTCAAGGTCCTTTGCTGTCACTGACAATTACAATGTCATCGACGAACCTCAAAGTTTTTATTTCTTCTCCATGGATTTTAATACCTACTCCGAATTTTTCTTTTGTTTCCTTCACTGCTTGCTCAATATACAGATTGAATAACATCGGGGAGAGACTACAATCCTGTCTCACTCCCTTCCCAACCACTGCTTCCCTTTCATGCCCCTCGACTCTTATGACTGCCATCTGGTTTCGGTACAAATTGTAAATAGCCTTTCGCTCCCTGTATTTTACCCCTGCCACCTTCAGAATTTGAAAGAGTATTCCAGTTAACGTGGTCAAAAGCTTTCTCTAAGTCTACAAATGCTAGAAACGTAGGTTTGCCTTTCCTTAATCTATTTTCTAAAATAAATCGTAGGGTCAGTATTGCCTCGCGTGTTCCAACATTTCTACGGAATCTTAACTGATACTCCCCGAGGTCAGCTTCTACCAGTTTTTCCATTCGTCTGTAAAGAATTCATGTTAGTATTTTGCAGCCGTTGGTTATTAAAGTGATAGTTCGGTAATTTTGACATCTGTCAAAACCTGCTATCTTTGGGAGTGGAATTATTATATTCTTCTTGAAGTCTGAGGGTATTTCGCCTGTCTCATACATCTTGCTCACCAGATGGTAGAGTTTTGTCATGGCTGGCTCTCGCAAGGCTATCAGTAGTTCTAATGGAATATTGTCTACTTCCGGGGCCTTGTTTCGACTTTCTTCACGCAGGATTTTATCTCCCACTTCATCTTCATCTACGTCCTCTTCCATTTCCATAATATTGCCCTCAAGTACATCGCCGTCTATATACTCCTTTCACCTATCTGCTTTCCCTTCTTTGCTTAGGACTGGTTTTCCATCTGAGCTCTTGATATTCATACAGGTGGTTCCCTTTTATGCAAAGGTCTCTCTAATTTTCCAGTACACAGTATCTATCTTACCCCCTAGTGATATATGTCTCTACATCCTTACATTTGTTCCTTACCCATTACTGCTTAGCCATTTTGTACTTCCTGTCGATCTCATTTTCGAGACGTTTGTATTCCTTTTTGCTTGCTTCGTTTACTGCATTTTTATAATTTCTCGTTTCATGAATCAAATTCAATATCTCTTCTATTACCCACCGATTTCTAGTAACCTTGGTCTTTTTACCTACTTGATCCTCTGCTGCCTTCACTATTTCATCTCTCAAAGCTACCCATTCTTCTTCTACTGTATTTCTTTCCTCTGTTCTTGTCAATCGTCCCTAACGCTCTCTCTGAAATTCTCTACAACCTCTTGTGTTTTCAGTTTATCCAGGTCCCATCCCCTTAAATTCCCACCTTTTTGCCGTTTCTTCAGTTTTAATCTACAATTCATAAGCAATAAATTGTGGACAAAGTCCGTTTCCGCCCCTGGAAATGTCTTGCAATTTAAAACCTGGTTCTTAAATCTGTGTCTTACCATTATATAATCTATGTGAAACCTTCCAGTATCTCCAGGCTTCTTCCATGTATACAGCCTTCCTTTATGATTCTTGAACTAAGTGTTAGCTATGATTAAGTTATGCTCTGTGCAAAATTCTACCAGGCGGCTTCCTCTTTCATTCCTTACCCCCGTTCCATATTCACCTACTACGTTACCTTCTCTTCCTTTTCCTACTATCGAATTCCAGTCACCCATGACTATTAAATTTTCGTCTCCCTTCACTATCTGAATAATTTCTTTTATCTCATAATACATTTCATGAATTTCTTCCTCATCTGCGGAGCTAGTTGGCATATAAACTTGTACTTCTGTGGTAGGCGTAGGCTTCGCATCTATCTTGGCCACACTAATGCGTTCACGATGCTGTTTGTAGCAGGTTACCCGCATTCCTATTTTTTATTCATTATTAAACCTACTCCTGTATTACCACTATTTGATTTTGTATTTATAACCCTGTATTCACCTGACCAGAAGTCTTGTTCCTCCTGCCACTGAACTTCAGTAATTCCCACTATATCTAACCTATCCATTTCCCTTTTTAAATTTTCTAATCTATCTGTCCCATTAAGGGATCTGACATTCCACGCTCTGATCCGTGGAACGCCAGCTTTCTTTCTCCTGATAACGACGTCCTCCTGAATATCCCCGCCCGGAGATCCGAATGGGGGACTATTTTACTTCCGGAATATTTTACCCAAGAGGACCACATCATTTAACCATACAGTAAAGCTGCATGCCCTCGGGAAAAATTACGGCTGTAATTTCCCCTTGCTTTCAGCCGTTCGCAGTACCAGCGCAGCCAGGCCGTTTAGAATCCTGTTACAAGGCCAAATCAGTCAATCATCCAGACTGTTGCTCCTGCAACTACTGAAAAGGCTGCTACCCCTCTTCAGGAACCATACGTTTGTCAAGTATGTATATGTGACGTGTGGATGACTGTGATGACTACTTCTACTTGTACAGTGAAGTGTTGAAGTGTCGGGTTTGTGTTGTTATGGACGAAGGGAAGTGAGAGGATGAAACCCGGTGCCAGGACATAGCCTACTCTCGATCAGCAACAAGGGGTCTGCCGAACTTAACGTCACCATCCGACGGACGCATCACCTTCAACAGCGTCGCATGCCTTCAAAGGAGATTGGCGCGAAGACTGGTGATCAGAACTTTACGCCACACCTCTCCTCCCCTTGCAGCGCAAATATCGGCAATGAAAATTTCCCACCGTAAAGATTCGAACCGACGTACCTCAGAGTCTGGGAGCCTAGTCTTTGAAGCTCGGTAGCGTCTTTTCGTTACCTAGCGACCACTGATACTTGCCAATCGCAAACGGCATTTAAGCAGGTAGCAGAAGCCATGTTGCCGCGATCCGAAACAAACGCACGAGTGTTTCAAAAGTAACACTGAGTTTCTTCTGTTCAAGTGGTTGAAACTGAAATCTAGATCGTAACTGTAACGCGTTGGATATTTATAGTGTTTATTCAAAGCTGTTCCATCTCGAACTAGGGCCAGTGCGGCGTGTGGGGGCAGGTCAGACGTGAAGTGGAACGGAGCGATTGCGAGATAAAGGAACACTCCACACTATCCGAACTATTCGTGTTGCTTCTGAAAGACGGCACTTCTAACGGCAGAGACGGAGCAGTGGCAGTGTGAACAGTGCAGGAGGAGGTCACTGTGAATGAGATGCTGACCGCGTCTTGAATGGAGTTTTCCTATTGCCATAAATGAAACGCGATCATGATTTTAACACGTTGCCGTCCGCACGTCTCGTACAAATTGATTCGCTAATTCGGATTACTTGGCTTGTCGCCGGCCGTTCTTGACATTATTGGGAGATTATACATTGTTAAGAGTTAATAATCTCATCGCTAGTTCTCTTAAGTTGTCAACCCTGTTCCCCTACTTTCATGAAATTTGGAAGATATACAAACGTAAATAAATATAAAACTTGTTTGAAATATTTGTTTACTTAAACTTTTTGTAAAAATAATCAATTCCCAATTTCACTTTGAAAAGCCGTTCGGCATTATCTGGTTTATTGTTGTCGGAAAAATGTAAAAATGATAATATTTGTCTGAATCGATTGCGGGACATCGTTTTGTGAGATATCGGTGTGTCTATCAACGGATTCGTTCCCAAAAATCATGGATCCTCGCTTTTTTTTTTATCCAGTTTTCTGCTATTGCAATTTTGACTGAAGTACTTGTTGGTTTCGTTGCTAATATATCCAAATAGATCGTTCCCAGTACATAATTATACGATATCCTCGACGCTCTGTGTACCTTTAGGAAATATGTTTGAACCCGGTGATCTTTCAAATTTATTATTGGTCCTCGGTAAATGAAAGTCTGACCACTGTGCACTGTCTTCTTCATATGATTCATCCGAATCAATTGGTAACCGTAGCGTTCGCCGAATCCTTCTTGGACGTATTTCACTATCTTCCGACGATTCTGCTTCACTTTCATTTTTTAGATATCCAATGTGTTCTTCTCAATCGGCCAAGTCGTCCAGAACGTCAGACAAGACGTCCGCGCATTCATCGTAAACAATGTTATCGGTCTCTTTCGTCTGCCATGATGAAAGGGCACAAGTACTTATAAAAACAAAACAAAAACTTGTTGTTGTGTGTAACTTATTGTTACCTAAACAAAACACCAACAGGATGCAAAAGGTACTGAAGTGCTGTCGCCGCCACTGCGCGATGCTATGCTCACGACACCACTGTGTTGTCGCCGGCCACTGAGCGATACTATGCACATGTCATCACTGTGGTGTCGCCGGCCGTTGACAGCTATTTCGCATTGTCAGCATTTCTGTCACATTATAACTGGTGATACGCTGACAGATTCTTCTGTTGCTCGTAAGCCGCCTCCGCGCCTTGCTGCGCCGGGGGAAGAGAATCGCGCAGCGGAACACGTCCGGTGTTGGCATCAAACTGCGCCGCTCTGCGTACGAGGATGTTCCGCAAAGTGTACGTACAACTAAGTGCGTGGCGAGGCGCATCCGGCGTGGACGCGGCTGTAGGTAGTTGCTGCTACAGACGTGCTCGTTGCATTCCGTGCGGAGGCCGCTTTTGTTATGACTGTCCTGCTCGCCAAATGCAGGTGCCTGCGCTGCGATACGATTTTCCGAAAAAATATGACGCGAAAAAAAAAAGTTTTTGTACATCTTAACAGTCTGATATCTTCGCCCGATAAAGTACTGAATTTCTTTTCCCCTCATATGCCATAGTCCTGGGCGTTGAGTAAACTTTGCATATGACCGATTTCAGCTCATACACTGCAGTGAATTAAATGTAGATACGACATCCAAATTTCATTTAAAATTGAGAGCAGAAGAATATCTCACTTCGTTCTCGAGTTACTGAGTTTTATATCCGAGAGACGGTCGAGCGCAACATACCCTTTCACACCCTTACGCGTCACGAATCATGTGGTCAAAAGAACTGTCGTATCTCATAACGAGTCAAGATATGGAAACGACTTTTTTTTGCTAACGACAGCACCCTAGGACGTACATACTGTATACCGTATGAAAAACACTCGAAACTTTTTTACTCAACCAGATGTGGAAGTAAATTGCTCGCAGCAGTGAGAAATCGGCTGCTCAGAACGCATTCAAATGTCCGCAGCACTGAGGGAAAATCCAAGCGGCGCACAACACCACCTGAGGAACGGCATAGCAAGACGCGTATACACGCCCATTGCAGCGGAAATATTAATTAATATAAAAATTGCGATTAAGCTACAATATTACCATAACAGTTATCATTTCTGCTTTGAAACTGTAACTACGAATTTTAATGTCTTTTAGCACAGTAGGTGCTGACTAATACTTTGCAGTTTTCCGAGATTATTAATCACAACTCGACACTGTACATAAATTTATGCACAGAGTTACGACCTGGTTGTTTATTTTGCCGCTGTAGTATGGAAGTCGCAGGCAACGGCGAGCCGCTCACCACGTTCGGAAAAATTGTCACTGGATACTTATCCGTATCAATCATTCGTCTGACAAGTTATAGTTAGATTTCACGGTCGCTGGACGAACACAGCGTTTTTTAAGAGGTTGTACTACCAAGACTGATTCGTGAAAATTGAAGATCAATCTTACATACTCGGCACAACGCCTGTCTTTCATTCAATCCCATTATGAATTGCATAGTTCTTCTTTGAACTTTTCTCGATGTCCCCGACGATCAAGGTTATGCTAAAGTTCTGGTCTGGTGGTTAGTACGTCAGAATTTGCTTGATATACAATTAGACTCTTTCAGGATACCGGTGCACAGAAGATCTACAAAACTGCATTTTTTATTACAATTTGTCATAACAAAATGTAAATAAATGGTAGGTGGTTAAAAGTACTATGGGAACACAAAATTCTCGACGCATTTTACCCAAACTGTATTCATCGTCACAAGTTTTGTAGAAGTGAGAATTTTGATAGATGGACGTTGTGGACATCAAACAGACAAGGACCTGAAACTTCCTGGCAGATTAAAACTGTGTGCCCGACCGAGACTCGAACTCGGGACCTTTGCCTTTCGCGGGCAGGTGCTCTACCAACTGAGCTACCGAAGCACGACTCACGCCCGGTACTCACAGCTTTACTTCTGCCAGTACCTCGTTTCGGCTTGCTATCCTTATGGGAATTGTAAAAAAAAAAGAAAAAATAAAGCGAGGATCGATGATTTTTGGGAACGAATCCGTTGGTAGAGCACCTGCCCGCGAAAGGCAAAGGTCCCGAGTTCGAGTCTCGGTCGGGTACACAGTTTTAATCTGCCAGGAAGTTTCATATCAGCGCACACTCCGCTGCAGAGTGAAAATCTCATTCTAGACAAGGACCTGTAGCACAGGTGGCAGTATTCTGCTTTTGAATTTTAACGACCTATATAATATAAAATTTTAGCTCCTCACAGATGTTCGAAACGTTATCTGGTTCCAAAAATTTGTTGTTAGCGATATTTTGTCCAGAGGAGGATGGAATTATTTAAAACTCTTGAATCCACTGACGTAGTCACAGTGTTCTTGCGATATTCTCCTCTCATCTTCAGTAATCGCTAACAATGTTCCAGCTGTTATTCCACACGTGTCTTTCCCGGAAACCAACTATGTGTAGCTGGCACGCCCGATTTATCCAGCAGCTCCCTCAGAAAAGTGTTGCGTAAATGTTCCGTTTCGCCGTTTCTGAGCGCTCACTCACAACGTAAGAAACCACTTCCGCGTTTCGCATTCATGCGAAGTCTGAAGACTGCTTTAATGCTGTTTGTTATCGTCCTGCCCTGCCATATTCGCCACCATCGATCGCACAATACACGTCATGTTCGCAGAGGCTGCTAATACTAAGACCTAAGTTCGGCAGGACGTACGGCGTGTTGAACGCGGCCTTGCGTGGCATCTCTGCAAACAAGTGGCAGCAAGCAAGCGAGATAAGGCACGGCTGCCGCCTTTGACGGGAAGCAGCCCGGCCCACCACGCGAACGCGTCGCGACTGATGATATGGAAAACAACAGAGTACCAACTCGGGTCAGAGCCACAACGTGCACCAAAGCTCCACCGACTAACTTTCAGAAGTGGTAGTTTGGACAAAAACAAGAAAAGTATGTCCAGTAAACATGGGCTCCAAAATGTATGCCTTAAGAGATATGGGCACTTCTTCAGGAGAGATGCGTTTCATAGTAGCGAAGATGAACAAGCGCTAGTAGCTCTTCACGTATGCATTTTTGAGCCCACGTTTATTACACTCTTCTTTTTCCATGCTACCACTTCTGAAAGCTTGTCGGTTGAGTTCTGGTTCACCCCACATACTGGACCGTCAGTACAGCCGAAGCCTTGTCTCATCTGGAAATAGGCAAAATCACGATTTATCAGGTCACACTGCACACTGATAGCCGGATAATGACCAGTTTTTTCTTTTTTTTTAATTACTGAAGACGTGCAGCATTATCTGGTGCTGTGAGCAACGGCTTTAAGCTAGGTATTCAATTCCACAAGTCCACCGCATGCAGTTCGCTTCCTGGTTGAAAAATACCTGCCTTCACTAGCAGCAGTTAATTTCTGTTGTGTGCGAAACCGACTGTCACTGAAAAGAAGCGACATTCGCCTCCAGTCGCTGTCAGTTAGGATCTTTTGATTATCACTGTTCTTATGACGTGTTCTGAAGTTGATGCATAAGTTTGTACCGTTTTTGTTTTGCATACTGGTTCCCAGTTACCATGAAATTATTTATAAATTATCATTTTTTATTTGTAGTTCACTGTTGCTATTGAAGTTTACATAGTATCATTTTGTCGTTTGGAGATAGTGAGCGGAACTGTGGACGCTAGAAAATGGAGCGCGAAGTGGAGATATCGGAACATTTCTGAGACACACTTCTGTTTGAGTTCAACAGAGGGTTGATACCAGCGGAGGCAACCACAAAGATTCACGCCGTTTGTGGGGATGATGCCACAGGAGAGAGCACTGCATTAGTGACCCTCCACGTTCGGGAAGACCTTCGGGGTTGGATGAAGATCGTTTGAACACAGCCGGCCGATGTGACCGTGCGGTTCTAGGCGCTTCAGTCTCGAACCGCGCGACCGCTACGGTCGCAGGTTCGAATCCTGCCCCAGGCATGGATGTGTGTGATGTCCTTAGGTTTAAGTTGTTCTAAGTTCTAGGGGACTGATGACCTCAGATGTTAAGTCTCATAGTATTCAGAGCCATTTAAACCATTTGTTTAAACGCATTAATCCACAACGGCCCACGTCAGTGTACTCGAAAACTCGATGTGATGAACTGTGATCATTCCGCCATCGTGTGACACTTGCATGCAATGGAGAAGCTCAAAAATGGAATGTATGGGTACCGCATGCTCTAAGCCAAAATCACAAAAATCAGCGGGTGGCCATATGTGCATCTCTGCTTGCTCGTCATCATTTGGGTCGTAAACAACACTGACCATTTCTGTCCTGTATCGTTATTGGTGACGATAAATTGTGTCTTTATGCTAATACAAGGAAAAGAAAGGAATGGTTGAGGCCAAACAAAGCAACAACTCCCTGTACAAAGACCTGAGTGCAACCACAAAAGGTAATGTTTGCATTTGGTGGAATAACGACGGTTTGGTGTATTATGAATTTATTTCCCGAGGTGTAACATTTGTCAGCCACGGAGACGTCTTACAGACGAAATTAAGAAACAACTCCCAGGAAGATTGCGTGAAGTGGTGCTACTCCACGATAACACCCACCCGCATTCTGCCATACTGACAAAAAACACTAAGCAGGAGTTGGGTTGTGAACTCATTCCACACACAACTTCTTCACCTGATCTTGCGCCTTCAGATTTTCATCTTTTCTACACTATCGAACAATCTCCAAGGAACTTTTTTGCCGGATAAAAATGCGCTCCGAACATGACTCTACGAGTTCTTCGCTTCTAAAACTACGTGAGTCCTACAGTAGCAGAATCGAAAAGTTACCCCAGCGTTGGCAGAATACTGTAAATAGTGAAGGGGAATATATTATTGATCACTAAAGTGTCTGCTACGTGCATCTGTTGTGTTTATTGAAATTATGGAACAACGCTATGAACTTAAGATACAAACCTAACAAACGACTGCAGGTGGTGCAGCTTGCTTTGTAGACACATTGGGTTGTGACACTGATTCACTAACAATTCACGCTCCTTTATTTAATGGTGTACTTCCGGGCGAAGAGTCGAGATGTTATTTCCGTATTTCAAAAAGGAAAACAACAATTCGGATGTTCACTGGAAATACACAATTAAACACATCGAGATATTTCCTTTCTGCCATTCTGTCACATCTCCACGTGAACCCATCTTACGAATAACTCCACACAATCGAGTGGCACTGACTTACGTCAGCGTTGAAAGGCAGAATGCGCGCAGAATAGCGTGGCCGATAGATGCGCAGGTGGCAGGAGACGTATGGGGAGAGCGGTAGGGGGGTGGCGGGGGGGGGGGGGGGGCGGTTGCCTGAAGCCCATCTAAACTCACACTTGCATGGTGACTATTCAAAAAGATGTACTGTCAACTCTGCCTTGGTTAGAGTCTAAAAATTATTCCGCTGAAAATGCAGTGCTCTATTTTCGCCTGGCTTGTTAATCATTTGTAACTTTCACAGAAGCGTCAGTGTGGCGAATTTTGAGCAAAACCTACATTTCCCTTGTTACCATGTTAAAATCTGCTTCTTGTCAAAAAACAGCGGAGTTCACACAATGTCATTTCACTAACATGTGCAGATGAAATTGCGACAGAATTCTGAAATAGTGATTTTTTTTTAAGTGCGTAACTGAGGAAAAGTAAACTTCCTGGCAGATTTAAGTTCTGTGTGCCGGACCGAGACTTGAACTTGGGACCTGGTAGAGCACTTACCCGCGAAAGGCAAAGGTTCCGAGTTATATATAGTCTCGGTCCTCGGTCCGGCACACAGTTTTAATCTTCCAGGTAGTTTCATATCAGCGCACACTCCGCTGCACGGTGAAAATCTCATTCTGGAGGAAAAGTAAGTTCAAACATCCTCGGTACAAAAATAAAAATGTAATTTCTTCACTTACGCTATTTCAAAACCCACAGCATTTATCGTTTAACCAGTTATCTATGGCCCTTAAACATTACATTCTTTTATCGAAAAAGTCTGTAGTTAATGGAATAACACTGGAGATAAAGTTTTGCGTAATAACCAGATGGCAAAGTACACTCCTCTTTGCGTGCAATGAGTTGCCAAAATCTCGTTGCTATATCTCAAACCGTTTATAACGTCTGATGAATGTTGTGGATATTTCATTCTGCCTTTATCGCTGACGCCCGCTATCACAAGTGGGTGTGCTACATCAGATTAATTTTCTTGAGACTGGTCGCAGACACTGACCTGCGTACACTCTAAAGAAAAATTCAAAATTTTAACTAAATTTCATACACAGCAACATATTATGTAATATACACCAAATCCAAAATCATAATGACCCTATATTTCATTGTAAACTTTTTCGAATTTCGCGCAGTGTCGCACTTAAGTGTAAATATCACCATAACTATGACCATTACCGAATTGATGGGCACGTCATCATCATAAAGCTGACATATAAAGCTGTAAGTAAGGCAATGAGCAAGCAGTAAAGGAAACAAAAGAAAAATTCGGAGTAGGAATTAAAATCCATGGAGAAGAAATAAAAACTTTGAGGTTCGCCGATGACATTGTAATTCTGTCAGAGACGGCAAAGGACCTGGAAGAGCGGCTGAACGGAATGGACAGTGTCTTGAAATGAGGATATAAGATGAACATCAACAAAAGCAAAACGAGGATAATGGAATGTAGTCGAATTAAGTCGGGTGATGCTGAGGGAATTAGATTAGGAAATGAGACACTTAAAGTAGTGAATGAGTTTTGTTATTTGGGGAGCAAAATAACTGATGATGGTCGAAGTAGAGAGGATATAAAATGTAGACTGGCAATGGCAAGGAAAGCGTTTCTGAAGATGAGACATTTGTTAACATCGAGTATAGATTTAAATGTCAGGAAGTCGTTACTGAAAGTATTTGCATGGAGTGTAGCCATGTATGAAAGTGAAACATGGACGATAAATAGTTTGGACAAGAAGAGAATAGAAGCTTTCGAAATGTGGTGCTACAGAAGAATGCTGAAGATTAGATGGGTAGATCACATAACTAATGAGGAGGTATTGAATAGAATTGGGGAGAAGAGAAACTTGTGGCACACCTTGACTAGAAGAAGGGATCGGTTGGTAGGACAGATTCTGAGGGATCACCAATTTAGTACCGGGGGCCGAACCGCACAATAACCCTGAGTTCGGTGTGGGGCGGCGGAAGGGTGAAGTGGACTGCGGTAGTCGTCGTGGGGATGTGGACCGCTGCGGCTGCGACGGGGACGGAGCCCCTCCGTCGTCTCTAGGTCCCCGGTTAACATAACATAACATAACCCTGATCTACAGGTTCCCAAAGTGAACAGTGTGCTCTTTTAATGCGGTGGCAAAAATACTGTCCGTTGAGCTTAGTCGTACTGGAAGACATCACGTCTGCTTTCTGTATTTCGCTGTCTTCCAAGGTAAGGTATATCTATTGACCGAGCAGTTTCTCAGTAGTGGTAGGACGAAGTGAAGGAATTGGCCGAGACAAATCTTATACCGCCAGCACACGGACCGTGCTCTCGAACGTTAGCGTTGGCCGTGCCGAGGTCAACGTGTTGCTGAACGCTCAGAAACCATGGTGCGACTTGTGCGTACGGTACGCGTGGCTCGACGTGGTATACGCGATCGCTGCGCGTTCCACTGGCAGTTGAAGGCTGTAGCTGGCTCGCAAATCACAGTTTACGAAATGGACGGGCGTAAAATTCCAACGTTAGTTCTATTAAAACGTACATTTCTTCTTGTGTCCATATGCGTCATGTTGTTCTATCTGTGGTACACATGAATAAAAATTTCAATCTTCATAAACATGGTATAAGGCAAAAAGGAAACCAGTCAATAACGACAACGGCTTATAAAAGTTCCGTTAGAAACAATGCGACGCAAATTTTCGCAGATAAAATTATTTCATCATTCTGTCTTTTTAGTAAAATCCTGAAGTCATTATTGCTTGATCATTGTTCCTATTCAGTAGCAGAATCTTTGCAACATGTGAAACAGAAACCACGCAACCAGAGCGTGCAAAATATCTTACTGCAAGTAGCGCAAGTTATCTTGCAGATAAAGCCAATCGAACACTCATTCCTCAGAAAGAGCGCACTTATTGATATTTAACACCGAATATTACAGAATATTCTTCTACTAAACTAATAAAGTATCAGAAGAAAATGCGAAGGTTAGCAAAAAATATTTAGATACAGTGGGACACGAACCAGCAACACACCATGTATTACATTCTTGATCTGCATCGCAATGCATTACGCTACACTGACCATATGTAATTTACGATCATACTACGGATCCTGCCCTCTCCTGAAAGCTTTAATCGTAGTTATGTGACTGACTGACAATGTATAACAAACTGAACCAAGAGGAATGCATCTCTGATGGATCCTCAATAATTCGTAGCCTTGGAACGGCATAAGTTATAAAATACTTGTACAGGTTACAATAATTCTTTAACCACCAATCTGACGTTTCCCGTCATTTTATTACAGTGAACCGTACCATTAACGATGGGTTTTCGAGCGCTCAGGAACGAAATATATACATATGTACTTCAACTAAAAGCGAAAATTGTGTCTCACGACTCTGTACTCAAGCGGGATGGCATCACCTGACGTCGGTAGCGCTCTTACATCTCATTGGTCTCCGTTTAAACGCACGTTCAGAATATTCGACGTGCCAGATTTATCCTGCACTTATCAAAGACTTCCAAACTTTCTTTCTCCACGCTATGACGTCAGGAACACGGCACGCTGAACGTTCAACCGTCTAATGCGTGCCGCCTCCTAAAAGGAGGAAGAAAGCGACGTTCGTGTTTAAGGCCTATCGACGACAGGTCATTGGGCCTGTGTCCTCTGTCCTATCTTTGCGCCATCTCGCTCCGCCTACGATGTCGATGTGTGGTTTGTGGGGCGCGCAGCGCCCGTACGAGGTCCCAATTTTTTCACAGTCCAGTTTTTTTTACACAGCCCAATGTAGCCACTGTGAGGAATGATAATGATGATGAAATGATGAGGACACCACAAACACCCAGTCCCCGGGAACAGAAAATCCCAACCCGGCCGGGAATCGAACTCGTGACCCCGTGATCCAGAGGCATCAACGCTATCCATTATACCATGAGCTGCGGACTCGGCAAAGTATTCCCGCCTGCCGCCTTTATCACTGAGAACCCAGTACTAGCGCAATTTGGAAAACGCGTAAATACTCTCCATGCTAGTCTGACGACTCCAAATCTTGCGCGCCGACTCATAGAACGGATTCAACATACCTTCTCTGCTGATTATGCGCACGGAGCGTACAGTGGAACGACCACATAAAACTTATCACAGCTAAGGCGGGTGAAGCACTGAGTTGTTGTTGTTGTTGTTGTTGTTGTTGTCGTCTTCAGTCCTGAGACTGGTTTGATGCAGCTCTCCATGCTACTCTATCCTGTGCAAGCTGCTTCATCTCCCAGTACCTACTGCAATCTACATCCTTCTGAATCTGCTTAGTGTATTCATCTCTTGGTCTCCCTCTACGATTTTTACCCTCCACGCTGCCCTCCAATACTAAATTGGTGATCCCTTGATGCCTCAGAACATGTCCTACCAACCGATCCCGTCTTCTGGTCAAGTTGTGCCACAAACTTCTCTTCTCCCCAATCCTATTCAATACTTCCTCATTAGTTATGTGATCTACCCATCTAATCTTCAGCATTCTTCTATAGCACCACATTTCGAATGCTTCTATTCTCTTCTTGTCCAAACTATTTATCGTCCATGTTTCACTTCCATACATGGCTACACTCCATACAAATGCTTTCAGAAATGGCTTCCTGACAAATATAAAGCACTGAGACAATGGAAAAATCCTCAGGAAGGGTATTCCACCCACAAAGGAAGTAGCTTACAAACCCCTCGTCGTTCGACCAAAACTTGGATTTTGCTCGCCAGTCTGGATCGCGCACTAGGCAGGATTCATAGAGGAAATTTAAAACATCCAGAGAAGAGCAGCGTGTTCCGTTACAGGTTCATTTAGTAAGAGCGTAAGCTTCATCGAGATGCTCAGCCTATTTCAGCTGCAGGTCTTACAAGAGATGCGTTCTATAGCCCATGTGCTTTACTGTTGAAAGTTACGAGAGCGTAAGCTCCTGGATGAGTCAACCAATATATTTACTTCCTCCTACGTATATCTCGCGAGTAGACCATGAACGTCTTATCGGGGAGATTCACGTTCACATCGAGGGTTCCCAATAATCGTTCTTCCTGCAAACCATTCGCTGGCATAGGAACTGAGGAGGGGTGGGGGACGGGAGTGAGTATACAAGTACCCTCCGGTGTACTCCATAAGGTGGCTTACGGAATGTATATGTAGAAGTACATTTGCTGTTGCCACTGCGACTTTTCGAAAAGAAAATAAAGGACAGATGCCAGCCTGATAAGATAAAAATGTTACGCGTTCGAGGACTGCAGACAATCACAGCGCCAGAAGAGACGGTGGACGCGCAACTCGCAATGTTTTATCGCACCGGAAGCTACGCTAGGAAACACGACGGCCTCCTTCACGCGCCGCTGCAGCACGACTCCCTGCTGTGTCTGGCAGCAGGAACACGAAATCCTCTCCCCGAGGGCAGAAACCGTTCTTGGCCTACACATAGAGCTGAAAACTTGGCTGCCAAAAAGGCGCTGTACTCGGAAACAGTACTCAAAAAGTTATTGAATGATTTATATTACATGAATACTTGGGAAATGTGCACGCAGACGATACTTTCAGATCTGTGTGGAAATCAGGGAAAACTGACTCCAACGACGATGTTTTATACAAAAACATAAATACTTATTTGAGAGTACTTGCAAAGGCAAATTTCATATACAGTACCTTCCATAACTCTAAAGCAACTGCGGACACTACGACCACACGAACGAATAATGTTTAAACTATGTATTGCGTTCTGTTGTTCAATTCGTATTTTTGGCGTTATTTAGTGAGGAATGGGACACCAAGAAAGTATCCAAACAGATCATGTACAATAATTGTAAAAATCTCGAACCTCATTAGTAACAAACTAAACTTTCTCATAGCTGCTAAGGTGGCACAACATGGTTTTCGACAGTAAATTATTGGTCTCTGGGTGACGTAGTATGGCAAGCGTGCATCAGCAACGCATACTACACAGACTGAAAATCTGGAATTCGTTTCTAGCGGTCGTCTTCGCAGGCGAGGGAGGAGTGAAACGAAGGTTACCATATCAACGCCGTCATACATCTCAATCATTACAGTCGGGGTGCTACCTAGGTTGAACAGGGTACAGACTGAGTGAAACATGGCTCTGCTCAAGAGGTCATCCCAGTATTCGCCTTAAATCTGAGAAAGCCGTGCGAAACCTGAACCATCACGACTGAACAGGGATTTGAATAATCGCGATCCACTAGGTCTCGCTTTCAGCGTACGTAGCGGTAAAAAGATATTGCAGCGTAAAGAACACTACCTGCAGACATTTACGGTGGCGTTTGGTTATCTGCGCTGTCACTCCACGACGCAGCAACATGGATGATCTGAATTCTGTTCTACTTTTCTTCACGAAGCTGAAAACGCGTCGACATTCTCATTGCGATGAGGTACGGTAAGAGTAGACACTATTGCTCTAGAAATTCATTTATACTTATGAAGTCCATCGGCTCCACGAATTCTTGACATTTGTGCCCAACTGGAATCACTTCCAGCATCTTGATTTGCAGCCAAAGTGTTATCTACCTCAATTGAAGCTCACTCGCTGAAGCTCATTCACCACATCAACCGCAGTTTCATTCTCTTCCTTGCGTAACATGGTAGGAAAATTTCCAAGAAAAAGCGAATGGAAAAAAAAATGTGCATCTTCAATTTTGTCTAACCTAGCAAATTGAGCACACTTTAACACATCATTCTTGAGTGGAAACTTGTTGATGATGTAGTCACAGGCAGTACAAAAGCAGTTTCTCACTGATGAAAAGAAAAGGGATTTGTTTGTAACCTGTAGATCATTTACTAAGTTCGAAGTCTGAATGCCAATAACTCATCACATCATCTTTGATTTTGAATCAGGTTGTACTCAGCTTCAATCAATGACGAGCTTTTGACAATTTTGGGCTTAACAAACTTGGTGAACAACTGCTTCAACAAATCATCCAGAAGTTCTATTAAAAAGTGAACTTGTGCGGAAGGCTGAAGGGCAACATTCAATTTGTGAAACACGTGAATAGTCACATGAAGGAAAGTGCGAAAGGGTTTGTTCAAGTTTGAGGACAGGAATATAAACAATTTTTCCTCAACTGTTGTAGCAGAAGTCTTACCTTTTAGGAAGGGTTTGTCACGTTTGAAAACATATGCTATTCTTTTAGGGGCATGAGTAGTAGCGGAATCAAGAATTCTCTTCTTCTGATACTCTTTAGATCCACTTTGTTCAGCTCTAGATATTTTGAAAGATGTCATGCTTTTGGAAATGTTTTGGGTATGTAACATTACTTCCACCTTGAAGAAAGAAAGAAGCGGATTCCACTGGTCCAGTACTCTGTCCAAATGTCTGCCTAAAGATAACCACCTAGTACATACATGCTTCAGAATGTTCTTTGCCTCTTAATTGTCCAAGTTCTGAAATTTCTGAAAGCGTTTTCTTTTGACACTCTTCTCTAAGAAATAATATCAACAAGGATCTCATCCACTTCAAGTGGTAATCTTCCAGCACCTTTCACCTTTTTCAGCGATTAGATTAATTAAGTGGCGGATGCAACCTATGATGGCAACAGCTGGTTGAACTTCCTTGAGAACCGCTGAAACCCCATTTCTGTGTCCTACCATAACAGGGGCACTGTCGGTGCACAAAGCCACACAATTTTCAATGGTTATGTTATGAGAATTCAGTTGTGATAACAATAGGGTGCCATGTTTCGCCCTGTTGAGTCCCCGTCTAACGCTGGTTTGGGCAGCACAGTGCTCACTACATTTTCCCGCGAAATATCGTAGACTGTAACAACAATAGTATACAACTTGGCATTCGTATCATTGCTTCCATCTATTGCCAAGGAAAATTCTCCTGCAGGAGAAGGCAAAGGTTCCGAGTTCGAGTCTCGGTCGGGCATACAGTTTTAATCTGCCAGGAAGTTTCATATCAGCGCACACTCCGCTGCAGAGTGAAAATCTCATTCTGGAAACATCCCCCAGCCTGTGGCTAAGCCATGTCTCCACAGTATCCTTTCTTTCAGGAGTGCTGGTTCGCAGGAGAGCTTCTGTAAAGTTTGGAAGATAGGAGACGAGATACTGACAGAAGTAAAGCTGTGAGTACCGGGCGTGAGTCGTGCTTCGGTAGCTCAGATGGTAGAGCACTTGCCCGCGAAAGGCAAGGGTCCCGAGTTCGAGTCTCGGTCGAGCACACAGTTTTAATCTGCCAGGAAGTTTCATATCAGCGCACACTCCGCTGCAGAGTGAAAATCTCATTCTGCAAACATCCCCCAGGCTGTGGCTAAGCCATGTCTCCACAGTATCCTTTCTTTCACGGAAGCGACGCTTTAACACGGGCAGCTCCCTAGCGGGATCACAAAAGGAATGAGATATATTAAATGAATTTAAAATGCAACCTATCACACAGCAAATTCAGAACTGCCAAACCAACTGGAGGAAACATCAACAACGAGTGAGCTCAAAGACGATCCCAAAATCCATGACACACTTCCACCCCAAAGGTGTAAGTTTGGTCGACCAATGATAAGATGGCAGGCTCTGCGACTGGTGACTAACGCACCACCGACAAGCGACTTACCCAGAGCGCATCCGCAGCACATCATACGCATTTCCTCCATCAGGGGTCATGTATCTTAATAAGGGACAAAGCAAATTGTCATCTGCAAAAGGTAGGTGGTTTGGTAAGTTACATTGACAAGTGTTTCTTGTTCGTTTCTCCAGCTTAAGAATCTGGAGACTTCTCCGGGCACTGCTTAAAATAGCTCTGATGACGAGGACCCTCGCTGCCTGAGTCGTCTTTCTTTTCTATATTTCTCCCTGCCTTGATAACGGCTACAGGAAGCTGTACCTACCTGTCATATTATTTATTTACTTAATACGAGGGCCGTTCAGAAAGTAACCTCGTTTGATTTAAAAAAATACACCAAGTTAAATAAAAATATTTTAATATATACATCTTACAACTACATCTTTGCACTATTTTTCTACATATTCTCCATAGCGATTGAGGCACTTATCGTATCTCTTCACAAGCTTTGAAATTCCTTCTGCGTAAAAATCACCCGCTTGTGCCTGGAGCCAGCCTGTGACCGCATCTTTGAGCTCTTCGTCGTCATCAAACCGCTGTGACCCGAGCCATTTCTTCAAATGCATGAAGAGGTGATAATCACTTGGCGCCAGGTCTGGGCTGTAAGGTGGATGGTTGATAACGTCCCACTTGAAGGACTCAAGAAGGGCCGTTGTTCTGCGAGCAGAGTGAGGACGGGCGTTATCGTGCAAAAAAACGATACCGGAAGTCAGCATACCACGGCGTTTGTTCTGTATAGCCCGTCGTAACTTTTTTATTGTTTCACAGTACACGTCTTGATTAATGGTCGTACCACGTTCCATGAATTCAACCAACACCCCTTTGGCATCCCAAAACACCGTTGCCATCAGTTTTCTGGCAGAAAAATCTTGCGAGGCTTTTCTTGGTTTGGTAGGCGAATTTGAATGTGCCCACATCTTTGATTGTTCTTTTGTCTCAGGGTTCACATACTTAATCCAGGTTTCGTCACCGGTCACGATTCTGTTTAACAATGGTTCTCCTTCGTCCTCCTAACGTGACAGAAAGTCTACTGCAGAGGCCATTCTTTGAGTTTTGTGGTGGTCGGTAAGAATTTTGGGCACCCATCGTGCACAGAACTTAAGGTAACCCAATCTTGCTGTCACTATCTCGTACAAGAGAGTCTTAGAAATCTGTGGAAAACCAGTAGACAACTCCGACATTGAGAAACGTCGATTTTCACGAACTTTTGCATCAACTGTCTGAACGAGTTCGTCAGTCACCAATGATGGTCTACCACTCCTCTCTTCATCACGAACGTTTTCTCGTCCACTTTTAAATAAACATACCCATTCACGGACAACTCCTTCACTCATAACTCTTGGTCCGTACACGGCACAAAGCTCACGATGAATAGCTGCTGCAGAATATCCTTTGGCTGTAAAAAACCTTATGACAGCACGCACTTCACATTTGGCGGGGTTTTATATTGCAGCACACATTTCAAACTGCCACAAAAACTAAACTATCGCAGGTACGACGTTCACTCGACCACGGCTTGATGCCGACTGACCTGTTGAGTGCGTGAACGCACAGATGGCGTCGCTACTCCCCCCACAACCCGCACTGTGACCAATCGGAGGTTACTTTCTGAACCGCCCTCGTATATCGCCACGGATTTCGGGTGTGCTTTGCTCATCACCTGGTGGTGTTATTACACACATATGAAAACAAAAGTTACTGAAATAATTCATGAGTTGACGAGTGGTGACAAAGTCACCTTGTAAGTAGCAGAGAATGTTTGAAAACACGTGGAAGTCACAGCATGTGTGTTTTTTCATCACAGTTTTATCACATTTTTATATTATGTGACGATTCCAATACATTTTATTTGATTCTTTTACTAAGTTTAAGGGAGGGAGAGGGAGAGACACCATCAAGACCTTTTTCTACCAAAAAAAATTGTTTCGTGGAATTCATGCTTGACATACGCTTCCTCCAACAACAATGAGGTCGTATTGATGGCAGCATTCTGTCTGTTCTGTTGATGGTGCCGGCAGATAGCTTCCTTCCCTCGAACATGCAAGGGCATCACTGTGCTTAATACACCATCCGATAGACTGTAAGTAAAAATCGTATCCCATCATATAAGAACCGAAGGAAGGAAGTCGGGAAGATTATGGTTTAACGTTCTGTAGACATCGAGGTCATTAGAGATGGAGCACGTGCGAGGAACGATTTAACGTCGTCTTCAGTGAGATGTTAAATTCGGATCTTCATTCCTTCTAATCACGCAAGATTCGAAAGAACGCCCTGAAGGCCAGCTGTATACATACGATGTGTAGAAAAGGAATTACAAAGCAGAAAACTTGTAAGATCTTATGGGACCGAACTGCTTAGGTCATCGGTCCCAACGCTTACACACTAATTAATCTAACTCTAACTTACGCTATGGACAACACACCTACACACCCATGCCCGAGGGAGGACTCGAACCTCGGACGGGAGGAACCGAACGGACCGTGACAAGACGCCCTAGACCGCGCGGCTACCCCGTGCGGCTTACAAAGAAGTGAGAAAGTGTTAAATCAATAATGACGAAAGAGTCGTGCAAAGAAAATGAGTATAAATCATCGATGGAGAAGTCTATGAGCAGCACAGAGAGCGAAATGGAAAGTTTCGGAGAAATAAGAAAACCGTTAAACAACAAGTTACTGTCAAAAAAGATGGTGATGCCGTTTGTATGATAAACTTTAAGCCACCGAATATGGGTGGCTGAAACGTATTTCATTGTGTCACTAGCCAATCACAGAAAGGATCGGTTTGGGTTTTAGAGAAAAGTGGGAACACTCCAGTCAACACAGACGCCAGACAAATCCTAGAAGACACAGTGAAAATACGCGAACTCATGTTTATAGAAATTTTACACGTAGGAAAAGCTTTTGACAAAGTATACTGGAATTCACTCTTTAAAATTTTATCTTCAACTTCAACAGATACCAGACTGCAATTGCACGAGTCGATAGCAATGAAAGGGAAGTAGTAGGGATGTAGTTTATTCCAGATGTTATTCATTCTACAAAATGAGCAAGCTGTGAAAGGAATTAAGGAGATATTGAGAAAGAGCTTACGAGAGCAGCTGAATGGAATAGACGGTTTCTTAAAAAGGTTAAATCTGACGATGATGATATATTTACATTATGAAATGAGACACTAGAAGAAGCAGGCTAGTTTTGGTATTTAGACAGGAAAACAGCTGACGATAGACGAAGTGGTATGGATATAAAAGTAAGAGAAGTGTTTCTGTAAAGAAGAAATTTACGTGTTTGGAAGTTTTTTTTAATGCATTTGTCTCCGGCGTAGTCCCATACTGAAGTGAAACTTAGATGATAAAAACTTCATGCAAAAACATGGTGCTTCACGAAAATGATGAAGATTCAATGCGTAGATCGGATATCTAATGAAGAGTCACAGCATCGAATTGCGTAGAAAATAAATTTATGGCACAACCTGACAAAAGAAGGGATCGGTCGATAGCATGCGTCCTGAGATACTAGGGAATTGCGAATTTAGTAACAGAGGCAAAGGTGGGAGAGGTAAAACTTGTAGAGGATCACCAAGGCATGTCCACAGTAAACAGGTTCAAAGTGTGAAGGTTGCAGCAGTTAGTCCAGGGTGTATACGGGGACAAGGAAAAAAAATTCCCGGATTATTCCCGGATTTCTCCCGGATACCCCGTTTAAAAAATATGATTTTTCCCGGGCGAAAATACACTTTTTATGTGCTAAGTGACAGTAGGTTTTCCGTAGATTTTCCCTCGGAACTGTAAAACTTATGAATCCTTTGAATGGTTAACGTTTTATACAATCGCATAGAACTTCCCGGAAAAAAAGAAAAGACGGGGCAAAGAAGGTTTTGGAGAGACCTTTAATTAAAAAAAAAAAAAGAGAGAAATTTTGGAAAGACCTTTGATTTTCAGCAACATTTACGCTGCATATTTTCGTATTACAAAAGTATAAATTCGAATTGCACCAAACACAGCGCGTTAGTTTCCGGAGCGTTGAAACCGAGGTTGCGATGTCCTTTTGTAAGCGAGTCATATCTCAAGCCACGAGATCTCGTCAGCCGATGACAGCGGCTATTCAGAGCATAGGACACGTGTTATATAGTCAGCCAATAGCAAGATCACTGGTCACATAGCGCGAACACGCAAGAGGAAAAGTTAACGGTTTACATTAATGTATGCCGTACCGTATATCTACTAGAAAAGCTAAGCTTTCATGTCTCGGCTCGAAATTCTTGTAAGTGGCTCGTCCTCAAACTGTTCAGTTTCGAACGCTCTGTGATTTAGATATCCATCCCACTTTCTCACACGTAACATAATTCATCTTGCGTAAAAAGAAATTTACTTTGAAAGTAACGCTTTTCTAACCACCGTTCGCAATACTATTCGGAGACTGTTAGAAATAGGTTCGATTTACCAGTTGCCAGAGAGCACCAGAAGACAGGCATAATTGTGCGTGTGCAACTGCAGTGGTGTAGGAAGCCCGTATGTTCGTGTGTATAAAGCTCTAAGAGAGCTTACATTACACCATAAAAGAAACAGTGCATCAGAGGATACTCCAAGAGCATCGGAATTTCGTAAACCATACTAAAATGCATAATTCGGCTTGATGTGCAAATTGGCTTTTTCCAGATTCACAATGAAGTAGGTCCCATCTGATATTAAGCTTTTCAGTGTGGTTTTAGGGATGTAAATTTTCTTGGAGTACCAGTACTCTACGATCTCATTTTTGGTTCTTTATTATGGCATAATGCCATATATGGCAGAAGATGATAACGTGCACTTGAAATTCAGCGAACAGTTGGAACTAGCCAATACTGTAAAATGATCGCCTCGGCGGAAAGATTAATAAAGCCAAATTTCTTCAGCAAACTTGCAAAAATAACTTCACTGTTCTGCAAGGCGATTAATGCTTGACTGCTACTAACTTGGAAATAAAATAAAATCAGAAAACTGAAATTAATAATATATTTTTGCCCTCCGTAATTATGTGAATGTATTTTAATTCACTTGATAGCTCCCAGCCACAGAAATCCGTTTTGTTTTCATTTGACGTGGGAGCAGTACACGAAGAGAAGCAGCGAATTCACTTTACGTAAACACGGGTCATGTGGAGGTTAACCCCCTCCCCACTACAACTCAGACAACTCTGTGCAAGCGTGAATCTGGCAGCTAGCGCGCGCGGGAAAAAATTTTCTCGTTTGCATCTGGCTGCTTGCTGCTATTACCGATACCGCTAAAAGCCAAACTTCAAGTAGCGGGAGAAGGTACTGCTTATACGCGAGTCAAATGCGCATGCGCAACAGACCGCTGGCAATTGGTCAAACGAACCTAATGTGAACAGTTGTGACGTCATGCTCATAGCAAGCAGTTTATTGTTACGAAGAATTACGGTCTTCGCCCTACGTCCTTTGACATATTTTTGCTATTTGCAGACGCTTGTGCGTGCACGGTTGTTTGCTGTTGTAAATTGCACATTTCCTTTGCCACTAAAGTTTTATTTTTTTTCCTCTCGTTTATATTTTATTGCTGCAGTATCATTCTCCAGTAGCAGGATACAATAACATTCTTTGCTAGAGAATCAATTCTGCAGTCAAAAATTACAAAAATTTAACTGAAAGCTAAAACAATGAAAAATTCCCGGAATTCCGAAAAATTCCCGGGTTTCCCGGTTTTCTCCCGGATGAAAAAATTCCCGGGTTTTTCCCGGATTTCCCGGTTGTCCCGGGTCGTAGAAACCCTGAAGTTACACACAGATGAACACGCTTGCACAGGATAGACTAGCTTCGAGAGTTGTGTGAAACCTATTTTGGGACATATTTCTCTGAAGATTTACTAGACAGGTTTCTTGGCGGACATGGGTTCATTTTCTGAACGACATGAAATCTATTCGCAGTTGCGAATGTGGATGACCGCCAGCTGTGTAACAGAATGACGACATTGAATATTTGAGCCCGATCGGAACTCGAAACCGGATTTGCCACTCATCGAGAGCAGTCACCTTACTGTCAGGCTATCCGACCACGACTCACGGTCACACCCAAGCCTCCATACGTCAACAACTGCACTCTTACAGATATTGTGTACATTCTCTTACACAAGGAGGAGATTTTAACTGCATGTCCGAAGGAACATTACATCGTAATTCTGAGCAACACATGCACTACAATATCGCGTTCTCTGAATGCAATATCGCATTCTCTGAACTATTACGCTATTAAAACATGTCAAGGCAAGAGTCGCCAGCCCCACTATACACAGCACAAAATAACTGTCTCTACTCCAAAATCATTAATGAATTCTCTGTAACTACGTAAATGCATCCAGCAACTTTTCGAAAACAGACCGGTGGAATGAAAAACGTACGCTGCTGACAGTGAATACACGGACTCCAACTGGTCCCTATGAGCGCACGTCGAAAATTGCCATAAAACCAGAAAGTCAAAAGTGTAAAAAGACATATAAAAGTAACAGATATAATGTATTGGCTTCATTTGCACACATGTTCATTGAACGCGAGCTCCCGCAAGTTCGTGGCCCCACGCCCTGCCGTGAGGTCTCTTCCTATGGAGGGCGAGCTCCCTAACTGAACTGCAACACCCGCCTGGAAAATCGCTATCCTTAATTCTGTGCTCGCAGTCGGGAACGCACTTGATTCCTTTCGTGTTTTCGATACCGAGAAAAATAATTTGGTGGATCACGAAGTTTCATCATCTCCCAACTTCAAAAATGTTAAATATTTTTGAACAATGCCTCTAACCCGGAGGCCACACGACTAGCCCCCTACACAAAGGAGGGCTGCCGGCGAACTTCTCGATTTCGCCAGCTGCAAGCAACTCACGAAATTATTTTAAGATCCACGCCTTTCCGCCAATGAACCTTCAGAGCAGAATACAGGCTCATTTTCAGCTCTCGCTAACTGCTGCTTCCTGTCAGGAGCGTTCAAAAGTTTATTTCCAACAGGTGCTGCAAAACATCTCGACTTCACGGTTAAGTCACTAGTCCTTAAGTCAGCATAGTAGACTCCGTCCACAAAGCACTTTATACGAATTACTAGGAGGTGAATCCATCAGTTCCAGGCCGGGCAAAAACCCCTTCCACTGGAAATCACATAATGGCGCTGGCGTCCCCAGAAGCAAAGTTGAAGACTTCACGGCACGGTTGGAAATGATACGAGGCGCGTTTTTAATGTAAGGAACGCTTTAAAATAAAATAAAAAACAATATTGCAACAATTTTTTTCACGTAAGTATCAAGCACAATCTACTTTTCAACATAACCTACTTAGCCTGAAGAAAAAGCAAAGCCGGCATGGGTTGACAAAGAAAGTTGCAGGTAGTCCACTACTTTATTTTTTAATTTAATTTACTGCCCTTTAGCTTACACTATACAGCCAGCTCTTTCTCACATAACATATGCAGATATTGATAGAAAAATCTGAAGCGTGTCGGTTCGTGTACGACAATGTAACAATGTACGATACCAATATTTTCCAAAAATCCGCACCCGAAAATGTGATTTTTGAGGGGGTCATACCTCGGGTTCTGCTCATCAAAAATCAGAGATCAAGTGTTTTGGCTAGCCCTCGGCATAACGATCGTTTGCATACATTTCAGAAGAAAGGGTATATTGTAGCTATCCTGCAGACCAATATCCTGCAGGGTCAATATTTAAACGTTACACAATTCCTCCACCACAGTCAAATTGAACAAATCGGTACGTTCTTTTGTACGGTGTCTGGTCTAGGGTAGACCTTAGGCGGCTTATAAAAGCACAATTTGTTCATGGGCGTTTCCTGTGAAAAGCCCGAAAAACCATGATTTATGGGTACGAACAGTACTAATTGTGCATATGCTTCTTCTTCTTCTTCTTCTTCTTCTGCTTCTTCTATAATTTCAGTTCATGGCAGATGTTCTTAAGATGATATTCTTTGGATACTTTGGAACATTTTTCGATATCATTATCCGTTATCAAGTTCTAGCGGTTCAAAGTTGCGATACTTACGCATGTAATATCTGGTCAGAGGCGTAGATGTAGTTTTAACTGAGCAGTGAACAGATGGCGACACTTCTGAGGTTAACAGACTATGCCTTTTGTCAGCATTGTTTCACTAACAACATTCTATGACGCGCTGTCTCTGTATAATGGACATTTCACGCGTATACAAATATATTCAAAGTGGTATTGCAATGACGAATAACGGCTAAAAAGGGGCTTCACACGCTTGAAAAGAAATTGAAATGATTGTCAAAAATTATGTTACGTTGGGAAGAAAGCAATTTCATAGAAATATTTCTAACAACATTTTCACTCTTAAGAAACAAATCATAAGCCGGTCGTTTGCTATGATCTGCGCTCCTTTGAAGTATCGAGAAAAAAAGTAAAGAAACGATTTTGTCTTAACCTTACACTATTCGTACTTTTTTGTTGTCTATACGTGTAAAAGTATATAAGCCAACATTTTGGTGAAGACGACAGAATAAGGATTGAGGTAGATGGTTCCTCACTTTTCTGTTAGAGTCTTGACCTTTTTGATGTTCCGACAGGAGCATTTTTCCGCTGATAATATTTGTTTGCAGCCCCCCCCCCCCCTCCACACACACACACACACACACACACACACACACACACACACACACACACACACCGGCGCGTTTTTGGTGTGCACTAGGTTGTTACGAAATTTGTCATCTACTCACGTTCGTTGGTCGGCTTGCAGTTGCATCTAAACACAGAAAACTTAACTTTTGCGCCTTGGGCGTAACTCAAAACATCTGTATCGCGAGAACGTATCGCATATTGCGAGAAGGTTTTGAAAATTGTAGCGGCACTTCTTTTCCTTATTTATGTCTCGATGTGTGTGTGTGTGTGTGTGTGTGTGTGTGTGTGTGTGTGTGTGTGTGTGTGTGACAAATGCAACTGCAAGGCGACGAACGAACGTAAGTACGTGGCAAATGAAGCAACAACATAGTGCACACACTATCCACAACGCTACACCAACTCCAATAGTACAACGCCGAAGTATACCTAAGTTCACTTTTGCGCATTTCTTAATAATACCTACTCATGCAGTTGCAGATGACATGCTGTATGCCGAAGGAACGCCAACAAAGACACAGAAAAACTACTGAAAATAACGATAACAAACGTAAAAACTATGGTGTCAAAGTAAATATGGTACTATAAAGCTATTACAGAATACAATATCTGGAACCGAACAATACGCAAGTAATAATATTGGTGCTAACGGTTTTTGCATGTTGTAGAATAAAGAGAAAACACGTTGATGATGGTGGCGATATTGTCGCTGAGTTTGAGAACCAAAATAAAATAAATAAAAACAATAGTTTTTTTTTGCAACGAAGCGGATCCAGAATGCCATATTACTGCCGAATAGGTATGTTGGAAATCGTGCAGACTCCGTAAGTGGTTGGGCAAGGCGTTTTTGAGTTTGGAGTGATTAGTTAGGAAACACGCGCATGGACAGAAATGTGAGCCACCTCCCAGACGCTGACTGGGACACACAAAGCCCGCCCCGAATGAAGGCCAGTCGATGCTAACCCTCCCCCTGGATGCCTGGTCGGCGGCAGCAGCCGGCTGATGTGAGCGATTTGCGCGCAGCGGGCGCGCCGTGTTAACGAGCCGCGGGCGCCGTGCCAGGGCCGTTCTGCTGGCTTCCCCACAGCACTGCCGCATTAATGTGGCCGTCACTCTCCGGCCTGCCTGGAACCTCTCCTGCACGTTCGTCTACTATTCACAACTTGGTACTCTTCACAAATTGGTCGTCTGTCATTTGTATGTTCCATTCTCAATAATTGCAATCTCTCACTATGATGTCAAACAGTCACTCCGTAAATTAACCGGTCGTTTGACGGTTTTATAAACTGTTCAATGGCTCGGTATAACTAATCATCTGTTTGGTGTCGTACTGACACAGCCAACTTACCACCGAGGTACAATATCACTTTAGGTGACGAAAGTCATGGGACATCTCCTAATATCGTGTCGGACCAGCTTTTGCCTGGCGTAGTGCAACAACTCGACGTGGCATGGACTTAACAAGTCGTTGTAAGTCCCTTACAGAAATATTCAGCCACGTCGCCTCTATAGCAGTCCATAACTGCGAAAGTATTCCCGATGCAGGATTTTCTACACGAACTGACCTCTCGATTATGTCCATAAATGATCGATGGGATCACGTCGGGCGACCTGTGTAGAATGTTCTTGAAACCTATCGCCTAACCACTGTGACCCGGCAACATGGCACAATGTCACAAAAAAAAAAAAATGGTTCAAATGGCTCTGAGTACTATGTGATTAACATCTGAGGTCATCAGTCCCCTAGAACTTAGAACTACTTAAACTTAACCAGCCTAAGGACATCACACACATCCATGCCCGAGGCAGGATTCGAACCTGCGACCGCAGCAGTAGGGCGGTTCCGGACTGAAGCGCCTAGAACCGCTCGGCTACCGCGGCCGGCCGCAATGTCACAGGAACATGAAGTCCATGAATGGTTGGAAATGGTCTCTAAGTAGCCGAACATAACCATTTCAAGTGAACAATCGGTTCAGTTGGACCAGTGGACCCAGGCCATTCCACGTTAACACAACCCACACTGTTATGGAGTCACCACCAGCTTTGTATGGCGCCTTATTGACAACTTCGGTCCATGGCTTTGTTTGGTCTACACCATCAGCTCTTACTAGCTGAAATCCGGATTTATCTAACCAGGCCACGCTTTTCAAGTCATCTGGTGTACAATCGATATGGTCACGAGCCTAGGAGAGGCGCTGCTGGCGATGTTATACTGTTAGAAAAGGCAAACATGTCGGCCGTCTGCTCCCATAGCTCATTAACGCCACATTTCGCCGCAGTGTCTTAACGGATACGCTCGTCGCACGTCCCCGCATTGCTGTCTGCGGATATATCGTGCAATGTTGCTTGTTTGTTAGCACTGATAACTTTATGCAAACGCCGCTGCTTTCAGTCGTTAAGTGAAGGCCGCCGGCCACTGCGTTGTCCGTGGTGAGAGGTAATTCCTGAAATACGGTATTCTCGGCACACTCTTGACACTGTGGATCTCCTAATACTGAATTCCCCAACGATATCCGAAAAGGAATGTGCCATGCGTCTAGCTCCAACTCCCATTCCGCGTTCAAACTCCGTTAATTCCCGCCGCGCTGCACATCAATCACCTAAGAACACATGGCAGCACCGCCAGTGCACTACCCTTTTGCGCCTTGTGTGCGCGATACTACCGCCATCTGTATATGTGCATATCGCTATCCCTTAACTTTTGTGTAATAAACTAAATAGCCTTGTGCGAATGTGACACGATTCCTCTCAATTTGCTACAGAAACTCTTCAATATAATCAGTTCAATAACCATACGAGTACTACGACGAAAAGGGCTTGGAATTAAACACCGAGTTTATTGTGTTTTGGGTTTATGAAAGGATCCGAAGTCCAGGCACAGTAAATCAACACTCACACCATTCACTTTACACTTGACTTATCCATTGGCCTTTTTGATTCCGTTAAAGTTCGTTCCATATTGCACAATGCGCATCACAGAATATATACTCCGCTACCCTACTTGGCGCTAGTATTCCGCTTCCTCATCTCGTACATGTTGCCTCCATCAGACGACCCCGTAAACTAACTGCCTACGTGCCGTTTCTGCAGGCGCCAAATGCTCACCCAGCTACCTCGCTGATTACGCATCCCCGCGTCATCTGCGATCTTTGATCATCGGGGATAAGATTCGATACATCGGACCGATATTGATATCTGTACTCTCACAGTTTACAATATGGACACATTTAAATTTGTCCATGTTGAAGGAATCGGTTGAGGCCCGTGACGCTATTAGGAAATTTACAAAGTAACATTTTTTTTCATTTTCAGTCAAGTTTATTTTTTTTTTCAGATAATATGTTCCCACTAGCTGCAAGTACAAATGTCTTTGGCACCGCTTAAACACTACCAGATAGTGAAAGGTGCACAGTAACAGAAGTTATTAATCGTTATGGGCAAGTGCAAAAATATTTCGTAACATAACCTGACTGACACATCTAGCAAAACCTTCTTTTGCACTTGACAAGAATGTGTAATAGAACAACTAATGTACGAGCATATTAGTTGGACCCAGGGCGACTGGAAAACCTTGGTCTGGTCAGGTGAGTCTCGATTTCTGTTGGTAAGAGATGATGGTAGGGCTCGAGTGTGGCGCAGGCTTCACGAAGCCAAGAACCCAAGTTGTTAACAAGGCGCTGCGCAAGATGGTGGTGGCTCCATAACGGAGCGAGCTGTTCAAAAATGTTCAAATGGCTCTGAGCACTATGGGACTTGACATCTGAGGTCATCAGTCCCCTAGAACTTGGAACTACTTAAACCTAACTAAGGACACCACACACATCCATGCCCGAGGCGGGATTCGAACCTGCGACCGTAGCGGTCGCACGGTTCCAGACTGAAGGGAGCGGGCTGTGTTTACATGAAATGAACTGAGAACTATGGCTCAGCCGAACCTATCACTGACTGGAAATGGTTATGTTCAGCTTCACGTTCCCAAACAACGATGGCGGTCCACAACTGTTCGCGATTGGTTTGAAGAACATGCTGGACAATTCGAGCGAACGATATGGCCACCCACATCGCCCGACACGGATCCCGTCGAATAATTGTAATACATAACTGAGAAGTCAATTTGTGCACAAAAAGCAGCACCGGCAACACTTTCGCAATTATGGACGGCTATAGAGGCAGCATGGCCTAATATTTCGGCAGGGACTTCCAACGACTTGTTGAGTCCATGCCACGCAGAGTTGCTGCACTACGCCGGGCAACAGGAGGTCCGACACGATATTAGGAGGTATCTCATGACTTTTGTCACCTCGGCATATTGGCCTGTAAAACCGACATGGTTAGCAGCTTCTATATAAAGATTTGTAAATTCATCAAGGGATCTAAAGATGAAAAGATAAAACTCACGACCTAATTCTTCTTACTATAACTTTTATTGAACGTTGTATTAAACACTTTAGTTTTGTTTGTATATACAGGGTGAAAAGTATTTAAACCGACAAACTCTGGGAGGTTGTAGGGGACATCAAAACAAATATTTTTCCCTAATGTCATTTTTTCCTATGAGGAGTATTTAAACCGGTGGAGGCCGTATTACGCTCCTCAGTTGTCAGAGGCCGTATTACGATCTTCAGTCGTTACAGGGCGTATTACGCTCTTCAGTTGTAGGCAACTGCTGTCCACCTGTGTAATAGTGCATTGTCTCTGTTTACTAATGGAGCGGTACAGCTGGAGTGAGTACACTGATATGGTTGGTGCGTACTACGTAGCGCGCCACAACGGACGAGCTGCACAGCGGGTTTATCAACAACAATATCCTAATCGCCGTATCCCGCATCATGCGACCTTTGCTGCTGTGTACCAACGTCTGCGTGAGACCGGGTCATTTAGCAGATTATCTGGACAGGGACGCCGTCGCACGGTAAGAACGCTGCAATGTGAGGAAGCTGTCTTGCAGCATGTGGAGCGAGATACTTCAATCAGCACTCGTCCAATTGCACGTAACATGGGGACGGATCAGACGAATGTAAGAACAGTCCTTCGAGAGCAATTGTTACGTCCGTTTCACTTACAGCGTGTCCACAACCAGGAACCAGTTGATAATCCACCCAGAGCACAGTTTTCGCAGTGGTACCTGGAACAGTGTGAAATGCGTCCTACATTTCCATCCTCTGTGTTGTTTACCGATGAAGCAACGTTCGGGTTTGATGGAGTCTTCAACATGCACAATTCGCATGTTTGGAGTGAGGATAACTCACATGCCACAGTTACTAGCGCTCATCAAGTGCGGTTCTTCGTTAATGTGCGGGTCGGTGTTGTTGGGGACTGTTTTTAATTGGGCCGAATCTGTTACCAAGGCCATTAAATAGCAGGCAATATTACAATTTTCTCGCCAGAGCATTGCCAGAATTGCTGGAAGACGTCCCGCTCCCTACAAGACAACGCATGTGGTTCCAACACGACGGGACGCCGGCACATTTCAGTCGTCGCGTGCGTCGATTCTTGGACCAACGGTTTGCAGAAACGTGGATTGGGCGAGGTGGTCCTGTACCATGGCCTGCTCGATCCCCAGATATGTCCCCTCTGGACTTTTTTGTGCGGGGAGAGATGCGCAACCTCGTTTACGCAACTCCAGTTGCATCAGAGGAGGATCTGGTTGCCCGGATAGTAGCAGCAGCAGGAACAATTCAGGATTCTCCTGGGGTTTTTGCCCGTGTCAGACAGAACATGATCCGACAGTGTAGCCTTTGTTTACATGTCAATGGAGGCATTTTTGGAAATCTACAGTAATTGAAATTGGGTTGTGTTACTGTGTTGTCTCTCGGTCAAAAAAAAATGGAATAGTGTTTGTTGGTTTAATTAATTTTCCGCCAGAGAAATCTTCCTCTACCGCTTTAAATACTCCTCATAGGAAAAAATTACATTAGAGGAAAATATTTATTTTGATAACCCCTACAACCTCGCAGAATTTGTCGGTTTAAATACTTTTCACCCTGTATGTTCCAGAACTAAGAAAAAGCTACGATTTAGACCTCCATTCGTGCCGATTCCGGGCACATGGCAAAATATTCTGGCACATAAAAGTATCTATAAACTGTAGTAAGTCTTAAGAAACTACCGTCTCATCTTAGGAACACATTCGTGCTTATCGAAATACCCTTAACTAATTTTCTACTGTCTCCATAAGAAAGCTATTTCGTTTTGCAGCAAACCTACAATTGGGGTCCAGGATCGAGTAACGGTATTTGGCGTAGTCTTCTTAACATTAGACGTGGAGTCCAGTCACTAAGCAGCTGGATTTGGACGCGGCAGCCGAGAGACAAGTGGGAGCAGATAATGCGGGGTTATCTGCCGGCTAAACGGCAGCCCAGTCCAGGCGTAAACACGGCGGCTGCCAGCAGACAGAGCGTGTGCCTATCGCGGGCACACGACTACAAAACTCTGGGCGACGTGGCCTCTACGCGACCACGTGCTGGAGGCGCGCTTATCTCGCGACACGCGATGTCCGACGTACTTGCCTGCGATATACTGTCAGCAGTACGCCCTCTGCAGGAGCCAACCTGGCACATCCTAGGCAATATTTATCACAGTTACGTTCGCAGGGACCTAACTCTTTATTACAAAACATTTTAACAAATTATAAATTTGTTTCAATATGTGCTTTCCTCAACTTATATTTTTATTTAGTAATGTATCACGTGGTTCCTCAAGTGCGTAGAATTTTTGCTTTGCATGTTGGTATTCTGGTTGCAATGTGTTTATTTATCGACTGTTATTTTGTATTTGTAGTTCACTGTTGCTATTTGAGTTTACATCTTGTCATTTTGTCGTTTGGAGGTAGTGAGTGGAGCTGTGGACTTTAGAAAAAAAAAAAATAATGGAGTGTGAAGTGGAGAAATCGGAACATTTCCGACATTTCCTTCTGTTTGAGTTCAGTAGAGGGGTGACAGCAACGGAGGCAGCCACGAATATTTACGCCATATATGGGGTAATGCCATAGAACAGAGCACAGTAAGAAAATGGTTTTCTCGTTTTGACGTTAGTGACTCTCCACGCTCAGGAAAACCTTCGGGGTTTGATGCAGATAGTTTAAACGCATTAATCTACAGTGATCCACGACAGTGTACACGGGAACTGGCAAATGTGATGAACTGTGATCATTCCACCATTATGCGACACTTGCATGCAAAGGGGAAGTTTCAAAAATAGGGTGTATGGGTACCGCATGCTCTAGGCCAAAACACAAAAATCGTCTGCTGGCCATATTTGCGTTTCTGTTTTCTCGTCATCAACCGGCTCGTGACTAAAACCGAACATTTCTGTTCAAAGGCGGTTAGTTAGGTTTAAGTAGTTCTAAGTTCTAGAGGACTGATGACCTTAGAAGTTAAGTCCCATAGTGCTCAGAGCCATTTGAACCATTTCTGTTCAATACATTTACCGGTGACCAGAAATGAAGTCTTTACGCTAACACAAACAAAAGAAATGAATGGTTGAGCCCAAACAAAGCAGCAGCTCCCGGTACAAAGTCCTGCTCGCATCCACAAAAGATAATGTTATGCATCTTGTGGAACAGCGACAGTGAGGTGTACTAAGAATTGCTCCCCTAGGTGTAACCATCACTGCTGAATATTATTGTCAACAACTGAGACGTCTTGCAGACGCAATCCAAGAACAACGACCAGGGAGATTGCGCGAAGTGAGGCTACTCCAAGATAACGCCCGCCCGCATTCTGCGAGACTGACAAAAAACACTACGGCCTACAGGGGGTTAGGTTGGGAAGTCATTACGCACTCACCTAATTCACCCGAACTTGCGCCCTCAGATTTTCGCCTTTTCCAGTCTCTGTTGAGTAACTTTCAAGGAACTTGCTTTCGGAATGAAAATGTGCTCCGAATATGATTCGACAAGTTTTTCGCCTGAAAACCACGGGACTGATACAGTCGCGGAATCGAAAAGTTATCCCAGCGTTGGGAGTCTATAAATAGTGAAGGAGAATAGATGATTGATGACTAAAGTCTGTTATGTGTACCTGTTGTGCTAAACTTAACGGAAAAACGCTACGCAGTTATGCAGCAACCCAATATTTTATAAACTAATTGAAGGGCTTGCCATGAGAAGTCCATTGTCTCCTATGCTGTTTTACTATTTGATGGAAGATTCTGAGCAGAAGGCGTTGAACTCTGCAAATTTTAAGCCTGTCATATTTCGGAGTAGCGTGGTTGACACATTTTTGTAGTGCGGGCTCATGGCAAGGGGAAACCCACAATTCTCAGACCATCATAATTATATTCAGGGGAACATTCAGTTTACCACCCAGTTGCAAAAGGACCGATGCCTCCTTTTCTTCGGCGTCTTCATTCGCCAGGAAAATGAAGACACGATGTCTTCCGCAATCCGACACTAACAACCTATCTGTCCCTGCGAGCGGGCAGCTGCTATTATCCGGCGCTGACCCATGGTGTCTTCAGTAAACATTTATACAGTGCACATACGACAAGGAACATCTACAGGAAGAACCGTAACACCTCAAATAATTATCCTCTACGCCCAGCGAAAATCCGAAAGGCTCTGCAATTCAAACCGAAGATTCGTGTCAACATCAAGAAGCTGAAGAGGAAAGGTTCAAATCTTTGGTCTTCCTATCGCCCGTAATGAACATTCTGTATTAGGTCGCATAAAGTGAACGTATTTTTTTTTTACAGTTAAAGAACGTTGCGTGGTACTACGACACTAAACCCACGTGCCAAGGCACAATAAATCTGCCGTGGCAAAGCGTTAAAAATCAGGCTGGCAATGTTACGGACTACGAAAACGTCCATATATCAAAATCTGTATCATTCTTCAGTGAACCGATTTTCACAGAATCCGTTGAAATGCGTGTGACGAGTTATTTAAGTAACTGTCATGATATTTTTAACCTTGGAAAAAAAACGAGTGGAATCCAGCACTGATAAAAGTTGGCACTTTCTGACATAACACATCTATACTCCGCAAACCAACTTACGGTTTGCGCAGGGGAGTATTTTGTGTATCGATCACTACCGTTCTCCCCCCACCCCCACCCCCTCCCCTCCCTTTCGTGTTCCAGTCGCCAACGGTTCGCGGGAAGAAAGATTGTTCGTAAGCCTCCGTGCGATCTCGAATATTCCCCGCGAGAACCGAACAACAAAAAAGTGTCTCAAGACTGCAAATGTAATTTCTCGCATTAATTTCTAAACCTGTCTACATTATAAGGGGCAGTCAAATGAAAACGGGACGCATGGAAAAAATTAACTAAAGTATTTATTATTTCAGAAGTATTCGCCGTAACATTTATCCCATTGTGAGACTACACAGTCAATGCCTTCATGGAAAAATGTTTGCGGTTTCTTACGGAACCATGATTGTACCGAAACACGAACTTCATCGTCCGAACCAAATCGGTGGATACGAATGCCTTTCTTCAGGGTTCAAAGCGAGAGACCGTACAGAGTGTGAGGAAGGGCTTCCCAGCGAAACATGTGCAGCGCATCCTAAAAAAACTTGGCAACACGTGGACGGGCATTCTGATGGCTTTTGTTTCGATTGCGCTATAGAAGTTTCGCTGTGAAGGCTATACACGTCCTCCATACAGTCCCAATCTCTTCCCACGCCATTTCCATATTTTTGGAGCTCTGAAGAAAGACATCTGTAGATCGTTGATTTGCTTCGGAAGAAGAGGCGCACGCCTATGTACAATCATGGTTCCACAGGCAACCGTTACCACTTTTTCGGGAAGGCATTGGCCGTCTTGCTTCGCAATGAAATTAATACATTAATAGCTGTTGCGACTGCTTTTGAAGTAATAGACAGTTTACTTTCTTTTTCCATGTGTCATGTTTTCATTTGACTGCCCCTTCTGTCTTATTTTTAAGAGGAGAAATAAAAATTAATGAACTGTCTATAAAAATAAAATGCGTGTCAGTAAATAATTAGAAGCCTTCCTGAAAAACGAAAATTCACCTAGTTTTGAATTTTTATGTTTGCACTGGACCTTCATAAAATTTTACAAAAGCATATGGATCCCAGTAAAATTTACGTGCCGGCCCCTGGACTAATCTCTGGGAGTTAGCTGTTTCCAACATGTTGTTTCTGACATGTTTCCGACATGTTGTTTCCGACAAATAACGAGTACACAATGTGATGGGTTTTGGTTTTCAGCTGTGTCTTTTAGCATTTTTAAATACAGTATATAACAGCTTCCGATAAAAAAATGTGTATTTCAGATTATCCGTACTCTCAGTTACCTGTGCAGTCCAGAGTCCTCACTAACCCAGATAATTGAACTCTACTGTATTTGCTTTTCACTATATTTTCCAAAGATTGAATTTCTAACTCTTCCCAAGCAATTATTTATCTGTTCTGTCCCCTCGCTCAATCCGACATCGGCTGTTTATATCTCTAGTTTGGACATCTTTCAGAGATTTCCTTTCCAAGCGATCAAATGCATGTAGTTATTAAATATTCAAGATTATTTACATATTTCGAGTGTAAAATATTTGTGCTGCTTCCAGCAAGCTTGGTATTTCAATATCGTTCTTTCTTAACTTGAACTCCCCTCTGAGCATCCCATCTACTTCATTCGCTGCTAATCTGAAGCACCATCTCTCAACGAGATGGCACTGCCGTGGCTTTAGCAGCACTAAATTCCGTTCCCAATAACATATAATTTCGTCCTAGTTCCCAGAATGGAGTCATAACTCAACAGTTACGTGCTATGAACCTATTATCAAAAACACTATTTTGATGTTTCATTAAGAAGTAGCGCACACTATTGCATCACTTGTATTTGTGAAATCCTGAACATAGCACGTAATATTCAGGCTAATTTATTCTTTACTACCAGGCGTAAGTCTATGTTCCAGCTCATGTTTTTTCTGATCTGAAAACTATTTTCCGACAACGAAATCGCACAAATGGAATGTTAGCGGAATATCGTCTAAAAATGTGTGTAGAAGACAATATACATTCATTTTTTAAACAGTAATTATACTTGATTAGGCAAAAAAAGCCCCCCCCCCCAAAACACACACACACACACACACACACACACACACACACACACACACACACACACAGCTACTGTGACAACTGAAAGTGAACACTGCTGTTGACATACTGCTAAAGCTTAGTATCTGTAACTAACTTCTACATGCAACTTCACCTGACGGCTCTCCCAGAAAATTAGCGTGAGCTTGATACACGTCGTAACGTACCTGAAACAGAAAATTTTTCTTTAACTTTCGATTTTAATTAGACAGAGACAACTGTAATAAATGCATTTATATGCTTTGGAAATAATGTTCTTAAAATAATTATTAGCTAATTTCTACCATATTATTTTCGTTGACAATGGAAACAGCCTTCAGACTTACACGTGACTTTTTCAGAAATGCCTCTCGAAACACACAAAACCGAAACACTTCAACGCAGAGTCATTTTATAGGGATGAAACATTATTAATAAATCCAAAACAAAGAATCAAAATTAATCAAGAACATTTTACGTAAAAAATGCGCTTAAGAATGAGCATACAGACTGCGAGTAAATAAGGATATTAATAAGCATATCAACATGTATTCGACGCGAAAGAACATAGCCTAAAATTGTATGCGCATATTAAAAGAATAAAACCGTCCGGGTTAACTAGCCAAGTTTTGGGATTCTATGAAATTCGCAGTAAATCTAAAGCTGAAAAAAAAAAAAATTGCAGTGAAAATAGAAGACCTGAAAGAAGCACGGATAGGGCAACAGCAAATATAAGATACAAAATATTAACCAACAAAATTAATGATAAGAGAGCTGATTAGGCAGGAACATCCACGAAAATAGCAAGAGAGACGGAAAGTAATATGGAGGAAAAAGTGTCACGCTGAAACAAAAGCTCGAAAGTGCTTGGTGACAAATCGCATGGTCTAGTGCGATTGAGAGGTGATTAATAATAATAATAATAATAATAATAATAATAATAATAATAATAATAATAACAATTACGATATCTATACTGCGGCGGACGATACTCTGTCTCTCACCCTCCGCCCCACTTTCCTGTTCCAGTTAGTGCAATTGTGCGCGAGAAGAGTCATTCCGCATGAGCTCTAATCTCTCTGATTTTACCTTCATGGTCTTTGTGCGAGTAAACCAAAGACAACTGCAGAACGCCTCTCATGCAGAGCCTGTCACTGGACTTACTGACAAGTAAACCTAATCAAGGGATACACTTCGATTTTGATTGGCTTTGAATATGTTGTAGCGTAGAGGGAAATAAGAGACATGCCCATACAGCCGTTAAGGCTCTGAAACATCCCCTTTAAAAAAACTGAGTTTAATATTTCTGAACGAATATCGTCGGAAACAAATGATAAAAAAAAAACTTGAAATAAAAGTTGTATGGTTTTAACGTACGCTAAAAAAACCTGCGTCCGAACGGTCTTTGAAGGCCCAACGGCACTGACCGACCGCCGTGTCACACTCAGCCCATAGACGTCACTGGATACGGATCTCAGAAGGGCTGAGTGCACCCCGCTTGCCAACAGTGCTCGGCAGACCGGACGGTCACCCACCTAAGTGCTGGCCAAACTCGACAGCGCTTAACTTTGATGATCTGACGGGAAGCAGGGCCTTTGGCTACGGCACACAAATTTGTCGAAAAAGTCTTTTTCCTAGATCCCCTCCCCCGATTTTGTTTTTCATTTCGAGATTTGACAAACAGCAAAACGTATTGCATTGTTAATACTATATTCAATCATATATGATGAGGTGGTATTCCAAAGACGCATTTATCAAAAATAAGCTCATAAGCTAGAAATATTCTTGTATCGGTGTATACGCCTGCCCGATATCTGTTCACTTCGATGCCAATTGAAATGCTGGTGGTGTAATAAATCTTCTCCAGATAAATATATTCTGCACACATATTTTCTTTTAATTTTATGATATATGAAGTATCTTGTGATGCAATTGAAATGTGTTTTCTTTTTAACATTTGGTGTATTTTTTTATTTCCAAGTTGCAACCTTTTCAGATTTGATTATATTATAGTGTATTTGAAATCGTTCGTACATTATTGTTGTAACATTATTGTAAATGTGTAGAACAATGTAAAAGCTGCAGAACTGTTCAGATAAAAAAAATGCTAAATGAACTTTTATACAAGGAATTTCTAACTTGTTTCTGACAAATGCGTTTTTGGAATACCACTTCATCATATATGACTAAAATTGGTATTAACAATGCTATGTGTTTTGCAGTTAGTCAAATGTCGAAATGAAAAATAATCGGGGAGAAGGGGTTTCGAAAAAAATAAAGTTTTCGAAAAATCTGGATGAAACATAATAATTGCGTTAAAAACCATAGAACGTTTACTTGACGCTTTCTTTTCACATGTGTTACCGCTTCAATAGTATTCACTCGGGAATATTAAACTCCGTTTTTAAGGGGGTGTTTCATACCCTTAACGGTCGTATGGGCATATATCTGAACATCTGTGACTTATTTTGCTCTACACTACAACATATTCAAAGCCGATCAAAATCGAAGTGTATGCCTTGAGTAGGTTTACTTGTATCACCGTGACGCTTTCGCGCTTACTAAATGAACCTGTAACGAAACGTGCTGTTCTTTCGATCTTCTGTGTTTCCTCTATCAATCACATCTGGTGCGCATCACACAACAATGACCAACATTGAAGTATAGGTCGGATGAGAGTTCTGTAAGCTACCTCCTTCGTGCGTGGACTTCTTGAGGAGTTTTACAGAGAACCTTAGTCTGCCATCTGCCTTACCTGCGTTTCATGTGGTCTTCTACATCTACATCTACATCTATACTCCGCGAGCCACCTTACGGTGTGTGGCGGAGGGTACTTATTGTACCACTATCTGATCCCCCCTTCCCTGTTCCATTCACGAATTGTGCGTGGGAAGAACGACTGCTTGTAAGTCTCCGTATTTTCTCTAATTTCTCGGATCTTTTCGTTGTGATCATTACGCGAGATATATGTGGGCGGTAGTAATATGTTGCCCATCTCTTCCCGGAATGTGCTCTCTCGTAATTTCGATAATAAACCTCTCCGTATTGCGTAACGCCTTTCTTGAAGTGTCCGCCACTGGAGCTTGTTCAACATCTCCGTAACGCTCTCGCGCTGACTAAATGTCCCCATGACGAATCGCGCTGCTTTTCGCTGGATCATGTCTATCTCTTCTATTAATCCAACCTGGTAAGGGTCCCATACTGATGAGCAATACTCAAGAATCGGACGAACAAGCGTTTTGTAAGCTACTTCTTTCGTCGATGAGTCACATTTTCTTAGAATTCTTCCTATGAATCTCAACCTGGCGCCTGCTTTTCCCACTATTTGTTTTATGTGATCATTCCACTTCAGATCGCTCCGGATAGTAACTCCTAAGTATTTTACGGTCGTTACCGCTTCCAATGATTTACCACCTATGGCATAATCGTACTGGAATGGATTTCTGCCCCTATGTATGCGCATTATATTACATTTATCTACGTTTAGGGAAAGCTGCCAGCTGTCGCACCATGCATTAATCCTCTGCAGGTCCTCCTGGAGTACGTACGAGTCTTCTGATGTTGCTACTTTCTTGTAGACAACCGTGTCATCTGCAAATAGCCTCACGGAGCTACCGATGTTGTCAACTAAGTCATTTATGTATATTGTAAACAATAAAGGTCCTATCACGCTTCCCTGCGGTACTCCCGAAATTACCTCTACATCTGCAGATTTTGAACCGTTAAGAATGACATGTTGTGTTCTTTCTTCTAGGAAATCCTGAATCCAATCACAAACCTGGTCCGATATTCCGTAAGCTCGTATTTTTTTCACTAAACGTAAGTGCGGAACCGTATCAAATGCCTTCCTGAAGTCCAGGAATACGGCATCAATCTGCTCGCCAGTGTCTACGGCACTGTGAATTTCTTGGGCAAATAGGGCGAGCTGAGTTTCACATGATCTCTGTTTGCGGAATCCATGTTGGTTATGATGAAGGAGATTTGTATTATCTAAGAACGTCATAATACGAGAACACAAAACATGTTCCATTATTCTACAACAGATTGACGTAAGCGAAATAGGCCTATAATTATTCGCATCTGATTTATGACCCTTCTTGAAAATGGGAACGACCTGCGCTTTCTTCCAGTCGCTAGGTACTTTACGTTCTTCCAGCGATCTACGATAAATTGCTGATAGAAAGGGGGCAAGTTCTTTAGCATAATCACTGTAGAATCTTAAGGGTATCTCGTCTGGTCCGGATGCTTTTCCGCTACTAAGTGATAGCAGTTGTTTTTCAATTCCGATATCGTTTATTTCAATATTTTCCATTTTGGCGTCCGTGCGACGGCTGAAGTCAGGGACCGTGTTACGATTTTCCGCAGTGAAACAGTTTCGGAACACTGAATTCAGTATTTCTGCCTTTCTTCGGTCGTCCTCTGTTTCGGTGCCATCGTGGTCAACGAGTGACTGAATAGGGGATTTAGATCCGCTTACCGATTTTACATATGACCAAAACTTTTTAGGGTTCTTGTTTAGATTGTTTGCCAATGTTTTATGTTCGAATTCGTTGAATGCTTCTCTCATTGCTCTCTTTACGCTCTTTTTCGCTTCGTTCAGCTTTTCCTTATCAGCTATGATTCGACTACTCTTAAACCTATGATGAAGCTTTCTTTGTTTCCGTAGTACCTTTTGTACATGATTGTTATACCACGGTGGATCTTTCCCCTCGCTTTGGACCTTAGTCGGTACGAACTTATCTAAGGCGTACTGGACGTACTGCCCGTTTATGCTCAATAAATTACGTCTGTTTATGTTGAGGGTCAACCGTCAACCACTACGCAATGTGTGTTCCTGTGTTGCGCCACTACCTTCTGGTATTGCGACCTCTCTGCCTAATGGGAAGTAATGCCTCTGAAGGTTTTTTTTTTTTTTTTTTTTTTTTGCAACCTCTTACAATTTTTAACATTACACGAACTTTGTTAGTATTTTATACACTTATTCGCCATCTCTAAATATTTATTTCCCACCATAGTCACTTTGGCGACGAACTCATTCCTCCCAACGAGAGACCAGTTTGTTGATATCGTCGGTGTAGAACGTTTGACTTCGTTCACAGAGCAATGACTTCACCTCTACTTCCTCGTTCCATCACTATCATAATAAAGCCCCCGGAGAAGTTTTTTAAATTTTGGAAACAGATGAAAATCGGATGAGACCAAGGCGGGACTATACGGACTATGATGGAGCCTGTATTGCTGCAGATGTCGCAGCGCTCGTGTGTGATGTGGCACTGTCTTGCTGAAGGAGAGGGTGCTTCATGTGTGGACGAACTCTTCGAATTGTAAACTCGATTACAACACGCTTTTTTCAAGCACTGACGTAGTTATATTATACACAGGCATGTTACACTTCAATTCGGAGCCCAATAGTGGCAGAGGGTTGCAACTAGCGTCAGCGAAGTGGGAAATCGACCGCCTAATATGCGTGGCATAAATACCTCAACGGATACTGAAAACAGGGTAAAAAAATTCGGAGGCATCACTTTTCAGCGCGCCCTCGTACTACAGCACCATAACCGGATACTACCGGCTTGGTCCCACAACAGTCTGCTGCGGTACGCCCTAAGTTACTTTCACGTCTGAATATTCCTCTTCGTTCGGTTGTATGTTGGGGTTCCGCCTGCTAGAAACTCTTCAATCCACTCACGCTACTGCTCTGATAATCCGTACGCTCGTATTTTGTTAGTTAGGCGGCAGTGCGAAGTGTATCGAACGCCTCCGGAAGTCAAGGAACGCGCCATCAACTTGGCGCCGGTATCTACCGCTGTTTGGGCCTTGTGGACGAACAGGGCGACCTAAGTTTTCGCAGTCCAAGTCATTTTCGAAACCTATGTTGAACCTACAGAGGAGATGTTCCGGTCTCCAGGAATGTCATAATACACGAGCATAAAACATGTTCCAAAATTCTAAAATAGACCGGCGTCAGAGATACAGGCCCATAATACCGTGCGTCTCTTAAACGACCATTTTTGAAAACTGGAATAGCTTGCGATTTTTTTGCAATCACTAGGAACACTTCGTTCCTCTACCGATTTACGGTACTGAGTGACTCTGCGGAATATCTGATGCAAAGAAAAGAAACTTTCAAATAACAGAGATCTTTTTAACGGAGTTGTGACAAGACAGCTGGTAGGGACAGTAGTAGAAATAGTGGTAACAATGATGGCGGTGGTGGCAGTATTAACAGTGGCAGAAGAAATATTTTCCTTTGTTATTTAGTATTACCGTGGTTTCTATTTAACATGAATGAATGTGTAAATACGACGTCCTATTATAGAACACTAGGCACTAGGTAATACTTTATGATAATATAAAACAAAAAAATGATAATTTTGTGGTGGGACTTCAGAAAAATTCCATGGTTGCTAGATCAGGAGATTCGCTGCTCATTCAAATAAGACGTTGAATTTCAGAAAAAAAGTCACGAATGTTGTGGACGTTACGTGCTTTGGGAAACTACTAAATTGTTCTAGAATGATGCACAGGCAAAGGTACGTGGCCAGAAACCCGTTTAAGGGCTTGACAGCGCAGGCGTCGGCGTTCACACTGGGATCATCTCTACCCTCCCGAGCGAGGTGGCCCGGTGGTCGGTCGCAGCACTCGTATTCTGAGGAGAGCGTGTCATCCAGATTTAGGCTTCCGTGGTTTCCCAAAACACTTACAGGAAAGGGGGAGTTGTTTGCTTTGAAAGGATACAGCCGATTTACTTCCTCTGTCCGAGTATAGGAAAAATGAATGGGCAATAGAACGACTACAGACCCACGCGATGAGGAAGTTTTGACAAGATAAGAACAACGAAGCTAGCTAGTGGTCTTCAGTTTTCCTTACAGCGCCAAACGAAATAAGAGCAAGGATTCAGATAACAGCTTTCGGAATAAAAACTTAATGCCAGTACTGAAGGATGAAAGTTGCTACGGGCACGAATACTTCCTCCATGGGCTTTAAAATAATTAAACGATCTGTTGTGATGTGCTGCTTTGGGGAATTTAACCCACAACGACATAATAAAATTCCGTTTGTATTTCGCAACAGACCTAGGTTAGTTATAATTGTGAAAACGCGGTTTTACATTAAAATACCAAAGTTGCAAGAGTACCTGCCACATAAAGAATTTAACAAAAAATAGTTTCCCCAAGATATCTAAAATGTCTTACCATCATCATTCTGGGCAACCAGTTAGGGGAAACGGGCATACCCATCCCATTAAAAGTATCCGGACACCCCTTTGTAATCCGAAATGGCACGAGGGGCGTATCGCCAATAAAGGAGAGAAGCAATAACAGCATAATGGCTCGGTCAGGGAAGCTCAGTGACTTCGAATGTAGATTAGTCATTGGAAGTCACCTGAGTAACAAATCCAAGAGGGGTACTTCAACCCTTCTAAAGCTGACCTAGTCGAATATTGGGGATGTGACTGCGAAGTGAAAACGCGAATGAACAACCACATCTCAACCAAGACCAGGTACATCTTCAAGAACTGACGGACAGGGACCGTCAAGCAACGCATAGGGTGGTATGAAAAATTGCATGAAATCAGCGGAAGGAATCACTCCTGAGATCCAAAGCGCTACGAGCAGTCGAGCTAGCACAATGGCTGCGCGCAGGGAGCAAAAAGAAAAAAATGGCTTCCCATCAGCCACGTATTTCTGTAGCCTGTGCTAAGCGACGCTTGAGGCGGTGTCAAGAGCGACGCCACTGGACAGTGGACTGTATAGTCTGTGGCAATCCGACGGAAAGATTTGGGCGGATGCGGAGGACATTCCCAGCTTTCATGTGTGGTGCCAACAGTGAAGTACGGAGCAGACTGCTCCACTTTGAACTGTTCGTGCATTCCAAACCCACTTCCCTTCCTTCTAACCACGTGACCAAATCGCAGCACTAAAAATAAGTTGCATCCTGTTCGTCGTCATCAAAAATATTTATACTTGCTCCGTGTTCATCCTGTGATGAAGCCGTGAGCATGTATCATTTCACAGCTGCTCGTTAGGAATTTCACAATACTTCATCTATTTTCTGGAGCTTTTTTTCTTCCAGGGCTTGTTTAAATAAGCTTCTTGCAGTCTTGCCAGCTCTCCGTCTCCAGTTCACTAATGACCAGGAAGGATTTGGACAATGGTCTTGAGCAATAGTCTCTACACACATTATTGTCGTCGTCGTCGTCGTCGTCGTCGTCGTTGTTGTTATTATGAGTTGTAGACGTTTCAAGTGTGGTCTGTTATTGGAGGTGGCTGATCTGCTGCTCTGCTTCGCACATACAATTGCTCATCTGAAAAAAAAAAAAAAATCAAAGGGCCTTAAAGCCACACCATAATGTCTTTTCCAGCGACAGTAATTGTACATTTCACGTCACTTTCATTCGGTGACAATCTGTATGATATTCGTATTAATTTATTCGCCAATGCCCTCGAAAATGTTTGAGAAAGACGGAGGCAGGCTATTTACTTGCCAGATACTGTTTTCAATCGTAATTTTTTTTTTCATGAACAGAAATACCGCATTTGAACAATCATCAGAGAGTGCGATGGAGCAGGGCACCTTTGGCCATAATCTCGAAAACTTGTGGACTCTAAATCAAAATATTGCAACAGACACGATGACTTAACGTTTGCAAGACCTGTTACTAAATCGAACAAAAAAATAATTAACACAAAACAATTTAAATTTTTTTCTTGGACACGAATATTTACTTCGTTTTCTGACACAAATTTCACGTTTGTCACGTCACCAAATGGAACCAGAGGACGTTACACGGCAGCCAAGTGGAAGTTTATCCATCAGAAGTGTTCAAGCAAACCGAAGATTACCATCGTGTCATCTGACACACTGAAGAAACAGTCATTACGTTGTTTCGGCCTACTATGTCATTTTAGGCTACTTTGCCCTAAGCGTCTCACGCTCTCATCCTATCATTCCGCCATAAGCAGCCCCTCTTGTCTACACACTGTGTTGAATGGTGTACGAGCAAATGCTTCGGGATGCTGTATGTACTCTCTCCGTCCGCAGCTCAGAGTTGCTCGTCTGCTGGGCACGTGCATTAGCTTTATTGTTGAGCCCGCGGGTAAAGAGGGCAGTAATTGCGATATCGGCACAATATCGTTGAAAGCCCGCACTTGCAGACCGACTTTACGCCGCTTTTGTGTCGCGAATAAAACTTAGCAGTTAGGCGAGGGCAGGAGAAGGAAAAAGAACGACAACCAGGAAACCGAGGAAAATGGCTGAGACGAGGGGGAGGGGGAGGGGGCGGGGGGCACTGACGTCCGTGTAAACATAAGGTCAGCCAGCGCCGTGCGTAGCATAGAAGCAGCAGCAGCTACCGGACTGCCGCTCCGGGAGCAATTAGGAGCGTACGCTATATGGCTGGTGCGTACCACACACATCCAAGCCCGCGGTAAAACAGGCTGGACATTGGCGTATGAGACTACAAGTTAAGGGCGAAACGACGCAACACCAGCTTCCCATCTACTGCCCTCCATACCTCGATCATTTTTCTCGTTATATGCATTCAAACAATTTTAAACAGTCTTAGGTACACAGCACTCGATTGTTGAAACGTAAGACAGTTCTAATCGCAATTTATTTTATTTGATAAACGGTTATGGTTTTACAACCATCTTCGGAGTAATTTAGATGGTGAGGTCACAGCATCGGCGCTGTACCTAGATCTGTCAGGTACCAATTACTTGTCGAGAGGCAGCAACATGTGATGATGTGTGTCCATGCATGCACGAGACGCGATGTTGCCTGTCTACAAGTGAATGATACCTTGAGGTATTACATCGTCGATTCTATCCATCCACCAAGGAAATTAAATTAATCTGCAGAGGGTTGTCTAATTGTAACTGTTCTATTTAGACAAGATATCTGCAAGGTGCAGTAAGTGGCAATTGATTCCGCATCAAGAAAAGTGTGAAAAAAATTGCTAAAAACAATCCGCTAAATTTCAGTTAGATGATAAATAACAAGATCTAAAGGCTATAAACTGAACAAAATAAATGGGGATTACAATTACGAATAACTTAAATTGGGACGATCGCAAAGATAATGTTGCGGGGAAGTACACCAAATACTAAGATTTACTGGCAGATCACTAAAAGAATGTAACAGTTTTAATAAAGACACCGCTTACACTACGTTTGTCTGCCCTCTTCTGCAGTTTTGCGGTGCAAAGTGGGATCCGCATCAGATAGGATTGACGAAGGACATCGATAAAGTTCAAAGAAGGGCAGTTCGTTTTGTATTATTAAGGAAACAGGGGAGAGAGTGCCACGGATATGATACAGGAACTGGGGTGGCAGTCATACAGCATCACTAATTTTCTCCTCAGAGTGCGAAAATATTTTGCTAGCGCCGATCTACATAGGGAGAAATGATCAGCGTAGTACAATAACAGAAATCACAGCTCAAAGCTTGTACGGAAATATTTACGTGTTCCTTTTTCCCGTGCACTGTTCGAGAGTGGAATGACAGACAAGTAGCTTAAAGGTAGATTAATTAACACACTGCCACACACTTATGAGTAATTGTGAAATGCAGAGTAATCATGTAGGTGTAGGTGTGCAAAATTAAAGTACGAAAGTAGCTTTCGCCAGATGTGTCACTGGTAAATAACATAATTCGATGGAACTAGGAACATAAAATCAGTGCCTGAGACTGCGGTCGTGTGTGTGTGTGTGTGTGTGTGTGTGTTGTGGACGAAGGCCTTAATGGCTGAAAGCTTTGTTTATTTGTGACAGTCTTTCTGCTGTGCCTATTTGAGACTCAGCATCTCCGCTATATGGTGAGTACGAACTTTCCTTTTCATAATATTGGAACTAGGAACATACATAGATAGAGGCAGTACTGTATAGTAGGTATCCGAAATAAATACGCAATGAGACGAACAGAAATGACACTTTTTTTCAAGGACAATAATTACACTGACGCCATGGAGACTTTTCAGGGAACCCTGGACGTTACAAATGGCGTGACATGGCTCTAATAGATTGTGTAATCACCACGGACAGTTATGCACTCTCTGCAACGTGCTCCCATGCTGGCCACGAGGCTGCTACGGTGTTTTGTGGTAGGGCGTTCCAGTCCTGCTCTCGGGATGTTAACTGCTGGATGAGCTGCAGTGCGTCTCCCCAACACATCTCTAACGTGCACGATGGGATTTAAGTCGGGGGAAACGGGCGAGCCAGTCAATTCGTCGAATATCCTCTCGTTCCAGGAGCTCCTCCACCTGCGCAGTTCCATGATTTCGCGAGGTTGTCATCCATAAAAATTAACTCATGGCCAAATAGACCCGTGAAAAGACGGACCTGGGGAAGAAGTAAAGTGTCACAATAACGTTGATCGGTGAGTTTACCCTGTTCAAAGCTTTGCAGACAACATTATGCTGACCCACAACGTAACACCTAGAATACAAAACGATCATGTTCGACAGTGTGCCTGCGTGCATTGGGCGTTCGCAGCTGTCGCCGAATGAGGGTACGTTCAACCCATCAGGCCAACGTTACTTTCGTCCGTAACTTACGCACATCAGTGTACACTGCGATTATGACCGTCTTATGATAAGTCACAAGGATTTACGTATTTTTTTCTAGAGTTCAACGACTTACGAATAGAGCATTAGTGACGGAACACACCGAAAAACGCCAGATAGAGGAAGAAATAAAATGAAATACGGGAACATTTAGAGAGAGCTAGCTGAAACAATGTACTGAAGTAAACTGCATGGTATTTGCGGATCATTTTATTGCACTATCGTCTCAAAACTACTGCACCGATTTCAACCAAAATTGGTGTACGTGTACCTTACTGTCCGGTGACAGTCGCCGTGGAGGTAAGAACTAACAATCTATCAACGGGGTGGGAGTGAGAAAGAAGCGTACCCGACGACGCGTGAACTCCCAGACTTCATTCATCCCATTTTTGAGAGCGACATCACTTAGCGACTTGTAATAAACTTTACACGTGATTTCAAACCTTTGCGAGACTTCCTCGCTGACACGAAATGATGAAAGGAAAAAATTTCATCTCTTACTATATTTTCGCTGTTCATGCCGTAAAAGTACGGTATGACGTTATACCGTACAAGGCACCACGTTATAGCATATTTCTTCTTTACTACTAACTGTGTTCACGACACATTTTACAAATAGTATGCACATATGCCACTGAATGTAAGTGCAAAATTATATCATTACATGACACGTAGTTCCAGAGACAGAACGTCATAAACAATGAGATATGTGAAAAACTACTGCATCCTGCATTCAGTTTAAATTTTACTTCGTTGCTACTACCTCCAAGCACAACACGTTTTGCAGACAGTATCCATATGTGATCCTTAATACACCTACAAAATATCATTGTACGACATATAGTTTCGGAGATATGACGCCATAAACATTAAACATAGGGCCAGTTGCTACGTGGTACGGGCGTGGACGCATAGCTATAAATAAATACCTGGACAATGTCAGCTTCTCCGCTAGTAATAATAATAATAATAATAATAATAATAATAATAATAATACATCACGTACATTCAGCAACAGAAAGGTTCACATTAAGCAGAAAGGAAGAAGGAAGGGGATTTATCGACATAAAAAAAACCTACATTATGGAAAGGTAGACAATTTAAGAAAATTATTTATAGAACGAGCAGAAACTAGCAAAATACACAAAGCAATCACTTATATAAATACATCGGCTACACCACTGCAATTTCATAACCACTTCTGCAACCCTTTAGATCACATAACATCAACAGATACAAAGAAAGTAAATTGGAAAAAGAAAACACTACATGGCAAGCACCCGTATCATCTAACACAGCCACACATCGATCAAGACGCATCCAACACATGGCTAAGAAAAGGCAATATATACAGTGAGACGGAAGGATTCATGATTGCAATACAGGATCAAACAATAAACACCAGATATTACATCAAGAATATTATTAAAGACCCCAATACCACAACAGATAAATGCAGACTTTGCAAACAACAAATAGAAACAGTAGATTACATCACAAGCGGATGTATAATACTAGCAAATACAGAATACACCAGAAGACACGTCAATGTAGCAAAAATAATACATCAACAACTTTCCATACAACATAAACTAATAAAACAACATGTTCCCACACACAAGTATGCACCACAAAATGTACTGGAGAATGATGAATACAAATTATACTGGAACAGAACCATTATAACAGATAAAACATCACCACATAACAAACCTGACATCATACTCACCAATAAAAAGAAGAAATTAACACAACGAATCGAAATATCCATACCCAATACAACAAATACACAAAAGAAAACAGGAGAAAAAATTGAAAAATACATCCAACTGGCTGAGGAAGTCAAGGACATGTGGCATCAGGATAAAGTTGACATTATACCAATTATGCTATCAACTACAGGAGTCATACCACACAATATCCACCAGTACATCAACGCAATACAGCTACATCCAAACATATATATACAACTACAGAAATCTGTAATTATTGGTACATGTTGAATTACCCGAAAGTTCCTAAATGCAATGTAACATATACCGTACAATTAAAAGGAAGTCACGCTTGATCAAGGTCCGCGTCACTTTCCATTTTTAACGAGACGTAACGTCTGAGAAGGAAAGATATAATAAGAATACTATGATTATTACTATAGCTGTTCGCAATCCCACTGCCACTTCTCCGGAATACAGTTTCCTCAAATGCCCCCGTGTCAAAAAATGGTTCAAATAGCTCTGAGCACTATGCGACTTAACTTCTGAGGTCATCAGTCACCTAGAACTTACAAGGGAACCTCCCCATCGCACCCCCCCCCCCCCCCCCAGATTTAGTTATAAGTTGGCACAGTGGATAGGCCTTGATAAACTGAACACAGATCAATTGAGAAAACAGGAAGAAGTTGTGTGGAACTGTGAAAAAATAAGCAAAATATACAAACTGAGTAGTCCATGGGCCACATAAGCAACATCATGGACGAAATGTGCTTAGAAGCGCCGTGGTCCTGTGGTAGCGTGAGCAGCTGCTCAACGAAAGATCCTTGGTTCAAGCCTTCCCTCGACTGAAAATTTTACTTTCTTTATTTTTGCATAGTTATTATCTGTCCGTTCGTTCATTGACATCTCTGTTCACTGTAATATGTTTAATGTCTGTGTTTTGCGACCGCACTGCAAAACCGTGCGATTAGTAGACGAAAGGACGTGCCTCTCCAATGGGAACAGAAAACATTTGATCGTAAGGTCATAGGTCAACCGATTCCTCCACAGGAAAACACATCTGATATATTCTATACGACACTGGTGACGGCATGTGCGTCACATGACAGGAATATGTTGTCGACCCACCTAACTTATACACTTGGCGAATGGGTAAAAAGATTCTTCTACCTTGTCCGATTTAGGTTTTCTTGTGGATGTGATAATGACTCCCAAAAAAGTGATGAAAACATAAGAGTTTGTCACATAAACTGAAAATAAAAAATTAAAATTTACACTTGTTGGAAGATTTGAACCTAGGACCTTTCGTTCCGCAGCTGCTCACGTTACCACGAGACCACGGCGCTCCTGCGTTCCTATCGTCTTTATTGTTGCTTATCTTCCCTTGAACTACTCAGTTTGTATATTTTGTTTATTGTTTCACAGTTCTACACAACTTCTTCCTGTTTTCTCAATTGATCTGTGTTCAGTTTTTCAAGGCCTATCCACTGTGCCAACTTATAACTAAATCTGAGGGGGGTGCGACGGGGAGGTTCCCTTGTTAGAACTAATTAAACCTAACTAACCTAAGGACATCACACACATTCCTGCCCGAAGCAGGATTCGAACCTGCGACCGTAGCGGTCGCTCGGCTCCAGACTGTAGCGCCTAGCAGCGCACGGCCACTCCGACCGGCGCCCCTGTGTCACCCCGTTTTTAATTTTTAATTACCAACGCGTAGAAGTGAAATGTACTTAGATGATGAAATGGTATTGCTTCTGAAACGTACAAACAAAGCAGGATCTTTGCTGTCAGTTGCAGAAGCCCTTCCCACACTAGCCGCCAGCCGGAGGATTGTGGCGGTGTTGTGAGACCCTGCTTCCCAGACCGTTAGCCGGCAAGACGGTCACGACAGACTCCACAGACGGGGCGGGCTGCGTTCCCACGGACGCCGGCCTTCGACCCGTCTGCTCCAGCTTCCAGGGCACTTCGCGTACCCACTCAGCTCTCCCTAATTCTTACACACCGGTCCTCCACTAGAATCTTTTTATGGCCACGAAGTAACAATTGAAAATTTGTGTCAAAGCACTCGAACATGGCTTTCCTGCTTATCGCGAGCTGTTGCCTAAACCACTAGGTTATCCAGGCGTCAAATTTTCATTGGCAATGATATTTCCATTCGAATTCCGAAAACTACTACCAGAATTCTTCCATGCATTAAGTGGGAAAACTATTATTGTGGAAAAGTGTGTCTGTGCAGGACGATGACCTACTTCCAACAAAGGACATAGACTCCCTGACAAAAAATGCTAAGCACTCACGAGGAGAGGAGGAAACACATTGAAACTTCATGGGTTGAGAGGGTCTGTGTGGTTATTTCAGTGATGAAAAAGCGAGTCAAATTTACAAAGACCTTTTCAGTATGGGGCCACTTATCAACATGTTGTACCCCCTCTACTCTAGATGCTTTGCACTGATTACACGAGGAGGTTGTCACAAAGCTGTCGTATCCTCTCCTGAGGCAAGCTGCCCCGCAACTGTTGCACCTGCTCCTTAATATCGTGTAGACTGGCACTGGGACAGAGTTGACGTCCGAGGTGGTCCCTCAAACATCTGGGTATCCTGCTGGCCACAGAATTACCTCAACATCACGCACACAGTTCATAGAGAAACATTGTCCAGTTGGAAAACTGGGACTACGATACTGTCGCAGAGAGGTAATACATGAGTACGCAGGATGTCCGTGAGGTTTATTTATTTATTTAAAAGTTCCGTAGGACCAAATTGAGGAGCATATCTCCAAGGTCATGGAACTTGTCAGTACAGGAAATTACGACATAAAAGTAATAGCAGATAAAAATAAATGTTCATGAACGTGAAAAAAGTCAGTCCATTAGTTTAAGCAAACGCTATCAGCAATACAATAAGAATCAGCTTAATTTTTCAAGGAACTCCTCGACAGAACAGAAGGAGTGACCCATGAGGAAACTCTTCAGTTTCGATTTGAAAGCCCATGGATTACTGTTAAGATTTTTGAATTCGAGTGGCAGCTTATTAAAAATGCATGCAGCAGTGTATTGCACACCTGTTCGTGCGCAAGAGTTAAGTTAGTCCGATCCAAATGCAGGTTTGATTTCTGCCGAGAATTAACCGAGTGAAAGCTGCTTATTCTTGGGAATAAACTAATATTGGTAACAAGAAACGACAATAAGGAGTATACATATTGAGAGGCCAATGTCAAAATACCCAGACTTGTGAACAGAGGTCGACAAGAGGTTCGTCAACTCACACCACTTATTGCCCGAACCGTCAAAAATATCCTTTTATAATGGGTACAGTTACCCCAAAATATAATACCATACGACATAAGCGAATGAAAATAAGCAAAGTAGACTAATTTTCTTGTCGCGCGATCACTTACTTCTGATACCGTTCGAATAGTAAAAATAGCAGTATTAATTCTTTTAATAAGATCCTGAACGTGGGCTTTCCACGACAGCTTACTATCTATCTGAACACCTAGAAATTTGAACTGTTCAGTTTCCCTAATCATATGCCCGTTCTGTGAAATTAAAACGTCAGTTTTTGTTGAATTGTGTCAGAAACTGTAAAAACTGAGTCTTACTGTGATTTAGTGTTAGTTTATTTTCTACAAGCCATGAGCTTAGGTCATGTACTGCACAATTTGAAACCGAGCCAATGTTGCACACAACATCCTTTACTACCAAGCTAGTGCCATCAGCAAACAGAAATATTTTAGAGTTACCTGTAATACTAGAGGGCGTATCATTTATATAAATAAGGAACAGGAGAGGCCTCAACACTGGTCCCCCCCCCCCCCCCCACTTGACAGTGCCCCACTCAGATCCCACATCACAGGCGTTATCAACATTGTGAATGATGACATTTTGCTGCCTGTTGCTAAAGTAAGTGGCGAACCAATTGTGAGCTACTCCCCGTATTCCGTAATGATCCAACTTCTGGAGCAATATTTTTTGATCAACACAATCAAAAGCCTTACTCAAATCAAAAAATATGCCAAGCGTTCGAAACCTTTTGTTTATCCCATCCAGTACCTCACAGAGAAAAGAGAATATAGCATTTTCAATTGTTAAACTACTTCTAAAGCCGATTTGATAGCAAATCGTGTGATATAAAATGATGAATTATACTTACATACACAGCTTTTTCAATAACTTTTGCAAACACTGATGGCACAGAAATAGATCTAAAATTATCTACATTATCCCTTTCTCCCTTTTTTATAAAGCGGTTTTACTACTGAGTCCTTTAATGTCTCAGGAAGCTGACCATTCCTAAAGGAAAAATTACAAATATGGCTTCATACAGGGCTAACATATGCAGCACAGTACTTTAATATTCTGCTAGACACTTCATCATAACCATGAGAGTCCTTAGTCTTCAGTGATTTATTTATTGACTCAGTCTCCCTTTTGTCTGTATCACAGAGGAGTATTTCAGACATCAATCTCGGAAACGCATTTGCCAAGAAAGTTATATGATTTCCTGTAGAAACTAAATTTTTATTTAATTCACCAGCAATGCTCAGAAAATGATTGTTAAATACTGAACATATATCTGATTTATCAGTAACGGAAATATTTTTACTGCGAACTGACTATTTCGTCGACTAGTGCTGCTGACCAGACACTTCCTTCACAACTGACCATATATGCTTTTGATTTTATTCTGCGAATTAGCTATTCTATTTGCATACCTCATACTTTTTGCCTTTTCAGTAACATTTTAAGCACCTTACAATACTGTTTGTAATGGGCTACTGTAGCTTGATTGTGACTACTTCTAACATTTTGACATAATTTCCGCTTTGTTCTACATGATATCCTTATCCCACTAGTCAGTCACCTCAGGCTGCCCATTACTGCTAGTACCCCGGTTAGAATATTCTAATGGAAAGCAACTCGCAAAGAGCATGATAAATGTGAAACTTCCTGGCAGATTAAAACTGTGTGCCGGACCGAGGCTCGAACTCGGGACCTTTGCGTTTCGCGGGCAAGTGCTCTACCAACTGAGCTACCCAAGCACGACTCACGACCCGTCCTCACAGCTTTACTTCTGCCAGTACCTCGTCTCCTATGACAAATGTGTTAAGGAAAGCATTGTATTTACCATCTATGTTATCGGCACTATAAACATCCTGCCACTCTTGTTCCTTGACAAGGTTTAAAAACTCTCTATTGCTGTTGGATTAACTTTCCTACATAGATTGTAATTAAATATGACATTGGTTTGAGTACAAAAGCCTTTTAGTGTTAAAATTTGTGCATCATGGTCTGCAAGGCCATTCACGTTTTTACTAACAGAGCTCCCATCTAGTAATGAAGAATGAATAAAAATATTGTCTATGGCTGTGCTACTGTTCCCCTTCACCCTAGTCAGAAAAAAAACAGTCTGCATCAGATCATATGAATTTAGATCTACCAACATCCATTTTCTTGCACCATCATATACAAAATTTATATTGAAGCCACCACATTAACTAGTTTCTGGTACTTCCTACAAAGTGAATCAAGAACCCTCTCTAGCTTGAGCAGAAATGCTCTGAAGTCGGAGTTAGGGGACCTATAAACAACAACAATTAGAAGTTTAGTTTCACTAAATTCAACTACCGCTTCACACCATTCAAATATCTGTTCAGTGCAGTGTCGTGATACGTCGAAGGACTCAAATGGAATACTGTTTTTTTTACATAGCCACTCCCCCACCCCGCAAGAAACTCCTTGAAAAATAGCCAGCTAATCTGTAGCCTGGTAAAGGAAGCCTCTGAATTGTCAAATTATTTAAGTGGTGCTCTGATATACCAATAATTTCAGAGTCGACATCTATAAGCAGTTCACTAACTTTACCTCTAATACCTCTCATATTTTGATGAAATATGCTAATTCCTTCTCTACTTGGAAACATTACATCCTCGTAAGGTGAGCCCTTAGTTAGAGGGACTTCCTTTAAGCAGGTATACTTATGAGCTCACTTAAATTTAATAAAAGGTGCAGCTCTAACACCAACTACTACAGGAATTTTTCCATGAGTGACACCACCACCACCACCACCACCACAGATATGCTTGAACAGCAATGTAATGAATATGCATAGACAATTTAAAATCTGTGCCAAAGCTGCGAATTTACTTCAATTTACGTGTATCGGTATTCGAACGTGGGTCACGGTGCTCCATCAAAACCGTGCTACTTCCAAATACCCCTACCGAGACCCTATGGCTGTAGTGTTATGAGATGATTGAAGAAAACGTGTGTGGCAGTTGAAGTGAGTCACATCAAGACGCGTGTCAAGATGGTTGAGACAACTGTTCTCGATAAGCACATCTGGGCACAAATTTTCAATGGTGACTCTCGTTCCATCTTCAATGGAACTGGTGGAAGGAATCCTTTCGTTGCCTTGTTGGACATGCTTTCTTTAAGGGTCGTTCTACGAGGATGAAATATAAATTAGAAAAGTGAATAATTAATGTATTCCACGCCAACATCTTTCCCACTCACAATGTATTCAGCTGATCTGTTACAATAACGCGACCGAGCCACTCTTCGCGTCCGCTCAGTTCGAGCTCCTCCTGATGACAAATTAGGCCTGCCTCTCCCATGTTTTTCATTTATTTCAAGGCAGCTGAGAATACGACGACAGCAGACGTAAAATTGCTCAAGCAAGCCCCTAATCAATAATAAAGGATTCTGACGAGAAAAATAGGCTACATAAGAAGATCACGAAAGTGAATGGCAGAAGTTACGTAGCATATAGGGGAAGGTGTGATATATTACATTCGGACAATCGTTTAAGAGAAAACCTCTTCTTAACCTTAAGGAAGAACAAAGCTAAAAACTCCACAGACGCAATTTCTGAAGATGTTCAAAGATATTTTCTAAGATTTTTTTTACTCGTTACCGAGTAATAATTTAACTACGATTTATTCGGTTTTTTTTACCTTAGTTTCTATAAAAAGGAAAAACCTTCGCAATTGTGGAGACTTTTGTAATATGAAATCACGAAAAAGAAAAACACAACAAAGACAGTAATGCAATAATACTAAGGTCAAAAACTGATGTGGTTGCAATAACACACGTCCTAGTGCGGCTCTTCCATTGCATTCAGTGAACCCACACACCAGGTGCATAGCGGCAACTCCACACTGCCGTGTATCACTGTTGACAAACAACTAACACTGCAGGAACAATAAACCCGAGACAGAAGCAAGCAGTGCTTAACGCAGTAAAGCTGGCGTTACTACTGGCAACAGGAACAGCTTTGTTTCCAAACAAAACACACAACACATGCCGTCATCATTTTCACTGCTGTCCAGATAATTTCACTGAAATGCAAAGGTAAATGAGAATATGAGATAAAACTAGATACAATTACTCTGTAACGCGAACAGGAAAGCACGGGACCCTTGTACCAAAATACTCGAAATACCTACGAAATTTTGTCGATGAAGTTCAGGTTTACCCTGTGTAAGTAGACGGAGACACGGACGCTTACCAACAATCGTCTGTAATATTTATTCCCCCCCCCCCATCGTACCTAGGAATTAGACAGGTAATTTTGCAATATATATATATATTAAAGAGAATATGAATGACTAGCTTCAACCTAAAATTACGTCGACCACAGATGATAATTATAAATAATCTATACCTTCCTTTGTTTGCTCTTTCAGCTTACCAGTATATTGGAGCCAAACAAAATATTTATTAATCAAAACAATATTAAAAAGGAAAACACTTCCTAATGTTCTGCAAAATTTTATTTATTCGGCTTCTCAGGCAATCGTCAGGTGACAACTGACTGTCGAAAACACAGATAAACATGATGTGCGACTTACATAGATATTATTTGTACAGTAAATACAAAAATTACATAGTGTTTATATAGGAGAAAATCACAATAATTGCATTGACTAAAATTGGGGGTAAACGAAGTTTTTATGTGGTGATATATTTAATAAAAGAGAAATTACATACGTTTTCAGTTTGAATGTAGTGTTTGTAACTAAAATTTAGTTTAACAAAGGGGAAAACTCAAGCCGAGTCTGATCATATAATACTAGGCTGGCATTCTGTGTAATATGTTTGTTGATGTCCATTATTTCCAGTAGGGTTATCTTTCAGTTTTTCTTGTCAAAATGTAAAATTTCACATTCAACATCATGTGAATAGTTATCTGCTAAACGATGATAAGCAAAGGTCGAGTCTTTATTCCTTAATTGCCTGCTTCTCTCACGTTGACGTAGCCTGACTAACACAGTTCTGCAAGACTGACCAATACACACTTTTCCACACTGCTAGCAAGTGACTCTATACACACCACTCTGTGCCACGGGTCACAATTTGTCTTTACTACTGAATAAAAGTTTTGGTATGTTGGTGGTATTATCGTTACAAATATTAGATTCACAATGTAAATTCATCATATTTCTCATTTGTTAAATGTGTCACCACGTAAAAACTTTACTTGCCCCCTTTCTTAGTTAATGCAATTATTGTGATTTTTCCTATGTAAAACACTTTGTCAGTTTTGTAACTACCGTTGGAATAACATTTGTATAAGTCGCGTATCATATTTATCTCTGTTTGACACATTCTGTTGTCACCTGAGAAGCCGAGTTGGGTTGATTGGGAAGAGACCAAACAGAGAGGTCATTGGTGTCATTGGATTTAGGAAAGATGGGGATGGAATTCGGCAGTGCCCTTTCAAAGGAACCATCCCAGCATTTGCCTGAAGCGATTTGGAGAAATCAAGGAAAACTTAAATCAGGACGGCCGAACGCGGAATTGAACCGTCGTCCTCCCGAATCCAGTGTGTTAACCACTGCGCCACCTCGCTCAATCCTGAGAAGCCGAAAACGGCTTCGTGATTACATAATTATAATTTTGCAGAACATAAGGAAAAGTTTTTCTTTCTAATAGTATTATCACGTTCCGCCAAATACCGACGGAAAATTCAGTTACTGAAATTAACCAAATGTAAATATGATACAGCTTTCGATGACTTGTGAATTTTATTAAGAAAAATTAGAGATTTTGAAGTTTGTAGCACAGCCACAAGTCGCAATCAAAGTATACTTTTTTACCTGTTTCGCTAAATTTAACGAAGGCATCTTCAGAAACTTTGGAATTTACAGTTCGAAGTAGTTGACTGATAACCCTGGCACTGATTGCGACTTGTAGCTACCCTACAAACTTAATTTAAACAATCGCTGTTTCCCCTGGAGGCAATGCCTGCTCTTGGTGTGTAATAATAATTGGCTCCTTCTACTGACACCCCGGCTCAGATAATATGATAGCTGAACGGTTGAAAGAAAACTTTAATTTCGTTACATGTAAGACCTCACTCATACAGTTATAATTGGTGGAGACTTCAATCTACCCTCGATTCGTTGGCGAAAATACATGTTCAAAGCCGGTGGTAGACAGAAAACATCTTCTGAAATTGTACTAAATGCTTTCTCTGAGAATTACTTTGAACAAATAGTTCATGAGCCCACACGAATTGTAAATGGTTGCGAAAACACACTTGACCACTTAGCCACAAATAATCCTGATTAATAGCGTCATGACGGATACAGGGATTAGTGAACACAAGGTCATTGTAGCGAGACTCAAACCCTTATCAACCAAAACCACCAAAAATTAACGCAAAATGCATCTATTTAAAACAACAGATAAAAATTTGCTTGATGCCTTCCTGAGTCTCCATTCCTTCCAAGCTAATTATGTAAGTGCAGACCAGATATGGCTCAAATTCAAAGATACGGTATCGACGGCAATAGACAGATTCATACCGCATAAGTTAACAAGAGACGGGACTGATCCACCATGGTACACAAAACACGTCATAACACTGTTGCAGAAGCAACGAAAGAAGCATGCCAAATTCAGAAGAACGCAAAATCCCCAAGACTGGCTAAGTTTCACAGAAGCTCGAAATTTAGTGCGGACGTCAATGCGAGATGCTTTTAATAGTTTCCACAATGAGACATTGTGTCAAAATACTGTAGAAAACCGAAAGAGATTCTGGTCATATTCAAAGTACACCAGTGGCAAGAAACAGTCAATACCGTCACTGCGCGATAGCTGTAGAAATGTTACCGATGATGGTGCCACTAAAGCGGAGTTACTAAACACAGTTTTCCATAATTCCGTCACGAAAGAAGTTGAAGTAAATATTCCAGAATTCGAAACCAGAACAGCTATTAGCATGAGTGACGTAGAAATAGAAATCTTAGGCGTTGCGAGACAACTCAAATCACTTAAGAAAGGCAAATTTTCCGGTTCAGATGGTATACCAACCAGGTTCTTTTCAGAGTATGCAGACACAATAGCGCCTTTCTTAGAAATCGTACACAACCGCTCACTTGACGAAAGGTCTGTTACTGAAGATTGGAAAGTACCACAGGTCCCACCAATATTCAAGAAAGGAAATTACAGACCCATATCACTGACCTCAATTTGCAGTAGGATTTTGGAGCATATATTGTACTCAAACATTATGAATCACCTTGAAGAAAATGACTTATTGATACATAACCAACACGGATTTAGAAAATATCGTTCTTGTACAACACAGCTAGCGCTTTATTCCCAAGAAGTAATGAGTGCTGTCGACAAGGGCTCTCAGATAGATTCCATATTCCTAGATTTCCAGAAGGCTTTTGATACCGTTCCTCACAAGCAATTATTAAACAAATTGCGTGCTTATGGATTATCGTCTCAGTTGTGTGACTGGATTCGTGATTTCCTCTCAGAGAGGTTACAGTTTGTAGTGATAGATGGGTAAATCAGCGAGTAGAACAGAAGTGATATCTGGCTTCCGCAAAGTCGTATCATAGGCCCTCTGCTGTTCTTGGTCTACATAAATGACTTAGGTGATAATCTGAGTAACCCCCTTAGATTGTTAGCAGCAGACGCTGTAATTTACCGTCTAGTAAAATCATCAGACGATAAATTCCAATTACAAAATGACCTAGAGGGAATTTCTGTATGGTGCGAAAAGTGGCAGTTGACACTACACAAAGAAAAGTGCGAGGTCATCCACATGGGTACTACAAGAAATCCGATAAATTTTAGGTATACGATATATCGCACAAATCTAAGGGCTGTCAACTCGACTAAATACCTAGGAATTACAATTACGAGCAACTTAAATTGGAAAGACCACATAGATAATATTGTGGGGAAGACGAAACAAAGACTGCGCTTTGTTGGCAGAACACTTGGAAGATGCGACAAACGCACTAAAGAGACAGCCTACATTACACTTGTCCGCCCTCTGCTGGAATAGTGCTGCGCGGTGTGGGATCCTTACCAGGTAGGATTGACGGAGGACTCGAAAAAATCCAAAGAAGGGCAGCCCGTTTCGTGTTATCGCAATAGGGATGGGAGTGTCACTGATATGATACTCGAGTTGGGGTGGCAGTCACTGGAAGAAAGGCGGTTTTCTTTGCGATGAGATCTATTTGCGAAATTCCAATCACCAACTTCCTCTTCCGCATGTGAAAATATTGTGTTGACACCCACCTACGTAGGGGGAAATGATCATCATAATAAAATAAGAGAAATCAGAGGTCGAACGGAAAGATCTAACTGTTCCTTTTTCCCAAGCACCATTCGAGAGTGGAATGGTAGAGAGGTAGTATGAAAATGGTTCGATGAACCCTCTGCCAGGCACGTAAGTGTTAAATGCAGAGTGACCATGTAGATGTAGATTTAAGAGCTTGTTGTTGTCAGACGTCTACCGTGGACGAAATTAACTGTTTAAACATTCTGAGCCCCGAAAGAGAAAGAGAGCCAACGTGGTCAAAGAAATAGTTTACTGTGCACTATTAAACGAAATTTACTAAGAAATATGATTAAGAATGTCATACGAGGGTCATTCGATAAATAATACAATTTTTTTTCTGAAAGCAGGATAGTTTTTTTTTCAGAATTCCAACACACCATATTATTCCTCATTTCTTCGGCTAGAAAACCATATTTTTCAACATAATCTCCGTTCAATGCGACGGCCTTACGCCACATTACTGGTAGGCGCTGTATGCCTGCGTGGTAACGCTCTACTGGGCAACGTCGGAGCCAACGCCTCGTGCATCAATTACCTCCCCATCATACACCTATTGCTTCATGCGAAATGCATCTTGAGTACACCAGCTGGTGGACGAGTGTGTCAGCACTACCAGCATCGCAGGAGTCATTGTTGTGTGCGGCCGGCCGGTACGCGAGAGATCGGACAGGTTTAAGCGATGATAAAAGACCGACTCACCCAACGACTCACTGTGCTTATGTCACAGGCAGATCACAGACATTCTAAGAGCGCCTATGAATATCTGCTGTGCTCTGGTTTTCTGCCAAAAGAAACCCAATGACAGCTCTCTGGAACGCACCACTGTTACAGACGCAATTTTGAAGGCTACGTACAGCGCCGCCATCTATCGGAACTTCATGACACTATAAGAGCTGACTTGGGAATTTTCACGGTGTTTCACAACAAATTCAGCATTTTTGCAAAGGAAACTGATATTGCATTACTTATTGAACGCCCCAGCTACATTTTGCCCACGCATCCTTAACGACTGGAACCGGAAAAAGGTGACAAGTGACAGAAGTACGCAACGAACCCTCCGCCACACACTGTAATGTGATTTGCTTGGTGCGGATGTAGAATGTGAAGCGTCGCCTCTGTGTAAAGTCCCCCCAGCTACAGCGACATTCAAGCAGAAGCACGCTTTGATAAAACGAGGATGCCCGCAACAGAGCAGCGGCAGGAGTTGTACCTGACGCTCCGCCAGTAAATTGGCGCTCCCAACTGCAGAGTCGGGTGGGAAATTACTGAATAAGCCAGCAGCAGCAGCAGGTGACGAGACAACTGCGCGGGCAAACACGGCGCACAACCGCTAATTGCCGTCGGCAGTATTGTTTGCCGAAGAGATCGCAGCTGCGTCACAACAGCAGAACGCCAATACTGCTGCAAAGAAGCCAGTCTGCGACAGCTGTACATTAACCGATTCAGAGTGGAAACAAAGCCTCTATTGTGAGTGACAAATCAGAAGACAGTCTCCAAATATTGGCTTATCGTAGCCCAAGCTGCTACTGCTGTGTGTTTTGAGAGCTCAATTGCGAACCGGTGACGCAACCGTATGGTGGCAACGATAATGTTTATGTAGTTAACGGAAACGAGATGCACCATGTAATGGTAACAAATACCGGATAATCAATACCTCTTGCAGTAACTAAATATTCACAGTCCAGAATTTAATTGCTCCGCTTTCTCTGCAGATTACCCGAACTTCCAGGTTCTTTTAACGAGGACAAAACGTTTCAGGTCTTTCCGTGCTTAATATTATAAATTCGAAAGTGTCATTGTATGTTACCTTTTTGCGACCGAACTGCTGAACCGATTTTGATACACTATGTGATCAAAAGTATCCGGACACTCCCAAAAACATACGTTTTTCATATCAGGTGAATTGTGCTACCACCTACTGCCAGGTACTCCATATCAGCGACCTCAGTAGTCACTTAGACATCGTGAGAGAGCAGAATAGGGCGCTTCGCGGAACTCACGGACTTCGAACGTGGTCAAGTGATTGAGTGTCACTTGTGTCATACGTCTGTACGCGAGATTTCCACACTCCTTAACATCCCTAGGTCCACTATTTCCGATGTTATAGTGAACTGGAAACGTGAAGCAAAGCACAAAATCGCACAGGCCGACCTCGTCTGTTGACTGACAGAGACCGCCGACAGTTGAAGAGGGTCAGACATCTATCCAGACCATCACACAGGAATTCGAAGCTGCATCAGGATCCACTGCAAGAACTATGATAGTCAGGCGCGAGGAAAGTGGGACTTCATGGTCGAGCGGCTGTAAACGCCACACGCCTCGCTTGGTGTAAAGAGCGTAAACATCGAACGATTGAACAGTGGAAAAACGTTGTGGAGTGACGAATCACGGTATACAATGTGGCGATCCGATGGCAGAGTGTGGGTATGGCGAATGCCCGGTGAACGTCATCTGCCAGCGTGTGTAGCACCAACAGCAAATTTCTGAGGCGGTGGTGTTATGGTGTGGTGGTGTTTTTCGTGGAGGGGGCTTGCACCCCTTGTTGTTTCGTGTGGCACTATCGCAGCACAGGCCTACATTAATATTTTAAGCACCTTCTTGCATCCCACTGTTGAAGAGCAATTCGGAGATGGCGATTGTATATTTCAACACAATCGTGCAGCTGTTCATAATAGCCGGCCGCTGTGGCCGAGAGGTTCTAGGCGCTTCAGTCCGTAACCGCGCTACTGCTACGGTCGCAGGTTCGAATCCTGCCTCGGGCATGGATGCGTGTGATGTCCTGACAGCAACGCCACCATGTTGAATAATGCTTTTCGTGCAGCCATAGGACGCCGTGTAACGACTCAAACTGTGCGCAATAGGCCCCATGATGCCCAACTTCACTCCCGACGTACATGACGAGGTCTTCTTTGCAACCACGACAGCATGCAGCGCGGTACAGATGGACCCAACAACATGCCGAATGTACCACCTCTGAAGGTCTCGTTGTATGGTGGTACAACATACGATGTGTGGTTTTCATGACCAATAGAAAGGGCGAAAATGATGTTTATGTTTATCTGTATTCTAGTTTCCTGTACAGGTTCCGGAACTCTCGGAACCGAGGTGATGCAAAACTTTTTTTGATGTGTGTAGATAAGGAACAGCAAATGTCCTACAACAGCTTATTGTGGAACGCCAGCAATCACTTATTCAATAACTTTCAGTCAATTACTACTAACTGTGGCCTCTTTGACAGGAAATAACGAATCCAGTCATAGCTGAGACGATATTCCATAAGCAATCAATTTCACTACAAGCCGCTTGTGTGGTACAGTGTCAAAAGCCTTCCGGAAATCCCGAAATACGGAATCCATTTGATATCGCTTGTCAATAGCACTCAACGCTTCGTGCGAGTAAAGAGCTAGTTGTTTTTCACAAGAACGACGTTTTCTGAATTCGTGCTGACTGTGTGTGAATAGACCGTTCTCTTCGAGGTAATTCATAAGGTTTGAACACAATATATGTTTCAAAATCCTGCTGCATATCGACGTTAATGTTATGGGCCTTTAATTTAGTGGACTACTACTTTCTTGAATATTGGTGTGCAACTTTCCGGTCTTTGGGTACGGATATTTCGTTGGGCGAACCGTTGTGTGTGTTAATAACAGCGAGAAAAAGTAGGAAAGGTTACAATTATGCCTAAAGTTTTTTGGGGATCGCTAACTGCTCTCATTGTGAAACAATGAATGAATATATTCTGCTCAATTTGCGCTCTATTTTAAGGACAAGCAAGTTTTCACAGTTCTCAATGTTTATGACGTGAACAACGTGCTGTACAGGTATATCATTTTGCAAGTACATTCAGTGGGTTACGTAGATACTGCCTGCAATATTTATTTCGATTAGAGTTAATGGTAAAGAAGTAATATATTAAAACGTCATGCTGATGCTGCCGTTTTATTGCATAAACGGAGAAAATGTAAGAGAGAGACTTTTTGCTTTCATCGTCGAGAGCGAGAAAAATTAAGGAAGTGTGTTTTAAGTTTGCAGGAAGTCGCTAAGTGCTGTCATTCTCAAATACTGGACGAATGAAGTCTGGTTTATGCTGCCTCAAGACAGTCAGTTTCTACCTGTATCTCTTTTGTTAACATTTTAATCTTTTCGACAGAACTTTGAATTTTTAAATCCAGCAAATAATTATGCGAAATACTGAAAATTAAATTTTTGTTGCCTGGGGAAGCCGTCAGACAGGCAACCTGAAACTTGTAGTGGTTTCTAGGATAGTCACTTCTTAATATAGATATTTCCTCTTTGAAAAGCTATCTACCCTTTGACTTTCGAAGTTTATCGTACTTGTGAGAATGCTTTTATTGGTTAAAATGTTCTACGCAATACGGTAGAACATAACGAATACACAATCCTTAATGTGTTTAATCCGTACTTGCATACTACATTATTTTAAGTGCGAAAGTAACTGTTACGTGTCAACGGCTAAACCACTGAACCGATTTAGATAAAAATTTGGTAAGGCGGTAACTTTAACGCAATGGAAAACATAGGCTGCTGTAGAACGTAAAAATCTACCCCTAAGAGGGTGAAATACAGAGTGGAACATCTTCATTTACATCTGTGAACATAAACCACTATTGATCATACGAAGCTACTGATATGCTAGTGCAGCCATGGGTAATGGCTGGTATAAAATAAATAGCTTCTTTTTTTTTTGGCGATCTTCAACCTTCACATTCTATAAATCGACATCTATAATCTGTAGATCACTTAAGTGCTTGCCCGCAGTGATTCTCACTGCACCGCATATTAGCGATTATTCTCATTCCATTCACTTATCGACTGCGGCAAGAATGACTGCTTAATGCTTCCGTGTGCGCTCCTATTACCTGATCTTGTTCCCTCTCAGGTTCTCTCTACATGACTGACTAATGCTATGCTTCCACATATTGAGCTGAGCTGCTGTTTCCTCTTCAAGCACAACATTTCGACGACCGACCCAGTCGTCTTCTTCAGGTGCTACGAGATATGCTGTTGTATTGCTGTTTGTGGATTCACTGCCTGGACTGAGCCTATGTGATCATTCCATTTCACATCTCGCTAAACTGTTACAGCTATACGAGTTGACTGATTTCAGCTGCAACTCACTGATTTTTTCAGTCAAATGTTCAAATGTGTGTGAAATCTTATGAGACTTAACTGCTAAGGTCATCAGTCCCTAAGCTTACGCACTACTTAACCTAAATTATCCTAAGGACAAACACACACACCCATGCCCGAGGGAGGACTCGAACCTCCGCCGGGACCAGCCGCACAGTCTATGACTGCAGCGCCTTAGACCGCTCGGCTAATCCGAATTTTTCAGTCACACAATACTGTTTTTGCGTTTTGTTAAATGCAATATTTTATATTTCTGTCCGCCTACGTAGCGTAGCAGTAGCGTTACCGGCTACCGCGCAGGGGGCCCGGGTTCAATTTCCGGCAGGGGACTGGGTGTTGTGTGTCCATTATCATTTTCATCGTCACAGACTTGCAAGTCGCCGAAGTGGCGTCAACTAAAACTATGGCGGCCGAACTCCCCTGAATGGGGGCCTCCCAGCCAACAATGCTATACGATCATTTCCATTTCTATTTCTGAACATTTAAGTCAAGTTGACACACTTTATACCACTTAGAAACCTTACCAAGATCTGACTGAATAACTGTGCAACGTTTTTCAGACTGTGCTTCATGATAGATGAGTGCATTGCATGCATTATCTACAATGAGTTTATGTCATACCAAGTCAAGAAATACTGCATTACATAATTGCCTTGATTCATGGCTTTCAGGATGTCACGAGAGAGAGAGAGAGTGAGAGAAAGAGGGAGAGGGGGAGAGGGGGAGAGAGAGAGAGAGAGAGAGAGAGAGAGAGAGAGAGAGAGAGAGAGAGAGAGAGGTGATTTCTTATTATCTGCCATCCATTTCTTCGGAGCAGTGAACAGAGGACAGCTACATGACAGATGGTTGTGAACTCACTCAGGACTTACTCTTCTCTTACAAAAGCTTTATTACTATTTGCAAGGCTGCTGCTCATTTCGTACTTTTTTCCCTTAAGAGCTGTTGAGGTGACGGGCATTCGTATCTGGAATTTATTTGCGTGGACACACGACGTTATATACACTTAAGATAACCACTGTGGTATCGTGCGCTATCGATGCCACGCTACGCCAGTCCACGTTTAGAAGTGGCAGCAAGTATGTGACTAAACCGCCAATCTACGGCTGGCTCAGAGACACAATCTTCTCAGCCCGCCACGGAGACGACTGAAAAGGACATTGACCGTTACTGGTCTGTCTATCAATTCAGCTACGTCTATCTGGTGTTGTCTCCTAGTGTCTGTTACTGCTGTGGATATACAGACTCAGCCTAGCTCACGGGCTTGTACTGAATATCACTCTGGACTGGCACTCGGAATACAAGTAAAAGAAGTTGATGAAACACTACGTGTGCATTTTATTATTTTGCGCTCTGTCATGGAACTCATTACCTCCTTGCCATTCACCAGCGGGACTACCAAACAATAAAAAAAAAAAAGATTTAAAATAACTGAACGCGTTACTGGACTTCAGGTCTGCCTATTCTGTAAACAGTTTTTTAATATGCAAACTTGACACATTTGTGCTGTCATCAGTGTGCGACACATTTATGCTATCATCAATGTGCGACACATTTATGCTATCATCAGTGTGCACTTTGATTCAATGTGTAAAATCCAAAATCGTTTTAAGTAATACGAGGGTCATTCGGAAAGTAAAGAACCTTTCTTTCTACAGAAATTTTTGATATAATTAAACGAAATTTTATTTTACATACAATTTGATACCAAAGTTACTTTCCGATGTAGTCCCCGTTCAAATTTAGGCACTTGTCGTACCGTTTCACCAGCTTTTCTATTCATTCTGCATATTCAATTGTCACCAAGTTGTTGAACGGTTAACATTCGACGCCGCTTGTTTTTCGTGGCGCGGCGAAGTCGTTGAAGCGTCTGACTAGAGGTCGTTACATTTATGGTCTCCCCTTTAGGCACGTAGTCGATGAGCAGGGCAGCCTTACAATCCCGAAACACCACAGCCATAACCTTTCTCGAGCTCCAAGTGTTTTGTTTTTTCGGTTTCGTGGGGACTGCGAATGACACCATTCCATTGACTGGCGCTTTGTTTCTGGTGAGAAATGTGATACCCAATACTCATCACCAGTGAAAATGTGATTCAAAAATCAATCACCATCCCTTTCATAGCAACTGAGAAATGTCAATGCAGCTGCAATTCGTTTGGTTTTGTGTTCGTCTGACAAAATTCGAGGAACTCACCTAGCACACACTTTCTATAGTCCACATCTGAACTGAAAATCTTGTGCAACATAGTTCTTGAAATGTCTGGAACAGGGTGCGATTTGTGCTTCTACCAGTGGTGGTGGTGGGGGGGGGGGGGGGGGGGGATGTCTTAGGGGGTTAGTAGAATTACATATGTTACTAGCTTGGACCGTGGCGTTACGCATGGTTAAACAGCTATTTATAAATAGATGTTAATGCCGAAACTCACTATTGACGCGTATGTACTATCAGAGAAGCCATCCCTTGTTATATCTTTAAAAGTACATTATAGGTAAAGCTTATTTACAAAATCATCTACATACGGGTACAGATATACGAGGGGAATTCAAAAAGTACAGGAACACTTGTGAAAAGTTGTACTTATTTTGATGATAGAAAACTGAAACATATTAATAGTGTTAATAGTAAGACTTATTAAAAACTTTCAGTGTTCGGCTCCACAAATTTACATTATACGTAAAGTTTTACTCCAGTGCGTGGGAAATAAACATCCCAGGTTGGGATGCATAAACTAAAATCAGAGAAGGGGATGGTCTGATGCAGAGGGGGGGAATTCCCCCCCCCCATCCCCCCCTGCAAATCGCACACTGGTCTGGAAAGACTGAGTGCAGTACACTAATTGTGAAACATCTATCTTCTTGGATTTTTGTTTCATCCTTGCTTTGAGTTCTTCAGTCACGACTGAGGGCCAGTTAGAGCAATCTTCATCGTGAACATTCTTCCATCAGCCATTAAACATGATGCACCACTCCCAAACTCAGGTTTCGTTCATTACGCTACCGTAAACCTCAGTTACCTATCTACAAACATCAATGGGTCGGACCTTTCACGCGTTTAAAAAGGGGATAACGTTGCGCGTCTCACACTTGGCGGAATCTTAATTTTTGTCACACATTTTAAAGTCGCATAGCTATGCAGTAAGCAACCGTATTGGATCGTTGCTGTCGCTAGAGTGAAGCGGATGAGTACCCAGGTCAGTGTTCGGTCGGAGGTAGTGGTGGGGAGAAGCGGCCACGTATCAAAATGTTCTTTACTTTCCGATTGACCCTCATAATTATTGGTATAAAATTCAAACCTAAAACTTTTATATCTGTATGCGCTACATAGAATAGTTCTCAATTCGGATCTTCCAGCGGAGACTACTCAGCATGACACTGTCATCAGAACAAACAAAACTAGTATTCCAAGGGTGGGGGCATGGAGTCCCAAATCGGGTAGGCAGGTCAGGAAATTTAATAAGGGAAACGAATAGGTTGAAGTTCGATGTAGTGGAAATCAGTGAAGAACGGTGACATGAAGAACAGGACTTCTCCTCAGGTGAGTACAGAATTATAAATACAAAATCATATACGAGTAGTGAAGGAACACTGTTAATAATAAATAAGAAAATAGGAATGCGGGTGAGCGACTATGGACAACAGAGTGAACGTGTTACCATAGCCAAACACCCAACACCGAAGTACACGTTTATAATCGCCTGTAATACTTGGTTTAACAATGATGAAAGAAGGTTGTCTATATGGAAAATACCAGGAGACAACATTGGAAGGTTTGACATAGATTGTGTACTGCTAAGAAAGATACCAAATCTTAATCTATAACACATTTCCTGGGGCAGAAGTAGTCTCTGATCAAAATTTATTAACAAATTGCAGAAAAGTGAGAAATTAGGAGAGGGGACCTGAATAATTTGAAACAACAATAGTTTCTGGGAGTTTCAAAGATTGCATTAGATAACGACTCCCTGAAACAGAGGACAGGATCACAATGGAAAACGAATTCGTAACTTTGAGACCTGACATAGTGATGGTAGCAGAGGATAAAATATGTAAAAAATAAAGGCACAGCAGAAATAGCACGGGAGGTACTAAATTTAAAACTGCATCATATGAAGCAGTCGAAAATGAATAAACAGGTCTTAAAAAGAGAGAGAGAGAGAGAGAGATTGACATAAAATGCAAACCAGCCTAGTAGGGATGTTTAGAGAACAAATGCAAAGCTGTAGATACACGCGTAAATTGGGGAACTAAAGACTGTTGATGGGAGGAAGATGCAATTTATAGGAAACCTAGCTAGACAGTTGGAGAAAAGAGTACCAACTCTATGAATATGACGACTCCGATGGTAAGTCAGTACCGAGCAAAGGAGGGTCACTTGAAATGTGGAATGAATATATGGAAGGGTTATAAAAGGGAATTTAATTTGAAGACAATGTTAGGGAAAGGAAGTAAATGAAGGTGAGATGGGGAGGTATCACACTGTCTGAAGAGTTTGACAGGATCTTTGAGAGAGCCATCCGTGAGAAAACTATTACATCTGGTATGCAAGATGTTTGAGGCAGGCGAAATGCCCTCAGACTTCAAGACAAATGAAATAATTCCAATTCCAAAAAAAGCAGTTCCGATAGGAGTGTATACAACCGACCCATAAGATTAATAAATTGTGTTACAGGGATGATTAGTTTCAGTAGCTCATTGAACATCTGGGTGGCTAATGAGTATTATCTGACAATAAAATACGTACATTCGAGAAAGTAAAACATACGTTGGTGCTGCTACTACTGCATAGATTGCATAGGGGAACGGCGTAGCTACAATGTGGGTGCGGTGGGGAAATTAACAGTCGCGGTGGAGACGGAATTGTGGTCACGGTCTGCACTGCAGCGGTTCTGTTCCCGGAAGGCCTAACCATATTGCGTGCGTGCGTGTGTGTGTGTGTGTGTGTGTGTGTGTGTGTGTGTGTGTGAGTGAGAGAGAGAGAGGGGGGGGGGGGCTGATAATGCACATGTTGACAAATTGGAGGTTGCTTTCATCGCATCTGGAAAATTTTATCCCGTAATGTATGCAGTTCTCAGAGTCGTACGGTTTTACGAAGTCTGTCGAGTACAATGACACCTGAAAAATTATAATGCTTACGTTAGCACGACACTCGACGTAATAATTTAAGTGAGCTTGACGGACGATAAAACTTGATGAACAGATAAATTGTCAGTCTAGGGGAAAAAAAACCACCACATTTCCTGAACGCTCCATTCCCAATATGCTGCGTATAACGCAATGATGAAAGGAGAAAATATAAAAATGCAGTAAATGAAGCAGGCAAAAAGGAATACAAACGTCACAAAAATGAGATCGACAGGAAGTGCAAAATGGCTAAGCAGGGATGGCTAGAGGATAATGTAAGGATGCATAGGCTTATCTCAGTAGGGGTAAGATAGATACTGCCTACAGGAAAATTAAAGAGACCTTTGGAGAAAAGAGAACCACTTGTATGAATATTAAGAGCTCAGATGGAAACCCAGTTCTAAGCAAAGAAGGGAAAGCAGAAAGGTGGAAGGAGTACATAGAGGGTCTATACAAGTGCGATGTACTTGAAGACAATATTATGGAAATGGAAGAAGATGTAGATGAAGGTGAAATGGGAGATATAATACTGCGTGTAGAGTTTGACAGAGCACTGAAAGACCTGAGTAGAAACAAGGCCCCGGGAGTAGACAACATTCCATTAGAACTACTGACGGCCTTGGGAGAGCCAGTCCTGACAAAACTCTACCATCTGGTGAGCAAGATGCACGAGACAGGCGAAATACCCTCAGACTTCAAGAAGAATATAATAATTCCAATCCCAAAGAAAGCAGGTGTTGACAGATGTGAAAATTACCCAACTATTAGCTTAATAAGTCACAGCTGCAAAATACTAACGCGAATTCTTTACAGACGAATGGAAAAACTGGTAGAAGCGGACCTCGGGGAAGATCAGTTTGGATTCCGTAGAAATATTGGAACACGTGAGGCAATACTGACCCTACGACTTATCTTAGAAGCTAGATTAAGGAAAGGCAAACCTACGTTTCTAGCATTTGTAGACTTCGAGAAAGCTTTTGACAATGTTGACTGGAATACTCTCTTTCAAATTCTGAAGGTGGCACGGGTAAAATATAGGGAGCGAAAGGCTATTTACAATTTGTATAGAAACCAAATGGCAGTTATAAGAGTTGAGGGGCATGAAAGGGAAGCAGTGGTTGGGAACGGAGTGAGACAGGGTTGTAGCCTCTCCCCGATGTTATTCAATCTGTATATTGAGCAAGCAGTGAAGGAAACAAAAGAAAAATTCGGAGTAGGTATTAAAATCCATGGAGAAGCAATAAAAACTTTGAGGTTCGCCGATGACATTGTAGTTCTGTCAGAGACAGCAAAGGACCTGCAAGAGCAGCTGAACGGAATGGACAGTGTCTTGAAAGGAGGATATAAGATGAACATCACCAAAAGCAAAACGAGGATAATGAAATGTAGTCGAATTAAGTCGAGTGACGCTGAGGGAATTAGATTAGGAAATGAGACACTTAAAGTAGTAAAGGAGTTTTGCTATTTGGGGACCAAAATAACTGATGATGGTCGAAGTAGAGAGGATATAAAATGTACACTGGCAATGGCAAGGAAAGCGTTTCTGAAGAAGAGAAATTTTTTAACATCGAGTATAGATTTAAGTGTCAGGACGTCATTTCTGAGAGTATTTGTATGGAGTGTAGCCATGTATGGAAGTGAAACATGGACGATGAATAGTTTAGATAAGAAGAGAATAGAAGCTTTCGAAATGTGGTGCTACAGAAGAATGCTGAAGATTAGACGGGTAGATCACATAACTAATGAGGTGTTGAATAGGATTGGGGAGAAGAGAAGTGTGTGGCACAACTTGACTATAAGAAGGGATCGGTTGGTAGGACATGTTCTGAGGCAAGGGATCACCAATTTAGTATTGGAGGACAGCGTGGGGGGGGGGGGGGTAAATATCGTAGAGGGAGACCAAGAGATGAATACACCAAGCAGATTCAGAAGGATGTAGGTTGCAGCAGGTACTGGGAGATGAAGATGCTTGCACAGGATAGAGTAGCATGGAGAGCTGCATCAAACCAGTCTCAGGACTGAAGACAACAACAACAACAACAACAACAACAACGCAAAGATTTTTCTTTCTTTCCTACTGAAAAATTTGAAAAGGGCCAATAAATGGACGAAACCGCGTATGACTGCGTCTAAAATAATAAGAAGTACAAACTGCGAGTTGTCAGCCAACGGACTTTCCAAATGAGCCCCCTCTCGAGATAGTGTCTGTTTTCCGTAGACGATATTAGCTGAATGGGAGTCCAACAGAGTGAAAAATTTTATAGCACCTAAACCAGTTCACCATTCAGTCCGTTCTGCGACCCTATTCCATTACCCCGTTTCTTCTACTTTTAATTCAACTCGACTATTTTCGCAGCTTCCTACATACCGGTAACAAATTGTATCGCTCAAATCCCATTAATTAACGATCTAATCAAATTGAGTAAGGGCCGTAGTATCAAAAGCATTTTTTTTTTAAGTTGGCAAAAACTGGATTACGACTCCTCATTAGCGTCGCAGGTCACCTGTGGAGTGCAGAAGTCCCCGGCCTTTTTTTTAATTATTCTTCAAACTTCAAATTAATCCCGCCTAAGGGGCGAAAGCTGAACTACGTACTTAATAGGTAGAGTTTGAATTATTTTACTGTGAAGCATATTTTCAGTGACAAATACATGTGAACTGCGCTATGTGGGACAGCTATTTGTAAGTGGCACAAAGTTTCAAGAGTGCAGTGGTCAACCGACAACATCTGTGAACAAATATATGCTGAGAAATGTATCCTTTGAAGGGGGGTACTCTACTAGAAAATTAAAAAAGAAGACTTTTTGCTTAAAATGTCGTCTGGGATATCTACTTTATTGTAGCGTAAAGCCCAAGTTCGCAACAGACTCCGATATCGAGTTACAAAGCAATTTATGAAAAAGTGTCTCCGAAAAATCATTCACAGCGGTAACATAATAGTTGACTTGTAATTTCAACGACGGCGTAACAGGCATTATCGAATCTATGACGTGCTCGAATTCGAGATCGGACTAGTCTGTTACCACTTCCGCACAAAAGCGGACGAAAAGTGTATCAAGCGAGCAGAGCAGTGGATGACAGAAGGTCCCGAACAGGCCTGCAGGACCACCATGGCCCCGAAGAGGATGATGAATGAGGACCTTCTTTTGAATCTGAAAGGATTGCTATATGGTCCGAGCATCTCTGACTAGAGCTATGTTTAACTAACTGCAAAAAATGTAACCCAAAACTTCAGACGCATTTTTCTCTAAACTAAACTTTTCAAAATGGTGCGAAAAAATAACTTGAGAACGGTTCATACGTTTTCAGCAGAATTCGATGCCAGAATTCCAAGACGAAATTTATCAGCGTTCGTTGCCCGTTTTGCGACATCTTTGAGAGAGTTTTCAGTGCACGCTTTTGTGAGCGAAGAAAATGACATTTGGTCCAACATGTTTCAACAAGCCACTATTTTGTTACAATTTACTATTCTTCAACTATCCTATTAATTATGACTTAAAATATTTTGCCAATAACTTAGATAAAATTATTTTGTTATAGATTCGATACGAGGGCTTCGGGAATTCCCGCCGATAACGTTTCGGCTGCAAGGGGTCCTTCCAACTGGTGCAGCGATTACAGGCAGCATCCGATGTGGATACAAAAATTATTTCTTAAAGGCAAAAGTTGTAAGGAATATAACTATTTAATCAGATTTAGGATTAATTTTATTTTACTTGAAAAAAAAATCACGAAAATTACTTATTTTCAACGAGTTCAAAGGAGAGTACCACCTTAATGCGCCTTATTTTGGGCATTTTTAAAAAAAATTCATATACCTTTGATTCTGCATTTTTATAGCACTATAACGTACACTACTGGCCATTAAAATTGCTACACCACGAAAATGACGTGCTACAGACGCGAAATTTAACCGACAGGAAGAAGATGCTGTGATATGCAAGTGATTAGTTTTCCAGAGCATTCACACAAGGTTGGCGCCGGTGGCGACACCTACAACGTGCTGATATGAGGAAAGTTTCCAACCGATTTGTTGTGATGCCTCGTGTAAGGAGGAGAAATGCGTACCATCACGTTTCCGACTTTGATAACGGTCGAATTGTAGCCTATCGCCATTGCTGTTTACGTATCGCGACATTGCTGCTCGCGTTGGACGAGATCCAATGGCTGTTAGCAGAATATGGAATCAGTGGGTTCAGGAGGGTAATATGGAACGCCGTGCTGGATCCCAACGGCCTCGTATCACTAGCAGTCGAGATGGCAGGCATCTTATCCGCATGGCTGTAACGGATCGTGCAGCCACGTCTCGATCCCTGAATCAACAGATGGGGACGTTTGCAAGACAACAATCATCTGCACGAACAGTTCGACGACGTTTGCAGCAGCATGGACTGTCAGCTCGGAGACCATGGCTGTGGTTACCCTTGACGCTGCATCACAGGCAGGAGCGCCTGCGATGGTGTACTCAACGACGAACCTGGTTGCACGAATGGCAAAACGTCGTTTTTTCGGATGAATCCAGGTTCTGTTTACAGCATCATGATGGTCGCATCCGTGTTTGGCGACATCGCGGTTAACGCACATTGGCAGAGTGTATTCGTCATCGCCATACTGGCGTATCACCCGGAGTGATGGTATGGGGTGCCATCGGTTACACGTCTCTGTCACCTCTTGTTCGCATTGACGGCACTTTGAACAGTGGACGTTACATTTCTGATGTGTTACGACCGTGGCTCTACCCTTCATTCGATCCCTGCGAAACCCTACATTTCAGCGATAATGCACGACCGCACGTTGCAGGTCCTGTACAGGCCTTTCTGGATACAGAAAATGTTCGACTGCTGCCCTGGCCAGCACATTCTCCAGATCTCTCACCAACTGAAAACGTCTGGTCAATGGTGGCTCGTCACAATACGCCAGTCACTACTCTTGATGAACTGTGGTATCGTGTTGAAGCTGCATGGGCAGCTGTACCTGTACACGCCATCCGAGCTCTGTTTGCCTCAATGCCCAGGCGTATCAAGGCCGTTATTACGGCTAGAGGTGGTTGTTCTGGGTACTGATTTCTCAGGATCTATGCACCCAAATTGCGTGAAAATGTAATCAAATGTCAGTTCAAGTTTAATATATTTGTCCAATGAATACTCGCTTATCACCTGCATTTCTTCTTGGTGTAGCAATTTTAATGGCCAGTAGTGTATTATTACGGGTGTCACAGAGCTGAGAAAAAGAATGAGGACCGCAGGTAAATAATTTTCAACTTTTGTGGTATTTTCTAGATAATCTGCCATTATGCGTGAGGCGCCTCGCTTCATATAACATGGCTATGCTCGGAAACACCCAATCTTCTGGTGGACGACGAAGATGGGAACACACACTTCCACTCCTCCTCCCCCTCTTCCAATCAGATACCAGCAAAACTTTAGATCTCCTCGATAACTGGTTCTTAGGTCGCTGAACAGACTGTGGAACACTAATGTCACAAACACGGGTCGTCTTCTCTCTACTTTTAGAGTTGTCTTTAAAGTAGTCACTGTGCTGAGGAAACGAAATAAGATTGCGACTTCGGAAACGATAATGCCCTGCATTTGTAAAGTTAGCTGTCCATTCACACAGATGTCCTATGAAGACTGCATCTAGGATCAAAAGCTGGGGTGGGGGGTGGGGGTGGGGGGTTGGTGACTCGTATTAGTTTCGCGGTTAATATGAAAGATAGTTCACGTCAAATGGCACTGGGTACCCGTGTTACTTGTCGCGGTCTATCGAGATGTCCAGAAAATCATGCTATCATTTAACAAAATATTAACGCAAATAATATTAAAGATAGAGAATCGTGGTTTGTTGTGGAACGTTCAGCAGCTCTCAGTTTTCTCCCTTTGTCCTTTGTTGCAGATTTGACTTAAGAGTGCGTGAAAATAACGACAGACTCGAAGGCGCAATTTATCATCAGGTATGCAGAATCCAAATATGTACAACGGTACAGCAAGATTATCAACACGAGTATGCGAGGGCACCATCGGTGAAAACAAGCAGCATTGGCTGGAGAGACAGGCAGTGGACGTATCGTCAGTATGGCTAAAGAAATGAGGGCACACTTTGCACGACTCGAATAGCTCAGAAACAGGCAGAAACCAGTAGTAGAATGAGTGTCATGAAAGACTCTGTGGGCACCTCTACATATACCAAACTGAAGTGGCCTCTTTTGTATCCGTCTGTGTGTGCAGGCTAATCTCAGGAACTGGTGTAGGGGTTTTGACTGATGGATACACTGATTCACGAGGAAGGTTTCTGTATACAATTTATACACATGTCATAAAAATTCTCTATATTATGATGAGTTAAATTTTAGTTGTGAAAGCGACGCCATTGCCACCTTAACTAGCAGCCGTTATTATTCCAGAACGGAGCAGTTACTTGAGACAGCAGAAAGCCTGACAGAATTTGCATTTGGTATGGTGGTTTGCAGTAAAGCACTTGGCTAGAAACCAGAAGGCTGTAGGATCGAATCCCTGCTGGCTCACTTTTTTTTACTTTACCTTTGAACCAAGCGTTCACCTCTCAATTATGCTGAGATTCGGCAGACACGAAACGTGGCTCAGAATCCACGTTGCTCTGTAGTCTCTTTCTCCCAGTTGACTGACTGGTTGGGACATGCATGTCGCATATCATTCCAACTGATTACAATAGTTTCGGAACAACTGCATAGCGAAAATAACATGCGAATCCAAAACCTGTGGTTCTCAATCCTTTACACATAAAGTAAAATGCAACTTTCCTTCGTTTATATAAAGAAAGTTTTACAGCAGCGCAGCATATGACGCAGCGTTAAGCTTTCTGCTTTCCTTGACTCAAACATACATGCGAACATGATTCTTTGCGTCACGCTTTCCACTTTTTTTTTCCACACTAATTATGCAGAAGACTGCTAAGTGAATTCCACTGGCGACGCTTTTCAGAATACTACGACAATTTTAGCCAGCCAATTTCCGCGCCCTCACATAAAACACGCCAATTTGTATTCTTAATTCACTGAAAATCCTTCGAACGACGTGCAGTGAGTTACTCAACTTTCAAGTACTCTAATAAATATGACCAATAACGAAAACAAATACCTCATCGTGTGATGTGAGGCTTTCAAATGGTTCAAATGGCTCTGAGCACTATGGGACTTAACACCTGAGGTCATCAGTCTCCTAGAACTTAGAACTACTTAAACCTAACTAACCTAAGGACATCACACACATCCGTGCCCGAGGCAGGATTCGAACCTGCGACCGTAGCGGTCGCGCGGTTCCAGACTGTAGCGCCTAGAACCGCTCGGTCAGCCCGGCCGGCTGAGACTTACAATTTGCAATAATCGAATACTTTTAACCAATAGATTCCCTTTAAGCATTAGAGGACAAATGTGTGGGGGAAAAAAACATACGAATCCAAAATATGTTGTGTTTTATTTATTATGCTAAAAGTAAAACGTTTTCCGCAAAACTGCTTCAGTAGCTTTGCTTCGCTTAAATGTACTACGTTCTTGAAGTAGCGTGGGAGATGACTCAACTTTTAAGCTTTCGTTGAATCAAACCTAGACGTGGACATGGTTCTTTGCGTGGCACGGTGACAAAATCTGCAAAAAGGATTCCCAGACAAAAAATTCCGATAACGAGTCCCAACAATGTATCACAATGTGTACGCGCGCGCGTTTCGTATACAATACTTACAATGGCTGTAAATATATTACTTACATCACGATGTGTTCCTATCATTACCGTGAGACGTCACTCTGTTCGCCAATTATATAGGGGACACAAAATTCATCCCTCCGGACAACTTTCCTGTCGCGCGGTGCTTACATCGCGTAAGTTGAATGGAAGTGATGGTATTCACTTTACGTTGTTGACTGAATAATTAATACACAACGCCCAACGCCAGTCAAGTCGTCTGGCCTGGCCGGCCATAGACGAGCGGATTTCTGTGACGGGTCAGAAACGCGCTCCAGTTCTGCAGATGTTTTTGACAGATCCGGCACGCCGATCTCAGGCACGTCGTTTTACACTAATATGCAGGCCCCGCCCGACGGATCTAGTCTCTCAGATCTGCCCCGAAACCTGGTCCCTTCGAGTGTGGCGTAAAGTGGCCCGATTATCGTGTTTTATCCGCGGACCCAGAACTGCGGTGTATGCTCGACAGACTACAGGCGACGGACTTCATGTGATCCGACAACGCCTCGCGGAAGTACGTTGTACAGTATGGCGTTTTAATATATGTTTGACAGTAGTACATTTTCGGATTTTGTAACTCGTTTATAATGTCGAGAAGATATTATGGACGAGAGCAGGAAGAAAATTATGGCAGTTGCCACAATTTGTACGATATTTCTCGAAAGAAAAATCGCACGAAATGGTTTAAAAAACGGATCGCCCCAAAAGTACAGCAATTCGTGATACCCGTAAAATAATGGAGATAACACAGTATGGGAAATACAATAACGAACATACAGTAGTACAAACAACTTCTTATTGGCACTCACCATAGCATAGATTTATACGATTTATTCCCCCGTCCCCCCATTTTTACGCTTCTTCCACGAAAGCCAACTCCATTCTGAGCTTTTTTTGATATTATGGAAGAGATTTTAATTTCAAGGTCGCAACTAGAAGAAATTGCATTTTTTCCCCCGCAAAGCGTTTCGTTTCAGTGAAACAAAGTGCTAGTGGTCTGTAATGAAACACATTTACAATCTGACTTGCTTTCTGGATATAAAAAAAAATGCTTTAGAGAAGACGTTGATTTTGCTTACCAGTATTTTATGTCCGATTTTCGCTCACGTCAGAAAAGGCCGTTCACCTGCATGTTCTTGAGGTATCCCCCCTCAATTGCCACCCTCTGTAATACCGTTTTAACCATCTCTTTGTACTTTTTTTACATTTTTTTGATGTAACGTTCATTTGTCAAATTTCGCAAAATAGGTATTTCACGGAAAACCGTTGAAGTTTCTCTGGTCCATCCCTTTACTATACTTGTAGGAAGTGAAACTTGCTATTACCTAAAAATCACAGTTAACTCACGAATTTCCTCAAAAAGACACGTCGCAGAAATCCGCACGTGTTTGCTCAGCTGATGAGGCTGGATTGCCGCTTCCGAGAACTACGTGTAACGATCTGAAGGTCGTATCTCCACTAACTCGCAGGTGGGAACTGCGGGTGTGGAAGAATACGTCGGAAATATTCGTGGCCCGTCGCCACAACTCGCTCGTGCGAGGCCAGTTATTCTTCTGCAACTGGGAGCCACGCAGTTGATACGACTGACAACGTGTTCCGCACTGGAAGGTAAACTTCAGCTATGGAGATCGAAAGATTACATAGAAGTGAAGGACGCCGCTGGTTTTCTTCGCAAACATTTCCTACCAAAGGCAGTGTTTGGTCTTTATAACCAAGAAATCTGATCCTGACCTTCCTTTACATCTCAAAAGCAATCAGGGGTACTGATCAAGCAACACAGTTGCAGACATGTTTAGCAAGATAATCATCTTGAGAGAACGGGTGACTACGGAACACGACTGACACCCTCGCTTGAGACTTTTCACACAGTCAGCCCACCACTAGTGTAATGGTCTTTATTTATTTATTTTTGTTTCTTTTTTTTTTCAGCATAACTGTGTGGTCGTTTCGCGTTCCACCCTATCTCTTCAGATGCAAATGCGGCCGCTGCCAGACTCGACACGTCACATCATGGGCAACAAGAAATTTGACAGCTCCATTACGGGCTGTGAGCAAGAGGTAACTAAGCGCACTGAGAGGAAAAAAAAAAAAAAATCTGAAGACACGGAGACATCACGCTAATGCCGTGTAGCGCCTCTTCAGATCTTGATAACGGTCTGAATGCTATCAGGAAGAGAATCTACAAATTTCTTCAGATATGCCATATACAGTTGAAGCCACTCGTCGTTGATTAGATAAACAGCTACAACACTGAGCGGATTTTGATTGCTACCTATCAAGTACTGTTCCAATTAGTCTCAGCTCTCGAGGTTTACGTCTACGTCTACATCTACACATATACTCTGCGAACCACTGTGAAGTGCATGGCTGAGGGTACGTCTCACTGCATCAGATATTAGGGCTTTTTTCCGTCCCACGCACGTATGGAATGCGGAGAAAAATGGTTGTTTAAATGCCTCTGTCTGTACTATAATTAATATAATCTTATCCTATGATCCCTACGGAACAGATATGCAGGAAGCTGTAGTTTAATCCTGGAGTCGGCATGTAAATCCGGCTCTTGAAACTTCGTTAGCAGATTTTCTCGGAATGGTTTCCGTCTATCTTCAGGACTCTGCCAGTTCAATTCTTTCGACATCTCACTGACACTGTCCCGCAGACCAAACATTCGTGCTGCCCTTCTCTGTATATGTTCAACATCTCCTGCTAGTCTCATTTGGTACGTCCCAAACACTTGAGCAATATTATAGGATGGGTAGCACGAGTGATTTGTAAGCAGTCTCCTTCGTGCAGCATTTCCCCTCGTATACTTCCAGTAAATCGAAGTCTGTTACCTTCTTTAGCCACGACTGAGATTATGTGATCGTTCCACTTCACGTTCCTACTGTTACACCTAAGTATCTGTATAAGTTTACTGATCCAAATTGCGACTCGCTAATATTATGTACATAGGACACTACGTTTTTTTTTCGTTTTTTGAACATTTAAAGCACGCTGCCAATCTTTGCAGCACTTTGAAATCTTATTAAGGTCTGACTGAATATTTGCACAGCTTTGTCCTGACTGTACTACGTTGTACATAATCGCATCATCTGCGAAAAATCTGAAGTTACTTTCAATACTGTCCGCAAGATCATTAACATATAACATGAACAGCAAGAGACCCAAAGCACTTGCCTGAGGTACACCCGAAGTTACTTCTACGTCTGTCTAAGACTCTCCGTCCAAGACAACATGCTGCGTCCTCCCTACCAAAAAATCCTCCGTCTGGCCACAAATTTCGTTTGATATCCAACACGATCGTACTGTTGAAAATAAGCGTAAATGTGGTACAGAGTCAAGTGCTTTTCGGAAATCAAAAAATTCTGTATGTCCCTGACTGCCTTGATGCAAAGCTTTCAGTACATCATGTGAGAAAAGTGCGAGTTGTGTTTCACATGATTACGTTTTCGAAATACGAGATGTTTGGCACGGAGGAGGTCGTTCTGTTCGAGGTACCTCATTATGTTTGAGCTCAGAATGTGTTCTAAGATTCTACAACAAATGTGTGTCAAGGATACTGGACGGTAGTTTCGTGGATCACTTCTGCTACCCTTCTTGTAAATAAGTGTGGGTTGTGTTTTCTTCCAACTACTGGGCACAGGTTTGTTGTTCGATTGATCTACGATAGATCATAGTTACCAGAGGTGCTACCACAGTCCCGAATTGTGTACAGAATCTGATAACGATTCTATGGGATCCTACAGCTTTGTTCAATTTTCATAATTTCAGCTGTTTCTCAACGTAACTAAGACCAATATGTATTCGACCCTCTTTTCAGTCGTACGAGAATTAAGTTGGAGTAATACTCCTAGGATGTCGTTTGTAAAGTAACATTTGAAAACAGAGTTAAGTATTTCTGCTTGAACACTAATTCAGGTGACATTAATCGCCTTTACATATGACCAGAATTTCTTTGGGTTTTGCGAAAGTTTGATCATTCAAAGGTGCGATGGGTGACTGAGTTTAAATCAAACTCGGAACGTAAGCGTGCATTCCTGTGAACAAAGCGGCTGTCACACTGGAAGACGGGAGCACTCATCATGAAAGAGCAAAACTTTGTTACAGTGAATGCTGAAGTAAATATCCTGGTTCAAGTTCACAGTAACATGAAAGAAGGGGAGCAACTCATCGTAAAACACACACACACACACACACACACACACACACACACACACACACACACTCTCTCTCTCTCTCTCTCTCTCTCTCTCTCTCTCTCTCTCTCTCTACGGGTGAAACGCCTCACAGGCCCGTCTGTGAATTCGACACCTTGCGTCATTTGAAAAATGGTAAGTTCGTGAATCGTGACAGTTATTACACCCCTACAGTCTGCTAGTGTCCAGTTTTTGTGTTGTTTGGTCCACTGGTGGCGAGCAGCTTTATGCGCCACTGTGAGCAATGGCCTTTCACGATGTACACGACCCCACTTGTCCATAGAAAGCGGCCCACTTCGCACCGTTCGTTCCGTAACTGGTTACAATGGACCCGTATTCACTGACAGCAGCAATTTCGACCGGGTTGAAACCGATTCCATTGATAAGGCTTCATCCTCGTCTCTGGTACCTGCTGGTTTCGATCTTTTGGCGAACACTATTCTTATCGCGTTTGTTTTCCTTTTAGACCTTTTGGATGGTCCGCGTTGCTACACCAACAAATGGGGCAACTTTATTCACGGTGAAGTCACAAGTGATAGCGTCTTTCCGCCATTCTGCCATGCCTCCACATCGACCCATCTTACTGCTTTTGATTGCATGCAATAAGTTTCGCAATCACCCCGTTTCGTAAACCGATTTTCCCATACCCTTTCTGGGTGGTCACGTAAACACTTAAAAATTGATTCTGGAAATCCGATTCTAGTTGCCGGTTTTCCAATTCCTCAATCGAATTCTGGTCCCATGTAAACGCAGCCGGTTTCGAAACGCGCTTGGGTTGTCGAGTGTTGTTTTCAGAATGTTCAGTGAAGGAGAAGCAGAAATATTAGACTGAGCATGAAGCTGTCTGTCTACCTGTAATATTTAAGTGAGAGAAATAACGACTGTGTTGACTGAATCAGAAACCGAATTATCTGTTTTCCAGACGCCATATTTAAATAGGCTATCAAATCCGCTTCAGTGTAAACGTGTCAGCGAGAAACTGATTTTCCAAATTCGGATTTTGTCTTTCGTAAGATGTGTCGCATGTAAACGTAGTCATTCAAATCAATTCACTGCCATGACTCACGTCTGCGATGGAGGGCCGTGTGACCATCTGGTACCATTTCTACACCGTCTACAATGTTCCAAAGAGACAAGTGCGTTCTTTTAAAGAGATCCCTAAAATACTATGTGGTGAGCTTATCGCTTCTGGCTGCATTGCGTGTGGCTAAGCTGTTTTCCCAAAAACAATAGAGCGTCTATTATCCGAAGATCAACCGAACGACAGCTTAACCCAACTGTTACTCGCTAGGGCGTGCCATCTTCCTCCCCGCTACGGTCTTGCCGCACCCCTCCCCACCCAAATCACCCTTCCCGCACCAAGCACCAACGCCGAGTTGCCGCCAATAGTAACTGTTTGTGCTTTGTTACAATCAGTTGTGTCAACTTTGTCATGTAAAAACAAACTTGTGAGATAAAACGCCTAAACGTAAACTTGTTCTCCTTCCTATGAGATACAAATACATGATTAATAAAAGATTAGAGAAAAGTGAAACTGCAACCAAGCTATGTAATGAGTACAAGGTTTTTAAGCGGACAATTATCACAATTTTGTATCCAGTGTGATTCTACCGGTGGGTCAGCAAGTCAAACTATGAAGCTCGCCACGAACACGGATGTAAATTATGCTGTTCACAAGTTGTTTATATAAAGAAAAGAAAGAAGAAAGATCACAAGGAGACCCTATCTCTGGTCCTATTCGATGAGAAAAGGTAATTTATTTTAATGAAAATCTTGGAGGACTGCCGAATTTTAAACCAAGCATGGGTTGGTGATAACACTAAGACACAGCATTCACGAGCTTCAAATGCACGGAGAAAAACTGTGTACTGATTCTTTCAAACTCATACTAAGGGACTTACTGATCGAAGAAGATTATGTGCTCAGACGCGTTTGTGATGCTGACGAAACTGGGCTCAATTGGAAAGCCCCGCCAAGAAAAACTCTTGCTTCATGTCATGAGTGAGCAGCACCTAGTCCTAAGAAAAGCAAACATTGTATTACTGCTTTAGCTTGCGGTAATGCTACAGGTATAGTTCGCGCAGGATGCCGTGGACGGTAGATGCACAGATAGGCAGGGCACGGGTGGGGAGCGCGCTGGTGGTGGGGGCTGCGGGCAGGCGCAATAGGGAAAATGCCGAGCGCTGGAGGGGAAAGTGCCTTTCTGAACTGAAGCCTACACTCATTTTTTTGTAAATATTAAGCGGAACCCCTCCATGCCCACACTTGCATTCAAAAAGATCAGTCACATCCGCTTTGGTTAGTATCTAAAAAGAATTTCGCCGAAAGTGCAGCGATTTATTTTCGCCCGGCTTGTTAAAGATTTGTAAGTTTCAGACGAGTGTCAATAGTGGCGAATTTTGAGTAAAACCTACATATTTCTTTTGCTGCCATGTTAAAATCTGCTTCTTTTGCCAAAACGCAGCGGAGTTTACAGCCTCACCACACTACCATGTGTACATGCAATTGTGAGAGAATTCTGAAGTAATGGTTTATTAAGTGAGAAAGTGAGGAAAAGTAGGGTTGGTATCGTATGAAAAAGTACATCCTCAGCACAAAATAAACGTGTAATGCCTTCACTTATGATGTTCCAAAACCCAAACTGTTTCTCGTTTCACCTGCTATCGATGGCCCTTAAAAATTATATTATTTCGTTGAGAAAGTCTGTAGTTAGTGGAAAAACACCTTAGAAAATGAAGCTTTGCATAATAACCATATGACAAAATACTCTCCTCTTTGCATGCTATCATTTGCCACATTCTCATTTAGATATCTCAAATAGTTTATGAAACATGAGGAACACTGTGGAATTTCACCCTGGGTTTATCACTGGCATGGCGAGGTCTCAAATGACTATGCTACGTCAGGTCAATTTTCTCGAGATTGGTAACAGATTGGTTCAAATGGCTCTAAGCACTATGGGACTCAACAGCTGAGGTCATCAGTCCCCTAGACTTAGAACTACTTAAACCTAACTAACCTGAGGACATCACACACATGCTGGAGGCAGGATTCGAACCTGCGACCGTAGCAGCAGCGCGGTTCCGCACTGAAGTGCCTAGAACCGCTCATCCACAGCGGCCGGCTGGTAACGGACTGAGACCTCCATCCAGGTTTAAAGAAAAATTCGATATGTTAGCTAAATTTCATACGCAGCAACATATTATGTAACATGCACCAAATGCAAACTCATAGCGACCCCTATTTTTCATTGCTAACCTTTTAGAATTTCACACAGTGTGTTACTTCTCGTAAAAATGACAATAACTACGACCATTAACGAAATGATGGGCATATCATCAAGAACATGGCATATAAAGCTGTAAGTAACGTAAAAATGATTTTCTTTTTTTTTTACCGAATTGTTTCTGTAAAATCGCCTGAGAAAGACTGCAAGGCATGTGCCTGGATTCTGTCATCCCCCACTGGCCGAAAGGTGACAAACACTTGTTTGCCTCCTCTTTCAAACAAACGAACCAACTCTTCCACCACTTTGGCCGAGAACTGGTTACTGCACATCGGCCACGGTATCCTGCATGGACTATAGCCACCAATTGTCTATGCTTGACACTGGTAAAAGTAAGAAACTGTGGTGCTTAAAAAATGTTAATATCTCTTCGACACCTATTGTTTACACCTGACATACGAGCACCTATCAATTAAAGATTGGGAAAAGGGGAAAAACATTACTGCTCCTTGACAACAAAACAACTCATACATCACGTGTTATCTTTAACGAAAAGAACAAATTCACGAAAGTGATGTTTCTTCCACCTAACGTGATCTCATTATTAAGACCATGGACCAAGACGTTATTGAGACTCTGAAACGGTACTACAGAAAAATCTGTCAAGAAACCATAAAAATATTGATTTTAAAGATGTGCGCAGCATGATCGGAGCAGCATGTGATAATGTACAGGAATATAATTTGAGAAACACCTACAATAAAATTTTAGGTACGGCGGAAAGTTGTCAATGTTTAATTGACAATGACGAACAGAACGCTAAGTCCAAAATACATCATGTGCTAAAAGAACTCAATTGGAACTCAACTGCCATAAATGTTATGAAGAAGACGTTCAAGAATGGGTGAGTGTGGACATACTGGTCCAGGGCACCAAATCATGCAAGACAGCGAAATCGTAAACCTCGTCAATGATAAAGCTGGCGGCGCCAGCATCTCATCAACTAGTGGTTCACAAAATGAAGATGAAAATACATCAGCTGCTTCTGAAACATTTATTGCTGAGACACAGCCTAGCAATTGTTTGAGGTTCAAGATGGAAGAGACCTGTATCAGATACCTGTCCTGAAACAAGCGCATGCCTTAGTAGCTCGTAAACAGGTAAACTTGCTTAGACACCACAAAATTAAATATTTTTTAAAGCGTTAATTCTATGCATAGATGTACTACATACGCAAAATGCGTATTACATATTTTTTGTTTACTATGCTGTACTACATACGTTCCTACTGTACTTGCCTTCGTAAGAGAGATTCATGTTTACGTACTTTTCATCGGTACTTTGATAAAAGTATACAGCTCGACAATCCGAATTAACCAGTTTTCGGAACACCCATGTCCCCAATTACTTACGATTATCGACGTTCTACTGTGTCTCCAACTGCTTGTAAGCAAGTGCACACTAGTGTAACTTCGGCTTTGAGGCACTCAGGGACGGGGTAGGCTTTGTCACGGTCTATCTAAGCAGTAGCTGTCTAGCCAGTGGCTCAACACGCCACACGTTCCTGTGAATCATGTTTCTGCCACGCCGCACGATGTCAACAGCAACGCCTCTCCAGAAGTTGAGTAATCCTGATTTATCACTCACGCTCGTAGCTCACACGTCTAAGTGAACAGAAATGGATTTGTGCTCTGCATCACGACCCAGTCACTGATTACAAATTGTTTTTGGTTGATGTAGTAACTACATTTCGACAAGGAACGAGTTTTATCTCTGATGTCTGTCGAGTGATACAGTACTTCTACCAAACAAGAAAACCAAATCGACCACTCGTTCGTTAAGATACACAGCAGTGTAAACAATATATCTATTACAATGTTTTTCCTATTAGAACTAATTCTGGACGGCTACAGAAAAGGCGTGCTCACACTATGGGGAGAAGGATCATAGGAAGAAGGGCTGCAAAAGACAACAGATCCTGCATTTTGTATTCCTCGCAAATTAATGCTCTACAAATGTGGAAAACATGGGAAATATTGTGATAACTATCACACACTATTAAATACAGAAATATTACGAACAGATTACGGGTAAGACAGTAACCACTGATTATTGTTTGGAAACATAAAGACGGATAACAGTACAACTTAGCGACAGTGAATTTGGTAAGCAACTATAGAGGGTTTATCCAATTGGTAGAGTTAAGTAAAATTAGGTGTCTCAGAGTTTCTCCCGAAGGTAAACAATGACTGCTCTGAAGCCAATGTTCGCGGAATTTCATAAGAATATGCGGATCCAAAGGAATTTTACAATCACACTGAGGACGCTATGAGGCTAACAAGTACCGAGGAACCGGATATTGTCCTTGTTCCATTGTGATATGTGTTGAGATTAGGTCGTTCTCAAACAAGTCTGCCACGCGTTCGGTGTCAGAGGCAGCAGACCTGGTTCGTATGATCAGTAAAAACCTACCTCAGGATGTGAAAGCGGTTCTTGATCTTTATGCGTACATAATTAAAAACGCGAACTGCTACAGGCGATCTGGATGGGGTATACGGAGATTTTGTTCAAGCTCACTGACGTTTAATATGTGGCATCTCTCAGCCGACTACCAACGAAAGTACATCTTCGCATCCAAAAGCTGGCTACCAGTCTAAAATCAGCTGATGCATATAGAGCTGCAGAAAGCCATAAGAAGCGCTACGGTTGTGAATGAACCACTCAACCTAGAAGAAGAGAAGCGGAATGATTTTGTACTCACGCAGGAACCATATAACAGAAAAGGCAAAATCGTAAATCCACTAAATAAAGCAACAGCTATACTGCAAAGTCAGTATTCCACGGCTGACATAATTGCGTAACAAGAATTATGGCTATGTAGAGTTCAATTACGGTGTCAGGCAGATAAAAAACATATCGTGACTATAGCCGCCAGTGTGTGCTCTATATTGCAGAATAGCAACTGCACTGACACTAGGGGAACAGACATAGTGGACGCACCCACTGAACTCGATTTAACGATCGTGAACATGCCCAACAACGCACTAACGTACCAGAATAGAACAGGAGCTAGTTCCGATATTGACGAAACACCTGACTGAAGACAAGCGTATATCATAGAGTGATGGCCAGATGGTGAAACAACTACAAGCGATCACAGCACAGTATCCATAGTCGCGGAACATAAAACAAAATGTAGGCGCTCAGGCGTATGGGATTCGTCAATACAAAATCCAAAACGTTTACTTGTCACTTTCAACAGGAAGTTTTAACTTTCCAGAAGAGTTATAGGATGGTCTCAGTCTCGAAATTAGAGCCATAGTAGCCTACAGTGGAGGGCAGCATGAACTTCAGAATTAGTAAACTTACGAAGGGAGACCGTCTTGTGTCGCAAGATGTACAGCGAGCATAAGGGCGGGGCTGGGGGAGGGGGGGGGGGGGGAGGGATTAATGGAGGGAGGGGGAGAGAAGTTATAATTGATACAGCAAAGCCACAGAAACAGAAGGAAAAAAATGAAGTTTGTAATGATTGGTGTATGGATTACGTTTAAAGTGAACTGAGCCTAAATTCCTGGAGGAACATCTTTTAAATTAATAGGCACCACAACAAGAGTATCTACACTCTTTTCATCTTTGAGAACTGAAGATGGTCAGCTAATGAAAGACTGATAAGAGTCGAACGGGCTACTTACGCAGGTGCAGCTACCAGTTGATACAGAGGAGTATGATGAAAATCGGAGCACATTGCGATAAGAAATGTACGCTGATTATGTCACACGTACTGCAGCAGTGTCCTTTGCAGAGGAGTAAGTAAAACTGTCTATATGCCTATTAACCCATTATTTACCATTGCCCCTTTTTTATATCTACATACGCAATGAAACTTATAGCTTCGATTGTTGTACCTAACGATTGAAATGACTGCTGGAATGCCTACAAATGCAAAAGAAATAATTTTTCTCTAATTAGATAATTTTAGGAAAGGAACTAATATGCCAATTTTCTGTCTTCGCATTTGGCTGTGCTGTAAGCCTGAGGGTAGTTTCCTCACTACAATAAATTGTGATTTAGTTATCTGGGTATGTTTGTTATGATGTCCATGTTAATATTCAATATATTCTAGATTTCCCGAAGAGCAACAGCAATTTATTTTCTGTATCACAATTATGGGAAAATGGCATGCTACATTTGTAGATGCGCCTGTTTGTACCCATCTTATATATAAAACTTACTATTTACATTATTGAGATCCGATTTATTTACGTTGTGTGACATTTTCTCTAGGGTTATGTAGCAGAATGAGATATTCTGTTTCACATATTACGGTTCCAAACATGCCGCATGGACTTGCAACTGAAGAAGTTGTAGTATATCTGGAGAGCTATGAAATAAGTGAAGACGATGCTGATGACTTAAGACTGATGACGATCCCACACAATGCACGAAACAGATGAAGATATTGAAGAAAATGCACTGAACAATGACTATATTGTACATGGTGTAGCAGGTAGTTCAGAACTTAATAGTAAGGGATGAAGCTAATGTTACCGATTTTCCGCCAGAAGCTAAGCGAAGAAAAGCATTAGAACAGAGCTTCCCAACGTGTGGTCCGCGGACCCCTTGGGGTCCGCCGGCTCTTTCTAGGGGGTCCGGGGCCACCCTTTACCAAATCGAGAAATAATGAGTAAAATTATTGAATAAAAATGTAAAAATCAAATTCATCACTATTTTTTTTCGTGTGAAAAAAATGTGTACTTTTACTTCAGGTCGTATCCCCAAGTAGCTTTTGCGGTTTCTAAGTGAGAACGCATACACAGTTTAGTGCCGGAGAATGCGGCTTCTCTGATCAACTGTTTCGCAACAATACGGGGGTCGTTTGTGCGCCGGCTCACGGCGGTAGATGCGCTGAAGCCTTTTACGCATGCGCGGAGCGAGCTTTGTCGACCAATCACAGCACTCGCTGGCACGTATGCGGCCCCAGGCATCATTAAATGTTAAACTTGCTTTGTCAGTGCACTACCTATTTCATAAGTCGATTTTTGACCTTCAAGTTGTTTTCATTCATCTCTAAACCAAAGATTATTGATACTTCGGGGGGGGGGGGGGGGGGGATCACTGGGAACAGACTAGGCGTCCGCCATGGATTTTCAACTGAAGAAGGGGTCCACCAGCTGAAAAGGTTGGGAAGCCCTGCATTAGAACATGGAATGGAAAACACGAAACACACTTTAACACGAATGTAGGTGGTATAAATGTGAACCAACGTGAACAAACACTAATCAACCAGGTAAGAGCAATGAAAATTATGTTGCGGAATGGTTGGCAAATACGACAGTGCGTCAGGTGTTTGAGGAATTTTTTTCTGCGGAACTAGTGAATACTATTACAGAATAACGCAAAATCTATGATTGCCAACAGAGCAACATAATTTTTTTCTAGCCAAAGAAGTGCTAAAATCCTTTGTAGGTGTATTACTTCTGAGTGGGCATCATGAGATTCCCGATGAGAGTATTTACTGGACACAGACGTTTATCTTCTGGTACAAGCAGATATCGCTTTATAGGACAAGGACAAGATCAAAGAAGTAATGGCGGCCATTATTCATCCAGATGACATATGTGCGTAATAAATACTTGGCGCGCGTCTCAAATTGCTAACCCAGATGAGAAGCTCTCACTTTTGGGTGTGCGAAGGAGAGAACAGTGACATACCTTTCAAAGAAAACAGAATCCGTACCGAAATACAAAGGAGCACAAGGAACCAAAGTGACGGGAGGACGTGTGAGCAAGGATGTTTGACTCGATACAGGAAACCACTTTATTGTGTCAAGTAAAATAGAAGGGGAGTGTGCATACTGCAATAAAAAACGACAAACGTGTGTGATAGTTGCAATGTTGGTGTAAATGACAGTTGTTTTCGTTTCATTTCATACCGAACAGACACTCAGTAATATCACAGTGTTTTTATTTTGTTCACGATGTTTCTGCATTGATATTAATACTGTGCATTTTGACAGAAAATTTTGTTACTGCCCCAAATATGGGATGGTCCGTAACTTTTGTACTAATATACTGAATTTTTTTCAAAACAGGGTATTACATTAATGTGAAAAATTTTGAAAAAATGAAAAAGTTTTGGCAAGTAATGGTTTAAAGAAAAGAACGTCTCCTGGCCAGATGGTTCAAGCAGTCGATGATAAGACTGTGCCTTATTTGACAAGTCTGTTAAACGAATGTACGTTGGAAGAGAGACTCCCAAATTCATGGACATTAGTATAGCTGGTCATCCTCATGCAACAAGATGACAAGGTCCCCAAATGGGCGACGTCTTGTCGGCCTATATGGCTATTAAATACCTTGGAAGTGCAAGTGAGGTAGCTCACCAAAAGATCAACAGACCCGGCAGAACTGAGAGGACTCACTGAAAACCACTATGGATTTAGGGATTATGGACAACCAATGATGCCATTAATCAAGCATTAATCACAGTAGATGCGTATGACCTGGGAAAGATGGACATCGAAGGAGCGTTCGATAACCTCTGCTGGCCTTCATTGTTCAGTTTTCCCTTCCTATAGGCATTTGTTTCTTGAGGGCATTCCACTTTATATCGCTCCATATAATTACTCTTAGGTATTTCACGGTAGTTACTGTTTCTAATTATTTGTCGCCAATAGTGTACTCGAACAGTAATTTCCGTCTTCCTCTAATTATACGCATTACGTTGCATTTATTTACGTTGAAGATCAACTGCCTGTCTCTGAATCCATCGTCAAACCTTAGGTCTTCCTGCGTTTCGCTACTGTCTATTGGAGTAGCAAACTTCCTAATGATATCAGCATAGTCTATGAACAGCCCCATTGACATCATAGCAACTGTTCTACAGCACTCCCTTGGGGTACTTTCTCCCGAAGTTACTTTTCCAACAGTCAGTTATGTTCCAGTGAAATGTCGTTTGAGTTCTGACTACAATGAAGTCTAAATCCAATCACAAATCTGGTCTGATACTAGGTAAGCTCGTATGTTGTCCACTAAACAACAATGGGAAATTGTATCGAAGTCTTCCTGAAGTTAAGGAACACGGCATGTACCTGTCAGTCGTTATCTATGGTGTATTGGGTTTGATGGACGAATAGAGTCCGATGAGTGTCCGAAGATTTCTGAGTACAGAATGCATTTTGAATTTTAGAAAGACTCCATCTCCAAAAACGTCATAACGCGTCAGCATACATCATAGGCTATAATTCAACAAGAGATCGACGTCAACAAAATAGACCTATAATTATGTGCATGTGCCCAACTGTCCTTGAAAACAAGGTTGCCCTGTGGCTTTTACCAATAGGTTGGTACCCTTCGATGCTCCAATGCTGCTAGCATTGGCCCAAATTCTTTCCATATTCTGTGTAGAGCCTTCGAATTACGTCATCTGGTCCAAATACATTCCTACTACTGAGCATAAGCACATGACCAGTAATAGATTTAACTGTCGCGCGTGTCATACTGCTGATCCATGGTAAACAACGATGAGTGATGAAACAGTGCGGAATGAAGACGCTCTTCAATTAAACAGGCGGGGTTCAAGTTGTACGCTGCTGTTGAGCAAGAGCGGTAGAAGCTGACCGTGTACTGCACGATTTACTGAAAAGCGCGCACTAAATAAATAACTCAACTACTCCACTTACTAATTTAGTCCATATACCACCTATACAGGTAGGGGAGTGAACAAAAATATGGGAACAAAAAATACAACGTATTACCATGCCTAATACGGTTTAGGAAAAACCGTTGACATTCAAAACACCTTCCAGTCGTCCAGCAATGGATCAATATACGTCCTGTATGGATCAATATACGTCCTCAAAACAGCCGCCTTTGACATGCAGATACGCCTGGCCCGAAGCTCTCGTGTCAAGCACTTCCGCCTCTTGTTCTCAGATATTCGTTTTCCTTTTCAATGGACGCGCTCCCCGTCCTCAATCGCATGCGCCTTTGTGTAACAGAATTACGCTTCAGACACTAAAGTGGATTTCCCTTATACATAAAATTTTCTTTGTGGCATCATCTCTGCCTCTTCTCCGTGAAAGAATAAAAAGATCTTAAAGAGGAACCAGCAATATCCTGTAATGCTACCACAAAACACAGGTGAACTTTGTGGATGACTACACTGACCATCCCCAAACAAAAGCTGTGAAAACATTTTCCACTTAATGTTGTGTTGTTGCCAACTGTATGTACCCACTTGTACAGCGTAACGCGAAGCGCCCTAGCTTGCGAGACGGGGAGCTGAACCAGACCCAGATTAAATAAAACCGTGGGACATCAGATCGTACAGAGGAGCGGACTGTGCATCAGACCACTTCCTCGTTATGTGTACACAAACTGATGTTCACCGACAAGTATAGGAAGTAGGACACACTAGAACCTGCTCTGAAAGATGGAAAAATGCGTGAAAGTGCAAATAAACAACTATATGCTATAGAAACTAAAAGCCGTTTTTGAGGCCCTAGAAAACCTAGAACCAAGAGAGAACGTACAGGAAAAGAGAGAAGAAATAAGGGCCACGGTACTGCGTGTAACGGAGGATATGTTGGGAAGAAAGAAGGGACTAAAGAAGAGAGGATGGTTTACGAGACATGCTAGTAGGCTGCACATAAGAGAAGGAACATGGGGGAGAAGTGGCTGGCTCACAGGGAGAATGAGCAAAAACGGGAACACTTTCTTAATATCAGAAGGAAGACAAAGCGAATTCTGAAAACAGAGAAGAGGATATATCTAACAAGTTCATTAAAAATGTTGAAGCAGTGCGCCACAACAAGAATTCAAGACAATTTTTCCTATGCATCAGAAATCCCAAACGTGGATTTTAAAGCCTAACTCGTTTCATTTGTGATAAGAATGGCAGCTTGTTAAATACGAGGAAAGAATTGTAGAAAGATGGAGAGAATACTTCTCAGAACTCTTGAATCGTCCAGACTCATGAGATGCTATCTACAGACATCACAAAGACAAGGACAGACGAAGAAGATGGGAAGATTGCAATCAAAATGCTCAGAAACAATAAAGTTCCAATGGAGGACAGATAACAGGAGAATTAATTAAAGAGCGAGGTGAGAGCTTGTACTTGTAAACTGATCCAATGGATATGGAAGAATGAGACATTGCCCGAAGAATCGCAGGTGGCCATAATATGCCCGATACGCAAGGTGAGAAGGATGACGGAATGTGGTAACTACAGAGGTATCAGCTTGCCGAATGTAGCCTGCAAGGTACTGTCAATCACTATCCTTAGAAAATTACAATCCTTCATAGAGAAAAACGTACAGGAGCACCAAGCTGGCTTTCCACCAAACCGATCGATCACATTTTCACCCTAAGACAACTGTTTGAAATACACTGGGAATATGATAAAAATGTCTATAGCTTGTTCGTAGATTTTCAACGAGCATGCGACAGCATCCACCTGAATAGCCTATACAACGCACTGCGCCAATTCAGAAACCCCGAGAAGCGCGAGAATTGTGCAAAATTGAATCAACGGATCAAGGGCAGCAGTGTGTTTCTGAGGAGTCACGTCAGAAATGTTCGAGGATGAAACATGTCTCAGGTAATGGGATGCTCTCTCATGTTTTCTCTTCAACGCCAAGTAAGAGAATGTAACAAGGGAAGGTAGACAACCGCAATGGGCAGGGGTACAGATGGATGGCACTTTCAGGTAATATAGTACTGTTAAGTGAATCAATCCCTGAGTTGAAAAAAATATACCATAAAACTGACAAATACGCGCAAAAGTTCGGACTAATGGTGAATTAAGACAAAACAGAGTTTATGCAAGAATACAAGAGCACCAAGAATTTCTTGAGGTAGATGGCGTAAGGTTCACGAGAGTTCACCAGTTCAAATACTCAGGATCTTGGGTTACCAGCGACGTCATCACAGAAATGGACATCAACGAAAGAATAGCAGTGGGAATGAAATGCATGTATTCGCTCAGGGAGACGCACAGTTCAAAGACAATATCAGTGAATACTACGATGAGAATCTGCAACACAGTGATATGCCCAGTGTTCAGCAGTGATATATAGTTCCCAAACTTGTAGTATGACAAAATTCGAAAAGAAACTATAAATATTTGAAAGAAAAGTAATGAAGACATGGGGACCAATTTGCCTCTTAATGCAAACTAACAGTACCACAGAAGTCGAAGAGCAAAAGAATACCGTGGCCGGGCCATTAGTCTGTATTCCAAAAGACAGTCGAAGAAAGCATATGAGGCAAAACCAAACACGAGACGCCCCACAATACGACCAAGGTAGGATGACCTGGCGAAGGACCTGGGAGCCCGGGAGTGAAGACACCTGTAGGAACCGAGCACAAAACACAAAGGAATGAAAACAGGTTGTGGAAGCAGCGCGTGGTCTGCAGGTCCCATGAACGCTGGATACGTATGTATGTATGTATTTATGGGAGGGTTGGTTTATCCGAACAGCCTGAGTTCTTTTTCTTCTTAGCGGTTTCTCGCGCTTGTTTAGGTAAATTCTGAGCCAGTTCCCAAATTCCGCCTCAGAGAATACTGCGATACTCAAGCAGTTGAAGTACTGTAACACACAGACACTTCCACAAAGTACACTGCAAACCAACAAAATTTCTCCACCTATTTTCAGATCAAGCAATAAACCTTACAATACTGTAGTATCTATAAGACGCGAGCAAAAAGTCCCCATCTGAGGGCGTTACAACAACTTACACAAATCAAAAAAAGTTTTGCATCACCCCAGTTCAAAAATGGTTCAAATGGCTCTGAGCACTATGGGATTTAACATCTGAGGTCATCAGTCCCCTAGAACTTAGAACTACTTAAACCTAACTAACCTAAGGACATCACACACATCCATGCCCGAGGCAGGATTCGAACCTGCGACCGTAGCGGTCGCGCGGCTCCAGACTGGAGCGCCTAGAACCGCTCGGCCACTCTGGCCGGCCATCACCCCAGTTACCAGAACTCCTGAAGATAGACGTTGACAGTGGATATTGTATAACACAGTCCCTTTGACTGTTCAGAGATGTCACTAAACATGCGCAATGATGTAAACAACCATGCATGAGCAGTGCCTATTAGACGGAGGGGGTCCAACAACCGATCAGTTCCAGTCATTCCACAAGGAAGGAGGTACACGGCACGTGTTGTCTGTAGTTCAACCATGTCTAGACGGTCAATACCGCGGTTCGAACGCGTTCGCATTGTTACTTTGTGCCAGGAAGGGCTCTCAAAAAGGGAAGTGTCCAGGCGTCTCGGAGTGAACCAAAGCGATGTTGTTCGGACATGGAGGAGATACAGAGAGACAGGAACTGTCGATGACATGCCTCGCCAAAGGGCTACTACTGCGGTGGAGGTCCGCTAGCTACGAATTAAGGCTCGGAAGAACCCTGACAGAAACGCCACCATGTTGAATAATGCTTTTCGTGCAGCCACAGGACGTCGTGTTACAACTTGGCGCAACAGGCTGCATGATGACGTTCATGGCGAGATCCATCTTTGCAACCATGACAGCATGGAGCGCGGCACAGATGGGCCCAACAACATGCCGAATGGACCGCTCAGGATTGCCATCGCGTTCTCTTCGAGTGACGCATATGCCTTCAACCAGACAATCGTCGGAGACGTGTGTGGAGGTAACTCAGTCAGGCTGGACGCCTTAGACACACTGTCCAGCGAGTGCAGTAAGGTGGAGGTCCCCTGCTGTTTTGGGGTGGCATTATGTGGGGCGACGTACGCCGCTGGTGGTCATGGAAGGTGCCGTAACGGCTGTACGATACGTGAATGCCATCCTCCGACCGATAGTGCAACCATATCGGCAGCATATTGGCGAGACATTTGTTTTCATGGACGACAATTCGCGCTCACATCGTGCACATTTTGTGAATGACTTCCTTCAGGGTAACGACATCGCTCGACTAGAGTGGCCACCACGTTCTCCAGACATGAACACTATCAAACGTGCTTGGGATAGATTGAAAAGGGCTGTTTGTGGATGACGCGACCCACCAACCACTCCGACGGATCTACGCCAAATCGCCGTTGAGGAGTGAGACAATCTGGACTAAGAGTGCCTCGATGAACTTGTGAATAGTATGCCACGACGAATACAGGCATGCATCAATGCAAGAGGACGTGATACTGGATATTAGAGGTACCGGCGTGTACAGCAACCCGGACCACCATCTCTGAAGGTCTCCCTATATGGCGATACAACATGCAATGTGTGGTTTGCATGAGCAATAAAAGGGGCGGAAATGATGTTTATGTTGATCTCTATTCAAATTTTCTGTACAGGTTCCGGAACTCTCGGAGGCGAGGTGACGCAAAACTTTTTTTGATGTGTGTATATGCAGCGCAGCGAGACTCCGATACGGGTATATAAGCACCAACATGTAGCCAAGTGATTAGGGTGACACTGGTTTCTTTCCGACGTACGTCCGGCAAATGGGGAAACGTGAAATATGGCGACTTTCTTACGAAATGCGTTCAAAGTTCTGCAGCTCTTTTCTTGGCTGCCGAAGGACAAACACCGGTGTATGTGGCAGCATGTCTGTCGAAATACACCGTTGTGGAATGGTGCGCCAAGGGGTACTGCTCCTTCATGATAACGTCAAATCCCCATATCTTAAATGTAATGCAGAAGTTACACCAACTATAGTGGGAGATCCGCCCCATAGTCCTGATCTCTCTCCCCATGCCATTTTCAAGCCTTCGGGCCTTAAAAAAGGCCTTGATGGGTGGACGATTCATGTCGGACGAGGGTGTGCTGCAGGCAGTTACGGACTTCTTCACACAGCAGGACACGGTGTGTTACCAAACGGTTGCATCGGTCGGATGATTGCCTCACGGCGATTTTGCCTGATCGGCATACTGATTCTAGACTACCATGCCTTCGAACGGAAACTTTTTGATCGCCCCCTTATACGATAGTCAATAAGCTTCACGGCACTAAATATTAATAAATATTAATGTGCTGCTGTCAGTACTGTTCACAATAGGAGATGAGGTATTTAAGTGACTTCTTCAAAAAAAAGGTTCAAATGGCTCTGAGCACTATGGGACTTAACATCTGAGGTCACCACCCCCTAGACCTTAGAACTACTTAAACCTCACTAACCTAAGGACATCACACACATCCATGCCCTTTGACACTAATACACCTTGAAATTATTGTGTGTTTTGTTTAAACATGATACAGATGAGTCAAAACACGTGTTGCGCGGTGGTAAATTGTTTTGCGGACCAACGAATGTGTATAATAAAACCGCGCGCGCGCGCTGTGTTGTGTGTGTTTGTGTGTGTGTGTGTGTGTGTGTGTGTGTGTGTGTGTGTGTGTGTGTGTGTGTGTGTGAAATTTTGATACCTTTATCACCTTCGAGTAGTTTGAACCAAACAACACACTATCATCGTCCCGGCACATTTGAATCTGCTACATTGCACAGAACGAAGGCTTGGAAGGAGGGTTAGGATTTAACGCCCCACCGACGGCTTGGTCCTAAGAGCCTGAACACATATCTGACGGGCTAATGATGGAGAACAAAATGGTTTGCGCCCATTTCAACAGAACTACTCTCCTCTTTAATCAATTTAGCGATTGCACCGAAAATTTAAATCTGGATGGTTAGGATGGAGGTTTCAGCTAGAGTTTCCAACCGTCCCGTATTGTAAGACTTTCCCGTAGCTCAGAGGAACAAAAAGCGTGGACCCTCGTTTGTATGGGACGCTAAAATCCGTTATTTAATGTTTTCCCGTTCATATATCTTATACGTGGAACTCATTTATCAAATTTCGTTTGTCCTGTAAGATGTTGATCAAGGTATTGAAGTACAAATTTTTCTAATAACAAGTTATGCGAAATCACGGTACGGTACATCACATCACTTATTTATTATTTGACAGTGCATTTCAGTTTATATTTCCCTTATCTAAACTGTAGCTTCAGTCAATTGTGAAAGTAACTTATTGCAATATGTGTATTTATGCAACAACATACTGAAGTCTAAAAACTGCGAGAACAATGAATAACGCTTTATTTAAACAAGCCAGTAGTAACTGCCGCTAAGAATGAATAGCAATTAACGTGTAGACAACAGTCATCAATTGTCAACAGCCGGCATTCGATATTAGTTATTTGTTGTGCGAAAACGAATAATATCGACGTAATAACGTATAATCCACCCCGTGAGTGAGATAAACAGTTGTATGTTTATTTAGAGACTTTAGAAAAGAACTATCAATGGCGAACACGCGTCATTAACAATTCGTTGAAGCCGAATTGCATAAGTTGTAGCTTATAGTAGTTAACATTCCACGTCATTAATGCAGTGTTTTACATTTTTATGGTTACTACATTGTGCATCACCTTCCCTCATACAAAAAGTAAAAGCTGATCGAACTAGAAATTTGAGCTTACCATTGGTATCCGTCATTAGGGTTTTTTAGATGTTGAAAACCGTAGTTTGACCCCTCCTCCCTCCGAAGATGAAATGACAGTGGTGAATGCTTTTGCCGGTATAGTCATAAGCGGGTTACATATAATGTGCTTTGCTATTAAAACCACACCACAACTTATTTCGAGCCCCTCTGAAAGAATCTGCGTTTTTTCGTTTTCGAGCGGCAGCAGGCGGAGATCCGCCGATGCACTTGGCGGGCTTCTGCCTCCTGTTTAATATCCGGCCACGCCACGTCATTAAGCTGTACAGAACTTCCGCCGGGTCGTTAGTAGCCCTGTCCTCCCTTAACGACTCTGCCCTACTTCCGCCCACTCTGATCCACAAGCAGTAGAAGAAGAAATCTGCATTCTTCAAGTTCCGAAACCCTCCTCTCCATCTGGAGCTATAAAACGTTTAGTGTTTCCCACAACAGAACCCACACTCTAATACGGTTTTTATTACGGGGCATTGTAGAAAATTTCTTATTTCCGTAAGGTACTAATTTGAGTGTGTCTATCAATTCACCAGATGATGCATGGACAAAATAAAATAATACTCCGTCAGAACGGGCCTCGGAATGCCCACGGTACGGACCGACCGCCGTGTCATCCTCAGCTGGCAGGCGTCGCTAATTGCGGACATGAAAAAGGGGGGGGGGTTGGGTTGTTTGGGAAATGAGACCAGACAGCGAGGTCATCAGTCTCATCGGATTAGGGAAGGTCGGGGAAGGAAGTCGGCCGTGCCCTTTCAAAGGAACCACCCCGCCATTTGCCTCGAGCGATTTAGGGAAATCACGATATGAAGGGGCGTGTGGTCAACACCGCCCTGCCGGCTGTGGTCAGTTTTCGTGACCGAAGCCGCTACTTCTTAATCAGATAACTCCTCAATTGGCCATACAAGGGCTCGAGTGCACCTCGCTTGCCAACAGCGCTCTGCAGACGCGGACGGTCAACCATTCAAGTGCAAGTCAAGCGCGACAGGGCTCAACTTCGTGATCCGACGGGAACCGGTGTTACCACTGCGGAAAGGCCGTTGGCGGACAAAATAATAGACAGCTCCTCAAACGTGTACAGCGGACGATGTGGAACGCTGCAGCAAGTGGAGCTGTGTGTACGTACGACGGGCGTTCCATAAGTAATGTAATACATTTTTTTCTCAAAGCAGGTTGGTTTTATTCGGGATCCCAATACACAATATTATCCCCCACCCTTTTGGCTACAAACTCTATTTTTCAACACGATCTACGTTCAATGCCACGGCCTTACACCATCTTACTCGTGAGGGTCTGTATGACCGCATGGTAGCACTCTATTGGTCGGCTGCACCAGTAACTTCCTAATCATCCACGTACTGCTTCCCGCGAAGTGCAGCCTTCATTGGGCGGCTGGCACGCAGCAGATCGAACTGGTTTGCGCGACCTTGTTGCGGTGTGACAGACGCCTCGCCCAATGATGTACCATGCTTCTGTTCACTGCCAGGTCTCCGCAGGCATTCAGCAATTTCCTATACCCGCGATGTTATAGTTTCCACCAAAAGAAACTAAATGGCAGCTCTCTGCTTGCATCGAACCTCCGTTACAGACGCCATTTTGAAGGTTACGTACAGTGCCGCCAACTATCGGAACGTCATGAATCTGTAGGGGGCTTTGGTGCGAAAATTCCACGACAATCCACAACAAATTCCGCATTTTCCAACTGAAAGTAGTCGAGAAAAAAATGTGTTACATCACTTATTGAACACCCCTCGTATGTGCCTATCAACTGTACGGAGATGCAGAGACGTGAAAGAAGATATTGTGTACAGACGTTCCCACGAACGCATCGTGAATGAAGTCGCCGCAACGTTTGTGTATCAATGCGAACTGTCCAATGCGAGTATAAAGACCGGTGTGACTTTCGCAGCCACATAATGCGGCGTAAGAACAGCGGTCATAAGAAGATCCAAACCGACAGGGACTGGAAACCAGTGTGAGGCCTTGTCAATCACAATCGGTTTCAACCCCGACAGGAAATTCTATTGTCACTGAAAGCAAGTTCATTTCGACCAGTTTCCGATCGACGTTGTGAACCGCCAACTGCTTGCAACGGACATTTGGAGTCGCTAATCAAAGGGGCAGACAACACGTACTGGAGGCGTGTTGTGTGGTCCGACTGATCGTAATATTTGCCTCGTTTTAAACGAAGCAAGGCTTAGAGTTCACCAATAAACCGGAGTGTGCATAGGAAGTAGTTCAGACCAGAGGTGCTCTCTCTCTCTCTCTCTCTCTCTCTCTCTCTCTCTCTCTCTCTCTCTCTCTCTCTCTGTGTGTGTGTGTGTGTGTGTGTGTGTGTGTGTGTGTGTGTGAGAGAGAGAGAGAGAGAGAGAGAGAGAGAGAGAGATATGACAACAGCTGTGTTTACAGTGCTGCACGCGTAAGTAGCGGGCTTAAGCATACTCACTCACACTATCGCACCTTGACTTGTTTGCTAAATCGCAAGATTGTCCAGGACTGTTTGGAACCGCAGGTGAAACGTAGGAATCATCACTGCCAGAATCTGCTAGCTCTATGTTATCTATCTGTCAATTAGTGGCTGCAGATGGGTATGACATATCTGAAGACACTTGGGCTCTCTCTTCCTCGACGAATTGAGGCCATTATCAATTCTAGAAGTCGTGTTACACGGTGTTAGCGTTTGCAGAAAGAGGAGTACTATGACTACATCCGGAAGTGGGAAAGACGTACCAATTGTGGAGGAGAGTATTTCGAAGCAGACCATGCACAATAAGTAAAAGCTAAGAGTAGAAAAATTTTATGGTCAGAGTTCCCGAGTTTTTTGAACAGGCCCTCGTATGTTCCACTGCAACTGTCTCTCCCCAGCCTCTCTCACTCTTCCTTTTGTCTCCTTGGCTCTTTCTACAACACAACCGCTGTCTACTTTTGCTTTTCCTTGTGTACATTAATGACCTCTCATCTGTTACATTGCCAGATGCTAAGTTTGTTTTGTTTGCAGATGATACAAACATTGCACTAGTAACTCAAGTATAGATTTAGAAATAGCTGCTAATCAAATTTTCACTGACATTAATACGTGGTTTAAAGCTAATTCACTGTCATTAAACTATGAGAAGATACAATATATGCAGTTCAGAACCTGTAAGAAATTTCTCTACGACATGAGTATAACATATGAAGACATGCAGACCGAAGAGGTTGACAGTGTTAAATTTCTGGGATTACAACTCGATAATAAATTCAGTTGGGCATGGCACACCACAGAATTGCTTAAGCGCCGAAACAAGTCTGTATTTGCCGTAAGAATGATGTAAGACGTAGGATATATAAATATAAAAAAACCTTGCATACTTTGCTTACTTTCATTCTATTATGTCATATGGGATCACATACTGGGGCAACTCGTCAAACCGAGCAAAAGTTTTTAGGATGCAAAAGGGTGTGGTGTAAATTCAAGAACATCTTGTAGAAACCTGTTCAAGGAACTTTGTATTCTAACCACTGCTTCTCAGTATATTTATTCCTTAATGAAATTGTTGCAAGTAATACATCTCTATTTTCAACCAATAGCTCAATACATAGTATCAATACTAGGAATAAGAACAATCTACACTAAGACCTAAAATCACTTACCTTGGTCCAAAAAGGTGTCCAATATTCAGGAACACACATATTCAATAAATTGCCAGCAACAATTAAAAACTTGGTTTCAGATAAAGCATGGTTTAAACATGGTTTGAAAGACTTATTGATAGGCAACTCCTCCTACTCCATACATGAATATCTTAACAGAGATTGTTCAGCCAGCTTAAGCAAAAATATCTGTTAGATTTCAGTTCAGACAGCACTTGGTCACAACAGTCAAGATTAGGTATTTTCTATATGATAAATTTACGAATAATGGATAACCGTGCTGCATTCTGACAGCGTGTTAATTCTATAAATATTAGCTGTTCCAGTTTACTGCATTGTATTAACCTATTTTGACAATCTCCAGACAAATGATCACAGTAGTATTATATTCAAATGTTTTATGTTTTTATGTTATACTTTCTGACATGTTCCACACCCACAGGAAGTATTTCATTTTTTGGGTCTAAGGAACGAAAACTGAATCGAATCTAATGCAATATTTACTTTTCAGTCTCTCTGCCACTGCGACTATTTCCTCCTCTCTAACCATAAAAACGCGCGATTATGTTCGCATTGCAAAATTTTTGGTAAGATTTTAAAGATGGTGATGGATGTACAATGAGGCAATTGGCACCCCACTTTTCGGTCAGAATCTTTTACGCAGCAACATATTCACCTTTTTGTGCTCCGATAGGAAAAACAGCAGGGCATGTCACTCAACGACTACAATTTTATGGGACATAAAATTTTTGATAGTTTACTCATGCGAAACTGAAATAACGTAAAACTAATTTTACTCCTCAGATAAGATTTTACGCACACAAAAATTTAGCAAGTGCTTCCGTGCAACAATACTTGGTTTCCAGAACCCTGTTGAGGATAACGATGGCACTTTACAGCATATTTCTCCGTGCTAAAAGTACCTCTGAACTTCTGATTCTCGAAACGGATAAGGATATGAAGAAAATTTTCGAAGTATTCGAGATGTAGAACTTAGGAATATATCGTAAAAATTACAGCCGTGTGTAGTGCATAGCCGTCTTTGAATCCGCGCCTCGGTTTTGGTACCCGAAATCCATGTTTTTGGGGTTTATCTCGATAGCGGATAACGATTTTTGAAAACGGGAAAGGCGCTATTTGTACAAATAAATAGCATTATCAATAGCGGCTGGTTGCCGTCGTCGTCTTTGAAAGAATCAACCTATACGCTATTTTGCACACAGCAACAGTCTCTAAGTGTCAGTTTTCGACAGAATAGCAAATGCCTCGACAATATATAGTGAAAATTCGAGCATTATTGCAGTCAGTTATTTCAATACCCGCTGCTGACGGCGAAAAAAATGGTGAAAAACCCTTTTTCGGTTTTTTCAGGAACCGCCCATGAATTGAATAGTGCCTCAATAAGCCCCTTAAGACTCACTGTAGACCACATCTAATGCAACGAGAACCAACCCATTGCTTCATTTCCTTAAGCTGGAGGAAGTGTGTAATACTCAAATTTTGACCCTATACTGTTGAATAGTTACAGTAAGACTATTCCTCTGTTGCATGTACAAATGGTCCCTAGCCCGAAGGCTATCCAGAACACTTGACCCAATCTTTCTACCACAAACAGAACACGAGGTATGAGGCCCGGAAAGATCACGTTTTTATGCGCTGCGTTTTGGAACATGGGCACTGGATGCCTACAGATACGGAGAGGTCCGCTTTCTGCACCGGTGTTGAACACTATTCTGAAGATCAAATTAACTAGCGATTTGGTAACTGCTGCTCGGAGAGCCCAACGGCCAACTGCGCCATAAATTGTTGAACAAGTTGCCGTTGCTTAGCGTGAGAATGTTGGACACAATATGCGATCCTCAAGCAGTGCACGAGCTGTGACACGACAGCAGAACATTCCATGGTCCACCGCTGTTTCGGGTAACTGTAGAGCAATATGTAGTGCGGTTCCACGCCGTCGTGGATGGAGTTGGTCTGTCTAACCGAGCAACGTTTTTAACCTGGAAAGTATACGTGGTTCGCAGTTCACAAATGTTACGGTCTCTCGTGGAAATTAAAATGAGCTGCTTCAATGGTTTATTCGTTATTTCTCTTCCGCATGTTTCCACAAAGTTTCATTGCCCTGAGCAGTTACAACCGTACTTTTACGGATCTCTGCCGCCACCAGCGGTGGCGGTGATAAGCCTGAAGATGGTCTACGGAAAGGGTCGAAACCGGCTGCTAATAAATAAAAAGCTAAAAACGCGAAAGAAACTTTTTATTGATTCTTATCAGTTTATACCGAACGTTGTTCTCCAATCAAGAAAGCTTTCTAAAATTTTTATTGATCTGTTTGTCATGGGGGCCATCTCAAGTAGCTAAAGTTTAGTTACAACCACCCTGTACTTCCACGTCTTCTTTAAGACGTGCCGCTTCATATCAAAAGACTAGAGTGTGTGGTTCCAGTAGGAAGAGCAGCCGCTCATTTCACACACGCAGGAGAGAATTCTTGAACGCTACGTACCCTGGAGGTTGAAATGGCCAAAGTGGGTGTGACAACTTTCCAGCAAGATCATTCATTTCTTTGCCACTTTATTTTTACCTCTGCGGCGCAGGAGCGCTCATGTGCATCAGAGCCCTTTTAACAGCGAGGAGGAAATGTTGTCTCCAACTGCTGCTGCTAGTGGGGCGTCCAAGGTCAAGCCCATGGCAAAAGATACCAACGTCCAATGGTCCTTAGTTCGACAGCGTCAGTGGTGATATCTATTCAATTAGTTAAAGAAAGTAAAACCGAAGTCACTGTAGCCCATACAAAGCAATTAGTGTAATAAATAATTAACATAAGCGTTTCCTTCAGACTGAAGAATGTGCTTACGCATCACTTAGTACCTTAGCTGAGATTCGTAGACCACACGTCCATTTACTAAAATGATCGCCTAGACCCGATCTATCTCTGTCCTAAGGTCTTGACTATTTTTCTAAAAATACTCTGTAGTCATTCGAAGCCTTTTGACAGTATATTCAGTAGAAAACTATGAAATGAAGATAATGAACATTAGAAATGTGCTACTGGATTTTGTTTACATTGATGGAAGATTTACACCGGGACGCGATAAACACTTCCACAGAAGCGGCATTCATTAATAAAAAAAAATGGGGTGCGATAATGGTGTAATATATCACTAACGCTTTAATTTATACCCTCAAAATTTCATTGAGGAATGGACGATTGATCTTAACTATTAAATTTCAGTGCAATACTTGTTGCAAATAACTTCATTTTCATTCTTTTATTAGCCGATTACCACATTATCAAATCAGATAATGAAGCCCTTATAAATTATTGAGCTTGTATCGGTATGTAATTTCAGACCCTCTACACATACATTTTTTGCCGCGGTCAGTAAGCAACTACGTACAAGACGGTAAACAAATTGAAACACTAAAGTCTCACTAATATCACCACTAACTTCGCATCAGAAACTAGACTTAACATGATCTAGAACCAGAATCATCGCTTTTTTAAGCTACGTATATAAATTGTCTCGCCCTGCTGAGAGATTCTGTACTGTACATTCTACTCTTTGTCAGGCGAAATATTTGCATATTGTTTAAATATTACTTTTCAGAAGCCATCCCATAACCAGAAGTTAATTCGCATTACAACTTAAGAATTAATTAGTGTATATGCTTTTTTTCTGAATAAACTAAAACATTTATATTTTACAGATTATTTTGATGTCTGTTTATAGTCAGTTATCGCCTACCATGTGTTCTGTATATACTTAAATTTATTTTAATCATATACGTACCACCCATAATGTGCTGGCTCCATGGTACGTACATAAAATGTCAATTAAAAAACCGCAAGCTTTACTACTTGTCCAGTATGAAAGGAGGAAGCGAAATATTTTCAGTTATTACCTGCTGGCAGCAGAACATACTTACAATATTGTTAGGTTACTGGCTCCGAACTGTAAAACCGAGCAAGATGACGCACTGGTTCAAGCAATGGACTAGCATGTGAGAGAGGAACGGGGCTCTAATTCACGTCCAGCGATCCACATTTTGGTTTTCCGTGGTTCTCTTAGTCGTACGAGGCAAACGTAGGACGTGGGCCCACTATTGCCTCACATTTTCCTAGATTTCTGCGGAACCCAAACTCTTATTTACCGAGGTCGACATCTACTTGTTTTCTCAATCATTCTTTAATAACGTGTGTTAGTATTTCGCAATCACAGCTTATTAAACTGAGCCTCGGTAACATTCACAATATGGATAGCACCTGCCTTCTCGAAGTCTGAAGGTATTTCGCTAGTCTCATATCTCGAATACTAGGATGAATAGACATGTACTCGGGAAAGGCATCAGTGGGACTAAGTACATCCTTGTTAGTTGTGGCGACGTCTTGGTGTGTTCTGTTCTTTCCGTCAGCACGGCGCTGGAACAGCTCAGAAGCTCTGATACGAGTGCGTGGAGGTTATCTAAAGGTCGCTAGCTTCTCACAAACAGGTCGTTCCTTACGGTGTGATCCGCCTCAAAGAACAAAACCTTCGAATAGTGAAGACCAGCATCCGTAACCAAGCATATGCGTGTAGCTGTAATTTGGTGTTACAGTACTGGCCACATGATTTTATCCTACATAGCAACGAATGCACTCACAGTGATGCTGATTATGACTGCATCCAGTCATAACTAGGAAGTTCACTCGAAGAAGCCTAACTGCCAAGCCCTTGCCTACAGCGAACTCTTGCTCCAGCTGTCTTAATCAGTTCGATAATTACTTACGCTGTACTTCAATACGCATTCCCAATTTTTTACGTAAGTATATATCCATTCGTATCGTCATCGTCGTCGTCGTCATCAAAAATGGTTCAAATGGCTCTGAGCACTATGGGACTTAACTTCTGAGGTCATCAGTCCCCTAGAACTTAGAACTACTTAAACCTAACTAACCTAAGGACATCACACACATCCATGCCCGAGGCAGGATTCGAACCTGCGACCGTAGCGGTCACACGGCTCCAGACTGTAGCGCCTAGAACCGCTCGGCCACCCAGGTCGTCGTCGTCGTCATCATCATAGAACTGCTTTACTACAGCGAATGTAATGTGCACAAGAAATTTATACCGCTTCCTGAAACGCGTCTCAATTACAAACTGGTGGCTGCAAAGGAAAACACTAATTTGTAAGCGAAAGACATCAATGTGTTTTCTAGACAGTGATTGCGTTCTGATGCCATGATGGATAAAATATTGAACACGATGTGTCACAACTACACAGTGGGAAACACACTAACAATATTACTCGTAGCTGCCGTCAATGACCAATGGTCACAAAACATGCAGCAGCCTCTTTGCTAATGTATGTTATCACGAGCAGAGCGCTCACTTTAGGATCCATTATCGATTAAGAACACATTCACTACGCTAAGGTGCGTTAGCACCACAGTAACAGGTACTGTGGCACCAGTGAAGTATTTGAATCAAAATATAAACCGGAATTTTTGTTTTACGCGCCTTTTTGTAAACTGAGAGCGGCGCGATCTCTGCTTAATGTTGATTTCGCCTCAGTGATTGTTCTCCGCAGCTAGAATGATGTCGTACCGCTTCTTCCGTCAGACGCAGTGTCGGAGCAAGATGCGTCAACTGTTGCGCAACCGTTTCTCACAACAGAGGGCGTAAAACTGTCCAAAATTTTGAAAAGACTTGCGGTATAGTTCAAGGAAAAGATTGGTAGAATGACTCAAGTGCAAGTATGGAACAGTTTTTACGAGGACCAGCACAACTGAGGAGAACTGATGTTGGCGTAATAAGGTACTAAGGTAAGCATCCGCACGGCGGGTGCCTCATCCTCTCACTGCATAGCACAAATTTCATCGCCTCGCGGTATACAAACGACTGCTGACACGCTACCAAACTGAGGCGGACCGTTTTTTTGCACTGTATTTTGACTAGTGATGATACACGGGTGCGCCTTACAAACTGGGAGAAAAAGCGGCAGCACTGAATGGCGAAAAAACGGACGATTCTGCACCCGTAGAAGTTAAAAACCGTCTCTCCGCGCGAAAAGTTCTTGCAACAGTCTTATTTGATTTGAAAGGAGTTGTTCACATCGATTTTCTCCACGAACGTCGTACTGTGAAGGCTGATTGCTTGTGCACACTTTTGGATCAAAGAAAACGTGCACCATTCCTGGTTGTGATCGTTCTTCATGACAACACTCGACCCCACACAGCTGCCCCAACTCAACAAAAAGTCAAGAATATTTCTGGACCACACTAGAACATCGTCCATACAATTACGTCACAAACTTGAAGCCGACGATCGCCATCTCACATAGCTCAAAACATTAGGTTCACCGCATTTATACTTAATGGTTCACCGTGGTGATACTTCCCCGTGACGCACTCACGTGCTCGTGCCCAGTTTCGTCCGTGATGGGTGCTTCGTTTGTGTGGACGCGTAGTTGTTTCATCAAAAATGCCAACTTGCGTCGATTACGGGTGTTACTAATCGATCCGATCTTAATCTCAACTTTAAAGGAATCACATTTCATTCATAAGCGAAGCCGTTCAAGTAGTATTTTCTTTCATATATATGAATTATGGTTGCGCTGTTTACTTTTATTGTAGTGGTTTTATTTCTGACATTTGACTTTAGATCTCCTTTACTGAGTATCCGATCTTTCTCTTGTTTCCTGTGCTTCTCATTGCCCTCCGAACCTTAAGCGCTCCGATATCCGAGCCACACTGTACGAACGGCCTCGTCCCCGCAATAAACACGGCTAAGTAAGCGCGCTGATTGTTGGCAGAGCATCTCTTGCTCTCAATTCCTCCTGCCGATAATTAGTAATTGTTCACATTTCCTCCCTCTTCAAAAAAGATTCTGGCTAGAACAGCCGGAGACAGTGGTCGTGTGTGTGTGCGTGTGTGTGTGTGTGTGTGTGTGTGTGTGTGTGTGTGCGTGTGCGTGTGCGTGTGCCGAAATTTATGTCAACACTCTTCACCTTGTCTGTCGGCTGCTCGGCATGTTAGTAGCAGTCTATCCGCTTCACAGTATAGTCATTCCATCATGAAGTTTCTTGTAAATAATAGGTTCACTTCTGTAGGAACAATGACGCACATCTTTACAATGTCAGAAGAAAAAAATTACATCCTTTACATCATATTAAGGTTGTCTGTAGCACAAACAGAGGTTTCCAATTCTGCAACCAAAACTTCTGACCACTTACCCATTGATATAAAATGTCTGACAAGACAGCAAAGTAGAATTTGACACTAACTAGAGAAAGTTCCTCTTTGACAACTCCCCCTCTTCCACAGAAGACTATCTATTACCGCAACGTGTAAATGGTGAAGGGTAGGAATTACTAATATCTGTGTATTTTTAATTAAAAAAACTAATGAATGATCAGCATGGAGGCATATTTCCAAAAAATAATTGAAGATGCTATAAAATGATTCGTTTCACATCATCACGATTTACCGTGCAAATGACACATGCAACATGAAACTAACTATTGGTATATCATTAATCATGATGTGGGCATATATACTTTGAAAACCTCAATATTAAACTCAAAAGTAAAATCAAGCAGATGATTAAGTAGCTGTACATTCCAATTGTGATATGTTTGGTTATTTCTGAAAAACTGACAGAGTTACTGGCGGTAAATATTCCGGGAAAATAAGCAAACAGGCTACTGTTGGAAAGATAGGCCTCTATGTTACACACGTTAGGCAAAAAAGAAAGTTGCATACATGTTAAAGTAAAACATACATTTTAGGGGTCTTCAGCATTTGAGACCGTTCCCTTGACTTATAGCATTGCACAATGATGGAACATATTTAAAAAAACTGTAATTTTTAATCCTGTACGCTGCTATTACCACGCGCTGAATGACGCATCATAATAAGATTTCAGATTAAGAATATGTGTACGCTACAGTGAGACTAATGCAGTGACAATCTAATAAAACAACTCTATTCTGCATGGAGGTACACCTCTAAGTAGTTCTGTTTGTTCGACATTGGAGTAATCATTCTCTTTGCTGACATGAATAAATTACGATAGCATGCCTTGCTTCTTTCCTCAATGCATACGTTTATGGACTAACAAAGAACACGTAGAAAAGCTTCTTGCAAACGTGAACATTAAAAATTCTGTGCATACGAGCTGAAAGTTGAAATAAGGCGAACAAGAAGCAGTACCAGTAAGCATTGGTTTTGGAGTTACAACTTCATTTGCTATCGATACAAAGTAAAAGTGGAATTAAATGCATTACGAAAGTATTCTTTTCACACCACATCCTTTTCGTCTTGGTTATTCGAAACATACCAACAAGAAACAAGTTTTTACATCAACGAGGCCAAATGTGTCTTATCACTAGAGCAAATACGCATTCAAGAACACAAAATCGTTGGAAATTGCCCTCTTTACACAATGTTATTCATGCAAGCGGCGTGATTTCAGCATTTAAAAACAGCTGTCACGTGCACACGACAGAAATTATGAACAAGAAGCAATGTTTTGGGCGACAGGCTCCGCCCACTCTGGCTTGAATACAACGTACAGCGGAAGTCTACAGCGCCGCTTCACTTCTTTCACCTCCATGCTTATCGCCCTGCTATTTCTATTGTTGGAACCGCTAAAGGAAGCAGTCGGAGCACAGATTGGACTACGATGGCGCTGTCGAAGTGTTCGTGTGCAACTGGCTGCTGCCACAGTCACGTCCATTTTACGAAATCGAGTCCGCCCCCGTTAGCTGAGTGGTCAGCGCGGTGGAATGCCACGCCAAGGGGCTCGATTCCGGCTGGGGCAGGAGATTTTCTCCGCCCAGAGACTGGGTGTTGTGTTATCATTTCAGCCCCATCTCCGACGCGCAAGTCGCCCAGTGAGGCGTCGAACGCAATAAGTACTTGCCCTCGGCGGCGGAACTTCCCCGAATGGAGGACTCCCAGCCCACAATGCTGTACGCTCATTTCCATTTCATACGAAATAGAGGTCAAGAAACTGCCGCCGGGAAAAATATGTTTTCCATTCAGAGACCGTACAAAAAAATAAGTTCATGTGTATGAATTTTTCTGAAGTTTAAATAAGGATACAAAAAAAAATCCGTTTTATATTAGATTCATCCCCGCATGATATCTCATCTAACGCAATCTGTGATTACATTCGAGAAATGGCAGCACGTAATCGTCGAGTCCGCAACAGCAATACTGAAGGCAAAAAGTCAACCATTACAAATTCAGTAGGAAAAGAAACTATGGAAAATGCTTCAATACTATTCATACAACGTCCATTTGTTCTGCAGATAATATACTGTAACCATTGGGAAGTGAAGCACATGCTGAAAAAGTGTCTACACATCATAAAATAATGGCAGTAAAATAATAATTACAAAAATATGACACGTAGTGACGGTTTAACAAACATTCATTTAAAAAGACTGAAATATCTAACTCTGAGCGGAGCATCAAACTTTTTTTGCATGAAGCGGACACATTAACTAAAAATTCTTTATTTTTTATTTTTAGTAAAAGACTTTTAGTCCAAGGACTAGTTTACCACGTGCATATCTTTTTATATTTGCGTAGCTAATGCAAGCAAAATTTATTTGAAATTATGTACTGCTTCCAACCACTGGTCTACCTTCACGACATCTTTCAAAGTCTCTCCCCCACTTCCTTCCATCACAAAATCAACTTTCCTTGATCTGTTTTCATGACACTATCATGCCGTTCAACTGGTCTTCCATGGTCTTGGCTATGAAAGAATTACTAAGTTATAGGCAAATGGTAACATTTTTACCCCTATTGCCTGAACTTTAATTCTCTTTCCAAATATACAAGTAGTATCCTTTGCTGCTTGTTCACTGTTTGAACTGAGTAACGTCAGGAATACGCTGCAAACCTGCCTCACTTCCTTCTCAATTGTTGCCCGTCTTTCATGTCCGTTTCTTATAACTGCAGCCTGCTTTCTGTATCCCTGCAATTTAATTCTGTTCAACAGCGGTACATGCAATCTGCACCATTCATCTCTTCGACATTCGATAAAGGAAAGAACATGATCGTAAGCGTAATCGTTGAGACAAAAAACAGTCTATGAAAATTTCAGTAGCAAGAGTAGCTGTGGAAAATACTATTCACAAAAGGTACCCTAGTGTATCAGAAGCTCACGACCGCCGCACTTCTGAGACATGATCAGCACACCATGCAAAACAGCAGAGGAATAACAATTAGAAAATTTAGAAGCGTATGAACAACTAGTCCAAGTGAGTAATGTAAGAGTACTACTAAACATTCCAACGGAACAACTGAGTAGTCCAATGGAACAACTGAGTAGTTTAAGTGTTAACAGATACTGAGTGTTTCACTAACAAATTAAGTATCACGCGAGCCCATCACTAAAAAAACGCTCACCGGACAAAACTTTACCCACATCCTTTAAAGACCACACTCTTTTTCTGTAGTTTTATAAACGGTGCAAAAATCGTACTAGGTGGTCATTCGATCGTTCACCACTGATGTCAGACGTGGCAGTGAAGTGGTGCGTATGTGTCAATCGGTTGTACGGAATCAGCGCAGTATGGGCAGACAGTGGAGTCGTTACATAAAAGCATTATGAAGGTATCGTGTTTGAATGTAATCGTGACTGCTCTGTGAATGAAGTCTGATTTATTGTGTATCAACACGGATTGCCTAGCGTGCCTGCAAGCAGTGATGTAACACGGCACAACAACAGAGTCCGGAAGCGACTGTCACGCCTTCTCAATGACAATCTGTTTCATATCCGCCACTGCTGCTGCCAGTGAATGGAGGAGCGTTCCAACCAGTTTCAGAGCGATCACTGCGTAAGGAACTGCATGCCATGGACCTTTGGAGTCTGGGCCTCGCTGAAGGCCATGTTTCACAGCGACACATCAACACGAACTGCATAGAGTGGCTGGTGGTTTGCAGTGTGGTCCGACGGGAAGCGATTTTGTGTCGTTTCAAATAGCGCAAGGCGTCGACTGCACCGACTGCCGAATGAGGCATTTCTCCAGCGATCTGTCAAGGGTGTAGTTCAGGCCGGAGTTGGTTCCGTGATATTTTGGGGATATCTTTCCAATTACGAAGAGGGCCGAATAACTTTGATTACTGTGAACACGAACCAGGTTGTTTATTTCAACAATCTATGGCCACGTGTTGCTCTTTCTTCCGAATATCCACGGTAGTGTACCGCTAACACTCCCATGTTCCAACATGACAACACTGAGATCTCAGGCCTGTATACATACGTTCCTCGTTTAAGGAACACTTACGCAGCCTATTTCAATTCGACTTGATCGCTAAATCACTCGATTATTAACCCCACAGAAAATACAGACGAAACGAATCTATCGGAATCTCCGCACTTTGGTAGCTCTACTGGATCTGATCATCAACGAGTTCCTTCATTTGGATGTGGAGACTCTTATTCGCCGAATTGAGGCCATCACCAAGGCTAGAGACGTGTCGCTGCCAGATGATCGCTAACTTATTGCCAGGCGTGCTTCGCCCACCCTGTTCGTCGTGCGATCTAACACACTGCTTTCCGGGCGGGAAGACGTGCCGGTCCCCGGAACGAATCCGTCCGGCGAATTAGTGTCTAAGTCCGGTGTGCCGGCCAGCCTGTGTATGGTTTTTAAGGCAGTTTTTCATCTGCCTCGGCGAATGCGGGCTGGTTCCCCTTATTCCGCCTCAGTTACACTGTGTCGGCGATTGCTGCGCAAACACTTTCTCCACCTCCGCGTACACCATAATTACTGTACCACGCGAATAATGGGGTTACACCCGTCTGGTATGAGACGTTACCGGGGTGGGGGGTCCACCGTGGGCCGAACTGCACAATAACCCTGGGTTTGATGTGGGGCGGCGGTGGGGTTAGTGGACTGCTATAGCCTGTTGTGGGGTTGTGAACCACTGAGGGCTACGGCGGGGACGAAGCCTCTCCGTCGTTTCTAGGTCCCCAGTTCCATATAATACAATACAAAACAGGTGTGCTTAACTGTACATACAAATAACGCTGGAGGAGACAAAGTGCTATTTTCCGCCCATTTGGAGGTGATTTACAGAGGGAGGATTAGTTCAGTTGCGTAATAAGGTGGCAGTGATTCATACATTGCAAGACACCCCCCAAGCGACGATAGACCAGTGGAAAAATGCTCCTATTGGAGCACAAAAAATGCTATTACATTCCTGCTTATTTAAAACACTGATTGAAAAATGGGGCACCAGCTGCCTCATTGTACCTTCCTCAGTACATTTAAAAATTTTCTTAAAAAGTAAGCCACGGAAACCTATTAGAGCTTTTTTTTAACATGCAACTCATTCAGACTCCCTCAGGCTTCCCTAACTGTAACTCACTCACACCCACTAGTCCATCGATGTGTCGCTCATACCTATCCATTCCCAACTGCCCTTTCTCATGCACTCATTCACCTCAATGCATTGTCATTAACTCTTTGTGTCTCTATCATTGCCTCCTGTGTCATAGGCACAGTCCCCTTCGTTCTGTCCTACTATTAGTGTCTCCTATCACTGTCATTGTCTCCTCCTTGCTCTCTGGTTCAAATGGCTCTGAGCATATGGGACTTAACATCCAAGGTCATCAGTCACCAAGAACTTAGAACCACTTAAACCTACGTAACCTAAGGACATCACACACATCCATGCCCGAGGCAGAATTCGAACCTGCGACCGTAACAGTCGCGCGGTTCCGGAATGAAGGGCCTAGAACCGCTCGACCACCGCGGCCGGCTCCTTGCTCACTCTTATTGCTAATAATCTTACATTCCTTCCTTCCAACTGATGCTCTCTCTCTCTCTCTCTCTCTCTCTCTCTCTCTCTCTCTCTCTCTCTCTCTCTCTCTCTCTCTTCCAGTATTTACTTTTCGGTCTCTGCTACTGCCACTGTCTTCCTCTCTCTCAGCATAAAAACTTGTGAAAACGTTCGAATGCCAAAATTTTTAAAGCTACTGAGGAAGGTAGAATAAGGCAGCCGGTATGTGACTTTACAGTCACAATCTTTTAAATAAACAGGAACATATTCGCATTTTTTGTGCTCCGATAGGAGAATTTTTCCGCTGGTTCCCTTCTTTTCCCTGCTGCAGCAGGGCACGTAACTCATATGAAAAGAAATATATTGGTCAGTAAAATTTCGATAGTTTTCTTAAGTGAAATTGAAATAACGCAAAACCAATTTTACACCTTACACCGCATTTTCCGTCGGAAAAAAATTTGCATGTGCTTCAGTACTACAACATGGGGTTCCCAGATGATAACGAAGGCACTTTACAGCATATTTCTCCGCGCTGCTTCAGTTTATAAGCTACGTTTTCGCTCTATACCGAATTTTATGTCCGTATTTTACCAGTACACGTAGAGGAATTTTGAACCCTTGTATTTTGAAAACGGGCACAGATATCAAGAAAATGTTCAAGATTGTTCGAGATCGGAATCTTAGGAATATATCGTAGAAATTTCAGCATTTGATGCGCATAGTCTCCTTGGAATCCTCGGCTGGGTTTTGAACCGCTCGTGACGCGAAAATCCCTTTTTTTGTTTTGAGTTTTCTAAGGAACGCCCATAAGCTAATATGGCCTCCATAAGTGCCATGAAGCCCACCGTAGGCCACATCAAATGTAAAAGGAACCAACCCATTTGCTCCATTTGCCTAACCAGGAGGAAGTGTGTAACATTCACACTTTGGCCCTGTACTGTAGGATAGCGACACTATGCAAATACTTACAAGGGCTATTAAAGCACTTCACCTACCTTTCTCATCACCAACAGAGCCCGAGGTATGAGCACCGGAAAACCATATTTTACGCGCGGCGTTTTGGAACATATTAGGTGCGCATGCTGTCGTATGCATACCGATGGAGAGAGCAGTATAGGCGATGCGCCGGGTACCCAGAGCAGTGGGCAGAGAAACGGGACGTAACGTAACGGGAGCAAGACAGCACAGGCCCACACCGCCTGGCTGGACGCCAGTCATACCTCGGTGCACTGTGCAGAGATCCGGCATGCACGCCCCCACTTCTGCTTCTGGAGACCTGTGTAGCAGCCGGCAGCACCGCTGACACTCTGGAGGCTCTCAACGCCGACCGACGGCAGTTCGCTTACCGTCATCGCTACCCTCAGCTTCTACAGAACCAGCCAAAGTTTTCCCATATTCCACCATCCTTCCCGCAGCAAAACACCTATTTTCCTCAAATCCATTTCTGCAGTGGACTAAACCAAGTCTCAAGCAAGAGTGTGGCCCTCCGAATGGAACATTCGTGAAAAATTGGTCTCCGTCCGGGATCGATGCAGAATCTCTTATCAGCATTTCTGAATGCATGTCACGCCCTTTTCTTTTAAGTGACACTGTCCTCAGTATTTACATTCCTATAATTTTTTTGAATACAATTCAATATCTGACAATTACAAGTACGATTTGAAACACTGGAAAGTCCGTTACACATTTAGTACCAACATACGCGTTGTAGTTTTTGATGCAGTGTTTGAATCCCTGCCGTTTAGACAACGTTTAGGATACCTTGCACCAATCTTTACGCTACTGTGACCATGAAAAGCTTTTTAACAAGGGTTACGAAGATCATTAGGTACCCGTATCTAGGTAGGTAGCAGCAAGTTAAAACATTGGAGTGCCTTGATGTAACTTTTACGAGTTATCAGCAGAGACTCGGCTGATAACCCGATAAGATCTCATCAATGAAATTCGCCAACAAAGCCTGCATTGCCATATTCCAGTGTCTGTTTACCATGTTTCCTCAAGCCACAAATGTAACTGCCATGCGGTGATGACGTTGATTGGGGGTTTCCAAGCGGTCAACAACGTGGTCATTACTTCAGTTATCCTTATAATCGACGAGCTGTGGCGTTGTCACAAGAAGTGACTTTACGGACAACTGTGAACTGAGGCAATCAGTACGTGAAGATGCAGGTTCGGCGCAGGTGATCCTACATCGTCTGGCGTCTACTCTCCGTTGCCCTCGCACTATGTTGCCGTGATTCCTACCCAGGGTGGGAGACTCACTTTCTCTCGCCATTGCCTTACTACGGGGCGAGATAATGCAGTGCAGTGTCTGAGACACACTCCGTTGACAATCAACAGCCGCTTTCAATTACAAATCAACTCACAAACTGCGATTATGGTTGAACATCAGCTATAGAATATTTCAGAACAAATGAAAATTGGTTTGGAGCTGGACTCGAATCCGGATTTCCCGCAAATGGAGATTTGGGTGCTGCTCGGACAGCTGAAGTGGTTGAGGTGACCGCTCGCGACAAGCGGGAAATCCGGTTAGAGTCCCGATCCAGCAACAGTTTTCAATTGTTCCGAAATATTCTCCAGATAACGCGGAACCATGATTGCAATTTGCGAGTTCATTCTAAAATGGAGTGTGCTACTCATAAACATTTTTAGCGGTAAATGCATAGCCGACCTCCTCACCGTCCTTCGAGTCGTATGTGTGTATCGGATTAAAGGTAGCGATGAATATTGTAGTCTATGTGAACTGTGGTACTATACTGGATTCGTACAACACGTCGAGGAAAATACCACGGGGAACCGCAACACGAGACAGAACAAGACAGTGGAAGACGGCAAAGTGCGGTCGCGGAAATGAACAGGCGTTCTAGCTCCTCGGCGACGCATTTCCGCCAGCGACACAACTTGCAGACTTATCTGGCCGCGTCTTCCGCCAGTGCTCTCGCGTTTAGCCTATCATGTTCGCTGCACCACAACGACCGTACATTGGACCTTGGTTGAGAGAGAGAGAGAGAGAGAGAGAGAGAGAGAGAGAGAGAGAGAGAGAGAGGCAATCAGCTAGTAGGATATTTAACGCGCTCTTTGGTGCAATACCACGTTTTTTTCTGAATTCTCCGCTGCAAGAAGTGGAGTGGGCGGTTTTAGATCCGGCCCATTTATAGAATGACTCGTTTCAGCGGAACACCAGACAAGCTGGCAGTGGACAGGAGGGGTTCCCAATTGGGAATAAACCGGAGAGGCTTACAAGTCCACTATTTATCTGACAGGGATTTGAACTTTTTGCTTTTAACGCACCAGATTATAATTAAAATTAGATGTACATTTGTTGTGTATGTGAGTGTTCGTCGTTGACGACTGTGTTGTTGCACACCTTTATTACAGGCCATATTTTAGCTTTCGTTCTGTAGTTGATTTGAAAGCGAGAGTTCCTGTTTAGTTTTCATCAGGTATACAACTGGTGAAATTGTTTTCGGAATTGTGTCTGCCATGGGTCCGGCGCATAACTTGTGCTTACGGAAGTATTAAAATTACGATTACTTCTTATTTTTCTGAATCCAGGCTTGACTCATATAACACACAGTTTATTTGAAATCGAAGTGAATCAACACATGATGAAATTTACATAAAACTAAACTTTTTCCATGACGTTGTTCTCTATGTTCTTTTCTGAGAGTTGTGAGTAACTCATTTCGGTTTATTTACGTACTACAGGATATACTAAAAGACCGACTGATTATATACATAATTTTCCAGACTCTGTTACATAAATGATCGTCTGCGATTGCAGCATGTAGATATACAGGGTGGTCCATTGCTAGTGACCGGTCCAAATACCTCACGAAATTAGCATCAAACGAAAAAATAAGAACAGCGAATCTGTTCGAGCGTGATGGAAGAAAAGAGATGGTTATTACATGTTCGAATAGTACGTAAACATACATGAATGTTTGATTTGGAACATTTGTTCCGCTTTGTGATGGACGGAGCTGTAATATTCTCACAAATGCAGCAACGCACCCGATAGCATTGTATGCAATTCGTTACTTAAACTAGGTATGATAATAAGCCTGTCCAGTCATAATAATTACGCAGAAGACATAACATTGTTAAAATGGAACGTTTAACAATCGCAGAAAAGGTAGATATGGTGTTTATTTATGGGTATTGTGGTCAAAATGCTTGTGCTATGTCGTTATCCTGACAGACAGCATCCAAGTGTCCGGACAGATCGTCGGACAGTTAATGTATTTAAAGAAACCGGAAGTGTTCAGCCAAAGAAGAAGACGCAACCAAGAACTGCAACAAATGAAGATGTCCAAATAAGTGTTTTAGCTGCAGTTGAGGCTAATCCGCACGACAGTAGCAGACAAACTGAGCGGGAATCGGGCATTACAAAAACGCCGGTTTTGAGCAATTCTACATCATCATACGTTCCACCCTTACCAGATTTCTAAGCACCAAGAATTGCATGGCGATGATTTTGAACGTCGTGTCAATTTTTGCCACTGGGTACAAAGTAAATTACGAGACGATAACAGGTTTTTTTCTGAGAGTTCTATTTAGTGACAGGCGCCATTCACATAACAAAGGTGACGTAAACAGGCATAATATGCACTGCTGGGCAACGGAAAATCCATGATGGTCGCGACAAGTGGAACATCAGCGACCCTGGCCGGTTAATATATGGTGTGGACGTCTAATTGGCATTTATTTTATCGATGAAAATCTAAATGGCGCAATGACGCCTATTTTATAAAGTTTTACCGATTATGCAACAAAACATTTCATTTCATGACAGAATGGCGATGCACTTTCAGAATGATGGACGTCCGGCACATAGCACGCATGCAGTTGAAGCGGTATTAAATAGAATATTTAATGACAGGTGGATTGGTCGTAGAAGCACTATACCATGGCCTGCAAGTTCAACGCATCTTACAACCCTGGACGTCTTTCTTTGAGGAAAATTGAAATATATTTGCTATCGCGATCCACCGACAACGCCTGAAAATCTGCGTCAGCGCATTGTCAATGCGGCCGCGTGGGATTAGCCGAGCGGTCTAGGGCGCTGCAGTGATGGACTGTGCGGCTGGTCCCGGCGGAGGTTCGAGTCCACTACTTAACCTAAATTATCCTAAGGACACACACACACACACACACACACACACACACACACACACACACACACAAAACCGCGCGCGCGCCTTCCAAAACCAAGTTTCGAGCTACAGACATCATACTGAAAGAATTGTTTCTAGAAATTATTCGGATTTTAAAGGTGTGTATTTCTGAGGAAAAAATAGAACGAACTGTATCAAAATAATGGTTTTTCTATCACTCTCCGTCTTAACTGACGATTCTGCATGGTCACCTGTCTGAAAACAGCGGCGTAGAAGCACTTATGAAAACCCGTACAAACACCCATCTGCCCGCAGGAAAGGAATTCTGGTTTCTTTCTACCCCCCCCCCCCCCCCCAGCCCCTATCCCCTGAACTCTCTTAAAGAACTGAGCTACACTCATTATGTCCGCTGCCGTGAAGGACGAAACGCAGCACGTGTCATCAAAACCAAACCGTAGCCTTGTACAACAAGGTTAATGACTTATCAGATCCATCCATCCGCGGGTTGATCATGGTTTTGCACATGGAGTTTACCAAAATTATTATTTAAATTCGATCGAACTTCACATAATCGCTTCCACGTATGTTTTGGTTGCCGCTTGGGTTAAACATCGCAACAGGTAAAGCTAGACGAGGAATGGACGTCGGAATGCAGCCTCTGGGTAAAATCGACACAACATGAACTCGGTAAGAATCATAGTAGGGCACGGGCGCGTTCAACCATGCGGAGATATAGATATCTCTGAGTACACTACCTTGCTGAGGACTTAGCTTTGTTGTCGCAAGGAGTATTCGACTCGGCAGAGAACTGGGCGCTGTTTTAAGACTTTCTTGACAGTTAGAACAGCGTGCCGGATTGCTACTCAAACTCGACCCTCGCCTATTATGGGGAAAGATCCTATTGATAGAATGAAGGCTTTCGTGATCGGATGATTTGCAGCTATTAAACTTTCGGGGTATAAGGTCGCGGTCCACGAAACTCTTCTGTTCCTAACGTTTCGTCCAAAACTGCGCTGGACATCTTCAGAAGCGATGCTCCACCGTTGGGTCTTGTCGACTGAAGACTCAACGGAGAAGCAACGTCTCTGAAGATGTCCAGCGCGGTTCTGGACGAAATGTTAGGAACAGAAGAGTTCTGTGGACCACTACCTTACACCCCGAAAGGTTTACCAGCAGCAATACTCCTATTGCTTAAGTACCGAAGCACGACCCGCTTCAGTTTTACTTTCATTTACCCCTGGTCATCCAGACTTCACCGAAGCTCCCCTGCATTCCTCAAGGGATTCAGCACTCCTGGAAGTAGGAGAGAGGTACTACCAGCGAAAAGCAGTGCTCTTGGTTTGTAGTCCCAGTCTGGCACACGGTTTAATCTACCCGGAAATGTAATGAGAGCTTTTGTTTATGAAGTATCAGACGTGTATTTCGAATAAGACTATTTAATGACGAGGCTCTGGAATGTTCTAAATGCTGCTACCTCAAATATGCAAGCAGAACACCATGCCAGTTTATAGTTTCCCTCCTGATGACAGGGGAGAAAGCCATCGAGAAAATCCACATTTCGTATTATTCATTTACGACTATTTTGTTAAACTTTTGTTTACCAGCCTCCGTAGCCGAGGCTCCTAGCGCACGACTGTGTGGTGGCGCTTGATCTGGAGGTAGACAAAATGGCTCTGAGCACTATGGGACTAACATCTGTGGTCATCAGTCCGCCAGAACTTAGAACTACTTAAACCTAACTAAACTAAGGACATCACACACATCCATGCCCGAGGCAGGATTCGAACCTACGACCGTAGCGGTCACGCGGTTCCAGACTAAAGCGCCTAGAACCGCACGGCGGAGATAGACAGTTCGAATCCTCGTTGTGGAAGAAATTAGCATCACTATTACTTAGACAGCAAGGGGAGAGGAGATGATGACTAAACTCCGCAGTGCACCATGGAATGAATGTATGTGAATACTGTTGACTATCCGTCCGTCGGACAGGGGTGTTAAGCTAGGCAGCCCTCTTGGTGCCATTTTAGAGGAATTGGCTATTATCGGGTTGGTTCCCGAAGGTATGTGGCACCAGAAGTCAACCACAGATCACGCAATTCCCGTAAATTACGGGTTGGTGATTTCTAAGCGCTATGCTGATGTCCCACAGTATACCAGATGTATTTTATCGATTTCAGATCAAGCGAATTTGGTGGCCAAGACATCAATGCGAGATCACTATCAAATTCCTCACTGTAGCACGATTCTGGCTTTGTGACTGGACAGTTACTTGCTGGGAGATGCCATCGCCATCGGGGAGGCACCTTACATGGAAGGGTGCTCAATAATGTTCACGTAGTTCACAGCTGTCACTGGTGTCTTTAATTACTACTACAGATCACATGGAAGCTCAGGTGAATGTCCTCTAGCATAAAGCTGTCCCCATCGGCCAGTGTCCAGGTCGCGGTGTCAACAGTTCCCCTGGATGACAAGGCCATCCTACTGGTGTAACAAGAAATAGCGATTCATCCGATCAGGCTACAACACGAGTCCAATGCTCCACGGTCCAATCTGGATGACACCGTGCCCACTGCAATCGTAACTGACAATGTCACTTTGCCAACATGGAAACACATGGGGTCATATGCTGCAGAGCCGTATGTTCAACACTACGCTGAACCGTGTTCTTCGAAATACGAGGGTTATTCCAAAAGTAAGGTCCGGTTATAAAAAAAAAATCAAAACTAAAATGTTTTTTCAAAACAATTGTTTTATTTACATTCCTTACATCTTTATCTATTTTTCTACATAACTTCCATACTTATTTAAACATTTGTCACATCGTTCAACAAGCTTTTGAATGCCCATGTTATAGAAATCGGCCGCCTGTGACGATAACCAGTCCTTAACTGCTTCTCTCACTTCATCATCTGTGTCGAAGCGCTTGCCGCCGAGAAACTCCTTTAAGTAACGGAACAGGTGGAAATCACTTGGCGCCAGGTCCGGACTGTAAGGAGGATGGTCCATCTGTTCCCATCCAAATTTCTTGATCAGAGCTTGCGTTTCATTTGCAGTGTGGGGTCTGGCATTGTCATGCAACAACAAGATTCCAGACGACAAAAGACCACGTCGCTTATTCTGGATTGCACGTCGAAGTTTAGTCAGGGTAGCGCAGTAGGCGGCTTTATTAATCGTTGTTCCTCTCTCCATAAAGTCGACTAACAATACTCCACGTCTATCCCAGAACACAGTCGCCATAACCTTACGTGTTGAGATTGTCTGCTTTGCCTTGACCTTGACTGGCGATGACGTGTGACGCCATTGCATTGACTGACGTTTAGACTCTGGAGTGATGTGAGAAACCCATGTCTCATCCCCTGTGACAACATTGTCTAAAAGACTGTCACCTTCCTTATGATATCGCTCCAAAAAATCAAGAGCAAAAGCCATTCTTTTCATTCGTTGGGGCTCAGTAAGCAGCCTGGGAACCCAACGGGCACACAATTTGTGAAACTTCAAATGTTCAGACACAATTCTGTACAAAGTTGTTCTACTCACATTCGGAAAATGCATGTCTACGTCTGTAATAGTGAATCGGCGATCTTCACGAATTTTTTTGTCAACCGCATTGACCAAATCGTCTGAAATCACTGATGGTCGGCCACACCGTGGTTCATCGTGCACATTATCCCGTCCTTCATTAAAAGCTCGCACCCACTTGCGCACTTTACTGTCGCTCATTATGTTAGGACCGTACACTTCAGTAATCTGCCGATGGATTTCCGCCGCTGAATTGTTTCTTGCAGACAAAAACCGTATCACTGCCCTTACTTCACAATCGGCGGGCTGATCAATTGTCTTCAACATTGTAAAGTGACACTGTGAACTACACTCAGCAACAGTAACAAAGCGAATGGCGGCGTTTGACGCGCAAGGCTTGCCGGGAGTCGGCGCGCATGCGTGTTTTGTCATTGGCGCCAAATTTCAATAGTTACGGCGAATCGGACCTTACTTTTGGAATAACCCTCGTACTTGTGCCTCCATGGGAACTGTATGATGCCGTCAAATCTGTCACAGATCGACGCCTATCCTGCTTTACAGAGTGGTTAAACCACCGACCTTTACTTTCTGTGATGAGGCAGAGGCGTCCAACACCTTTTATCTACTTGCGGCTCTACTGCCGTTCCATAATTTTCCATAGATGCTCACTACTCTAGCACAAGAACATCCAACCAACTTTTCCATTTTCTAGATGCTCATCCCTAGTCTCCCGATCATAATCTGTCCTGTGTCAAAGTCGCTTACGTCAATGGGCTTCCCCATTTGCGTTCCGTATCGTGCCTGCTCCGCTTATATAATTACCTTACTGCGTCACGTGCCTGCAACGCCATCACGCAGTATTCTCTCTCGCGGCAGGAAAGGGTCATAATGTTGTGGCCCTTATATATGCTTGTTTGTGCCACAGATGGAGGAACGTCTAATCTGGACAGTTATAGACAACGATACCACAAAAATTATTATTTCCGCCGAGCGGAAAAAAATGAAGACTTGAAGTATGAAAAGGAAAAGATTTACATGAAAATTTCTGAATGTAATTAAATGTGAAAGTATCGAATCGAAAACGGCTATGAGCCGCATATATCCTCTTACCGGTAAACCCTCGAGTGTTTAAAGAATCGAAATCGGATGTATAGAACAGCTTCGAACGTCTGATTAATTTACAAATGAGTTAATATATTGAATATTTGGCGTTAAGCATATAAGCGAGAAAGAAAATTTAGAAAAGGTTTGAAATTATATGCAAAGGTTATTGGAAGTCGCAAAGTGCTCTCTTTACGAAAAACTGGATGAATATAATGTGGTTAATTGGCGCTCCATTTTAAGCGAAAGCAAGTTTTTCACGCAAAAAGATATAATTCTGCAGGTACATTAAGTATTATATGAAGAGACTGACTGCGAACTGTGTTGCGGAGAGGGTTGGTAGTGAACAAGTACACAATTAAAACATGATGTCTGATGCTGAAGGTATGCTGCACGAACAGCGAAAATGTAAGCGATGCGTTTTTTCATCATTTTGTGTGTGTGTGTGTGTGTGTGTGTGTGTGTGTGTGTGTGTGTGTGTGTGAAATTATGCGTAAGTTTGTTGGAAGCCACGAAACACTCTCTCATTCACTAATACTGGAGAACAGTTTCTAACGGTAATACATGTCTTATTATGTACACTTTTAACATAAGATTATCTCTCTTAACGAGTAGTTATGACAGCACCTCGGATTGGTAAATTCGATCAATAATTCTGCGAAGTGTTGAAAATCAAATTTTTGTTGCCCCTGGACATCTTTAGATAGACAACCTGCAACTGGTACTGGATTCCGGGATTGCCGCTTAATGGATTACGTGTTCTTGATGCTGTTGTGTTGAATACGCCAGAATTTTATGGTTCTCAGAACAGTAACACAATTCGCTGATTCCAGAATGAGATTTTCACTCTGCAGCGGAGTGTGCGCTGATATGAAACTTTGTGGCAGATTAAAACTGTGCCCGACCGAGACTTCCGTAAAGTTTGGAAGGTAGGAGACGAGATACTGGCAGAAGTAAAGCTGTGAGGGCCGAGCGTGAGTCGTGCTTGGGTAGCTCAGATGGTAGAGCACTTGCCCGCGAAAGGCAAAGTTCCCGAGTTCGAGTCTCGGTCGGGCACACAGTTTTAATCTGCCAGGAAGTTTCACAATTCGCTGAGTTAGAATAAACTGGATTACGCTGTACTGCCCTTCTGAGGAACTAAATGCAGTACAGTGGATTCCAATTTGTTTAGATCTGGCGTATAAGGACATATGTCGATTTTCATTTGCTTTATGCTACTCGAATATTTAGTGTCGTAGTACTATTAACTTGTAAATGTTTTAATAAACCTACAAAAATTTGTGTTAATGACGATTTTTTTGAGAGTTTTATTATTTACAAAGAGTGCACAGAGAATCGTAAAATAATTATTCTGCAATCAAAATCCACATAGTTTCATTTGAAAAAGTAAAAAAATAAAAAATTAAAAAAAATCGGTACCTGCATTTACATGTTCAATAGGGTTAAGAAAGCTTTATGCTCGCTATTTCATCAGAGCATAGCGACTATTAGACAAAATAAAAATCACAATGAAATGAATATCCCTAGCTGCATACAAGCGTTGGTATTAGTCAACGGGGTTAGTTGAAAATGTGGGCCCCGGCCGGGGTCTCCTGCTTACATCTCCTCTGAGCCAACGAGGACACAGAAGAATAGTGCGACTGCACGGACTTATCTCTGGGACGCCTAACGTGAGACCCACATTCGTAACTTATTGTCCCGCGCTATATTCATAGTGCCTCTGCCCATTATACTCATTATTCGCAGCTTTACTGCCGATTCCCGTAAGAGTTCGGGCACTGTTTGTGCATCCGCACAGAAGAAGATGGTCAAATGGCCGGCGAGCCTTAACTATTTACATATAAAGATGGTATCTGTTCTTTCAGACATGTCCGAAAGGATAGCATCTTCATATAAAATAAAATTAGATTCTCCATATATTTACCCTATCGACAGATATTTGAAGTGACACAGATGCTTCATCTTGTATGAGGAATTCGAGGAAGCGAGGTTTCCCCGGGATCAGGACCCCATAGCACAATTACATCGCTCCATATTCAAAAGGAGGCTGAGACCGAAATGGCATGAGAGTCGCGGCCGCCCCCCCCCCTCCCCCCCCCCCCCCCTCTCTCTCTCTCTCTCTCTCTCTCTCTCTCTCTCTCTCTCTCTCTCTCTCTCTCTCTCTCTCTCTCTCTCTCCCCCCCCCCCCCCCCCCTGTATGTGACAGCTGCTGGCTGCTACAGTCCGGGCCGGACCGTATCGAGCGCCGTACGTGTTTACCTGGCGCCAGCAGCCCTGCCGCCGCCAGCGGCTGCACACCCGGACTGGGGTACCGTCAACACTCTCCATCCTGTCCTGACACAGATAGCCAGGGGTCCACACCCATAATCTGCGAGGCTCACCTCCCAAATAACGCACACACTTTTCCCACCACATTCATAAGCGATAACAGGACACGTGACAGAAACTAATTCTCTATATTATTGCTAAACGGCTAAAACGGCCACAAAATCTCAGTTGCTGGTTGGCTATAAACGGCTTCCAGGTGAAACAAAAATTTTATTTTCAGTATTTCATGTAATTGCTGATCGAATTTAAAAATTTAAAATACTAACATGATCTACTCATTAAGAGGTATAATCTCACGCTGAAGGTTTAACACAGTAAGTAAAGTACGAGTTAGAAACGGTGTACGTGTTTTGAGGCAGTGTAAATCGCGGCGCCCTATTAACCCAGACTATATTCATACAGTCTCTGAGAATGAGAACACTCAGCGACCTCTAACGAACTTCACAAGTAATTTCAAGCCTTTGCGAAACTCTTTCTCGCTGATCGCCCCCCAAAAATTAATGAAAGGAAAAAGACGCTCGGCTTACAAGATTTTCGCTGTTTATGCATCAAAACTTCAGCATCAGGAATAACATTTTAATTTATTATTTCTTTACTACTAACTCTGCTCGTAACGCATTTCGCAGACAGTATCCACATATACAGCTGAATGTGACCCCAAAATTACGTCACTTTACGACACGTAGTTGATGAGTTATGAAGTTTTATACATAGGAGTTCGAGTCTTTTAAAGAATTGGGGGGGGGGGGGGGCAAAGGGCAGGTCTAGTCCTTGTTTCCCCGTAAAACTTATGTTAGTGAGACGCCCTAGTCTTCTATAAGAGGGAACACATTATTTTCTATATCTACAGGACGTAACAAAAATAAGCCGACAAACTTCCACGAGTTGTAGAGGCTGTTCTAAGAGCCAAATTGGTGATGCGGATCCAGATCCGGAAACGTGGTCCAATGGCGTTACAGTGTGTTCCAGTTATAAATTACAGGAGCCAACATCCGCCGCTGGCGATCCCTTCGGCAGCACTCCTCAGTACCCCCTGCTTGGTCTACAGTGCTCACACAGGCGTGGACGCTTTCGCCGACACCTAACGTTCTCTAAATGCTGTCAAGCCTATTCCCTGCAGCTCAGCTTGCGGTCCGCGAGCGTTTGCTGTTGACTTCGATGCTCTGCAACGTCGTTGGATGACTTTTCCGGAGACTGGTTCCTATCCTCAATCTGTTCCTCAAAACAGTATTCTCAATCGCTCAAAGGTTATCGGTACATTTTTGTTACACCCTATACAAGGAAAAATAGCTCCTACGAAATGCTGGCAGACACTCAATTTACCTACGAAGTAATTTCATCAGGAATTTAAACTATATACAGAATGTAAAACTTAGGACACACTACCCCCAACAAATCCTGGAAAAATAAAAAAAATTGGGGGTGAGATTTCACTAAGATGTAGGAACATGTGGCGAATTTTTTCTGACATACAAAAGTAATATTTAACGTTTGCAGCTGCCAAATTATCACCTAAGTTTTTTTTCCCAGAGCTGTAAGGCGCAGTCAAATGAAAATGAGACAGGTGCGATAATAGTATGTAAACCTTTATTATTCCAAAAATAATCGCTATGATTGTTAATACATTTATCCCACTGTGAGATAAGACGGTCAATAACTTCATAGAGAAATGTTTGAGGTTGCCTACGGAACCATAATTGCACCCAGGCGTGCAGCTCATCCTCCGAAGCAACTCGGCGGCCACTAATTCCTCTCTTAAGGGCTCCAAAAATATGGAAATCCCATGGGGAGAGATCGGGACTATATAGAGGATGTGTAAGAGCTTCCCAGCTAAACTTTTGCAGCGTAGTCTAAACAACCTTGGCAACATGTAGGACGGCATTATCCTGCAACAGTATGATGCCGTCCATCAACATTCCTGGACGTTTGGGCTTGTTTGTTTTATTTTGTTCTAGGGCGCAAAAACAACTGGGGTCATACACGCCAACGTCGAAACTATAGAACACGAAAATAGAGGAGTTGAAAAACGACTAAACGTCAATCCCAGTAGACATAAGAGAAGACAGTTAAAAACATGGACGTGGAGAAAGGGCTACAAAAGCCACCATATGGAAACGGCGGTCCAAAACTAAAAATTAAATGGCCTTCGCTATACTGCTTTGACGAATAAAAAGTAAAACGCGGTCGACACTCCGCGCAGCATTTGGTAAAACGGCCGATAACTCCGACGGTAAACCCAAGTGGGAACGTAAACGGTTAAAAATTGGATATTCAGTCAGGAAGTGGCGGTCAGTTAAAACTTCGGCGCAATATGTACGAAGTGGTGGAGGAGTGCCACTTATCAAATGACGATGGCTGAAAAGGCAGTGCCCAATATGCAACCTAGTAAAAATGACCTCCTCCCTGCGGAAGGGCCGAGAGGAGGTAGTCCAACCCGCTGGGAGAGGCTTAATAAGTCGGAGCTTATTTCTCAAGAAGGGAAGACTAATGGCCATGTCAAAGGAACACCACCTGCTGACAGACGCCAACATAGAGATCACTGGAGGGAATATAGGAACTAGTGGGTTGAGGTGGGAGGACTACAGCCTTGGCAGCAGTATCAGCAGCCTCGTTTCCTGGCAGACCGACATGACCAGGAACCCAAAGAAACATCACACTGACTCCACCAAGAGCGAGCAAGTGACAGTTTTCCTGGATCCGTTGCACTAAGGGATGGGAGGTTCAAAAATGGCTCTGAGCACTATGGGACTTAACATCTGAGGACATCAGTCCCCTAGAACTTAGAACTACTTATACCTAACTAACCTAAGGACATCACACACATCCATGCCGAGGCAGGATTCGAACCTGCGATCGGAGCGGTCGTGCGGTTCCAGACTGAAGCGCCTAGAACCGCTCGGCCACCTGCGGCCGCCGGGGATGGGCGGTGTACAGGACGCTGAGAGAGTCTGAGGAGAAGCATAATTGAAAAGTCTGTGTCGCCAGATGTACTCCGTGGCCTGATACAGGGCGTAGAGCTCGGCTGTAAATACTGAGCAGTTTGCCGGAAGCCGCTATCTAAAGACGTGGGCGCCAATGGAAAAGGCACACCCGAAACGACGGTTACTCCGAGAGCCATCAGTGTACACACAGGTACTATCGCGAAATTCCATGCGAAGGTCGTGAAACTGAAGGCGACAGAGCGAGGCTGGAGTAGTGTCCTTAGAAAGCGAATGAAGGCCAAGGTTAACACGGGCCACTTCACCGCGTCAAGGTGGCGAAGGGCTCATACCCACTGGGAAAGTTGCAGGTAGTGTGAAGTTCAAGCAGCCGGAGCAAGCGCCAAAAACAAATTCCAGGAAGTAACAGAGAAGAGGGACGCGCCCCATACTGGCGATCAAAGGAATCATTGAAGAAGGGGGCATAGGATGGGTGGTCACGCATGGCAGACAAACGGCATACATAACTGCTGAGGAGAAAGACGACGGTAGGACAGTAGTAGTTCAGCAGCTTCAGCATACAGACATTCAACCGGGCTAGTGTAAAAGGCGCCATTGGCCAAACGGATGCGACTATGGTGGATAATGTTGAGACGGCATAAGAGGGATGGACGTGCTGACGAATAAACAAAGCACCCATAATCGAGTTTCGAACGGACAAGGGGCTGGTGCAAACGGAGGAGGGTGGTTCAATCGGCAGCCCAGAAAGTACCATTGAGGGCACGTAGGGCACTGAGGGCGCCAGGTAAGATACATGGAAGGAGCAACAGAGTTCCCTATCGGTTCATAGTTTCGACGAACGGAAGAGCAACAGGCCCAAGATCTTTAGATGGTGGGAGAAACCATTTGTGCCACCAGAAATTCATACAAACGGTTTTGTCAGTGGAAAAACGAAAGCCATTGTCTGTGATCTAGGAGTAAAGACATCGCTGAAGTCGCCGCTCAGTGAGACAGTTTGTGACGCTACAACGCAGTCCTTGCTATGGATCTTTTCGCTTACTTAACACATGAAACTGTTTGTATACGATGTATTGTCTAGTGTAAATATGCATTGTAAATACTATGTTTAAATTATGTAATATTTAACACTGGCAAGTCAGGGCATATATATTTAGTTAACTTTGAAGTCAGAGAGATTGTTTTGTCGTGCCGGTGGGGGCTGGAGCGCGCCAGCGGGCAGTAGTAGCAGTGACGCCGTGCTCGGAGTAAGACGTACGGTCGAGTGCTAGCTGTGTTACATCTAGCGGCTAGTGTGTGGATCCAAGTACGACGGGAAAGTAATGGTCGGCATATCTGGAAGCATGGCCGGGCAAGTTATTATGGATTAATGGGCATAGTGCTGAAGAAACATGGACTTAAATGTGAAGCGCACTGTGGGCCCAAGTCGCACCAGTAAAAGCCCGTTGCTACATTGTGTCGCTGCCGTGGACTTCCGTCGATCCACCCACAACGAGGTAAGTAAGATCTACGTAATTTTCGTAGGATAAAATTGTAGAAGGCTTGCCAGTGACTGTGCTTTTCTCTGAAGTTGAACAATTAATAACAAGCGCTTTATAATCGAAGTGTTGCAGTTACATTCCACCCGACAATAACACCAAGTAGGTTCCTTCCGATCCTTACCTTATTGAACCGAGTGTGTCACGCCATTATCAAGAGAAAATATGTTAATTATGGTTATCATAGTTAATTGTTGCACTTAATAAGCTTACGCCAACCGTAGTAACTTAATAACAGACTGAAGTAATAAATTTGATTATAAGATTTATTTCAATGCATATTCAGCTGAAGTTAGTTCAAGGATATTTCATGAAACTATAAAGCTCATTCCACCTGACAATCCCCCAATTAGTGAATTATTATCATCCAAAACATAGTTAATCAATTATTGGCAATATATTTCATTATCAGTAGATTAAACTGTGCAAGAATGACAGTCCATTATTCAAAATCTCGATAGATAATTATATGTGTTCTCAGCATTGCACTTAGCTGAGAAATTATGAACAAAGGAATTATCAAAATACTTACTGAAAGTTAACCATTAATGTTCAAGTGTAGTTAGATTGTTATGACATTGTTTTATATGACTACTGAGCCTGACACAGCACTTACGTAAAAGTTCCCGTTCCACCTGCTGCGCTACAAACAGGTAAACTTTATTTTTGACACAATTATTCACGTACTTAACAGTACTGTCGCTCTTCAGTTGAGCTGGCGGCCGATTTTTTAATTGCTTTTACAACTTAATCATTTCTTTCGACTAAATTTCCACTGGCAAAATTTATTTCCAAATTATTTCCATTATTTCATTTACCGATCGTTATTGAATGAAATTACTCATTCAATAACGATCAAGTTATAACGTCTCCTGTTTCCCGCGGAATAATCATTATTTACTTCGGAATCGGATGCCTTATCCCGACGCGGGTGAAAATTCATAATTCACGGTCATTGTCAACTAGTAATTTCGCAAATCCCGGGAAGCAGGGAGGTGTTATAAGGTCCGTGGAGAACTGCAATAGATGGCGGGAGAAAGGCAGTTACAGGGTTAAAACCGACAGCAAAGAGGACGCCGCTCAGGACGGAACCCTGAAGCACACCGTTTTCCTGGATAAAGGTATCTGACAAGGCAGAACCCACATGCACCTTAAAGCCACCTCTTTTAAAAATTCCTGAAGGGAACAGGGCAGGCGGCCACGGAAGCCCCACGTGTAAAGAGTATGGAGGATACCAGTTCTCGAGCAGGTGTCGCACGCCTCCTCCAAATCGAAAAACACGGCCACAGTCTGGGATTTCCGCAGAAAACCGTTCGTGACATTGGTGGACAAAGTAACGAGATGGACAACTGCAGAACGCCGTGTTCGAAAGCCAAACTGTGCAGTCGTTAGTAAATTGCGAGACTCGAGCCACCATACCAGCCGAGCATGAATCATACGTTCCATCTCCTTGCAAACGCAGCTGGTGTGAGTCAGATGAGGCGGTAGCTGGAAGGAAGGTTTTTGTCCTTACCGCGTTTAGGTATGGGTGTGTTGGTGGCTTCACACCAGTGTCTGGGAAATGTGCCCTCTACCCAGATGCGGTTGTACGTGTTAAGCAGAAAGTGCTTCCCAATAAGGGAAATGTGCTGCAACATCTGAATGTGGACAGCATCTGGTCCTGATGTGGAGTATCGGGATGAACTGAGAGCATGGTCTAGCTCCCTCATAGTAAACGCGGCATTGTAGCACTCGCAATTCTGGGGAGAGACGGGTATCGTTTCCTATGGAGGAAGGCAGCGTGGTTGTGGGAAGAGCTCGAAATTTCCGCAAAATGGCGGCCCAAGGTGTTGGAGATAGCAACAGGATCCACGATAACATCGTCTGCTGTTAGGCCGGAAATATGCGAATGGATGTTGGTCCCAGAGAGCCGTCGGAAGTTGGCTCACACGAGAGAGGAAGGGGTGGAACTGTTAAAAAAATTAGTGAAGGAATTACAGCTAGCTTTTTTGCTATCCTGAAGAACAAGAAGACACTTTGCACGCATCTGTTTATAACGAATGCAGATTTCCTTCGCAGTATGACAGTTAAAAAACCGGAGAGCACATCTCCGTGCGCAAAACTGCGTCGCAGCATGCCTCAGTCCACCAAGGGACTGGTACGCAGCGTGGTAAAGAGAAAGTGTGAGGAATGGAACATTCTGCAGCAATAAGGGTAATGTTTGTGAGGTATTCCACCTGGTCATCACAACTGAGGTTATTCTATTCTTCGAAGGTCGCCAGGGAGGAGGAAAGCCGCCAGTCAGCCTTAGTATGCTGCCATTTGGGTGTGCGTGCAGCTGGGGTAGGAGTCAGCAAACGGATAGCACATGGCAAATGGTCGCTGGAGTAGGTGTCAGAAAGAACGGACCGCTCAATACGATGAGAAAGCTGGGCAGTGCAGAAGGATAGGTTCAAATGGGAATAGGTGTGCGAGGAGTTGGAAAGGAATGTGGGTGCTCTAGAGTTAAAGCGAAGGTTGAGTTGATTAAGAAAATCAGCCATGAGGGCACACACTAACAGATTCTGGGAGAACCCCATAGGGGTGATGCGCATTAAAGTCACCGAGTAGCAGAAATAGGAGAGGTAGCTGCCCAATAAGTTGAAGGAAGTATGCCCTGGTGACGTCGAATGGCGGAGGGACATAAATGGTACAGAGGGAAAAAGTCGGGTGAGTAAGGAAAAGGCGAACTGCAACAGCTTGAAGATGGGTGGTCAGGGAGATCGGTTGACTATGAACGTCATCTCATATGAGCAGCAGACGCTCCAATGAGATGGAATGCCGACCTCAGGGGGAAGGTCAAAATCAACCAGGAAGACATGTGAAAGTTCAAAGTGGTCATGAGTATGCAATTTTTTTTTGCTGACGGCGGAGTACAAAGGGACGCTGCGATGCTAAAAGCAGCCATGAATCCTGTTTGTGGGACCGAAGGCCGCGAACGTTCCATTGGAGGAGAGTCATCATGACAAATAGATGAAGGCAGTGTCACCTTGGCGGCTGAAGAGTGACAGCATGCGAAGAGTCGCTGCTATAGGGCACAGAAGCAGGAGGATCCTGCTACATGAGGTCCACAGAAACACCGGCTTGCTTGTGCTGTCAGTCTGTGCAGTCCAACACAGAAAAACGGTTGGTGGTGCACACGGGCGACACGGAGGCCAGAACTTCTACGAACCTTCCCAGTTAGAAGAGGAAGACATGGGTGTTCTGTGGCTGGAGGGACGTAGAAAGTCTCACGGGAGTACTACTACTGTCCTTTCTGGCCTACCGGTTGTGTTGCTGGTGGCTTAGTCCCTTGAGGCGAGAGTTTGATGGCTTGTTGCACAGATGGACGGGGGGATGGCGATGCCACCTTGACACTGGGCGATTTCACAACCTCAGACCCTAGTTTGAGGTTGCACGTCTGCATGGCCATGTACTTCATGGAGTGAAGGGTAACAAGAACAGAATTATAGGTGCCAGACGGGAGAATGCAGGGACTGTGACTAGCCAATAACTTGTGAGCGACCAGGTAAGGCACTTTTCCTTTACTCGGATCTCCTTGACAGACCGGTCATCAAGATACAGGGAACAATCTCTAGAGGCGGCGGCATGGCCGCCATTGCAGTTGACACAGCGGGGAGAATGAGGCGACAATCGCCGTCGTGTGCATCCCTACCACAGGTTACACATTTGGCTGGATGGTAGCAGAGCATCGGGTTTGGAATGTATGCTAGGACTACGATAATTTCATCTCGGATGGAAGCACCACTCTATCAAAGGTGAGAAAAAGAGTGTTGGTGGGCACTAAGGACGGATCTACCTTTATACATTAGCCGATGGACGACAATGATACCCTGATCGGAGAGGCACGAATGGATTTCGACCTCGGTTAGACGGTCGAGCAGCCTGGTGTAAATTACACCACAGGAAGAATTCAGAGTTCTATGGGCCTCGACGCGAATAGGGTAGCTGTGGAGAAGTGAGGCGGCAAGCAGTAGTTGTGCTTGAGAATCAGAAGTAGTCTCCAAAAGCAACGTATCATTCGGTAAACGACACCAGGATTTCACAGGGCCAGCAATTGCATCAACACCTGTCTGAATAATAAAGGGACTGACCATGGCGAAGGGCTGACAGTCTTCACTACGTGAGACCACAAAGAACCCGTGGTGCTGTTGGAAGGGTCTTTGAATCGTTAGCCTCATTCCGTTTACGTTTTGTAGACATTAATCGTGAAGATGATTGGCTCATTGCGAGAAAAACCTTCATGACTGCCAGAGTCTCTGGTGGCGCTTTCCTTTTCCCTTCGCAAGGGGGGCGCACCCACCTTAGGTTATATTGTTCACACCTCAGGTCACATCTCCTGAACACCTGACAGTGGGTCCAATCGGCAGTTTGGGAAGACAGCAGCTCAGGCAATCAACCCTCCGCCTGGCCTGTACTATGAACCCTACCTGTCGACCCGGGGGTAGGAATTACGCTTTACCCAGTCATCTGTTAAGCGTTAGACGCGTGGGCCGGCCTTCAGGAGCGCACAGGGAGGAAGAAGAAGAAGAACCTCAAACGCCGAAGCACATGAACGAGAGGAGAAAGGAAACAAAGAAAGGATAAGGGAGCGAAAAACAGTGGTCAGACTGTTCTTATGTCAGCGGTAGACAACGCAGAACATTCTCAGTAACACCCCAGACATGTTCCCGAAGGGAAGAGGAAAGGAATAGCGAGAGGATAGACATGCAGCATGGATGGGCACTGTGGTAGCCAAGCACGAACCCACCAAAGAATGGCGAGCCCCCTGTGGCGGCGTTTGAACTTGATGGCACGCTTCAATTTTTGCGAAGTGTCCGAGTACTGCTGTGCGTTGATTGTGGCGCCGTGTTCCGTAAGTCAGTGACCATCGGGCTCTTGCAGAGAAAGAATAAAGGCGCCACGAATTTTTCGGAGCTTTCGTGCATGGGAATGAATCCACGAGCTTCCTTTGGTGGCTCTGACGCTTCCTCTCCGGCTTAAAATGACGAAATAATGTTTCACCTCTCGCGACAATACGGGGCATGGAACGATACTCTTCATCGTGATATCGTTTCAGGTGCTGCAGTGATGTCGACATTCTGTTCAGATTCTGCTCGTCCGTCAAGCTGTGGAGAGCCTACTGCGCGCGGATTTTCCGGAACTTGACATGTTGTGTCTGTTAGCGTGAGCGGTATGGTGACAGTTGACCGACATTAGCCGAATGTCGTTCGCTGTCGGTCATTTCTGGCGGCAGCACCCACTGCAGCAATGAACGATGGGGTACTGACAGGATATGTCTGTCCTCGCCGATTGCTGTCTGATACTCACCTTCTCTACATCGTTTACTCCACGCAAAATAAACGCGCACGTGACGTACTGTGTGTGCCATTCAGAGCGAACATTCTGGCGTGAATTTTCACTTCCTGGCATTCCTTCTGCGGGCAAAAATCGCGCTACACCTTGGTGTTACTCTTTCCCGTCCTCCATAGTGAAGCCGGACGCACACATGATGCTGACCTCACGTCGAACACGTATAACAGGCAAGTAACATAGTGATGAAAAGTCGCGCTGTTTCTTCCAGATTCCCAATAGAGGGTACTTCTATACACAGACCTACTTGTGTTACCGACGTCCGCGAAATGCTCATGATATAGTGTGGTTTTCCGTTGACTGTGTTTTACTGTAGCAATGGAAGGAACCTTCCAGCACGACATAACAAATAGTAACACGATAAGAGCGCCACAAGCCAGTATCCCGCCTTCAGGAGGAGCGATTCCATACACGTCAGCTCGTTTGTGCCTAACATATGCAAACACGTAACTGAGGTGCGGCCCGTGAGTTTACTTGAGCTCTTTATGCTCTGCTTTGCAGCTATCACAAAACTTGTCCATGAAGCTATTCAGAGAGTTCCAATGTATACTCTTTCAAAATTCGAGGGAAGCAGGGATAAAATACAGGGCGCATAAGGTTTTGTAACGTGTACAGAAACCAGAGTCCAATGACAATAATGAAGAACATGAAAAGGAAGCTGTAGTTGAGAAGGGAGTGAGAAAGGGATGTAAGCTATTCCCGAAATTACTCAATCTGCACAGTGAGCAAGTTGTTAAATAAACCAAGGTTAAATTTGGAAAGGGGATTAAGGTTCAAGAAGAAGAAATAAAAACTTTGTGGTTTGCCAATAAGATTAAAATTCAGTCAGAAGCAGCTGAAGACTTGAAGGCATCGTTGAAGGAAATGGATGTGTTTTGAAAAGAGGTAAGATGAACATCAATAAAAGCAAAACAAGGTACTGTATTTTATGGAACTGGGGACCTAGAAACGACGGAGAGGCTTCGTCCCTACCGCAGCTCTCAGTGGTTCACAACCCCACAACAGGCTACAGCAATCCACTCACCCCACCGCCGCCCCACAACGAACTCCGGGTTATCTACATCTACATCTACATCTATACTCCGCGAGCCACCTTACGGTGTGTGGCGGAGGGTACTTATTGTACCACTATCTGATCCCCCCTTCCCTGTTCCATTCACGAACTGTGCGTGGGAAGAACGACTGCTTGTAAGTCTCCGTATTTGCTCTAATTTCTCGGATCTTTTCGTTGTGATCATTACGCGAGATATATGTGGGCGGTAGTAATATGTTGCCCATCTCTTCCCGGAATGTGCTCTCTCGTAATTTCGATAATAAACCTCTCCGTATTGCGTAACGCCTTTCTTGAAGTGTCCGCCACTGGAGCTTGTTCAGCATCTCCGTAACGCTCTCGCGCTGACTAAATGTCCCCATGACGAATCGCGCTGCTTTTCGCTGGATCATGTCTATCTCTTCTATTAATCCAACCTGGTAAGGGTCCCATACTGATGAGCAATACTCAAGAATCGGACGAACAAGCGTTTTGTAAGCTACTTCCTTCGTCGATGAGTCACACTTTCTTAGAATTCTTCCTATGAATCTCAACCTGGCGCCTGCTTTTCCCACTATTTGTTTTATGTGATCATTCCACTTCAGATCGCTCCGGATAGTAACTCCTAAGTATTTTACGGTCGTTACCGCTTCCAATGATTTACCACCTATGGCATAATCGTACTGGAATGGATTTCTGCCCCTATGTATGCGCATTACATTACATTTATCTACGTTTAGGGAAAGCTGCCAGCTGTCGCACCATGCATTAATCCTCTGCAGGTTCTCCTGGAGTACGTACGAGTCTTCTGATGTTGCTACTTTCTTGTAGACAACCGTGTCATCTGCAAATAGCCTCACGGAGCTACCGATGTTGTCAACAAGTCATTTATGTATATTGTAAACAATAAAGGTCCTATCACGCTTCCCTGCGGTACTCCCGAAATTACCTCTACATCTGCAGATTTTGAACCGTTAAGAATGACATGTTGTGTTCTTTCTTCTAGGAAATCCTGAATCCAATCACAAACCTGGTCCGATATTCCGTAAGCTCGTATTTTTTTCACTAAACGTAAGTGCGGAACCGTATCAAATGCCTTCCTGAAGTCCAGGAATACGGCATCAATCTGCTCGCCAGTGTCTACGGCACTGTGAATTTCTTGGGCAAATAGGGCGAGCTGAGTTTCACATGATCTCTGTTTGCGGAATCCATGTTGGTTATGATGAAGGAGATTTGTATTATCTAAGAACGTCATAATACGAGAACACAAAACATGTTCCATTATTCTACAACAGATTGACGTAAGCGAAATAGGCCTATAATTATTCGTATCTGATTTATGACCCTTCTTGAAAATGGGAACGACCTGCGCTTTCTTCCAGTCGCTAGGTACTTTACGTTCTTCCAGCGATCTACGATAAATTGCTGATAGAAAGGGGGCAAGTTCTTTAGCATAATCACTGTAGAATCTTAAGGGTATCTCGTCTGGTCCGGATGCTTTTCCGCTACTAAGTGATAGTTGTTTTTCAATTCCGATATCGTTTATTTCAATATTTTCCATTTTGGCGTCCGTGCGACGGCTGAAGTCAGGGACCGTGTTACGATTTTCCGCAGTGAAACAGTTTCGGAACACTGAATTCAGTATTTCTGCCTTTCTTCGGTCGTCCTCTGTTTCGGTGCCATCGTGGTCAACGAGTGACTGAATAGGGGATTCAGATCCGCTTACCGATTTTACATATGACCAAAACTTTTTAGGGTTCTTGTTTAGATTGTTTGCCAATGTTTTATGTTCGAATTCGTTGAATGCTTCTCTCATTGCTCTCTTTACGCTCTTTTTCGCTTCGTCCAGCTTTTCCTTATCAGCTATGATTCGACTACTCTTAAACCTATGATGAAGCTTTCTTTGTTTCCGTAGTACCTTTCGTACATGATTGTTATACCACGGTGGATCTTTCCCCTCGCTTTGGACCTTAGTCGGTACGAACTTATCTAAGGCGTACTGGACGATGTTTCTGAATTTTTTCCATTTTTGTTCCACATCCTCTTCCTCAGAAATGAACGTTTGATGGTGGTCACTCAGATATTCTGCGATTTGTGCCCTATCACTCTTGTTAAGCAAATATATTTTCCTTCCTTTCTTGGCATTTCTTATTACACTTGTAGTCATTGATGCAACCACTGACTTATGATCACTGATACCCTCTTCTACATTCACGGAGTCGAAAAGTTCCGGTCTATTTGTTGCTATGAGGTCTAAAACGTTAGCTTCACGAGTTGGTTCTCTAACTATCTGCTCGAAGTAATTCTCGGACAAGGCAGTCAGGATAATGTCACAAGAGTCTCTGTCCCTGGCTCCAGTTCTGATTGTGTGACTATCCCATTCTATACCTGGTAGATTGAAGTCTCCCCCTATTACAATAGTATGATCACGAAACTTCTTCACGACGTTCTGCAGGTTCTCTCTGAGGCGCTCAACTACTACGGTTGCTGATGCAGGTGGTCTATAGAAGCATCCGACTATCATATCTGTGCGGTTCGGCCCCCAGTGGACCTCCGGGAACGTCTCAGACCAGGCGAGTGTAACCCCCAATCTTTGCGTGGTAGAGTAATTATGGTGTACGCTTACGTGGAGAAAGTATTTGCGCAGCAATCGCCAACATAGTGTAACTGAGACGGAATAAGGGGAACCGGCCCTCATTCGCCGAGACAGATGAAAAACCGCCTTAAAAACCATCCACACACTGGCCGGCACACCGGACCTCGACGCTAATCCGCCGGGAGGATTCGTTCCGGGGACCGGCACGCCTTCCCGCCCGGAAAGCAGTGCTTTAGACCGTACGGCTAACCAGGTGGGCTAAAACAAGGTAATAAAATGTATTCTTATTGAATGAGGGCGATGCTGAAAAGAATTAGATGACACACTAAAAGTAGAAGACGAATTTTCCAATTCTGGGCAAAAAAAATGATAGCCGAAGTAGGGAAGATATAAAGTGCAGACAACGAATAGCAAGAAAAGCATTTATGAAAAAGAGGAACTTAAGATCTTATATAAACGCGTTAGAAATTCTTTAGGGTGTATTCATCATCGTCGTCGTCGTCGTCGTCGTCGTCGTGAAAAAGGGCATACTATTTTCGTTTATGGTGAACGCTTCCAAATTTTTAGGAAAAGCGTATCGTTCTGTTAGAAAATTGGTATCATAGTTGGGTAGCTTCAAACGTTAAAAAAAATGGTCAAGTACGACTAGGACTCGCGCACTGAGGATTCCGTACAAAATTAACTATGTAAATAGACGGTTTATCCAGTCTAGGACTCGAGAATCTTGAAAGTTTTTGTCAGTTGTCGACATTGATACTGGGAAAATATTGGTCTCAGGAATTTCAAGATTTTCGAGAATGTTTCAATTTCAGTTTGACGTCGGATCACAAATGACGAAAGAAATATTTTTCGTGTGACATCATTACAAATTAACAACTTTCGGATTTTTTCTTTACTTCTCTTGCTTCTTGCCACATTTCATGATTCTAGGTCAACGGGAAGTGCCGTACACGTTTTGATGAGTGAGTCTGCGTGTATCAAAATTTGTGACATAAATGCCCGTATCTTTCGGCTCCACTGACTTAGAAGGTTCATTTTTTTTTTCACCGCCAAGGTACCGTAGGTCTTAGCGTGTGACATAAATTTCAACTCAACATCCACCCGTTCATAATATTAGGGGGTTTTTAACAGTCGAACAGATAGGCAGATAGCCGGACAAGGAAGTGATCCTATAAGGCTTCCATTTCTATCGATTGAGGCATGGAACCTAAAAACACCTGCGTACGTCAGGAAATTCACCACATTGATGCTATAATGGCATCTCGATATATTTATTGGTTCAGGGTATATTTTGGGTGGTCTGTCTTAGTTACATCATCCTACATGCATTTAAAATTCCTGATACATCGATTGTGCGCATAAACTTAGTGTTTTCTAGCATTTCGTAGATCCCATTTCCGCTTAAAGAGGCTGAGAGGAGTGGACTGCGTTTTAATACAAGCACTGTGCTGGTTTCAGCTCGTGTCTCGCGGCCTGCTGAGCGCACCTCGCCGGTCCGTCGCTGCCCCTGGTCACTCGCCAGGCCAGCCCGTCGCCCCTGCTGCGGTACGTTCTACCTCCGACCGCAAATTGTGTATTTTCCCTCCTTTACTGTAACTTAGATCAAATATGTAGATCTGAATGGGCTGCAAGTCCAACAATTTAGTTTTCGTACTTCACTATAGTACCAGTTTATATGTTCATTTTACTTCCAACCACTTACAGTATTCACGCAGGTATTTCTTTTATGATCAGAAGAGTGTATGTGGCATCAATAATAGTAACAGAATATCTACAAATAGATTCTTAATTTCCGAATAGTACAAATCAAGTACACACTGAGGGAATTAGAGGCATTGCATTCTATTAAGCTGGAATCACTGACAATCGTAGTGTATGAATCCACTGACGAATAGTGTATCAGTTAGTACACAAGTTAAACTCATTTTCTCTCGCTAACTTACACGAGTTTGAAGCCAGACGCCAGTCGTGTTGCAGCACAGGCAACTGGCTGGAGCGGTGACTCCACAAAGGCGTGCATCCACTAGAAAGTAACATGTGCAAGCACTCTGCTGATGTGTTTACATTAGAACAAAAACTTTCTTGAGTTTACTTCTCTAAGTCGCCTGCGCAAGTTAATTTCGGAAACTTGCTGTAAGTACTGGCGGAAGTGTTTCCACTAGAGTCGTTTCGTCAGATGGGCGCGTGAAAGTTTACAGTGTTGCGCTTACAAAACCAGAACAGCCGCCACAGTTATTCAATTACTGTTATTATTATTATTATTGAAGAAAAATCGTGGTGAAAAAAAAAACGTTTGGGCAAATAACTGGCTACACAGACGTACTTATTTAGGTTATCAAGAAATATTACTGAATGAACTGAAATCAGACCACTTCGCTCACAGCAAGACCACATGGCAATACGTTTTTCTAATTTTTTGTATTAATGGGAAATAATTATTCTAATTTTTTATATTTATGGCACGTGAAGTTCAGAACCCCAACAGCGATCGGCCGAAGCAGTTCCATGCAACTCTCAAAAATTCTCGAGAAGACTGACTGCGAACTTTTTCGAGCACCTTAAAGTCACTAAAACAAGAACGGCTTTATGACGGGTCATGAGGCTCGCTGGTAGAATGTTCCCTTGCCACGTGGGATGCTTGAGTTAGAATCCCGCCTACACAAACTTTTAAGCAAAGGTGCATATTCTAATGAGCATTACCATGAATCGTAAAAAAATTGCGCTCGAGACTGGATCGCTGCTTCAAGTCACATTGTCGTCATTATTTTAATTCTTCTTTTGCTATACGTAATTAATTTAAATATAAAATTCATCAAATGCATGTAAATGAGCAAGTTATATTTCTAATTTTTATGAAAAAATGCACGTCTTCTTAGATATAATTACGAGGGGGTAACCAATAAGAAAGGCAACATTTTTCTGAAAGCAGGTTTATTCAGGATTATAATACGCCATATTGCTACCCACTCTTTTAGCTACAACACCCTATTTTTAAACAGAATCTCCGTTCAATGCGACGGCCTTACACCGCCTTACTGGGCGGGCCAGTATCTCCTCACGGTACCTCTCTACTAGTCGACGTCAGAGCCAACGTCTTGCTGCAGCAATAACATTCCCATCATACACATACTGCTTCCCGCAGAGTACATTCTTCATTGGATCAAACAGACGGAAGTCGGAAGATGTGAGATCCGGGCCGTAGGATGAGGAAGAAGAGTCCATTGAAGTTTTGCAAGCTGCGCTCGGTTGAGATGAAAGACGCTTCGACCAACGACTCACCGTGATTTTGTTTACTGGTTTTCTGTCAGAAGAAACTCAGTGACAGCTCTCTGCTTGGAACGCACCTCAGTTACAGACGCCATTTTGAAGGTTACGTATGGCGCCGCACATATCGGAACTTCACGGGCTGAAGCGGGAATATTCCACATGTCTCAAACAAATCCCGCATTTTTTCAACAGAAACTGGCCGAAAAAAGTGTTGCATTATTCATTGAACGCCCCCTCGTACATATTGCATAAAGATTGCAGTTTTTATTGTAAATATAAATTCTTAGTAACCAAACTTCTAAGATTGTTGACAAAGACTGTTTAAATTAAAAATATTACAACTTTTTAAAATCTGTATATTTTATGCTTCATGTAAAGCTCGTAGAAAATGGACTGCGCGGTCATCAGCGCCTGTACCAAGTCCCAATTTTTACACAGTCCGATTTTTACACAGTCCGATTTTTACACAGTCCGATTTTTACACAGTCCGATTTTTACACAGTCCGATTTTTACACAGTCCGATTTTTACACAGTCCGATTTTTACACAGTCCGATTTTTACACAGTCCGATTTTTACACAGTCCGATTAGGTGATACACGGTTGGGCGTCCACAGCTCTTCGCAGAACGTGGGGTTCGGAGGCCTGTCTGCTCTGCGAAGTAGGGTAGATGGTGATCTGTGGCACCTCTACCGAAAGAGCACAATGCTGGTGCACACAGGAGTGTTTTGGAGCACGCCGTTCGTTTTACACTACTGAAGGAGGAGCTCCGCACCAGACCACCCCTCAGCGTTCACATGTTGGTCCGAAGACATCGTCAATTACGACTACAGTCGGCACGGGACCATCGGATTCGATCAACGGAAACGTGTCGGCTCTCCGGGTGAATCACATTTTTGCTCCACTAGGTCGATGGTAGTTTCCACATACGCCGTCACCGAGGTAAACGGCAGCTCCAAATGTGCAGCCGCCTCGGACGCAGGCTGGTGGGAGCAGTATTATGCTATGGGAGACAATCTCCTGCGCTTCCACGGGACCTGTGGTAGTAATAGAAAACACGCTGACAGCTGCGAACCACCTGCACCCCTTCATGCTTGATGTCTTCCCCGACGGCGAAGACATCTTTCAAGCAGTATGATTGTCCGTGCCTCGGAGCCAGAACCGTGCTACACTGGTTTGAGGAGCGTTACAGTGAACGCATGTTTATGTCCTGCCGACCAAATTCGGCTATGGAATCCATCTGGTTCACTATCAGGCGTCTTCACCGCGTACGCAAATCAGCGGCCCGTTATTTACGCGAATTACATGATCTGTGCGTAGACATCTAATGCCACATACCTCCACAAAACCGACCAACGAACTGCCAACTGATACACAGTATCATTGATGTATTTCGTTCCAAAGACGAGCAAACATGCTATTAAGCAGGTGGTTATCAGCGTATGTACCTTCTATGTTGAAGTCTGTAGTTTTCTGAGTTGCTGGGCGGATGGGTGGCAGTCTCGGCAGCACTAGAAGGGGTAGTAATAATCGGAAATAACTGACATTTAATAATGAATTAAAGATGAGTCTGTCTTTTTGCAAGTACACAAATTGTCTTGTTTCATCGCTCAAACGTGTTTCACTACAGTTGTGGCGTCACAGAGGATTTTCTACCATTATACATTTATACAAGTTTATCTTTGCGTTAACCCACATTTGTTGACCACCGCATAAGAGACAACCACCACCCAGTGACACATCCAGAAAGCTACCACACAGGACTACGTAACAAATACTGTTCAACACTCTAAACGAATTACCGAAACACGCACACACGCACACGCGCACACGCACACACACACGCACGCACACACACACACACACACACACACACACACACACACACACACACACACACACACACAATGGAAACGTACGGGACATATTCAAAGTTCGCGGGTGAAAAAAAAAATAATAAATAAATAAAAAAATAAATATGCAACCCGAGACACAAATGCGTGCAGTGAAAAGTGTGTCTAAGCCACAGCAACATAATATGACGCAGTATTTACAAACGAACAGGAGAAAACGTATTCACTGTCAAAATATGAAAGGTATTCCGTCAATAACAAAGGATAAGAATTAGTTCGCCATACCTAAGCTTCACAAAACGTTTATCAATGTCCAAAGGTTCAGCTCAAGTACACAAAACACGTTGTTGTTGTTGTTGTTGTTATCTTCAGTCCTGAGACTGGTTTCATGCAGTTCTCTATGCAGATCCATCATGTGCAAGCTTCTTCATCTCCCAGTAATCTACTTAGTGTATTCATCTTTTGGTCTCCCTCTACGATTTTTACCCTCCACGCTGCCCTCCAATGCTAAAATGGTGATCCCTTGATGCCTCAGAACATGACCTACCAACCGGTCCTTTCTTCTAGTCAAGTTGTGTCACAAACTCCTCTTCTCCCCAATTCTATTCAATACCTCCTCATTAGTTATGTGATCTACCCACCTAATCTTCAGCATTTTTCTGTAGCACCACATTCCGAAAGCTTCTATTCTCTTCTTGTCTATACTATTTATCGTCCATGTTTCACTTCCATACATGGCTACACTCTATGCAAATACTTTTAGAAACGACTTCCTGACACTTAAATCCACACTCCATGTTAACAAAACCAGACACGTCTGGTACATAAAAACAAACTTGCCATACGTAAGGACTAGCAAAATACTACAATGGTAAGGGGAAAAAAAACCGCACATAGGAAACTAATTTTTCCAGAAAGTACATTTTGTAGATCAGACAATAAACAAATCGTTCAAGTTCGCAAATGACCTGGTGTACTAATTTAGACCTGTGGCTTATTTTGATTGGCAGCCACAGGACACACAGTGTAAAATAATATGTGAAGTGCACATACAATCTAAATGGCAACAAAATCTGATGTATCATTCTCCTTAACCTAAAAATAAACTGTACGTATGTATTTCAGGAAAATAATAATAAACCAACTGAGGATGCCACAGCTGTGGTGAAACGTGTTTGGGTGATAAAAAAATCTTGTGTACTTGCAAAAAGGCGGACCCATCCTTAATTCATTATTATTTTTTCTGCAAGCACGGCAACTGCGCTCAAAACTCCAGTATGAACTGAAAATTGTTCCACATTTTTCAAATCTAATACAACACTGCGGTTAATAAGCAACATGGCAACGCCGGGCCATCAGCTGTTGTTAAAACATTTCTGTTGCCCAGTTCAACCTGCTAGCCCACTTCAGAAAGCTTACGTTTCTGTTGGGACGACACGTGGTCGTTATCTGCGTTTACGGCGACTCGTACTTGGGAGTCTGGGAGATGGCGATGAAGATTAAAAAGAGACTGTGGACGTGCAGCAATGTACAGAAGAAGAGGACAAGAGAGAACACGCGCTCGTGTTGCGTAACGTGGTCCCGTGGCAGTTCTCGTGCTTACAAGCGCATACACTATACCTCTGTCACAAACAATTTCGTTTTCAAAGCCTTCATTTCTAGCATGTAATAACACGAAAACATGTTGTTTCACGATTATGTAACTAGCGACGTATTCCCTCCTGGTACGGTGTCGTTCGCCGCCGTCTGAAGCGGGCGGCGCTTCGGTCGCGTGTACGTGGCGGCCAGATGACGCACGCGGGCGCCTCTGAATGGCCTGCACAGCTGGGGGCGGGCTCGTTATTATGTAGATACATGGAGAACTGGCCAAGGTCAGCCCGTGGCCGACAACCGGCTTCCAACTGTCCGCCCGACCGGCCACTGCGCGCTTGTGTGGGGAAAACACTTGAAAGACTTGTCAAAAATCGTTTTGAGCTATGGCTGGGAACCAATGACTTACTATCTCGATCCCAGTCTGGCCTTCTTAAAGGTCGTGGTAGCAAACACAGTTCCGTCCGGGGGTGTGACATTCTTTCCCTTTACAAAAATAATATGTTGGGGCATAAGGTCGTAGCGTTTGCAAAATGGCTCCGAGCACTATGGGACTTCACATCTGCGGTCATCAGTCCCCTAGAACTTAGAACTACTTAAACCTAACAAACCTAACGACATCACACACATCCATGCCCGAGGCAAGATTCGAACCTGCGACCGTAGCGGTCGCGCTGTTCCAGACTGTAGCGCCTAGAACCGCTCGGCCACTCAAGGCCGGCCGTAGTGGTTTCCCATAAGTTTAATAAACACAATAGATACTCGTGACAGAGAATTCAGTCACCGATAATACACTCCTGGAAATGGAAAAAAGAACACATTGACACCGGTGTGTCAGACCCACCATACTTGCTCCGGACACTGCGAGAGGGCTGTACAAGCAATGATCACACGCACGGCACAGCGGACACACCAGGAACCGCGGTGTTGGCCGTCGAATGGCGCTAGCTGCGCAGCATTTGTGCACCGCCGCCGTCAGTGTCAGCCAGTTTGGCGTGGCATACGGAGCTCCATCGCAGTCTTTAACACTGGTAGCATGCCGCGACAGCGTGGACGTGAACCGTATGTGCAGTTGACGGACTTTGAGCGAGGGCGTATAGTGGGCATGCGGGAGGCCGGGTGGACGTACCGCCGAATTGCTCAACACGTGGGGCGTGAGGTCTCCACAGTACATCGATGTTGTCGCCAGTGGTCGGCGGAAGGTGCACGTGCCCGTCGACCTGGGACCGGACCGCAGCGACGCACGGATGCACGCCAAGACCGTAGGATCCTACGCAGTGCCGTAGGGGACCGCACCGCCACTTCCCAGCAAATTAGGGACACTGTTGCTCCTGGGGTATCGGCGAGGACCATTCGCAACCGTCTCCATGAAGCTGGGCTACGGTCCCGCACACCGTTGGCCGTCTTCCACTCACGCCCCAACATCGTGCAGCCCGCCTCCAGTGGTGTCGCGACAGGCGTGAATGGAGGGACGAATGGAGACGTGTCGTCTTCAGCGATGAGAGTCGCTTCTGCCTTGGTGCCAATGATGGTCGTATGCGTGTTTGGCGCCGTGCAGGTGAGCGCCACAATCAGGACTGCATACGACCGAGGCACACAGGGCCAACACCCGGCATCATGGTGTGGGGAGCGATCTCCTACACTGGCCGTACACCACTGGTGATCGTCGAGGGGACACTGAATAGTGCACGGTACATCCAAACCGTCATCGAACCCATCGTTCTACCATTCCTAGACCGGCAAGGGAACTTGCTGTTCCAACAGACAATGCACGTTCGCATGTATCCAGTGCCACCCAACGTGCTCTAGAAGGTGTAAGTCAACTACCCTGGCCAGCAAGATCTCCGGATCTGTCCCCCATTGAGCATGTTTGGGACTGGATGAAGCGTCGTCTCACGCGGTCTGCACGTCCAGCACGAACGCTGGTCCAACTGAGGCGCCAGGTGGAAATGGCATGGCAAGCCGTTCCACAGGACTACATGCAGCATCTCTACGATCGTCTCCACGGGAGAATAGCAGCCTGCATTGCTGCGAAAGGTGGATATACACTGTACTAGTGCCGACATTGTGCATGCTCTGTTGCCTGTGTCTATGTGCCTGTGGTTCTGTCAGTGTGATCATGTGATGTATCTGACCCCAGGATTTTGTCAATGAAGTTTCCCCTTCCTGGGACAATGAATTCACGGTGTTCTTATTTCAATTTCCAGGAGTGTATATTCTCCTTTACTATTTAGAACAACGCTGGAGTAACTTTTCGAGTCCACGGCTGTAGAAATCACGTGGTTTTGAGGCGAAGAACTCGTCTAGCCATGTTCGCAGCGCATTTTCATTCGGAAAGAAATTTCCTTGAATGTTGTTCGATAAAGAGCGGAAAGGGTGAAAATCTGAGGGCGCAAGATGAGGTGGATAAGGTGGGTGCGGAATGACTTCCCAACCCAGCTCCTGTATAATGATTTTTGTCAGTCTAGCAGAATGCGGGCGGGAGTTATCGTGGAGTAGCGTCGGTTCACACAGTCTTCCTGGCCGTTGTTCTCAGACGGCGTCTGCTAGACGCCTCAGACGTTTACAACAAATGCCAGCAATGATGGTTACACGTCGGGGAAGCAATTCGTACTAAACCACGCCATCGCTGTTTTACCAGATGCGTAACATTATCTTTTGTGGATGCGCGCCGATCTTTGTACGAGGAGTTACTGCTTTATTTGGATTTAACTATTCTTCTCTTTTCCTCATGTTGCCATAAAGACACCATTTCTCGTCACCAGTTACGATACAGGATAGAAATAGTGTTCAATGGTTCAAATGACTGAGCACTATGGGACTTAACAGCTGTGGTCATCAGTCCCCTAGAACTTAGAACTACTTAAACCTAACTAACCTGAGGACATCACACACATCCATGCCCGAGGCAGGATTCGAACCTGCGACCGTAGCAGTCGCGCGGTTCCAGACTGCGCGCCTAGAACCGCGCGACCACCGCGTCCGGCAGAAATAGTGTTGTTCTCCAGCCAACTGATGGCAAACCAAGCAGAGTCGCACATATGGCCACCCACTGATTTTTGTGACTTCAGATCAGAGCATGTGGTACCCATACATCCGATTTTTGAACTTTCCCCACTGCATGCAAATGTCGCACGATGGTGGAATGATCACAGTTCATCACATGTGCCAGGTCTCGAGTACAACGACGTAGACCACTGTGGATTAAAGCGTTTAAACGACCTCCGTCAAACCCTGAAGATCTCCCTGAACTTGGCCACTAACGTCAAAACGATACTCCCTAAAAGGAGAAAACCATTTTATTGCCGTGCTGTGTCCAATAGCATTATCCCCATTCGCGGCGTAAATATTTCTGTCTCCGCTGTTGTCACCCCTCTACAGAAGAATATGTCGGAAATGTTCCGATTTTTCCACTTGGCACTCCATTTTCTAGCGTCTACAGCTCCACTCCACTAGCTCCAAATAGTACAATTATAACATGTAAATTTAAATAGCAACTACAATTAAAAAATGACAATCGATAAGTAAACCCAAAGCAACCGGACTACCAAAATGGAAAACAAAAACGCTACGAACTTACATCGCGTTAGAAGGTAATGCGGGTATGTGCTTTCATGTGCCCAAGAACTGGTCACGACGAACAGTGTAAGCTTCAGTCACCAACCTTTTCCCACACAACGGAAGCAGCGGCTATCATGAGGCCATCAAGTATTCTGAGACGACGAAAAGATTTTGACTGTTCCTGTTGGCAGTGTCATGAAGAGCGGGAACGGGAGGAAAACACAGAAATAAACTTGTTGCCGACATAGCCCACGGAGTAGTGGAATGCTCTCAGAGAGATAAATTTACTTCTAAGCTTCGCATAAAAGTTCACGCAGGCATTTTGTATGAAGAAACAGTAGACCAGATGGTCAAGAAAGCCGCTACACCCGTTACCGTGACATCTAGTTACCATCCGCCGAATTCTTACATCAGGTAAAGCAAAAGTCAGGCCCCAGTGGGAAGACGCTTGGGGAACATTAAACACAAATAAATGAGAAATACACTCCTGGAAATTGAAATAAGAACACCGTGAATTCATTGTCCCAGGAAGGGGAAACTTTAATTGACACATTCCTGGGGTCAGATACATCACATGATCACACTGACAGAACCACAGGCACATAGACACAGGCAACAGAGCATGCACAATGTCGGCACTAGTACAGTGTATATCCAACTTTCGCAGCAATGCAAGCTGCTATTCACCCATGGAGACGATCGTAGAGATGCTGGATGTAGTCCTGTGGAACGGCTTGCCATGCCATTTCCACCTGGCGCCTCAGTTGGACAGCGATCGTGCTGGACGTGCAGACCGCGTGAGACGACGCTTCATCCAGTCCCAAACATGCTCAATGGGGGACAGATCCGGAGATCTTGCTGGCCAGGGTAGTTGACTTACACCTTCTAGAGCACGTTGGGTGGCACTGGATACATGCGGACGTGCATTGTCCTGTTGGAACAGCAAGTTCCCCTGCCGGTCTAGGAATGGTAGAACGATGGGTTCGATGACGGTTTGGATGTACCGTGCACTATTCAGTGTCCCCTCGACGATCACCAGTGGTGTACGGCCAGTGTAGGAGATCGCTCCCCACACCATGATGCCGGGTGTTGGCCCTGTGTGCCTCGGTCGTATGCAGTCCTAATTGTGGCGCTCACCTGCACGGCGCCAAACACGCATACGACCATCATTGGCACCAAGGCAGAAGCGACTCTCATCGCTGAAGACGACACGTCTCCATTCGTCCCTCCATTCACGCCTGTCGCGACACCACTGGAGGCGGGCTGCACGATGTTGGGGCGTGAGCGGAAGACTGCCTAACGGTGTGCGGGACCGTAGCCCAGCTTCATGGAGACGGTTGCGAATGGTCCTCGCCGATACCCCAGGAGCAACAGTGTCCCTAATTTGTTGGGAAGTGGCGGTGCGGTCCCCTACGGCACTGCGTAGGATCCTACGGTCTTGGCGTCGTCGTGCGTCGCTGCGGTCCGGTCCCAGGTCGACGGGCACGTGCACCTTCCGCCGACCACTGGCGACAACATCGATGTACTGTGGAGACCTCACGCCCCACGTGTTGAGCAATTCGGCGGTACGTCCACCCGGCCTCCCGCATGCCCACTATACGCCCTCGCTCAAAGTCCGTCTACTGCACATACGGTTCACGTCCACGCTGTCGCGGCATGCTACCAGTGTTAAAGACTGCGATGGAGCTCCGTATGCCACGGCAACCTGGCTGACACTGACCGCGGCGGTGCACAAATGCTGCGCAGCTAGCGCCATTCGACGGCCAACACCGCGGTTCCTGGTGTGTCCGCTGTGCCCTGCGTGTGATCATTGCTTGTACAGCCCTCTCGCAGTGTCCGGAGCAAGTATGGTGGGTCTGACACACCGGTGTCAATGTGTTCTTTTTTCCATTTCCAGGAGTGTATTATGTTTGGGCTCAACCCCACGTATCTCGCTTACACTGATTTCATTACATGTCAGCACACCTTAGAGATTTCTCTATAAACATTGAGATGAGATACAATCACTGCAGCCTACCTTCTCATTTGTAACGCTTACAACTAACAAATTCAGACAGGTGTGATTGCAGTAATTCAGACGTTGGACAAAACATTTAATTTTCGCTTCTTCCGAGTTCCAGCAGTCCACAGAACAATTATTCACAAACTGAAAATGTTTGGAGTAGCATTTGCTAGAAGCATTATTGCTCTTTTACTAAAGATAAGGCAGTTACTTTATGTCTCACAAGATTTTAGTAATTTTAAAATCTAGCAACAGACCTATAAAGTAAACGCAATCATAATTTTAATGATTAATTAAAAAACTTTATATTTCAGAGAGTAGTGACTTTACAATCTGTTTACAAACTTTTTTGTAAAGAGAAACTTAATTATCACTTCTGTAATTAGAAATTAAGTAGTTTTCTGCTACAGCTGAAGAATTATTGTTTACTTATTTTACACTACCACATTTTTTGTAATTGTTGATGGCTAAACAGTGCAACTGTTTAATTTTTGATGACTAAATAGTTCACTCAACGATGGAAAAAAGTGCGATTAGCCTGGTAAGGGATGCACAGGTTCAACAGGTCATCGATTTTGCCTATCTTTCGCATATTGTAGTATACAATCATATGCAAAAAATGCTATTCCAGTACGAAGGGCTTCTCAAGCGTTATCAGAAATCGAGATTCAAATTTACACTAACATCTTGAGTGCCGCACAAGAAAATGGCTCTGAGCACTATAGGACTCAACTGCTGAGGTCATTAGTCCCCTAGAACTTAGAACTACTTAAACCTAACTAACCTAAGGACATCACACACATCCATGCCCGAGGCAGGATTCGAACCTGCGACCGTAGCGGTCTTGCGGTTCCAGACTGCAGCGCCTTTAACCGCACGGCCACTTCGGCCGGCTGCCGCACAAGAGCGCCAGCCGTTAAGCAATGGCGAAAACATTCCAAAATGTATTTCAAATGACTGCGTTCATACAGACCGTCGAAGTCAAGGCTTCTCGGCGAGAAAGTTTTGACACTAACGTTGGGAGGCAGACTCTGGCGGAAGTTCAACCTAATCTCGTCGAGCTGACGCAAGCTGTAGTTGTGTATTTTGCACATGTGGTCTTCTCAGTTTTTATTTTATTGCTTGCTAGACTTTCGTGACATCTTGCAAAGTTTCCACGAGGATTTTGATACTTTTCCTTTGAGTCTTCTTCACTAAAGAGCTGAGTTATATGAAAATGACAAATCATTTAGGATTTACAGACATAGAAAACACCTACACTGCGCGTGATAACACAGACTGATGAAACAATTTTCACTAAATAATCTTCTTGTAACAGCGATAACGGCAGCGCTATTGGAGGAAAACAGTTAATTTTGACCTTGTATGGTACATAGAAAAGATAAAAAGGCTATATGTATTGCCTTCTAAAAAACGTTTGATGTGTGTGTTAATATATTTTTTCTCTAGCAAATAAATGTCGATGTTTTGAAATGTTTGGACAACACATTTTCTATAGATACATCAGTCAGACATTGTCAACAATATCAATCATGCTTTAGACATTGATAAACGTTCTCACTGCTGGTACCTTAGCTTTGATACTAATTCCGACTCCTTGTATCACAGATGGAAACTCATAAGCTCACTTTCACAGTTCGGTACTGGGCTAAGAAGGGGACCGTATAAACTTCTCCCAACTGATTTGATTCATACTGATAAGAGTGTGAAGGGCACGACAAAGACTTCAGCACATGTAAGCAGAGAGATTTAACTCTCAACAGTTGTCGGAAAAACCCAGTTTGAAAATTTTAGGCGTGTTTATACATTTTGTAAGGTCGCTAGTATTCAAGGGATCCTCAGCGGAGCGAGTAAGCGCTTAGTTTCACAATCGTAAAGTCTACGGATCGAATCTCGAATACGTCACTTTTTTTCGTTTCCTGTAATTCTAGCAACAGATATGCGCTATGCGTGGTACGCGACGAAACTGTGTGATTACCAAGAACCGTTTACGGATGTAAACCAAGTTTGTTTTGCAATACACACACTGAAAAAATCCACGCACATGCAAAAACTTAACTTTCATTACATGTTTTATCTATTGCAATAATTACTGTTTTTCATATTTCTGTAATCGGTATTTCCTGATTCGTGGCGTGCTCGATGGGTACAAATTATACTCCTCACAAATGTAGATACAATAATATAAATAAAATGCCTGTACTGATTTTATTAAAAGTTTTTATATCCAATCTCCTTACGAAAAAATTTTTCTCCTTTTTTAGGATAAAGATCATGAAAATAATACATGAATTGTTAAATATTGATAATATTCACAGTCGTAATAAATCTGTTGTCAAATTACGTGAAAAAAAGGAAGAACCGGCAGTGAGATTTTAACCAGAGATCTCGCACTTACGAAACTACGCGCTTACTCGTTCGGCAGCAGACTCCTTGAGTAATAGTGATCATACAAAATACAGAAGGATGCCTAAAATTTTCAGACTCTCTTTCTCACAGACGATCGAAAGCTGCAAATTCCTAGTAGCGTATGTTGAAGTCCTAGTCGTGCCCTGCACACCGTGTCAATGCGCATCAGACCGATGACGCAAAGTTCGTACTGTCGTACCGTTAATGACAACGCAGCATTTAGACTGACGTTGCCTGTCTGAATCGGGATTAAGGCGACTAAATGCAAATCTGCCCAAAGTGTGTTCGAGTGTCGACATTTTCTTTTCTCATCTGCTACCAAACAACTGTATCGTTACAATGAATCATGTTTATTCGGAAATAAAAATAGCAACACATCTGTGGCGAGGTTTAATAATGATTAGTAATGAAATGAACATTTATTTACCCATACATACAGGCGGATATGGCAAATACTTTGCACGTCATTCAAAGCTTAGCTCTCTATGACTTCACTGCCATATGCGCATGAATGTATTGATACATAGATGTTAATTTTATCGCGGTTCTTTAATTTACCGAGATTATATCTCGACAAGAGTGTAGCGCAATAGTGGTGATGATGATAATAATAATTATAGTAATAATAATAATTAGTATTAATATTATTTGTTCCTTCCCGAAGAGTGTCATTGTGGTGATACCAGTGATCTCTCCTCGTATTCTCCGAGTCCTCATGCGACAGAAGAGCAGCAGAACTGCTACAATGTTTTCCTCGAATAGTTCGTACCCATGTAGATCGGGCAGAGACGACAAAGAACATGGGAAATCAGCTGAACTAGCATCTTGAAATTTGGGTATAACGAAAGTAAACAACGGCACTGGAGTGTAGACGAATTAAATCAGGTGATGCTGAGGGAATTAGATTATGGAATGAGGCACTACAATTAGTAGCGAGTTTAGCTATATGGGAATCAAAATAATTGACGGTAGCAAAAGTAAAGAGGGCGAGACTTGCGACTGCAAGAAATGAAATGTTTATCTCAGAAATAGAAATATATTAGCATCTAATATGGACTGAAGCGTAGGAAGTATTTTCTGAAATATCTGTGAACGGAATGCGAGTAGGCTATTATGTGAGAATAGAAGCTTTCAATATCTAGTTCTCTAGAAGAATAGTGGAGATTTGATCGAGCAACTAATGAAAATGTGTTAAATCGACGTGGGGAGAAAAAGAGGTTTGTGGTGTCAAGTTGACTCAAAGGAAGGCTTTATAGGGCGTATCCTGAGGCATCATCGAGACACTGTTAATTTGGCACTGGAGGGAACTGTAAGTAAAAACTGTAGGTTGAGACCGACGCTTGTGTGCAGTACGCAGGTTCAACAGAATGAAGCTTTGCAGACGATATTCAGAGACGAAGATACCTGCACAGGCCAGACGTACATGGTGAGGTGCATCAAAGCAGTTTTTGAACTGAAGACCAGACCACCACCACAGTTCACCCAACGAGCCAGTTGATGTTCGCTTAGCATCTCTGCTGCGCTTTCGTTTGGACTGTACTGATCACCGCAGCACGTCTTTCGCTGTCTTTCGTCATGCCCACTTGATAATGATCCCCAACTACAGAAATGGTCTCTCTAGCGTCTGGCATGCAGTTTTCTTTACAGGTAGGTGCACAATACTTTCCCACGACCCTTCCACCTAATCTAACTCTTCCAGTCACCTTCCCTAATTCTAATTTTACGTTTTCTTCCATTTCATTCTACTTCATAGCATTACTCCTAAATACTAAGACAGAAAAAACACTAAGGAACAATTAATTTCTGGTAATGAAACTTCGAGAATACATTTGTCTAGGTAACACATTTAAGTGATTAACACTCCAAAATCAAACGTTAACGTAAGCGCGTAATGAGCCATTACAAATCTGAAACGCTGTTACATCAATAAACGATGTAACAGCCAGAATGTTGAATGCAAGCATGCTAAACTGCATGCACTGTGTTGTACATGGTGGATGTCAGTTTGTGGGATATGGTTCCTTGCCTGTGTACTTGGTCGGACAACACATGCACAGTTAATGCTGATTGTGGATGACACCACAGTTGTTGCCCATGATGTACCATACGTGCTCGACTGGAGGAAAATCTGTATGATATTAAAATGAAATCCAGACCTTTAGCTGGTTACAGGCGTTGATAAATATCAACGGGGACAGTTTAAAATGCGTGCCCCCACTGTGACTCGAACCCGGGACCTCCTGCTTACATGGCAGACGCTCTATTCGTCTGAGCCATTGAGGACACAAATGATAGTGCGATTGCAGGGACTTATCTAAGGCACGCGCCCCGTGAGACCCACATTCCCAACGTACTGTCCACGCACTACATTTGTAGTGCCCCTGCCCACTATACTCATTACTCGCGGCAGTCAATCTACCGATTCCCGTAAGAGTTCGGGCAATGTGAGTGCATCCGCACTGAAGATCATTGGCAGGTTAGCCTTATCTATACGAAGATCTGGTGATCGAGCAGGCCACATGTCGACACTCTGTAGAGCATGTTGGGTTACAACAGCGGTATGTGTGCGAGCGTTATCCTGTTGGAAAACACCCTTTGGTATCAACAGCAGCTCAGGGCGAATCACCTGGCTAACGTACAAATTTGCAGTCAGGGTGCGATGGATAACACTGAGTGTGCTGCTGCTGTCATACGAAATCGCACCCTAGATCTTAACTCCATATGTATGGGCAGTGTGTCAAGGCCGCATACAGGTTAGTTGCTGGTACTCACATGGCCTTTTAACCAACGCACAGCCATCACCGCCACCGATGGAGAACCGGCTTTCATCGGAAAACACAACAGACCTCCACTCCGCACCTCAATGAGCTCTCGCTTGACACCACTGAAGTCGCAAGTGGCGCTGGTTTGAGGTCAGTGGAAAGCACGCGACAGTGCGTCTGGCTCGGTGCTGTCCTTGAAGTAGCCGATTTTTAACAGTATGTTGTGTCACTGTCGTGCTGACTGTTGCTCGAATTGCTGCTCCAGATGCAGTAGGATGCGCCATAGCCATACGGCGAACACGACGGTCTCCGCTGTAGTGCCAAGTGGCCGTACGGAGTCCGGTCTCTTTGTGACCGTAAGTTCCAGTGGCCACCGTTGCCAGCAATCGTGTACAGTGGCTACATTCCTGCCCCTTTCTGCAGTATCGCAGAAGGAACATCCAGCTTCTCGTAGCCGTATTATACGACCTCGTTCAAACTCAGTGAGGTGTCGATTATGGCGTCTCTGTCGCCTTATTAAAGGCACTCTTCACCAACGTCGACTCATTATGTCCAATTTCTAACGCTGACGACCGTTATAGCGCGTATTTAAAGCAATCCGGATTTGCATCCTCATAGTAGCGTAACAGCGCCACTCTCAGGTGAATGGCGTGAAATCTGAATAGAGGTCATTTTTCAGATGTAGAGACACGCCTACCGACTTTCGTTGAGAGTTTTTTTCCGCCAGAGTATTTATAGAATGTGTCGGCTCTATAAGTTAACCACCAAGCTTTTCATTTAATACCGCTGGGTTCTTTCTGTTGTTTAGGGGCATTATGTATTTATTCACACTTAGGAGGCTCAGAATTTGCTAATTCTCTGACAAAAGCAACTATAGGATAAAAGCAAGTTGGTGTTCAAAGAGAGCTTCCAGCTCAACACGCAAGCCTTGCTTACAATGGACTTGGCTGAGTTTACGTACTTCAACGAAATGATCACTTTTACGATCATCTGAGTAAAACTGAATTTTGCCATGGTCTTTACAATTGCAATTTTCGCTCTGGAGCGCATAATAGGATTTCTCGTGCAACCGAAACATTTAACAATTTCGAAACATATATTTCCTGAAAACAACAAAAAATTGCATTTCTTCGTTTGTGAAATTTTGCATGGGCATATCTTGCGTGATTTCGAGGATACCTAAAAAATCTCATGATTAAGACGTCTTGACAAAAATGTGTCGATCCAATTAATGTTGAACGAACTCCCATACAAGAGTTCAAAATTGCCTAAATACAAACGAAACATTTTCTGGAGCAAAATTTTCTTCTGATTAACTCAAGAACTGTTTTTACATTTTCCTGAAAGATAAATTTTGCACTTAAAAACAACCACTTCTATGATAATTACACCAGGAAGTAACTCTATCTAAACTTTGAAATTTTTTGTTACTTTGATCTTACACCACTAATGTCGAGTACGTTATTTTTCACGTGGGCGCCATTGCACTTTTCCTAGTGCAGTGACTGCATCAAAATTTAAAAACTTATAAACCTTACGCCATCCAAACTAATGTAATGAAGTTTCTAAGACATGACTCAGTTACTCAGTAAAAGAAATCACTTCAAAAATGACAAACTTTGCATCCTTATCACACAATTTAGAAATTCTTGGCGTAATGATATCCTAATCGCCAAGTATACCCGAAAAAAGGACTTAATAATTTTCCTGTAATATGTGAAAAAAATTGACATTTTTCATGCGAAGTGCATCGAGTGAAAAGGACAAACGATACGCACGACTTATTATATGTGTAGACAATGACTACAGAAGACAATATATACTCCTAATTTTCATTTGTCCGATAGAAGATATTGTACCTCCTCGAATAGCACCCCTAACCTAGCAAGACGTACTCTTCCTATATTCCATATTAAGAGGTCTGTAATAAGTGTAATAATTGTTAATTTATCAAAATCGTTTTCAAAATAAAAAAATTTTATTTGTTACTATTGAAAACACATTTTATGTAAAGAAGAACTGTGTCCTTTCTTGCAGTTATTTACAGTTTTATTAGTTACGAGGTTACCGTATTGTCCGCCATTACGATCGTCACAACTATGTTTGGCAATTACGGCTCTTTTAGGACAGATATTATTGAGCTAACTAGATTAAGCATGTATAAAAATACTAAAGTGTGTCATTTTCTGATGTAAATTTTGCCGTACTGGGCCACTAATGTCGAGTAAGTTATTTTTCACGTGGGCGCCATTACAGAGAAACCTATAAACTAAATATGCTTGATGCAAATAAAATTAACAAACCAGTGAGCTACAAATAAATATACATTTGTACGAACCCTAAAGTTTCAGCCTTTGAGAGTAAAAGAGACCATCTTATCATGCAGTTTTTCCTTTGGCGTGTAGCCTAATAACATATCTGCACAATTACGCAAATTTAATAAAAGGAAATAATTATTTATCACACGGATGTGTTGGGTGTAACAAGTCTGTTTCTACGATTTTACAGTTTAGCAGATTGTAATAAGATCTGGGATAAGAATAATTAACCATTATCTGTTTAAAAGGCAATTTCATACAACACATGACAGCACCACTAACGCAGATCATACACACACACACACACACACACACACACACACACACATGTACCGGGTGATCAAAAAATCAGTATAAATTTGAAAACTTAATAAACCACGGAATAATGTAGATAGAGAGGTAAAAATTGACACACATGCTTGGAATGACATGGGGTTTTATTAGAACAAAAAAGAGAGAAAACAAAGTATTGCTAGACGCGTGAATGATCTCATGCGCGCGTCGTTTGATGGTGATCGTGTGCTTAGCCGCCACATTCGTCATGCTTGGCCTCCCAGACCTCAGTCCATGCGATTATTGGCTTTGGGGTTACCTGAAGTCGCAAGTGTATCGTGATCGACCGACGTCTCTAGGGATGCTGAAAGACAACATCCGACGCCAATGTCTCACCATAACTCCGGACATGCTCCACAGTGTTGTTCACAACATTATTCCTCGACGACAGCTATTGTTGAGGAATGATGGTGGACATATTGAGCATTTCCTGTAAAGGACATCATCTTTACTTTATTATGCTGATTACTGCTATTCTGATCAGATGAAGCGCCATCCGTCGGACATTTTTTGAACGTTTGTATTATTTTTTTGTTCTAATAAAACCCCATGTCATTCCAAGCATGTGTGTCAATTTGTACCTCTCTATCTACATTATTCCGTGATTTATTCAGTTTTCAAACTTTTACTGACTTTTTGACCACCCGGTACATAGATCGTATCGTCGATGCCTCGAATAGGGCCACTTGACATGGTGTAACCCGACAATATTCGTGCATAGATTATGGTCATGTCCCCCCATGAACCATGGACCTTGCCGTTGGTGGGGAGGCTTGTGTGCCTCAGCTATACAGATAGCCGTACCGTAGGTGTAACCACAACGGAGGGGTATCTGGTGAGACGCCAGACAAACGTGTGGTTCCTGAAGAGGGGCAGCAGCCTTTTCTGTAGTTGCAAGGGCAACAGTCTGGATGATTGACTGATCTGGCCTTGTAACAATAACCAAAACGGCCTTGCTGTGCTGGTACTGCGAACGGCTGAAAGCAAGGGGAAACTACAGCCGTAATTTCACCCGAGGGCATGCAGCTTTACTGTATGATTAAATGATGATGGCGTCCTCTTGGGTAAAATATTCCGGAGGTAAAATAGTCCCCCATTCGATCTCCGGGCGGGGACTACTCAAGAGGATGTCGTTATCAGGAGAAAGAAAACTGGCGTTCTACGAATCGGAGTGTGGAATGTCATATCCCTTAATCGGACAGGTAGGTTAGAAAATTTAAAAAGGGAAATGGATAGGTTGAAGTTAGATATAGTGGGAATTAGTGAAGCTCGGTGGCAGGAGGAACAAGACTTCTGGTCAGGTCACTACAGGGTTATAAACACAAAATCAAATAGGGGTAATGCAGAAGTAGGTTTAATAATGAATAGGAAAATAGGAATGCGGGTAAGCTACTACAAACAGTATAGTGAACGCATTATTGTGGCCAAGACAGATACGAAGCCCACAGTAGTACAAGTTTATATGCCAACTAGCACTGCAGATGACGAAGAAATTGAAGAAATGTATGATGAGATAAAAGAAATTATTCAGATTGTGAAGGGAGACGAAAATTTAATAGTCACGGGTGACTGGAATTCGAGTGTAGGAAAAGGGAGAGAAGGAAACATAGTAAGTGAATATGGATTGGGGCTAAGAAATGAAAGAGGAAGCCGCCTTGTAGAATTTTGCACAGAGCACATCATAATCATAGCTAACACTTGGTTTAAGAATCATGAAAGAAGGTTGTATACATGGAAGAACCCTGGAGATACTAAAAGGTATCAGATAGATTATATAATGGTAAGACAGAGATTTAGGAACCAGGTTTTAAATTGTAAGACATTTCCAGGGGCAGATGTGGACTCTGACCACAATCTATTGGTTATGAACTGTAGATTAAAACTGAAGAAACTTCAAAAAGGTGGGAATTTAAGGAGATGGGACCTGGATAAACGGAAAGAACCAGAGGTTGTACAGAGTTTCAGGGACAGCATAAGGGAACAACTGACAGGAATGGGGGAAAGAAATACAGTAGAAGAAGAATGGGTAGCTTTGAGGGACGAAGTAGCGAAGGCAGCAGAGGATCACGTAGGTAAAAAGACGAGGGCTAGTAGAAATCCTTGGGTAACAGAAGAAATATTGAATTTAATTGATGAAAGGGGAAAATATAAAAATGCAGTAAATTAAGCAGGCAAAAAGGAATACAAACGTCTAAAAAATGAAATTGACAGGAAGTGCAAAATGGCTAAGCAGGGATGGCTTAGAGGACAAATGTAAGGATGTAGAGGCCTATCTCACTAGGGGTAAGATAGATATTGCCTACAGGAAAATTAAAGATACCTTTGGAGATAAGAGAACGACTTGTATGAATATCAAGAGCTCAGATGGAAACCCAGTCTCTAAGCAAAGAAGGGAAAGCAGAAAGGTGGAAGGAGTATATAGAAGGTCTATACAAGGGCGATGTACTTGAGGACAATATTATGGAAATGGAAGAGGATGTAGATGAAGATGAAATGGGAGATATGATACTGCGTGAAGAGTTTGACAGAGCACTGAAAGACCTGAGTCGAAACAAGGCCCCCGAAGTAGACAACATTCCATTGGAACTACTGACGGCCTTGGGAGAGCCAGTCCTGACAAAACTCTACCATCTGGTGAGCAAGATGTATGAGACAGGCGAAATACCCTCAGACTTCAAGAAGAATATAGAATTCCAATCCCAAAGAAAGCAGGTGTTGACAGATGTGAAAATTACCGAACTATCAGTTTAATAAGTCACAGCTGCAAAATACTAACGCGAATTCTTTACAGACGAATGGAAAAACTAGTAGAAGCCAACCTCGGGGAAGATCAGTTTGGATTCCGTAGAAACACTGGAACACGTGAGGCAATACTGACCTTACGACTTATCTTAGAAGAAAGAGTAAGGAAAGGCAAACCTACGTTTCTAGCATTTGTAGACTTAGAGAAAGCTTTTGACAATGTTGACTGGAATACTCTCTTTCAAATTCTAAAGGTGGTAGGGGTAAAATACATGGAGCGAAAGGCTATTTACAATTTGTACAGAAACCAGATGGCAGTTATAATAGTCGAGGGACATGAAAGGGAAGCAGTGGTTGGGAAGGGAGTGAGACAGGGTTGTAGCCTGTCCCCGATGTTATTCAATCTGTATATTGAGCAAGCAGGAAAGGAAACAAAAGAAAAATTCGGAGTAGGTATTAAAGTCCACGGAGAAGAAATAAAAACTTTGAGGTTCGCCAATGACATTGTAATTCTGTTACAGACAGCAAAGGACTTGGAAGAGCAGTTGAATGGAATGGACAGTGTCTTGAAAGGAGGATATAAGATAAACATCAACAAAAGCAAAACAAGGATAATGGAATGTAGTCTAATTAAGTCGGGTGATGCTGAGGGAATTAGATTAGGAAATGAGACACTTAAAGTAGTAAAGGAGTTTTGCTATTTGGGGAGCAAAATAACTTATGATGGTCGAAGTAGAGAGGATATAAAATGTAGACTGGCAATGGCAAGGAAAGCGTTTCTGAAGAAGAGAAATTTGTTAACATCGAGTATAGATTTAAGTGCCAGGAAGTCATTTCTGAAAGTATTTGTATGGAGTGTAACCATGTATGGAGGTGAAACATGGACGATAAATAGTTTGGACAAGAAAAGAATAGAAGCTTTAGAAATGTGGTGCTACAGAAGAATGCTGAAGATTAGATGGGTAGATCACATAACTAATGAGGAAGTATTGAATAGGATTGGGGAGAAGAGAAGTTTGTGGCACAACTTGACCAGAAGAAGGGATCGGTTGGTAGGACATGTTCTGAGGCATCAAGGGATCACCAATTTAGTATTGGAGGGCAGCGTGGAGGGTAAAAATCGTAGAGGGAGACCAAGAGATGAATACACTAAGCAGATTCAGAAGGATGTAGGTTGCAGTAGGTACTGGGAGATGAAAAAGCTTGCACAGGAGCGAGTAGCATGGAGAGCTGCATCAAACCAGTCTCAGGACTGAAGACCAGAACAACAACAACAACAACATTATGGTCTACGACAGCGTTTCCCCAACTGTTTTTTTTAATAATTTTATTAGGATTTTTGTTTTATTAGTTATGATTTACAATTCAAATCATAACTGAATAGAACATTTTTTTTCGTTTTAATTTTTTAAACCTTAAAAATAATCAAGGTGGTCCATCAAAGTACCAGGATTCTAGAATATTGTTCCAGACGGATCTTCAAAGCTTTCGCTGACTACTAAAGGACTATCACTGCGAAAGTCAAAACAACATACACGCAATGAAACCCCGGCGGATGTCGTTTAATTAACAGCTGAAGATTTAGCTTTGCTTCGAAATGTGCAACGGCTAGTAAAATAAGCTGTTTCAAAGTGTTAGATGAATTCTAACAATTTCCCACATAGGGCTGTTTGCTGTCACCTCAGTAAATATATTTATATTTGATGACGAACAACAGTTTCAAATATTGAAATTTATTCCTGAAATTCAACTTAATTGTAATAGTTACATATGTACTGCCTAAAGCGACACATGAAGCTTTGTGCCTATCCGGGACTCGAACTCCTATTTCCCATTTATCGCGAGCAGTCGCTTTACCACTTAGGCTATCCCAACATGTGCCCCATACCGACCCAAACTTCCACATGTCACACTTCTACCTATTTATTCTCCTAGATAAGACAACAAGAATTCATAGACTATCGTCATTTTCGTCACAGGCCCGTTCTCGCCTCATATGTACTTATATTGAGGGGAAGTACAGTTTCAAGAACTTCACGGGAATCGCGACTGTGGGTAAACGAATTAATAATCTACGAGAAGAAATAGATAGATGTGTTACGTGTGGAGGTTTGGGTCGGTCAGGGGAGCGTGCTCTATGTCGCTTTAGCTATAGCTGTAGTCACAAACAATGGCGGTCGACTTTGGTCTTGTTCTGAGCACCTACGTCAAGCATTCCCAGACAGCCAATGAGCGTTCAGTAATGTTCCGAGCACACTGTTGTGAATTTCGTGAGCTATGCGAGTGTTAAACGTGATCGTAATGAGTTATTTAGTGAATTTTTATTCCACTTGTTTCGTGTTGTGATACCGATGGTGGTGGTAAGCGAAAAATTCTCCACAAGTAACTGAGAGACATAATCTGCAGGTTACACCCTTTGGTCAAGCACAAAGCACGTGTACCGCAAATGTCGCTTGCAACTGACAATACAAGCCCTCAGTCCGTGTCTCGACCTGCGCGAACACCCATCATTCGTGAATCGGAATATAGTATATCTAGACATATTACGTTATATTGAATTTCGGGAACAAATTTCAAATTTTAACAAACGCCGCAATTAAGGCCGTTTGATACCTTTAGATTATACACTGATCAGCCAGACCGTTATGAGCACCGCCCTATTATCGATATTAACTGGTCCAGGCGATAGCAACGTCACCTGGCGAGCAATGATTGCTAGTCAGACACAAGCACGCTGCATGTAGTATCAGTGCGCGGGCCGTGCCCGTGTGTAAAATGAGAAAGGCGCGCGATCTGAGTGTGACAGGGGAGCGCACATTGTGATGGCCTGGGGCCTTGGCAAGAGCATTTCGCAAACTGCACGACTTGTCGGCTGTTGGAAGAGTAATGTGGTGAGTGTCTTCAACACGTGGCGAAACCCAGATGATCCCACCTCCTGACGTCGTGGGGTTGGACGGCCACCTCTCATTACAGATGTCGGAAGTCTTAGGCTGGGCAGACTCGTAAAACAGGAGGCGGCGAACTGTGGCGGACCTAACGTAAGACTTTACTGCTAAGCAGAGTAGAAGTGTGCCTGAACACACGGTGCACCTAACGATACGCCTCCGCAGCCGACGACTCATGTGTGTGCAAACGTTAACACGACGACATCGGCAACTAAGACTGAAATGGGCACGTGACCAACGACACTGGAAGTTGGTGCAATTACAAAGTGTTGCATGATCTGATGAATCCCGATAGCTTCTTCAACATGCCGATGGGACGGCGAGAATCCGTCATGTTCCAGTGGAACAGCTCCTTGACGACTACTACTATGGACGGAGGCAAGCTGGCGGGGGCTCCATTGTACTCTGGGAAACATTCACTTGGACATCCAAGGGTCCAGTGGAGTTCGTGCAAGGCACCACGACGGCGCAGGAGTATCGCACACTGGTTGCAGACCACGAACATGCCTTTATGACGATCTTACTTCCCGACGGCAGTGGCATTTTTCAACACGATAATGCGCCATGCCACAAGGGCAGTAACGTGATGGAGTTGCTCTAGGAGTTCCAGTTGATATGCTGGCCCCCCAACTCGCCAGTTCTGAACCCGATCGAACACATCTGGGATGTAATTCAACGTGGCGTCAGAGCTCATCGCCCCTTCCCGGAATTTACGGGAATTAGGTGATTTATGTGAGTACAGATATGGTGCTAACTCCCTCCAGCGACCTAACAAGGGCTCACTGCTTACATGCTACGACGCGTCGCCGCTGTTATCCATCTACATCTACATTGATACTCCGCAAGCCACCCAACGGTGTGTGGCGGAGGGCACTTTACGTGCCACTGTCATTACCTCCCTTTCCTGTTCCAGTCGCGTATGGTTCGTGGGAAGAACGACTGTCTGAAAGCCTCCATGCGCACTCGAATCGCTCTAATTTTACATTCGTGATCTCCTCGGGAGGTATAAGTAGGGGGAAGCAATATATTCGATACCTCATCCAGAAACGCACCCTCTCGAAACCTGGCGAGCAAGCTACACCGCGATGCAGAGCGCCTCTCTTGCAGAGTCTGCCACTTGAGTTTATTAAACATCTCCGTAATGCTATCACGGTTACCAAATAACCCTGTGACGAAACGCGCCGCTCTTCTTTGGATCTTCTCTATCTCCTCCGTCAGACCGATCTGGTACGGATCCCACACTGATGAGCAATACTCAAGTATAGGTCGAACGAGTGTTTTGTAAGCCACCTCCTTTGTTGATGGACTACATTTTCTAAGCACTCTCCCAATGAATCTCAACCTGGTACCCGCCTTACCAAAAATTAATTTTATATGATCATTCCACTTCAAATCGTTCCGCACGCATACTCCCAGATATTTTACAGAAGTAACTGATACCAGTGTTTGTTCCGCTATCATATAATCATACAATAAAGGATCCTTCTTTCTATGTATTCGCAATACATTACATTTGTCTATGTTAAGGGTCAGTTGCCACTCCCTGCACCAAGTGCCTATCCGCTGCAGATCTTCCTGCATTTCGCTACAATTTTCTAATGCTGCAACTTCTCTGTATACTACAGCATCATCCGCGAAAAGCCGTATGGAACTTCCGACACTATCTACTAAGTCATTTATATATATTGTGAAAAGCAATGGTCCCATAACACTCCCCTGTGGCACGCCAGAGGTTACTTTAACGTCTGTAGACGTCTCTCCATTGATGACAACATGCTGTGTTCTGTTTGCTAAAAACTCTTCAATCCAGCCACACAGCTGGTCTGATATTCCGTAGGCTCTTACTTTGTTTATCAGGCGACAGTGCGGAACTGTATCGAACGCCTTCCGACAGTCAAGAAAAATAGCATCTACCTGGGAGCCTGTATCTAATATTTTCTGGGTCTCATGAACAAATAAGGCGAGTTGGGTCTCACACGATCGCTGTTTCCGGAATCCATGTTGATTCCTACAAAGTAGATTCTGGGTTTCCAGATATGACATGATACACGAGCAAAAAACATGTTCTAAAATTCTACAACAGATCGACGTCAGAGATATAGGTCTATAGTTTTGCGCATCTGCTCGACGACCCTTCTTGAAGACTGGGACTATCTGTGCTCTTTTCCAATCATTTGGAACCCTTCGTTCCTCTAGAGACTTGCGGTACACGGCTGTTAGAAGGGGGGCAAGTTCCTTCGCGTACTCTGTGTAGAATCGAATTGCTATCCCGTCAGGTCCAGTGGACTTTCCTCTATTGAGTGATTCCAGTTGCTTTTCTATTCCTTGGACACTTATTTCGATGTCAGCCATTTTTTCGTTTGTGCGAGGATTTAGAGAAGGAACTGCAGTGCGGTCTTCCTCTGTGAAACAGCTTTGGAAAAAGGTGTTTAGTATTTCAGCTTTACGCGTGTCATCCTCTGTTTCAATGCCATCATCATCCGTGCCGAAGGTGGGACATACCGGCTATTAGGTAGGAAGTCATAATGTTTTGGCTAATCAGTATACCATCGACACTATGTAGCGGACTTACCCACAATTGCTCTGTGTGTAAAAGGATTAAATATTCCCACAGACCCAATTCTGGTACTGTAAGGAAAACAACACAAATAGTTGTTGGTGATCTGCGACAAGTAGTGACAGCAGGTGTAACTACACGCGAGTACATTACTAACGATATGTTGCTGGGTTCAGCCGCCTAACTAGGCATAAGCACGCGAAACGACATGAAATTAAACGAACACGTCAAGGAAGGCGAAAAGTCGACTATGTACTATCCGGTGAGTTCTAGCAAAGTACGCCGGCCTTTAGTGGCCGAGCGGTTATAGGCGCTGCAGTCTGGAACCGCGCGACCACTACGGTTGCAGGTTCGAATCCTGCCTCGGGCATGGATGTGTGTGATGTCCTTAGGTTAGTTAGGTTTAAGTAGTTCTAAGTTCTAGGGGACTGATGACCTCAGAAGTTAAGTCCCATAGTGCTCAGAGCCATTTTTTTTTAGCAAAGTACCTATAAAGCAGACCGTAGGCTATATGCAACACTTGAGCCGACCACATAGAGTATTGCACGATTATTTGGGATCCTCTCCTGGTATGAATAAAGAAAAACATCGCGAAACGTTGTTGAGTTTCAGAACCAGAATTTGCGAAAGACTGCACAACTATTATTTAATGCCTCGCGGAAGCACAAAATAATGGAGATTAGGACTTGTGGAGAGGCATTCAGGCAACCACTCTTTCCTTGCTTCATTTACGATTGAAACTGAATAGGGCGTGGCTGGCGATGGTACAAAGCACCCTCCCACACGGTACTGTACAATAGCCTGCAGAGTATGCTTGTACATGTAAACTGCGCAGTATTTTTTATCTATTTATACTGCTATCCTGTAAATATTTGCAGCAGGTATGCTCAAAAAGAAGAAAAATCGTCTCACTGGAAGGAAGACAAAACTTAGTTACATAGAAACTGTATCCACAACGGTAGAATAGAAGTTTTCCGCCTGTATGTATCAAAAGGTACGATGAACTGCATCGTAAAATCGGTGTTTCCGAATGTGTATCATGTTCGTGTTCCTTCGAGCGTGTGTACTTTCGCGTAGCACTGCACTATTTCCGTTAGAAAGTTGGCTAATTTAGCTCAAGCCTGCCCTTGTCGGACTGGCAGCCTTCGTCTGGCTATCCTATCGGCTAGCCGCACAGTTGTCCATACGGAACTCCACATAGCGATTCTATGCCTCACCTGAACGGCGCTTGAAAGCACGAAACTCTCAACCCGTGGAATTGATGTACGCTGGGGCGGCAGGAGAAGGCGACGAGAAACAGCATCTCTTCAGTAATCACTTTCTACAAAGCACTACACACCTAGGTGGTATAGAGATAAGCTAAAAGAACCATTGAGTGAACGCTTATCTTGGGTGGCAGTATTGACCTTCAAAACATACAAAAACGGAAAAAAGGCAGGAAAGTCGGGCTGTTTTTGTAAAGAAAATACGTTCTGCTTTACCACTGGTTAGAAAATTTATCTACAGACGTAGTAGGGAAAGGGCGGGAATAATGGCCAGTGTGGACATACTGGTCATTTGAATTTGTGTAAGTCTTACAAATTTACAAAAGATAGGTTTTTCTAAATTGTGTTGAAAGAGTGGTTACTTACCCTCAAATTCCGATGATCACAACTGCTTCATCGGGGGCCGTTACCAACTACAAACAACTTTTGTGGAATGGCGTCTAGGAGGGCACGACGGCCAGCCAATTGTCAAACTGCTCATTGCAACGTACTCCCCAAGGCAAGGTTCATGTCAGGGAGTTTTGCGAAATGGTACTGGTGCTGCTCCATCCTATTGTACTCTGAAGCAAAACTATTCTTAGAGCATATGATTGACAACTGACCACTGTATAACAATGGAGTAAAAAAGTGGAGAAAGAAGAATATGGTGTTTGAGGTTTGCAGACGACATGGTCCTCCTGGCGCAACATAAGGAAAAGAATCACAGGATAAAGCGGATACCACTGAAGCACTGTACCTAAAGGAAAGATTCGTGGGTTGAAAATCAATAAAAAATAATGGAACAAGGAGAAAATGAAAAGCTAAAGATAATGCCGTATGGAGAAGTATTAGATCATGTACAAAGTTTTAAATATCTCGGAAACAGGATAGAAACCGACTGGGAGAGCAGCACAGAAATTAAAACCAGAACAGCAATGGCCAAAGAGGCATTTTATGAGACACGGGAAATTTTCTGCAGCAACATGGACAAAGATTTATGGAAAAGTGTATTAAAATGTTTTGTGTGGAGTGTCATCCTGTATAGTGCTGAAACGTAGACACTGAGGAAGATAGATAGAGCAAGGCTGGAGGCTTCTTAAATATGGACATGGAGGATGGAAAGGGTAAGTTGAATGGATAGAGTGAAAAATGAAGAGGTACTGAGGAGACTGGGAGAGCGAAGACAATCACAGGGATGTAATAATGAGGAAAAGAAACTGGATTAGACATACATTAAAAAAGACGGGGGGGGGGGGGGTTAACGAAAACAGCATTATAAGGTTATGTGGAAGGAATGGAGCGGCGACAAAGAAGAGCTTGCAGATGCTGGGTGATGTGATGGACGGCAGCACATACAGCAGCATCACGAACGCAGCAAAGGATCGCAGGAAATGGAGACGCAAAGGATCTGCTTACGTAGCAGAAAGCTGACGATGATGATATAATTAAGTTTGTACGGAAACGCCAAAGCGTGAGACCTACTCGCAATTCTCCGTCCCCCCCCCCCCCCCCCCCCCGAAAGTTAAAATCTGTTTTCTCAGTTTGTTTAGTCCTTTTTGGCTATGTGGTCACTATGCCCTGCCCCCTTGGGCAAAAAGGCCGCTTGGATATTTTTCAGATTACTGCTTATTTAGGGTGTCTTCCTTTTCTCCAACGGAAAAAAAAACCAGGCAAGTAGGACAGTCGACTGTTACAACCCTGCGACTTCGGAGTACCTAAATCGATTGAAACTGGGCTAAAAAAGTGCCAAACCTTAGGGTCCGCCCAACCTCTACATTATTTTGTATGGAGGGTCGTCAGAAGACTTTGAAGTAATATATGGTGCGCCCCCAAGAGACAGTGACAGGATCGTAAATGTTCACGTTATACATTAATGGCTGAAAGGATACAATTAGCTGCAGACTTTACAGAGATGAAGTTATCTATGATTAAACTCTGACTGATGAAAATGGTAGTTTTGCTGATGAAGCCAGTCTAGCCCAAGATGAATACGATCTTGAATATGTGATATGACGTTTACATCAGGAATATGACAAATAATAACTAAAGAAGAGTCAACAAAAACCGAACGTCTTTTAGTGGGTAGTGATAGATTTGCAATACATCTCAAAGAAGGTTCAAATGGCTCTAAGCACTATGGGACTTAACATCAGAGGTCATCAGTCCACTAGACTTAGAACTACTTAAACCTAACTAACCTAAGGACATCACACACATCCATGCCCGAGGCAGGATTCGAACCTGCGACCGTAGCAGCAGCGCGGTTCCGGACGGAAGCGCCACAGCGGCCGGCCTCAAAGAAGGAACTGTTACGAGGCACGATAGAAAAATTTAAAAATCTACGGCATGTATAGACGAAAGTGGATTAGGTACTACAGAAAAAAGGTAATACAGAAAGCAGAGTGTATGAACTCTTTTTGATGGGGCAACATCAGTTCCACCAACAATAAGTAGTGAGTGGATGTGTTAACGGTTGAATCTTTCCTATGTTACGGATCTGAACTATTGTTTTTGAATGCTGACCTCAAAAGAAGATTAACAGCTGTGGAGGTGGATTATTTACGGAGGAGAGTCAGATTGGTTGTTCGGTATTGAGAGTAAAGAGACCAATCTACAGGGTCATCAGTCCCTTTTTCCTCCTGCAAACAGGTCTCACGCTAAAATCTTTCCCGAAAGGAGTCGGGGAAAGTGAAAAGGCGTAAAACTTAATGGGAACTACTCTGAAAGAGAGAACGAAAAAAGCAAACTAAAAGGGAAAAACGCGCACTAAAGGAAAAAAGCGGTGGAAGGTATTAAAATAATATAGCACATGACTTGAGCTGGCTGATCGCAAGAATAAAAAGGATGAGCCTGCCACTCTGCAACACACTAAAATCTCCAGCCGAAAAACGGAAGTCTAGAGAGAGACAAAAGGGAAAAGACGAGCATCAAGGCGTACAAACATCAAAGAAAGAGCAAGAAAGAATTAAGAAGGACAGAGGGTGTAGGCCTGGGAGAGAAGGCCAGATGCCTACCCTTAGATTGAGTAATATATACCTCGCTCTCGAAGAAGACGTAAAACTAGATCAGCCGTTGAGGCATTGTGTCCTAACATCGTAGGCAGTGTGGCGGGAAGGTTAAAAGTCCGCCCCAGGGCGGCTAAAAGTGGGTATTCCAACAAGATGTGGACCACAGTCAAGCGGGAACCACAGCGACATTGAGGTGGGTCCTCGAGACGTAAGTGGTGACTGGGAGTCATCCAAGTATGGCCTATGCGGAACCGGCCAAGGAAAACTGAGTCCCCGTGAGTGGCTCGCATGGATGACCTCCACACATTCGTTGTTTCCTTGACAACACGAAGTTTATTTGGTATACTGAGGGTGCGCCATACAGTAGCCCAGATCCGAAAAACTTTACGGCGTTAAGACAGATCTGAGATCAATCTCTGGTGTGCCGATCTCTAGAGTCGGTTTACCGGTAGCCTGTTTGGCCAGCCTGTTAGCTAGTTCATTGCCCTGGATCCCGACATGTCCTGGGGTCCACATGAAGGACACTGGGTGTCTACTGTTTTCGAGGGCGTAAAGAGACTCTTGGACAGCCATTACCAAGGGATGGGGAGGGAAGCACTGGTTAAGACCTAGTAGGCTGCTTAAGGAGTCACTATAGATGACAAAGGTCTGCGCAGGGGTGGATATGCTTAGGAGCGCGAGAGATGGCTACCAACTCTGCAGCGAAAATACTGCATCCATCCAGCAAGGAGCACTGTACAGTATGTCCAGCAAGGCCAAAGTGAACATCGAGCATCAGTGTAGGCTATTTCTGAACCCTGGAATACGCCGAGAATAGAGAAAAATTTGTGGCAGTGGGCCTCAAGAGGAACTGAGTCTTTTAGGGCTCACTTTAAGTCCAGTCGAAACTGTGGCCGAGGCATGGACCGTGGAGGTGTTCTTGACTGGACCCGGAGGAAAAGTGGCAGAGGGAAAGACTCGAGTTCAGTGAGAAGAGACTGAACACAGACTGCAATGGGAATCCTGATCTGGGCTGCTGTTGCAGGAGATGGATCGTTGTGTTAGGGAAAAGGAGATGGTAATTGGGATATAATTCGCAAGCAGTTGTTGTCACCTGATCTTCAATGGAGGAACCCCAGCTTCCAAGACGAGGCTGTCGAATGGGTTCGTTCGGAAAGCTCCCGTCACAAGTCAAACTCAACAGTGGTGTATAGGGTCCAGCAGCAGCAGCAGCAACGCTGAGGGTAATTGCTGAACCATACACCAGGCTCCCATAGTCAAGATGTGACTGCATCACGACTTTGTACAGCTGAAACAGTGTAAGGCGACTTGTACCCCGGTGTTACTCAGGTATCTAAGAATATGATGATGCCACCAGCACTTTTCCGTAAGCTGACGAAGATGGGGAAGCCAAACTAAGTGGGCGGCGAAAACCAGCCCTAAAAAGCGGTAAGTCTCCACAAGGTTGAGTAATTGGTCATTGAGGTGGAGTGCTGGATGTGGTTGAACAGTACGACGACGAAAGAACTGCAGGACACAAGTCTTGGCAGCTGAAAACTGAAAGCGGTGAATGAGGGTCCATGACTGTGACTTTCGTATGGCTCCCTGCACTCGACTTTCCACCACACCAATACAAGAGGAGCAGAAGGAAATACAAAAAATCGTCAGCATATTAGAAGGGGGATCCGAGGACTCCACTGCTGCCGCGAGACCAATAATGGCTACTAAAAAGAGTGGTATGCTCAATACAGAGCCCTGCGGGACCCCTTTCTCCTAGACATGGGGCCAACCGCCGACTCGGACTCAAACTGCGGAGCGACAAGAAGACCTGTACAAAAATCGAGGCTGGGCCCCGGAGACTCCACTCGTGCAGAGTAGCGAGGATGTGGTGTCGCCAAGTGGTGTCCTATGCTTTCGCCAGGTCAAAAAAGACGGCAAGCCTCAAGGAGCCAACACAACCACCGATCACCATACATTCGAGTAGCTTGCACAGAACATTGGTGAGGCTGATAGGACGATAGGCATCCACATCTCGTGGGTTCTTCCAAGGTTTTAGCACTGGAACGATGATACATTCTCGCTAATGCAACGAGAATTCTTCATCACTCCAGATGCAGTTGGGGACGGCAAGGAGATGGCGCTGGTAATCCGCTGACAGATGTTTAATCATTTGGCGATAGATGCGGTCTGGCCCAGGGGATGTGTCACGACAATCGGCGAGGGCGCTGAGAAATTCCCACTCACTAAATGGAGCATCATACGGCTTAGGGTGGCGTGCAGCAAAGGATAGGTGTCGTCGTTCCACCCGCTGTTTTAAGAGACGAAAGGCGGGGCGGTAATTGTCAAGCGTCACAATAATAATAATAAGCCAATGGTAGAGTATGAGCTATAATGATGACAAATGATGCAGGGATGAGATGTGAAAGAATATCATTAAAATGTTATGGATATTTGTTGAGAATGCCAGATCATAGGTTGCCAAAGAAAATGTTTGAATGGAAACAACCTGGAAGATGGAGACATGGCAGACCAAGATATTCCTGGAAAGATGGAATTAATGGAGCATATCTGTGTGCACAAGGATGATGTTCTGAAGAGAGGAGAGTTGGCAGAGGATGACTGGTTACACGATAATGCTATTAATTGATCTTCATATAAATTAATCCCACACATAATAATGGCATAATCCAATTAGATCTCGGCAAAATATCAGCCTTATCCGTCACGGCGATTCGCATAGTTGATTATCAATATGTTGGACGAAGGATACCGTCTATTCATCATTGTAAGAGGCAGGTCATAAGTTACAAAGAGGATCTATATATAGCTGGAAGTGCACTGACAGGAAGGGAGAAACGTTTAAAGGTTGTCTATACTGAAGCACACAGAAATTGAACACCAAGCACTGAACACTCAAGTGGTTGGAGGAAGGCAACTGGCCACATGTCGAAGTAATCTCTCCAGCATTATCCTCGAGTGAGTCTGAGAATGCATTAATAAAAGAAATTCTGCGACTATGTAGCTCTTTAACTTTTCTGTGTAGATAGCATAAATGTATTCCGTATTACACGTTTCGCCTCGAGCACTGACATGTATAGTGGAAAATTTCACAAAAAAGTTTGTCACAGCATATACATAACCCACGACAGCAGACAGCTAACACCCAGCAATTAGCACAGTTGTAGTGCATCATATGATAAGAAACATGAAGACTTTCGATTATTTTGGAAAGCCGCAGAATTCCCAATTCACGATGACCGGCTGATATTTACAACTGGAACGAACTTCCTTCATACCAGGTCGTAGAATAGGAGAAAAAACAAATGTAATGGAAGGAAGGTATATCGTCATGGTCCTAAGACCCAAAGTCACAGCTCTGACTTTATTAGCTACCTTGATTTCGAGAATTTATATACAACTGAGCATTGGAGAACCAATTACTTAACTTTTCAAGTACTTTTATTTTCGTGTAAAACTGAAGTGCCCAAAGACATCGTAAAACTGATCTAGTGACGAATAGACAATTAACTATTGTGACCGATTTCAGTTATGATTTATAAATCCAGTACTCAAAATCAACCACAATTTTATGAATTGTAATGCATTCAGCACTAAATTTATCTACAGTAACTGCACCAGTTATTCTTCTCAGTATTAGACGGGATGCTTTAAGTTTTCAAGGTGTAACGAATATTCCGTGAGCTATACGAACTGCAGCCGGAAGACGTTGACATCTAGCCACACTTCGGATGACAATCCTGTTTTACACTCACCCGAAGATGACCGAGTGATTGTCAGCCGAAATTTCGTGCAAGATATGGACGTCATCCGGCTGTAACCCCGAAACATCATCATGGAATATCTGACTGTATATTTGCGCTATCTTTTCGAATAATCCTTCGTCACAGCTAATCGCGAACCGACTGAATTTGAAAATAAGTATTACTTCGTTAATGTATGAAAATAACAGTAGCAGACCCGTCATATTTCTCAAGTGCAGACCCAAAATATTTTCTATATCCAAGGTCCACTCTCTGTGTCGAAAATCTCGCGTTCTGCCTCTCATTAAGGACTCTTAGTCGCGAGTCTAGTTAGATATCCAAGATTACTTTATCTTCTTTATACAGCACAAATGGTGCAACGAAAGGTTCGGAGGCAATATACACTGAGGTGACGGAAGTCATGGGACAGCGATAAGCAAATATTCAGATGGTGATATTATCGCGGAGACGAGGTATAAAAGGTCCGCACATTGGTGAAGTTGTTATTTGTTCTCAGGTGATTCATGTGAAAAGGTTTCCGACGTGATTATCTCTGCACGACGGGAATTAATGGACTTTGAACGCGGTATGGTAGTTGAAGCTAGAAGCATGGGGGATTCTATTTCGGAAATAGTGTGGGACTTCATCAATCCGAGATCCGCAGTGTTAAGAGCGTACCGAGAATACCAAATTTCTAGCATTACCCCTTCCCACGGACAACGCAGTGGACGACGGCCTTCACTTAACGACCGAGAGCAGCGGCGTTTGCGTGTAGAATTGCCAGTGTTAACAGACAGACAACAATGCCTGAAATACCTGCAGAAATCAATTTGGGACGTGCGACGAACGTATCTGTCAGGACATGCGACGAAATTTGGCGGTAATGGCCTATGGCAGCAGACGACTGACACGAGTGCCTTTGCTAACAGCACGACATCGCCCGCAGCGCTTCTCTTGTACTCTTGACCATATCGGCTGGACCTTAGCCGACTGGAGAAACGACGGCCTGGTCAAATGAGTCCCGATTCCAACTGATAAGAGCTGATGGTAAAGTTAAGCCATGGACCCAAGTTGTCAACAAGGCACTGTGCAAGCTGGTGGTGGCTCCATAATGGTGTGGACTGTGTGTATATGAAATGGAATGGGTCCTCTAGTCCAACGGAACCGATCATTGATTGGAAATGGTTATGTTCAGCTACCTGGGGACCATATGCAGTCATTCATGCAGTCAATCTCACGTTCCCAAACAACGAAGGAATTTTTATTGACGACAATGCGCCATGTCATTTGGCCACAACTGTTCACGACTGGTTTCAACAACATTCTGGACAATTCGAGCGAATGATCTGGCGACCCAGATCGTCCAACATGAATCCCACTGAACATTTAAGGGCCATAATTGAAAAGTCAGTTCGTGCAGAAAATCCTGGACAGCCAAACATTTTTGCAATTATGAACGGCTACAGGGGGACTTCTTGAGCCCATGCCACGTCGAGTTGCTGCAGTATGCTGGGCAAAAGGAGGTTCGACAGGATATTAAGAAGTATCCCACAACTTTTTGTCACCTCAGCGTAAATCCAGTTGCTGTTAGCAACTGCTCTTAGAATTACAATGGATAAAGTCAGCGAGATGGGTGTTGCATACTAGGCTGTTTTCGGAATCCACACTAGTTAATACAGAGAATGTTCAAACGCAGCCACACCACCAACCGAGGTGGAGCATTGGTTAGCACACAGGACTCTCATTCGGGAGGACGACGATTCAAAACCGCGACCGACCATCCTGATTTAGGTTTTCCGTGACTTCCCTAAATCGCTTCAGGCAAATGCTGGGATGGTTCCTTTGAAAGGGCACGGTCGACTTCTCCATCCTTCTCTAATCTGATGGGACCGATGACCTCGCTGTTTGGTCCCCTCCCCCAAATCAACCAACTCAGTCATACTCAGGACGGATATTATTTATTGAATGATGGCACTATTATATGAAAGTTGCATTCATTATAGCCATTCGACCATGGGTTGTTTTCCTGATCGACGTATTCTCTTTTTTTCCCTTTCTTCTGAAAATAGCAGTCACATAGAATGTAACAATAACCGGTGGTCTCCTTTCAATTGCAGATGAAAGAGCGACTACATTTTCTAATATTCTAGGTTTTCGTGAAGGTACACATTAAGATTTGATCACAGGATTCACCCGATCGTCAAAACAAATGCAGCTGAGCAGAAAAATGAGGGTGTGTTATGGATACAGGGTACTTATAAATGATGTAAAATGCGAAATTTTTTATGACTTTATTAAATTCTATAGTAATTCCTGATTACGTTGATATACACATTATAGAGTTTCAAATGAAAAATGACCTATACGTATACCTAATTTTAAAGTTACGGTCATGTTTGCCGCCACGTCCCCTTTATTTGTTACAGAAACCTGTGTTATTTTGAAAAAAACTGCGAACTTTCTGTTTCCAGCGATTATACGTAAGATAGCGATTATACGTAAGATACGTTGTATATGTTGGTAACAGTGCATGTTTCTAATACCTGTAAATGATTATCTTTGCAAGTATTTACTTTTGTTTCGCTGAAGCAGTTTGTTCAAGTGTTAATGAATGTTTGCTGCTCAAGTGTTACATGTATTTGTGGAAGTACATATCCTTTAGTGTGAATAAATACGACCTACGCCACAGATCAACAAATTCAATAAAAGGAAAGTCTGTGGTAACCAGTTCACAAACAAAGCAAGTCACACTGTTGAAAGTAACCTATTTATCTGTTCTTCAGGGAAGAAACTCCCACATGGCATGCCCTCTGGTGATTCAAATTGTTGTGCCGTTTGTATTGGATTTGTTGTTGTTGTTGTCGGCATCTTATCTTTTTTGACAGAGGAAGTGGCGAAATGTAAACAATGTGATAGTGTAGGCTGTCTGGAAATAACTGAACAACGAAGTGGCAGGAAGAGTTTAGCATGAAAATTAGTTGTTCTGTGTAGAACTCGAAAATTACTTCGAACATTCTGCATAATTCATATGATGTGAATTTGAAGTTAGTGTATGTCATGCCTGCAATACGAAAAGGAGAGAAGGCTGCTCAAATATTTTGTGGTTTGATGGACCTTCCTCCTCCTCTCAGTAGGTTCAGCAAGTACATAAAAATAGTTTAAAGTGTCTTGACAGTTGTGTCTAAAGCATCTACAGGGTGTTTCAAAAATGACCGGTATATTTGAAACGGCAATAAAAACTAAACGAGCAGCGATAGAAATACACCGTTTGTTGCAATATGCTTGGGACAACAGTACATTTTCAGGCAGACAAACTTTCGAAATTACAGTAGTTACAATTTTCAACAACAGATGGCGCTGCGGTCTGGGAAACTCTATAGTACCATATTTTCCACATATCCACCATGCGTAGCAATAATATGGCGTAGTCTCTGAATGAAATTACCCGAAACCTTTGACAACGTGTCTGGCGGAATGGCTTCACATGCAGATGAAATGTACTGCTTCAGCTGTTCAATTGTTTCTGGATTCTGGCGGTACACCTGGTCTTTCAAGTGTCCCCACAGAAAGAAGTCACAGGGGTTCATGTCTGGCTAATAGGGAGGCCAATCCACGCCGCCTCCTGTATGTTTCGGATAGCCCAAAGCAATCACACGATCATCGAAATATTCATTCAGGAAATTAAAGACGTCGGCTGTGCGATGTGGCCGGGCACCATCTTGCATAAACCACGAGGTGTTCGCAGTGTCGTCTAAGGCAGTTTGTACCGCCACAAATTCATGAAGAATGTCAAGATAGCGTGATGCAGTAATCGTTTCGGATCTGAAAAATGGGCCAATGATTCCTTTGGAAGAAATGGCGGCCCAGACCTGTACTTTTTGAGGATGCAGGGACGATGGGACTGCAACATGGGGCTTTTCGGTTCCCCATATGCGCCAGTTCTGTTTATTGACGAAGCCGTCCAGGTAAAAATAAGCTTCGTCAGTAAACCAAATGCTGCCCACATGCATATCGCCGTCATCAATCCTGTGCACTATATCGTTAGCGAATGTCTCTCGTGCAGCAATGGTAGCGGCGCTGAGGGGTTTCCGCGTTTGAATTTTGTATGGATAGAGGTGTAAACTCTGGCGCATGAGACGATACGTGGACGTTGGCGTCATTTGGACCGCAGCTGCAACACGGCAAACGGAAACCCGAGGCCGCTGTTGGATCACCTGCTGCACTAGCTGTGCGTTGCCCTCTGTGGTTGCCGTACACGGTCGCCCTACCTTTCCAGCATGTTCATCCGTCACGTTCCCAGTCCGTTGAAATTTCTCAAACAGATCCTTTATTGTATCGCTTTTCGGTCCTTTGGTTACATTAAACCTCCGTTGAAAACTTCGTCTTGTTGCAACAACACTGTGTTCTAGGCGGTGGAATTCCAACACCAGAAAAATCCTCTGTTCTAAGGAATAAACCATGTTGTCTACAGCACACTTGCACGTTGTGAACAGCACACGCTTACAGCAGAAAGACGACGTACAGAATGGCGCACCCACAGACTGTGTTGTCTTCTACATCTTTCACATCACTTGCAGCGCCATCTGTTGTTGAAAATTGTAACTACTGTAATTTCGAAAGTTTGTCTGCCCGAAAATGTACTGTTGTCCCAAGCATATTGCAACAAACGGTTTATTTCTATCGCTGCTCGTTTAGTTTTTATTGCCATTTCAAATATACCGGTCATTTTTGAAACACCCTGTATGAAACGTACAGTAGATGAAACTGTAAATATCAGTGGAACCAGGGACAGTGCTGTTGCACTTGATGGGACATCGCAACATCGAGGACATTATTCCTTGAATGGTGTTGTATGTGCTACGTCTCTGGAGAATGGAAAAGTTGTTGATGTGGAGTGCTTATCTAAGTACTGCCACATCTGCCATGGTAACACTGAAGGACATATTGAACATCAGTGTTCTACGAATTATGATGGTTACATTAGAGGTATGGAGTGTGATGGAGCTCTAAAAATATTTCAGAGGTCGGTGCCCATTTATAACCTAAGATATAGAAAGTACCCAGGCGATGGGGACTCTGAAGCTTTCAATAAAATTAATGAGTGCAATTTTTATGGTGATACCATGGTAACATAACTGGAGTGTAGTGGACATGTGCTAAAGAGGATGGGTACTAGATTAAGGAAAATATGAAGAGAAATGAAAGGGAAGTTGCTGTCTGATGGGAAATCTCCGCCTGGCCAAGGCAGATTGACAGAAACTGAAATAGACCTCCTTCAGAGTTATTATGGACTGGCAATTAGACGCACTGCACCTCTGAATGATGTTACAGCAAAGAGAAAAGCTGTGTGGACCACCTACTTTAGTAAGTTGTCCACAGATGACTACCCTATTCACGAACTTTAGGGCAAATGATCAGATTCTTGGTATGGTTACCAAAAAGCTAAAGAAAGTGGTCAAATATACCATCATAAGCATTCTCTTTCTGTTATGAATGAAATAAAATCAATTTTAAGAGACCCAAGTGACCTTGTTTTGCTTAGTAAATGTCTTCATGGGGACACTCAGAATACAAATGAAAGTTTCAACCATTGCATATGGGAAAGATTACCCAAGAATGTGTTTGAAGGACTAAATACATTAAAAGTTGGTGTACTAGATGCAGTAATATGTTTCAATGATGGAGTGATAGGGAGGTTGTAAGTCCTGAGAAATTTAGGCATGAAATATGGCTCTAATAAGGAAGATAAATTGCTTGCCTGTGACAGACAACAGGTGCGTGAAACGGAAAGATTCACCCTTCAAGATACCAAAGATGCAATAAATGCTAAAAGGAATGCCAAGAGGAAGCTTGAAGATGAAGAAATGCGACAGGATGAAGACTATGCTTCAGGAATGTTCTGAGGCACAGTTTAATTGGACTCATATCTTCATTTGCAATTTCCCACAAGTTGCACTTTTCAGAATTCAGGTACAAATATTTCCTAAAGTATACAAAGCATTAGTCTAATTTTTTATGTAACGTGCAATAGTCTATACTTATGTAGCAGACCTAAGCTTTATTGCAGAATCAACAAAATTGCAGAAAAATAACATTCTTATTAGAGAAAAAATTATAAAAATTAAAATGTAAGATGTGATTTTTTTACCCTTGTAATATACATAACAGGTGGAATTAAATAGTCTAGTGTCTCATATCTGGTAAAAATTTGGTCTCCTTCAAATGTGTAACATTGGATTAAATAATATCCCTATTAGAGGAAGAATTTTGGAAAAAAATTGCGTCAGTTTCTTTGTAATTTTTTAATAATCCTAAGCAGGTTCAAAAATATTCAAAATACTTCTAATTTGTTTAGAAAGTGTGCTGCATTACCCGATATCAACAAAAAATCCGTAAAACATTATAAAAAGTGCCTGAAAGAAGACTGTGTTGATTTTTTCCATTATATTGAGCCAGAAAAGTATCCTGTATCCTTAACCTGTCAAACTACACACATTTGTTACCCGGCTGCATTCGCTCGAGAAGCTCAAGCTTCCCATGTCAAAACATAAACCGAACTTCATTACACAACAGAGAAAATTTTCAATACGCAAACGGAACTTATATGTCACAATGTTTAACTACATGTAACAACAAACTGTATAAATATACGAATGTACGCAACTGACAACATCCATACACTTTAAAATGTCCACGGATGGCTAAATAAATAAATAGAGCATGAGCATATTAATCACTGATATAATAATACAAAGCAGTTCACGCCTCTGACAATACGACCCAGTTTACAAATCCCTTAATAGAAAGAGCCCATATGCATCTGCGCTCCGCAAACCACCGGGAAATGCATAGCAGAAGGTACGTCCCACTGTGCCAGTTTTAAGTTTCTGCCCTTTCCATAACATATGGTAAAATAATTTCGATTGTCTCAAGGTAGAGTACGCATATGCGCCTACTGTAAAAGAGCCCAACACCAGTACATAAAACACATTTAATTACGTTCTACATCTCAAGATGCTTCAATATTCCACAAAATCACTCATCGGAAAAGGGTGAGTCTTAAACATGGTCTCAAGTCGAAGTTTCGCATTTGTTTCATCGAATTTCAATAATGACAGCATCTCTTCACTACTATTTTACAAATGCCGTGTGCGAGGCGAACACAAAAACGACCTCTGGAATAAATCGTGAATTTTCCTACTGTGAAATACAGACTGCAGCTTTTATGGATATACAAAACAAACACAATTGGTATTCTACCTTTAGCGCAACTGTCTTCGATTCAGAGATTTCAGTTTCCGTCACATTTCCAAAAGAATTTTAAAGAATCGATGAAAATCACCACTGAAGTCCCTAAACATGCATCAACCGACTGACCGACAAAATGGGACGTGTGTAGGCATTTTGACTGACCGAAAAACATTCCTTGTCGGGCGGGTAGTACCATCCTTACAACCAACCCTTCACCACGGCACACAACAATTTGTGCCGTGTGTGGCGCTGTTGTGCCAAACTCCCCACTAAAGTTTGTCCTAAGCCACTGCGCGCGGGACTAAAGGCTGTTCTAATATGCATGACAGAATGGAGGCGGACGAAACCTTAAGGACAGAGTTTCTAGATAAATTTTAAGACTGCAGATGTTGTGGAACACGCCGTGCGAGGAGTATAGCAACATAGATGCAAGGAATTACGTACTTTTTCGTTTTTTTTATCTAATTCACAATGGCTAAGTGTGAGAATAAATGCCTGTTGACCTTCAATATTTCCAACAAGTATCGGAAATGAAATCTACATCCGATATATCGACAATCAATGGACGCTAATTCATAAAATATACTTGCTTCATCCTTGTGTTAAAAAAGGCTCCAGCCTATAACCAAGCTCTCTGCTATGAAGAGCAGTGTGGGACTTTTTTTTTACATGTCTAACGTCTGCTAAATGCTTCATGTCTTATGTACCTACTATTGTATTTGATGATGCGTAGCACCACCGTATGTAGTCTTTCTTCTTCAAATTTTACATTAATTTTTGTTTTATTTCTCCAGGAATAATTTTCGTTAACAACTGTGAAGATCCTCTTAACTTCTGCCAGTCGCTAGAAATTTTAATGCAGCTAACAGCCGCTCCCATTACTGTATTCTTTTTCGTTCACAATAGTCTCATGATGTTTACGTCAGAAATCCATGATTCATCCATTCTGAGATAATTACGGAAATCATCGGATTCCAACAGCCATGGTAAAATCTCATTTATTTTCTGTGTAAACTCAAGCGGAATCTCGTAGAACATACATACAATAAACGTTGTTGTTGTTGTGGTCTTCAGTCCTGAGACTGGTTTGATGCAGCTCTCCATGCTACTCTATCTTGTGCAAGCTTCTTCATCTCCCAGTACCTACTGCAACCTACATCCTTCTGAATCTGCTTAGTGTATTCATCTATTGGTCTCCCTCTACGATTTTTACCCTCCACGCTGCCCTCCAATGCTAAATTTGTGATCCCTTGATGCCTCAAAACATGTCCTACCAACCGATCCCTTCTTCTAGTCAAGTTATGCCACAAACTTCTCTTCTCCCCAATCCTATTCAATACCTCCTCATTAGTTACGTGATCTACCCACCTTATCTTCAGCATTCTTCTGCAGCACCACATTTCGAAAGCTTCTATTCTCTTCTTGTCCAAACTAGTTATCGTCCATGTTTCACTTCCATACATGGCTACACTCCATACAGATACTTTCAGAAACGACTTCCTGACACTTAAATCTATACTCGACGTTAACAAATTTCTCTTCTTCAGAAACGCTTTCCTTGCCATTGCCAGTCTACATTTTATATCCTCTCTACTTCGACCATCATCAGTTATTTTACTCCCTAAATAGCAAAACTCCTTTACTACTTTAAGTGTCTCATTTCCTAATCTAATTCCCTCAGCATCACCCGATTTAATTTGACTACATTCCATTATCCTCGTTTTGCTTTTGTTGATGTTCATCTTATATCCTCCTTTCAAGACACTGTCCATTCCGTTCAACTGCTCCTCCAAGACCTTTGCTGTCTCTGACAGAATTACAATGTCATCGGCGAACCTCAAAGTTTTTACTTCTTCTCCATGAATTTTAATACCTACTCCGAATTTTTCTTTTGTTTCCTTTACTGCTTGCTCAATATACAAATTGAATAACATCGGGGAGAGGCTACAACCCTGTCTCACTCCTTTCCCAACCACTGCTTCCCTTTCATGCCCCTCGACTCTTATAACTGCCATCTGGTTTCTGTACAAATTGTAAATAGCCTTTCGCTCCCTGTATTTTACCCCTGCCACGTTCAGAATTTGAAACAGAGTATTCCAGTTAACATTGTCAAAAGCTTTCTCTATGTCTACAAATGCTAGAAACGTAGGTTTGCCTTTTCTTAATCTAGAGTCTAAGATAAGTCGTAAGGTTAGTATTGCCTCACGTGTTCCAACCTTTCTACGGAATCCAAACTGATCTTCCCCGAGGTCCGCTTCTACCAGTTTTTCCATTCGTCTGTAAAGAATTCGCGTTAGTATTTTGCAGCTGTGACTTATTAAACTGATTGTTCGGTAATTTTCACATCTGTCAACACCTGCTTTCTTTGGGATTGGAATTATTATATTATTCTTGAAGTCTGAGGGTATTTCGCCTGTCTCATACATCTTTCTCACCAGATGGTAGAGTTTTGTCATGACTGGCTCTCCCAAGGCCATCAGTAGATCTAATGGAATGTTGTCTACTCCCGGGGCCTTGTTTTGACTCAGGTCTTTCAGTGCTCTGTCAAACTCTTCACGCAGTATCTTATCTCCCATTTCGTCTTCATCCTCTTCCATTTCCATAATATTGTCCTCAAGCACATCGCCCTTGTATAAACCCTCTATATACTCCTTCCACAATAAACGTAAGATAAACAAATCACTACAAGGAGCCGTGAATAGGCTGCCACAACGTTGGTTGCTTAGCCGATAAATTGGTGCGTGTGTGGAGCCTTACCTTTTATCAGTGTCTTTCATCTTTAAAGGCAATGTGGGAAAACAAGGAAACGACACATATCGAAATAAACTAGAGTTTTGCAGTACGAATCGTAGATGAATCCTGATAAGGTTATAGCCGTCATGACGTCACACACGACAACACCCTTACGTCACGGGTCAAAGCCGACGCGTGGGATCGGACGCTTCTGTCGACCCTACCTCTGTCATTCAGGCGTCTACTATAAGTAACGATGACCTGTTGAAATTTTTAAAGGTGCAACACGTTTTCCATGCTATCCCATCTTTTTTGAAAAGCATTAGAATAAGACGAAGATAAACAGCACAACAAACGCTGTTTAGGAACGTATTGTACGCATAAATAAACTGATCTTACTTTAACGGCAACATTTGACCTCAACGAAAAGGTTATCTTCATTATTGTTCTATAAACGCCAACCTAAGATCGGGCATGTTATGGATCTAACACAACAGACAAAATTATGAAAATTAAGGGATTGTTCTGCAGGTAGTGAGCCATAAATTTGACCACCACTATTTCTATTTTGAGCAATTGCTGATCTGCAATTTACCAATTGCACCTCTGACATACTGTTGTATTTACAATGTGCTTGTCCTTTCGCTTTTTATGGAAAAGCTGAATGACGAATGCCGTAACAGTGTACAATACTTTCACACATTTTTTTTCCGAAATAGCTGAAAATATGCGACGCCCAGAACAAATATCTGACAACCAAAGACAAAAGAATATTTAGCAATGGCCACGCACCGTGCAGAACAATGATACTTTATCTGTGGAAGTACAATTTTGCGATACATCCCGTGAGCTAACAGTTATTAGACATACTAATTTATTCAGAGCTAACGACCTGATATCATTCTTGGATTACCACCTACGCAAGGGAAGAATCTAGGGTTGCACGATGGCCGGTAATGTACTGGCGTAGGACACTACACAATTTCGGCAGCAATTTCGAAAACAGCTGCCAAATCACAGGCCATGTTTATGAGAGTAAGAGTCGAAGGTTCAGGTAACCAAAGTAAATGCATCAAGGTCTACGTTAGTTGACAGAGTGAAATCAATTCGTTGTCAGCTAATACGAGTATCTGCGAAATCAAAACGTTCTTCTGGGAAATATTTATTTTCTACCATCAAATTAAAACAAATTTAGCCAAAGACTTGAAAATATTTAAGTTAATATCGGCGGTTAAACACGCGTCACTAATTCATGAGCTTATCACATACATGCACACACACACATAATTAAATTACAAATGTATACCCGGGGTTCGTATCAACCTGGCAACGGCAGATTTATTTCCCAACACATATTTGTATGGGATGGAAAAAATATCAAATGTCAACAGAACAACGCTGACATACCTCTTTCACTTTATTCCTTCTCTCTCGTGCAATAGGATCAGCATCTTCACCGCCGAAAGTAGCTGGATAACGATCACTAGGTGCTGGTGGAATGGTTACAATCTTCTGCTCTTTTTGTGCTGCGTTTTCCTCAATGACATTTTCAACCGGTTTGTTTGTTTTTAGCGCAGCACTTACACTTACAACTGGTTCTACGAAGATGTCTGGTCTCTCCAACACTTTCTGGTTCCTCATCTTGTCTTGTTCTTCAGCTTCTTCAATTTTTGCTTGAAGTTTGGCCCTATCTTCACTTCTATGAGGGTCTTGTTGGCCCAAGTCACCATGTCTAATAATCTTTCCCCCTCCTGGCAATTCGCTAACATCATCAGCATGAGGCGGAGCAGGTATTAGAAGCTCCGGTCCTGCTTTTTGCATATGTTTGTAAACACTGTTCACTGTACCCGACGCACGGCTAAATTCTGGCAGGTAAAAGAACGCACCGAAACACACGACACCAAATGTCATAAACACTAAGAGAATTAAATACTTTTCTCTCGGTCTGAATGACCGTCTAGAAAACGATGGCACAGGAACACCGTTTACAAATCTCTGATAGGTTGGAAGTATACCGGTGGCAGTCATGGTCACAGATTTTCACAGAGCCCTACTGTCACATCCTACCTCGACGACGCCATTCCCGAGACTGTGTCAAAATAAGTGGGACAAAGAGTTCAAGAAGATAGCACACACTTCCAAGCGCCATCTTTGGTTTTCGAGAGCTTGATACTAATGCTCTCTAAGTCTCTAGATAATGTTATCTGAATAAGGTTAGAAATTACTTCTTGAGTATCACACCATGGGTTAAATTTCTGATGTTTCGATTAAAGAGACACATTGTATTTATGCAGAACAATTTTTGCGCGCATAGCGACATCAAAAAGGCGCGCTAGCGCGAAGTTTAAACGCTGCGAATGTTGCACGTAGAATGGTACATGATAACAAACAGTTTATCTTCCTATTGCGGAGGAGGCATCATGGACAACCTGCAAGTTGTAAATAGGGCTATGAAATACCACTTTGAGATTTATACATATAAAATACATTTGGTTAAGTCAAAGCTGGCGGAAATCCAGCGTTAAGAAGCAAATCTGTAAATATTAGTTTATTTTTGAACATCTATAATCAAACTTCACCTTCAGTTATCTTATATCAAAAGCGGAGAAATTCCACAACTGAAAGAGTGATCCAAGATGAGTCTGTTTTTTTCAGAACTGTTTTCTACAACCCTGAAAGAGGTTCTGAAATCACTGAACATAGATGGACGAATGCAGATCAATAGATCTTGTCTGCAATTTTTTTGTGTATTTTGACTGCAGACAAACAAAGAAAAGTATTTGGTTGAGTAAGTGTGAGGAGAGAGTTGACTTACCAATCGTGATAGGACCAAATGGGCCATAATGTACGTAAACTAAGCAGTAAAGTTTGCGAACATTAGAAATAAAATGTATAGTTTTAGGTTGAGGAAATTAAATACCATCTCTGAAAGTATAATTATTATCTGACTGAAACAGAAAGTATAATCAGTGTTTACTATCAATTACTTCTGCTTCATAGCAATGAGATATTGATCCAATACTTGCAGAACCTAGAAAAAAAGGTAGTTATCCAATAGGCAATAAAAGAAGGACATTGTAAGTAATGAGAAGGCACAAAAAAATGGTTCAAATGGCTCTCAACACTATGGGACAACTACTTAAACCTAACTAACCTAAGTACATCACACACATCCATGCACGAGGCAGGATTCGAACCTGCGAGCGTAGCGATCACGCGATTTCAAACTGAAGCGCTTCGAACCGCACGGCCACACCGGCCGGCGAGAAGGGACAATAAGATGTTAGAGATTGCAGGTGCTTTGAGATATATGTAGCTATTGTGAAAATAAAACTGAGATGTTTTAGTAACTGTACCACATACGTGGATAAATGGAATGAAGTTTAGATTAATGAAGTTAGTCACAACCACAAATTAATTGCAGATTGACAGAAGATATCTACAAATAAGCAAAACAAATGCCAATAAATTAAATTTGCTAATTATACACTCATAGAGGTATCCGAGAGTGTATGAAAAAGTATAAGATAAACACAACATCAGGTGTCACTGATTACAAAAGAATGTGCTGGGAGAGAAGAAGCTGTAACTACAGTTACAACAGGTAGAACACCTCATTCAGGAACTAAGATAACAGAAACAGCAAAAGTGGCAGCATATTCAGCAACAAGTGTACCAACAGGTGATCCAACTGTCCATTCTGCAACATTTGAACTACCTACGGTGGGAACCCAGCCACTTAGATCATGCCATGAACAAGAAGAAGCCAAGAGACCTCCAAGAGTAGAAGCAGTATCAAGTGTAGCGGGCAAACGGAAAACTGTACCTCCATTACGTCTAAATGATTTTTTAGTAGAAGGCAGCAAGGGGAAGAAGCCCATAAGATAAATAGTGCCAGAGATTTAATAGCCTCTCAGCAAAATAGTGCATCTGTAAAGAAAGACAGGTTTGATTTTATAATCTGTTATCTTAACATTGAAGGAATAAGGGATCAAAAATTTATTGTCAATGACTTTGGATTAGAAAATAAGTTTGATATCTTTTGTTTAAGTGAACACTGGGCTAGTGAGAGTGAACTTACATTTATTATGTTTGATAATTATAATCTAGCCAGTAGCTACTGCAGAAAATTGCATTTAAGAGGTGGTGTGGCAATATATGTTAACAAGTCACTTAGCGGTACAGTCAATAGATTAGATCTAGATGAACAGAACTTTGAAGCTGCTGGTATAGTAATAGACAGTTTTAAGTTAGTTGTAATTTCCCTGTACAGGTCACCTAAGGGTATAACCAATGTATTTTTAGAAAAACTGGACTTGCTGTTACATGTACTTACAGATGCTAGATGGATACATTATGATATTGTGATAGGTGGAGATGTGAATGCTGAATTCGATGTCACAACACAAAAACATACTGTCACTGAACTCCAAAACCTACTAAGACAGTGTAACTTACATTCAGTCAATAACAAGCCTACAAGAGAACGTGCATGTCTTGACAATATTTTTGTAATTTAAAACAACAGAAGAATCATGTTTTGTGACAGTATTTCCATATTATGATCATGATTCAGTATCTTTAAATTATACAAGTAGGTTCCCTCTTGATAAGAGTAATGTAAATAGGCTTGTCCCAGAAGTTGTGGTCACTAGACCGGTCACAGATGAGAAAATTGACAGGTTTCGTACGTCCCTTTCTAACAGAGATTGGTTTGCCCTGTGTTATGATGAGACACATTGTACTCTAAGCAATTATCTGCCAGTAAAGGTACTATTTGATAGGTTTTTCACAGCATTTTTAGGACACTTTAATGACTGCATACCAATAAGGAAATGCAAAGTAACTGACAGAATCCTAAAAGCAAAAGTTCGAAATAGACAAAATACATGGTATACAAAACAGCTGTCTACTATGAAAAATCAAGTTATGTTGTTGTACGATATTTATAAAAGTCTGAAAACCAACCATGCTAAATTAGCCTATGTTAGATCTAGGAAAGAGTACAAAAAAGCAGTTGTGGAAGCCAAACAAGCACACAATCTCAGAAGTATTGAGAAATCCACCAATAAGTGCCAAGCAGCATGGACTCTAATAAATAGTGTCGCCAAAGATAAAAGAAGTGACAAAATTAGTATCTCTCCCCAGGAATTTAATGACTTTTTTATTAAATCAGTTGAGGAAGTAGAAGTGCTATAATTAAACCTGAAATCAGCTCATCACAGTTACTGTCAAAAAATATTGCTAGGTTATCAACAAACACAAGTACCTTCAATTTTTCTGAGGTCTCACCTGGTTTTGTGTTAAGAATAGTGAAGCAGTTAAAATCACCAGACAGTGTAGACATATATGACCTGTCTTGTAACATGTTGAAGAAAGTAATAGACTGTATAGTGTACCCCCTAACATATTGCATAAACAAGTGTATACTGGAGGGTTTTTTCCCTGATGAGCTTAAACTGTCTAGGTTAGTTCCAGTACATAAAAAAAGAGATAAAAATTCTGTCTCAAGTTACAGGCCAATATCCATAGTCCCAGTTTTTTCAAAAGTTCTAGAATGCATAATTTACCAACAATTATCTGTTTACTTTGATAACATAGGATTAATAAGTGGATCACAGTATGGCTTTAGGAAAAACCTGACAATCATTGATGCCATAGACAATGTTGTTAAATACATCCATCAAGTATTTGAAGATAAATGCTTTGCTCAAGTGACTTTTTGTGACCTAAGCAAAGCCTTCGACTGTGTAGAACATACACTACTACCCGAAAAAATGGACTTTTGTGGTGTTAAAGGTAACAGCCTTAAGCTATTAAGATCATATTTACAAAACCGTAAGCAAGCCGTCTGTGTTGGGAAAGAAATGTCCAGTATAGAACAAGTTGAGGTAAGTGTTCCGCAGGGATCCGTGCTGGGCCCTTTCCTTTTCCTAATAATGATAAATGACCTGCCATCATTTATTAAATCCAGAACAGTACTCTATGCTGATGATACAATGTTTCTGAACAGCAGTAATGATCTTAATAGCCTTAAAACATGTGTTACAGAGACAATTGAGCAAGCTTCACTCTGGTTTAAAGCAAATGGGTTCTTGCTTAATGAAAGCAAAACCCAGCAGATGGTATTTAGTTTAAAAGACAAGTTTCCATCAGATGATCCTAGTTGTGTTAAATTTTTGTGGGTATATTTGGATGATAAACTTTATTGGAATCCACATATTAACTATATTAGTGGTAAATTGTCTAGGGTAATCTATTAGTTAAGGCGATTAATGCACTGTGTATCTAAAAATTATGTTAGAGTATCTTACTACTCATTTTTCCAAAGCATCATATCCTATGGCATTATTTTATGGGGAAACTCCACTTGTGTGCATGATATACTGTTGCTGCAAAAGAAAGCTATTAGGATAATTACAGGCTCACCATACAAGGCTCATTGTAAACCTTCGTTTACTCAACAAAAAATCATGACAGTAATACCGGTAAACCTATATATTTATTATGTTTTAATCTACACAAAAAAGAACTTACCTAAAGTAAAATGCAGGGCAAATATACATTGTTACAGCACTAGGACAAACAGCTCTATCTATATGCCCTACCACAGACTGTCAAAATCAGTTAACAGTTATGAACTTATGGGCCACAAATTATTTAACAAACTTCCACAAGCTATACAAAATTTCCCAGAGCAACAATACAAACAAACACTTTATGACTGGTTAGTTGTAAACCCATTCTACAATATAAAGGATTTCATGACCTGTGATATTAAACTGTAAAGTTCTTTCCAATTCTGTTCTTTTATAGCATGTACTGTACTGTATTGTATTATTTGTATGACTTTGTCTATTGCTGTAATGGCTTAAAGACAGTAAAATTATTATTATTATTATTATCATAGAGCTAATGGCCATAGCCATTATCAGGTATGATCAGATTCAAAGTGTTAAATTTAACCAGTATAATACTGCACTGTCATTCATCACTGACAGCAACAGTGCACTATTACAAGTTCACAAATCAAAACTTTTTCTGAAATTAAAGTCTGACAAAAGTGTCTAAATTACTGATATCCTTTTATAGAGCAGATTTAAAGGAGGTTTTCAGATTTTTTGTGAAAAGTGCATCTCTCTCTTGTTTGAGTATTTTTCGGCACAGAATGTTATTATAAATATATAAAAAATCGTTCACGGTACAGAACAACCACCAATTGACACATACTGGAGAGCTGTGGAGTGAAACGTGTGTAAACACAATACTTAGGGAGTTCTTAGACGAAAAAGGGATTATAGTTTAGTCCTTATATGGCATGGATAGTGTTTGCTGTTACAGGTGTTCACATATGAACTGATAGTGTGGAACTAACTTTCTACATTTTAAACAGACTGGATTTATATTCAAGAGGATTTTGTCAGCTCAGAATAAAGCTGCACAAATACAGTGCCATCTGTTGATTGTATATGAAGCTACAGAAGTATTTTCTTTTTAATTTCATAGTCATTTGGATGTAAGTGAAAGCAAACAACAATGGTTTTCAAATTTTTTGCAGCCACCAGTTGCGATCACCACACAGTAATTCAGTTATTGTGTTCAAAAGGACCTACAGCTGCTCCAATTCATCTGGAGTTGTAGCCTACTTAGCTTAAGCAACTATAGTAAAGGCTAACACAAATGTGCATGATGAAGAGCAATGTGGCAGCCCATTTTCCAGACTGATGAACCATGGTAATGTGACAATTGGATTAAAAACTTAAATCTGATCAACAACTGAGTAACTGATGCTCTAAATGATGAATTTCTTCATTTTGCACATGCCACTATTGACACGATTGGCTTGAAAGAGCTCAGGTGTTACAAACTGTGCTCATTCATTGGCTGATCATATTCTATATATTCTACCTAGAAGAAGAACCTTCATGGATGTGAAACAAGTACATAACACGTACGTTAACAATGCACAAGTAAATCACTAAAATGTAATGCATATACTGTATTAACAATAAACTGTCACTATATTGCTTATTGTTAGTCATGGTTAAGGTAGCTAAATGTATTGAAGTAAATTAGAAAGATTGTTGGAGAACTATTACTTTGTATTAGTAATAGTACCTAATAGTAACAGTAGTAGTGCCAGTAGTTATATTCATTCATAGATCACTTTTACAAGGACAGTGCGCTTGTCTTGGTATTACAATTTAAGAACAACAAAAACAGTGTAATTCATATCTACAGGCATTTAAATAGCTCCAGGACCTGCTTGACAAGGCTGAGACAGGTGGTCAGCTGTGGCCTTATAGTAGAAACCGTACCAGTATTTGCCTGAAGTAATTTAGGGTCACCACAGAAAACCTAAATCAGCATGACTAGTTGAAAACTAGGGTCTCCACCCTCACGAATACTAGGCCAGTCTGTTTAAAACAATGCCACCCCATTTAGTATTTAGTGTACAATACTTTGAAAATAGTTGCTGCTTCCTCAATTTTACTAAACAGCTACTACTTACCTGTTGCTGCTGCTGTTACTGTTGTGTTCTTCAGTCCAAAGGCTAGCTTGGTGCATCTCTCCGTGCTACTCTATCCTGTGCAAATCTCATCTCCGAATAACTACTGCAACCTACATCATTCTTACTGTTTTCATCTCTTGGTCTCCATCTACAATTTAACCCACCACATTTCTCTCCAATTCTAAGTTGGTGATCCCTTGGTGTCTCAGAATGTGTCCTATCAAACAACCCTTATTTTACTCAAATTGTACCACAAATTTCTTGGTTGGTTGGTGGGTTGGTTTTGGGGAAAGAGACCAAACAGCGAGGTCATCGGTCTCATCGGATTAGGGAAGGACAGGGAAGGAAGTCGGCCGTGCCCTTTCAAAGGAACCATCCCGGCATTTGCCTGGAGCGATTTAGGGAAATCACGGAAAACCTAAATCAGGATGGCTGGACGCGGGATTGAACCGTTGTCCTCCCGAATGCGAGTTCAGTGTGCTAACCACTGCGCCACCTCGCTCGGTCCACAAATTTCTTGTCTCCCATTACTATTCAGTACCTACTCATTAGTTATGTGATCTACCCATTTAATATTCAGCATTCTTCTGTAGCACCACATTTCAAAAACTTCTATTCCCTTCTTGTCTAAGCTGTTTATTGTCAATTTTTCACTACCATACATGGCTACACCTCCCCCCGTGAACCATGGACCTTGCCGTTGGTGGGGAGGCTTGCATGCCTCAGCGATACAGATGGCCGTACCGTAGGTGCAACCACAACGGAGGGGTATCTGTTGAGAGGCCAGACAAACGTGTGGTTCCTGAAGAGGGGCAGCAGCCTTTTCAGTAGTTGCAAGGGCAACAGTCTGGATGACTGACTGATCTGGCCTTGTAACAATAACCAAAACAGCCTTGCTGTGCTGGTACTGCGAACGGCTGAAAGCAAGGGGAAACTACGGCCGTGATTTTTCCTGAGGGCATGCAGCTTTACTGTATGATTAAATGATGATGGCGTCCTCTTGGGTAAAATATTCCGGAGGTAAAATAGTCCCCCATTCAGATCTCCGGGGGGGGGACTACTCAAGAGGATGTTATTATCAGGAGAAAGAAAACTGGCATTCTACGGATCGGAGCGTGGAATGTCAGTTGTCTTAATCGGGCAGGTAGGTTAGAAAATTTAAAAAGGGAAATGGATAGGTTAAAGTTAGATATAGTGGGAATTAGTGAAGTTCGGTGGCAGGAGGAACAAGACTTCTGGTCAGGTGACTACAGGGTTATAAACACAAAATCAAATAGGGGTCATGCAGGAGTAGGTTTAATAATGAATATAAAAATAGGAGTGCGGGTAAGCTACTACAAACAGCATAGTGAACGCATTATTGTGGACAAGATAGACACAAAGCCCATGCCTACTACAGTAGTACAAGTTTATATGCCAACTACCTCTGCAGATGACGAAGAAATTGAAGAAATGTATGATGAGATAAAAGAAATTATTCAGATAGTGAAAGGTGATGAAAATTTAATAGTCATGGGTGACTGGAATTCAGTAGTAGGAAAAGAGAGAGAAGGAAACGTATTAGGTGAATATGGATTGGGGCTAAGAAATGAAAGAGGAAGCCGCCTGGTAGAATTTTGCACAGAGCACAACTTAATCACAGCTAACACTTGGTTTAAGAATCATAAAAGAAGTTTGTATACATGGAAGAACCCTGGAGATACTAAAAGGTATCAGATAGATTATATAATGGTAAGACAGAGATTTAGGAACCAGGTTTTAAATTGTAAGACATTTCCAGGGGCAGATGTGGACTCTGACCACAATCTATTGGTTATGACCTGTAGATTAAAACTGAGAAAACTGCAAAAAGGTGGGAATTTAAGGAGATGGGACCTGGATAAACTGAAAGAACCAGAGGTTGTACAGAGTTTCAGGGACAGCATAAGGGAACAATTGACAGGAATGGGGGAAAGAAATACAGTGGAAGAAGAATGGGTAGCTTTGAGGGATGAAGTAGTGAAGGCAGCAGAGGATCAAGTAGGTAAAAAGACAAGGGCTAGTAGAAATCCTTAGGTAACAGAAGAAATATTGAATTTAATTGATGAAAGGAGAAAATATAAAAATGCAGTAAATGAAGCAGGCAAAAAGGAATACAAACATTTCAAAAATGAGATCAATAGGAAATGCAAAATGGCTAAGCAGGGATGGCTAGAGGACAAATGTAAGGATGTAGAGGCTTATCTCACTAGGGGTAAGATAGATACTGCCTACAGGAAAATTAAAGAGACCTTTGGAGATAAGAGAACCATTTGCATGAACATCAAGAACTCAGATGGAAACCCAGTTCTAAGCAAAAAAGGGAAAGCAGATAGGTGGAAGGAGTATATAGAGGGTCTATACAAGGGCGATGTACTTGAGGACAATATTATGGAATGGAAGAGGATGTAGATGAAGATGAAATGGGAGATACGATACTGCGTGAAGAGTTTGACGGAGCACTGAAAGATCTGAGTCGAAACAAGGCCCCCCGGAGTAGACAACATTCCATTGGAACTACTGATGGCCTTGGGAGAGCCAGTCCTGACAAAACTCTACCATCTGGTGAGCAAGATGTACGAGACAGGCAAAATACCCTCAGACTTCAGAAAGAATATAATAATTCCAATCCCAAAGAAAGCAGGTGTTGACAGATGTGAAAATTACGGAACAATCAGTTTAATAAGCCACAGCTGCAAAATACTAACACGAATTCTTTACAGACGAATGGAAAAACTAGTAGAAGACAACCTCGGGGAAGATCAGTTTGGATTCCGTAGAAATACTGGAACACATGAGGCAATACTGACCTTACAACTTATCTTAGAAGAAAGATTAAGGAAAGGCAAACCTACATTTCTAGCATTTGTAGACTTAGAGAAAGCTTTTGACAATATTGACTGGAATACTCTGTTTCAAATTCTAAAGGTGGTAGGGGTAAAATACAGGGAGCGAAAGGCTATTTACAATTTGTACAGAAACCAGATGGCAGTTATAAGAGTCGAGGAGCATGAAGGAGTGAGACAGGGTTGTAGCCTCTCCCCGATGTTATTCAATCTGTATATTGAGCAAGCAGTAAAGGAAACAAAAGAAAAATTCGGAGTAGGTATTAAAATCCATGGAGAAGAAATAAAAACTTTGAGGTTCGCCGATGACATTGTAATTCTGTCAGAGACAGTAAAGGACTTGGAAGATCAGTTGAATGGAATGGACAGTGTCTTGAAAGAAGGATATAAGATGAACATCAACAAAAGCAAAATGAAGATAATGGAATGTAGTCGAGTTAAGTCGGGTGATGCTGAGGGAATTAGATTAGGAAATGAGACACTTAAAGTAGTAAAGGAGTTTTGCTATTTGGGGAGCAAAATAACTGATGATGGTCGAAGTAGAGAGGATATAAAATGTAGACTGGCAATGGGAAGGAAAGCGTTTCTGAAGAAGAGAAATTTGTTTACATCGAGTATAGATTTAAATGTCAGGAAGTCATTTCTGAAAGTATTTGTATGGAGTGTAGCGATGTATGGAAGTGAAACATGGACGATAAATAGTTTGGACAAGAGGAGAATACAAGCTTTTGAAATGTGGTGCTACAGAAGAATGCTGAAGATTAGATGGGTAGATCACATAACTAATGAGGAAGTATTGAATAGGATTGGGGAGAAGAGAAGTTTGTGGCACAACTTGACCAGAAGAAGGGATCGGTTGGTAGGACATGTCCTGAGGCATCAAGGGATCACAAATTTAGCATTGGAGGGCTGCATAGAGGGTAAAAATCGTAGAGGGAGGCCAAGAGATGAATACAGTAAGCAGATTCAGAAGGATGTAGGTTGCAGTAGGTACTGGGAGATGAAGAAGCTTGCACAGGATAGAGTAGCATGGAGAGCTGCATCAAACCAGTCTCAGGACTGAAGACCACAACAACAACATATTGAGCAAGCAGTGAAGGAAACAAAAGAAAAATTCGGAGTAGGTATTAAAATCCATGGAGAAGTATTAAAAACCTTGAGGTTTGCCGATGACATTGTAATTCTGTCAGAGACAGCAAAGGACTTGGAAGAGTAGTTGAATGGAATGGATAGTGTCTTGAAAGGAGGATATAAGATTAACATTAAGAAAAGCAAAACAAGGATGATGGAATGTAGTTGAATTAAGTCGGGTGATGCTGAGAGTATTAGATTAGGAAATGAGACACTTAAAGTAGTAAACGAGTTTTGCTATTTGGGGAGAAAAATAACTGATGATGGTCGAAGTAGAGAGGATATAAAATGTAGACTGGCAATGGCAAGGAAAGCATATCTGAAGAAGAGAAATTTGTTAACATCGAATATTGATTTAAGTGTCAGGAAGTCATTTCTGAAGGTATTTGTATGGAGTGTGGCCATGTATGGAAGTGAAACATGGACGATAAATAGTTTGGACAAGAAGAGAATAGAAGCTTTCGAAATGTGGTGCTACAGAAGAATGCTGAAAATTAGATGGGTAGATCACAAGCTAATGAGGAGGTATTGAATAGGACTGGGGAGGAGAGAAGTTTGTGGCACAACTTGACTAGAAGAAGGGACCGGCTGGTGGGACATGTTCTGAGGCATCAAGGGATCACCAATTTAGTATTGGAGGGTAGCGTGGAAGGTTAAAATCGTAGAGGGAGACCAAGAGATGAATACACTAAGCAGATTCAAAAGGATGTAGGTTGCAGTGGGTACTGGGAGATGAAGAAGCTTGCACAGGATAGAGTAGCAGTCTCAGAACTGAAGACCACAACAACAGCAACATGGCTACACTCCAGACAGATACGTTCAGAAAGGGCTTCCTAAGTTAGATCTATATTCAGTGTTAATGAATCCCTCTTCTTCAGATATGTTTTTCTTTCTCATTGGCACTCTACATTAGATATCCTCTTTACTTTTGGCATCATCAGTTATTTTGCTACCCAAATAGCAAAACCTATCTACTATTTTAAGTGTCTCATTTCCTACTCTACTTTCCTGAGTATCACCTGATTTGATTTGACTACATTCAGTTATCTTTGTTTTGCTTTTGATGATGTTCTTCTTATATCCTCCTTTCAAGATACTGTCAATTTCATTCAACTGCTCTGCCCACAGCTTTGGTATTTCTGGCAGAATTACGTCATCAGTAAACAGCACTGCAGATAGGCTACGATGTTAGCTTTAGAATTTCAAAGAGAGTCTTCCAGTCAATATTGCTAAATGCTTTCTCCAAGTCTCCAAATGATATAAACATAGGTTTGTTTTTCTTTAACCTATGTTCTAAGATAAGTCATAGGGTCAGTACTGCCTTGTCTGTTCTTAAATTTCTCCAAAACCCAAACAGATCTGGGGTTGGCTTCTACCAGTTTTTTCATTCTTCCGTAAGCAATTCATGTTAATAATTTGCAACTGTGACCTATTAAACTGATAGATCAGTAATTTTCACACCTCTCAGCAACTGCTTTCTTTGGTATCGGAATTATTACATCCTTCTTGAAGTGTGAGGGTATTTTACTTCCCTTATACATCTTGCACACCAGTTGCAGGAGTTTAGTCATTGCTGGCTCCCTAATGCTATCAGTAGTTCTTACAGTGTATCATCTACTCCTGCTCCTGGTTTTGACATAGGTCTTTCAAACCTCTGTCAAATTTTTCTCACAGTATCATTTATCCCACCTCATCATCGTCTATATCCACTTCCCTTTCTATAATATTGCCTTCAAGTTCATCTCCCCTGTGGAGACCCCCTATGAACTCCTTCCACCTTTCAGCTTTCCATTCTTTGCGTAGGACTGTTTTATCATCTGAGCTCTCAGTATTCATTTTACAGTGGCTTCTCTTTTCCCCTTTTTAATTTTCCTGTAGGCAGCATGTATCTTTCCCTTAGTCAAATATGGTTCTAAATCCTTATATTTGTCCTCTAGCTGTTCCTGCTTTGTCATTTTGCACTACTTGTCAACCTGATTTTTTAAAACATTTGTATTCTATTTCATCTGCTTCATTTGGTGCATTTATACATTTTCTTCTTTCACAAAGTAACTTCAGTATCTTCTGTGTTATCCAAGGATTTCTACAAGGACTTATCCTTTTACCTGTTTGTCCCTCTGCTGGCTTCACTATTTTGTTTCTTAAAGTTACCTGTTCGTCTCCTACTGCAATCCTTTCTCCTGTTATAGGTGGCTATTTCCGTAAGCTTCCTCTGAAACTCTCAGCATTCTCTGATTCTTTCAACTTATCCACGTCTCATCTCCTTAATTTCCTATCTTTTTCCAATTTCTTGAGTTAAAATCTACAGTTCATAAACAATAAATTGTGCCCAGAGTCCACATCTGTCCCTGAAAATGTTTTACAAATTAAAATCTGGTTCTGAAATCTCTGTCTTGCTGTTATATAATAAGTCTGAAACTTTCTGGTGTCTCCAGGAATCTTCCCCATATACAACTTCCTTTCATACTTCCTAAACAAAGTGTTAGCAATTATTAAACTATGTTCTGTGTAGAGTCTGACCAGGCGGCTTCCTCTTTCATTCCTTTCCCTGAGTCCATATATACCTACTATTTTTTCTTCTTGTACGTTTCCTACTACGAATTTCCTGTTTACCTTAACTACGTGAATAATTTCTTTCATCTCATCAGATATTTCTTCAATCTCTTCATCATCTGTGGAGTTAGTTGGCATATAAATTTGTACTACCATGGTAGGTGTGGGCTTCATGTCTGTCTTAATTATGATAATACATTCACTATACTGATCATAGTAGCTTATCTGCATTACTGTTTTCTTATTCATTATTAAACCCACTCCTACATTACTCCTATGTGACTATATTTATGACCCCGTATTCATCTGACCAGAAGTCCTGTTCCTCCTGCCACCAAACTTCACTCATTCCCACTACATCTAACTTTAACCTGTCCAGGCCTTGTTGAGCCTTGTGGCTTCTTCAACAACCTTCTTCTACCTTTCTCAGTTGTTTAATGTTTCCATTGCCCAGTATGTTTCTTGCATTGTATTGATATTTCTTCCTTCTATAGCAATGTCATCAGCGTATGCACATATGTGGCTAGTTATCACAAATATGGTGCCTCTTTTGTTGATTTTATTCATGACACTATGAAGGGCTATGTTGAATAGGACCATTGAGAGACTATCACCTTGCTTCATGCCTTTATTGAAGTCAAAGCTTTCACTTGTTCTGCTAAAGACCTTTACTTTTTCTCTTGTCCCTGTCGTTGTCATTCTGATTAGTCTTGTTAGTTTAGCACATATACCACCTTCTTCCAGTACTCAGTATAGTTCTTGCCAGTTTATGCTGTCAAAAGTACGTTTGAAGTCGATGAATAGGCAGTGCAAATCTATGCCATGTTCATAGAACTTTTCCATCATTTGTCTTATCACAAATATTTGATCAGTTGTTGCCCTGTCTGGTCGAAAGCCACACTGACATTCCCTTAGTACGTCTTCAGTGCACTCTTGTATCCTTTTGTTTAATATACTTGTGAAGATCTTATAATCTGAGGACTGTTATACCTCTATAGTTTTCACATGCTGTTCTGTCTTCTTATAAATGGTGATTATTATTCCAGTTATTCAATTATCTGGCATAGTTTCTGTTTCCCATATGTCTGATATTAATGTGTGCACTTCGTTTATTACAGCCTCACCACCAGTTTTTATTAATTCACAGATTATGCTGTCTTCCCCTTGTGCTTGATCGTTTTTAGACTTGTGCACAGCCTGGGAGACCTCTTATATTGTTGGCTTTTGTGCCTCATTGGCATCATTGTCTACGTCCAGCTCCACTCTTTCCTCCTGTGCAGCTGTCTCTTCATCTTCTAGGCTGGTGCTTAGCATATCTTTGAAATACTCTGTCCATCTTCCCATGATCTGTTCTTCCTCCCTTATCACTTTCCCATCTTTACTGGAACATGACATTATTTTTGGCTGGAATCTGTTCTTTATTTTGCCTGCAGCATGATAGAACTTTCTTATTTCACTCTGTTCCTTTAACTCTTCTAGTTCTTGAAATTACTTGTTAGTCCACTCTCTTTTCTTTCTCTTGCACAGTCTGTTAGCTCTTCTCCCTAATTCTTTGTATTGTTCCACATAATTCCTGGTTTCTCTTGGCAGTACTTTCATTCTTGCCCAGTTCTTTTCATCTATTGCTAACTTGCAATCTTCATCATACCATCCTGGGTTCTTCTGTTCCTTATTGTGCCTATTGTTTCTTCTGCAGCATCTTTAATAGCTTTTTCAATCCTGCTCCACCTTTCTTCTATTCCATCTGTGGTCTCTTCATTGCTCAACTTTCTGCTTATTGTTATTTGGTAATTTTTTACTTCATCAGGTATTTTTAGTTTGTCAGTATTCCATTTCATCATTTTTCCTGTTCTGTTGCCATTTGTTAGTGACAGTTTCTCTCTCAAGACTGATTTCATCACAGAGTGGTCTAAGTCACAGTTTGGTCCCCTGCAGTTCTGTGCATCCGCAACGGATGTGGAGTGGCATGCAATCACTAAAGTATGGTCAATCTGATTGACTGCTCCATTGACTCCAGACATCCAAGTACCCAGATGCATCCTTTTGCGTGGGAAGCAGATACTTTTAATAATCATATTATTCCTTGTTGCAAATTGGCATAGTAAGTCTCATTCTCATTGTTTTCTTCATCTGGTGAATATTTTCCAGAAACTCCATATGAATGTTCATTGCTTCTTATTTTTGCATTAAAATCTCCTATTACTAGCATCAGGTCATATTTAGGTACTGCACAACATTCTTTTTCCAAGTCTCCATAGAACTGTTGTTTAATTGTATCCTCTTTTCCTCTGTTGGCGCAAGTGCATTCACTATTGATATATTACTAAATTTCCCTCTTAGTCTGAGTCTGCACATTCTTTCATTTCAAATTCTAATAGGCTTTCTCTAACTTGCCTTGTTATTATAAATCCTGTTCCAAGTTTGCCTGTTCTTTCTTCTGGTCCACTATATACCAATGAGTACCTAAGTTTGTCTATCTGACCATTTCCTTGCCATCTTATTTTCTGTAGCCCTATAATGTCATATTGAAATTTTAAAATTTCATTGGCTATTTCTTTCATTTTTCCAGGCTGAAGCATTGTCCTCACATTCCATGATGCTACAGTCAGATCCTTTATCCGTTTCCTTTGTCAGTCACATGATACATGTTTTCTATCCAGGTTCCGAGGCTTCTGTTGATTTGATTTTCTGTAATATTCTTGTTTGTTGCAGTATGAGGTTATTAGCCCCAAGCCCAACCCCCAACCTGGAAGACCAGGATATGCATTAGTTTTACTCCTCTAGGGAAGCTGGCTTCACTATGCCTGTAGAGAGACACACTTTGTCTGGCTCCTCAGTTGAGACAAATCTGTTTTGGGTGGCCAGTAGCTACACTGCTGCTGGCGCAGCTCTCAACTTCAATGAAGTATGCAAACCCTCCCGCCTGGCACTGAAGGTGCCTACTATAAGACAGTGTCCCCTAGAAGGGAAACTGTCCATTTCCCTTTTGTAAATTTTCTAATCTATCTTCCTGATTCAGAGATCTAACATACCACACTCTGATCCATAGAATGCCAATTTTGCTTCTCTTGATGATGACATCTTCCTGAGCTGCCCCACCTGGAGATCCAAATTGAGGACTATTCTACTTCTGGAATATTTTACCCAAGAGGATGCCATAATTTAACCATACAGGGGGAGGAAGAAGAGGAGATTAGTGTCTTATGTCACATCGACAATGGGGTCATTAGAGACAGAGCATAAGCTCAGATGGGGAAGGAAATCAGCCATGCCCTTTCAAGGGAACTATTCCAGCATTTGCCTGAAGAGATTTGGGGAAATCACTGAAAACCGAAATAAGGATGCCGGACACATTTGAATCATCATCCTCCTGAATACGAGTACAGTGTGGTAACTACTGTGCCACCTCGCTCGGTATTTAACCTTACAGTAGAGCTGTATATGTGATTGGTGTTACAAGGCCAGATCAGTAGTCATCCAGACTGTTTCCCGTACAACTGCTGAAAATATTGCTGCCCCTCTTCAGGAACCACATGTATGTTAAAACATTGTAAGGGTTGTGTTTGTACTCATCATAGCTCGCAATCTGTCACAGCAGAAGTCCTAGATTCTCAGTCACTGAAAGAAAAAAAAAAAAAAAAAACTATAAAGTTAATTTTTAAATAATTAATCCTGTTTTTTGTTTCCACTGAACATTTATTATAATCTCAAATTAATTAAAGGCATCTTCACAAATCTGAAGTAAGTTGTAACATACCTACAATAATGAAATAAATCAACAAGCTACATGCTTTCTGTCCGACATCACACAAAGTACTGACCGACTTTGCCAACATGGCTGTAACTATTTATACTTTCTTAACAATCCCGAACAATCCTCAGCATTGTTTAGAAACATATTTTGATTAATTAACAATTAAAACACTCATCCTAAAACAAATGATATATTTCAATGATTATCTTGACTCTTATGTATTAAACACATGAGTGAATTCTAGTGTCTATATAAATAGAAGCATGTATAAACGCTTAGGTATCAAATATTATCAATACACTTGTTACATTTACTAACTACAGAAGGTTCATATCATATAAAATGTTCCTACCAATTAACAGACTTCTACACATTAGTGTAATTAAGATTCTGTAATTGTTTTCTCGGTAACTTTTTCACAAGCACATGTTTCCATACAACTCTATGTCAGAAATTACTGTTTATGGTTTAAATTTATGTGTTTAAATACGTTTCAATTAGACTGTTACATTTCAATGTCTGGTCTCTCAAAAGATATCCTTCTATTGTGGTTGCACCTACTGTACAGCTAACTGTCTCACTGAGGCAAGCTGACCATCCCATCGGCAGCAAGGTCCATGGTTTATGGCGGTATGTAAGTGCTATTGGTAGCTTAATATTTACTTGATATTTCTCAAGAAATTTAATTACCTGTTTCTGGAAATACAGATTCCCATTTACAATACATTACTACTTGACACGTAGCTTCACTGCTATTTGCTATTTATCTAACGTAACTTTGATAATGAGGTGGGACTTATGACCCCAGATGTTAAGTCCCATAGTGCTCAGAGCCATTTGATAATGAGGCATGTTTTAATTCTCCTTTGGACTTGTGAGGTTCCCAGTTTCTTGCTGTCTATTAGATGATAGCTTGTTGAATATCTTTGCGTCAGAGTGCATGACTCACACACACACACACACACACACACACACACACACACACACACACACACACCAATGAAACTCACACACACGTGACTGCAGTCTCTGGCAAGTGAAGCCACACTGAGAGCAGCAGCACCAGTGCACGATGGGAGTGGTAACTAGGTGGGGATAAGGAAGAAGCTGGGGTGGAGAGGGGGATGGATAGTAGGGTAGGAGTGGGGGACAATGAAGTGCTGCTGGGGAGTGCACAGGGACGAGGTGGAGAGAGGGTAGGGCCGCTGTGTGCAGTCGGGAAGTTAGACGAGGGCAGGGGAGAGATTGGGGGGGGGGGGGGGGGTTGCAGAAAAGGAGAGAGGTAAAAAGACTGGGTGTAATGCTGGAATGAGGGCTGTGTAGTGGTGGAATGTGAACAGGGAAGGGGCTGGATGGGTGAGGACAAGGACTCACGAAGGTTGAGGCCAGGAAGGTTATAGGAACATAAGGATATAATGCGGGGAAAGATCCCACCTGCACAGTTCAGAAAAGCGGGTGTTGGTGGGGAAGATCCATATGGCACAGGTTCTGAAGCAATCATTGAAATAAAGGATGTTGTGTTGGGCAGCATGCTCAGCAACAGGGTGGTTCACTTGTTTCTTGGCCACAGTTTGTCAGTTCATGCGGACAGACAGCTTGTTGTTTGTCGTGGCCACATAGAATGCTGCACAGTTGTTGCAGCTTAGTTTGTAGATTACATGACTGGTTTCACAGGTATCCCTGCCTTTGATGGGATAGGTGATGTTTGTGATTGGAAGTGGTGGGAGGATGTATGGGACAGGTCTTGAATCTAGGTCTATAACAGGGATGTGAGCCATGAGGTAAGGGGTTGGGGGCAAGGGTTATGTAGGGATGGATGAGTGTATTGTGTAGGTTCAGTGGATGGTGGAATACCACATGGGAGAGGTGGGTAGGATAATGAGCTGGATATTTCTCATTTCAAGGCTTGATGAGAGGTATTTGAAACTCAGGGGAGACTGTAATTCAGTTGCTCCAGTCCTGGGTGGTACTGAGTTATAGGAGGGGAATGCTCCTCTGTGGCTGGACAGTAGTACTTTGGGAGATGGTGGGATACTGCAAAGATAAGGCATGGGAGATTTGTTTTTGCGCAAGGTTGGGAGGATAATTACGGTCTGTGAAGGCTTCAGTGAGACCCTCAGTATATTTTGAGAGGGGCCACTTTTCACTGCAGATGCGATGACCACAGGTGGCTAGGCTGTGTGGAAGGGACTTCTTGGTATGGAATGATTGGCAGCTGTCGAAGTTGAGGTATTGCTGGTGGTTAATAGATTTGATATGGACAGAGGTACTGATGTAGCCATCATTGAGGTGGAGGCCAGCATCTAGGAAGGTGTCTTGTTGAGTTGAGTAGGACCAGGTGAAGCAAATGGGGAAGAAGCTGTTGATATTCTGGAGAAATGTGGATAAGGTGTCCTCACCATTGATCCAGATCGCAAAGATTGATGTCATCAGTGAATCTGAACCAGTTGAGGGGTTTAGGATTCTGGGTGTTCAGGAAGGATTTTTCTAGATGGCCATGCATAGGGTGGCATAGGATGGTGGCATGGGGATGCCCATAGCCATACCTCAGATTTGTTTGTAAGTAATGCCTTCAAAGGAGAAGTAGTTGTTGGTGAGGATATAGTTGGTCATGGTGACTAGGAAGGAGGTTGTGGGTTTGGAATATGTCAGGTGTTGGGAAAACTAGTGTTCAAAGTCCCACCATCCAGCCCCTCGTAGCTCAGTACCACCCAGGACTGGAGCAACTGAACTACATTCTACTCCAGGGTTTCGATTACCTCTCATCATGTCATGAAATGAGAAATGTCCTGCCCATTATCCTTCCCACCCCTCCCATGTGGTATTTTACCATCCACTAAACGTACACAATACACTCGTCCATCCCTACACAACCGCTGCTCCCAGCCTGTTACTCCAGGGCTCATATCGCTGTAACAGACCTACATACAAGACCTGTCCCATACATCCTTCCACCACCACGTACTCCAGTCCAGTCACAAACATCACCTATCCCATCAGAGGCAGGACTACCTGTGTAACCAGTCATGTGATCTACAAGCTAAGCTGCAACCACTGTGCTACATTATTTGTGGGCGTCACAACCAACAAACTGTCTATCCTCATGAAAGGCCACTAAGAAACAGTGGCCAAGAAACAAGTGGAGCTCCCTGTTGCTGAGCATGCTGTCCAACACAACATCCTTCATTTCAATGGCTGCTACAGAGCCTGTGCTATATGGATCCTTCCCACCAATACCAGCTTTTCTGACTTGTGCAGGTGGGAACTTACCCTGCAATATATCCTATGTTCCAGTAACCCTCTGGTCTTAACCGTCGTGAGTCATTGTCCTCACCCTTCCAGCCCTTCCCTGTTCTCATTCCAGGACTACACGGCTCTCATTCCACAATTGCACCCAGTCTTTTTGTCTCTCCCCTTTTCTGCAACCCTCTCCCCTCCCCTGCCCCCCCCCCCCCCCCCAATCTAACCTCTTGACTGCACATTGCTGTCCTGCCCTCTCTCCACCACGTCCCTGTGTGCTCCCCAGCAGCACTTCAGCACTGCACTGTCCCCCCACCCTACCCTACTATCCCACTCCTCCCCACACCAGCCTCCTCCTTACCCCCACCCAGTCACCACTCCCATCATGCACCGGTGCTGCTGCTCACTGTGTGGCTTCAGTTGCCAGAGACTGCAGTCATGTGTGTGTGTGTGTGTGTGTGTGTGTGTGTGTGTGTGTGTGTGTGTGTGTCTAGTTTTGACAAAGGCCTTACTGGCCAAAAGCTAATTTCTGACGGTCTTTTTGTTGTGCCTATCTGTGACTGTGAGTAGCAAATTTCCTTTTCATAATATTGTTACATTCCATCCTGGATTTTCCATTGTTTGATTTATCTAAAATAATTTTTTGGTGTTGTCAGCAACAGTGACCATTAAGAGATAAAAGAATTGGGAAGTGAGTGTAAAAATTCCAAAATTGTTAAAATGTATGGTTATCTTCCTCATTCAATATTCTTAATGCTTGCTGACGCCAGATACACACATTATTTTCTTTAGGTATACTACCCTAGTAAATAAGTCTGTGAGACATCAAGGAGGGAAAATATGCATAATAAGCCAACACTCTTGTAGTTAAAATAATGGCAGATGCTTCTAAGGGTAAAAACAGGGAGAACTGAGCTCCGTGCTTGTTGTACTTTACGTGTATGTTGACTTGATTTGAACTTCTTATGCAATATTGGGCGTTAAGAGATAAATGAATTAGGAAGTGTGTGTAAAAATTCCAAAGTTTTTAAAAACATATGGCTATCTACTTCATTCAATGTTCTTACTGTCTGCTGGTCCCAGATACAAATTATTGACTTTAGGCATACTACCTCAGTAAATAATTCTGTGAGCCATCAAGGAGTGAAAATATGCAGAATAAGCCAACACTGTTGTAGTTTAAGATTTTGTCACATGGTTCTAAGGAAAAAAACATGCTGAACCAAGCTTCCTGATTATTGTACTTTACGTATATGTTGACCCGATTCAAACTTCTTATGCAACTAGACTGAAAGGAATTTCAGTCAGTATGTTTTTTTGAGTGTATGGCCATTTAGTCTACACTTGGTGCTAGCAGGAGATATTGATTCATTTGAAATCATGTAGTGTAAGTCTTTGTGAGATTAAGACCTAAACAGTGATCTGCGAATGACTTGTAGGCCTGTTCAGATGTAGTCAAATCATGTCTGGTAATGATGAGTTTGATTGCTTGATAAGTATGCTTATGTTAGCAGCAAATATTAGAGGTTTTGATCTGTCCGTTGAAGTCACTGGAAGATCATTTATTTAAGTTAGGAAGAATGCGTCCCAGTGCAAATTCTTGTGAGTTCACCCATGCAGTGTTCCCACATTTTGAAGTTAGTTGTATTATGAGACACAATAGTTTCTGTCACGAAAGTAGGATTTCATCAATGTGAGAGCAGTGCCTTTAATACCATAAAACTTCAGAATTTTGTGATCCACATAATCTGCAGATTTGGCAAAGTCAAACAATGTTGTTGCTGTGGTCTTTAGTCCAAAGACTGGTTTGATACAGCTGTCCATGCTACTCTATCCTGCACAAGCTTCTTCATCTTCGAGTAACTACTGCAACCTGTACCCTTCTGAATCTGCATACTGTATTCATTTCTTGGTCTCCCTCTACGAGTTTTACCCCTCCACTCTACCCTCCAGTGCCATGTTGGTGATCCCTTGATGTCTCAGAATGTGTCCACCCAACTGATCCCTTCTTCTAGTCAGGTTGTGCCACAAATTTCTTTTCTCCCCAATTGTATTCAGTACCTCTTCATTACTTAAAAGATATACCTATCTAATCTTCAGCATTCTTCTGTAGCACCTCATTTCAAAAGCTGCTATTCTCTTTTTATCTAAGCTTCTTGTCATCCACGTTTCACTTACATAAGTAGGTTTGCCTTTCCATAACCTATCTTCTAAGGTAAGCCATAGGGTCAGCACTGCCTTGCATGTTCCTAAATTTCTCCAAAATCCAAACAGACCTTCCCTGATGTTGGCTTCTACAAGTTGTTTCATTTTCTGTAAAGAATTCGTGTTAGTATTTTGAAACTGTGACTTATGAAATTGATAGTTCGGTAATTTTCACATCTGTCAATACCTACTTTATTTAGAATTGGGATTATTACATTCTTCTTGAAGTCTGAGGGTATTTTGCCTGTCTCATACATCTCGTGCACTAAATGGAAGAGTTCCGAGGCTGTCAGTAGTCCTGACAGAATATTGTCTATTACAGGAGCCTTGTTTCTTCTTAGGCCTTTCAGTGTTCTGTCAAATTCTTCTTGCAATATCATGTCTCCCATCTCATATTCATCTATGTCTTCTTTCATTTCTGTAACATTATCTTCAAGTTCATCTCCCTTGTATAGACCCCAGATGTATTCCTTCCACTTGTCAGCTTTCTCTTCTTTGCTTAAGACTGGTTTTCCATCTGAGCTCTTGATATTCATACACATAGTTCTCTTTTCTCCAAAGGTCTCTTTAATTTTCCTGTACATGCTTCTAAATCATAACATTTGTCTTCTAGTCATTGCTGCTTAGTCATTTTGCACTTTCTGTCAATCTCATTTTTTAGACATTTGTATTCCCTCTCACCAGCTTCACTTACTGCATTTTTATATTTTTTTCCTTTCATCAATTAAATTCAGTATGTCTTGTGTTACCCAAGGATTCCTATTAGCCCTCGCCCTTTTACCTACTTATACAACCTTTTTTCATGATTCTGAAACCAAGTATTACCTATAATTAAATTATGTTCTGCACAAAACTCTACCAGGCAGCTTCCTCCTTCATTCCTTTCCCCCGTCCGTATTCATCAACTATTTTTTCTTCCCTTCCTTTTCCTACTGTCTAATTCCAGCCTCCCATGACTATTAAATTTTTGTACACCTTAACTATCTGAATATTTCTTTTATCTCACCATTCATTTCTTCAATCTCTTCATCCTCTGTGGAGCTAGCTGGCGTATAAACTTGTACTACTGTGGTGTGTGTGGGCTTTGTGTCAATCTTGGTTACAATTTTGTGTTTACTATGCTGTTCATAATAGCTTGTCTGCATTCCTATTTTCTTATTCATTTGTAAACCTACTCCTGCATTACCCCTATTTGATTTTGTATATACAACCATGTATTCACCTGACCAGAAGTCCTGTTCCTTCTGCCAATGAATGTCACTAACTCCCACTACATCTAACTTTAAGCTATCCATTTCTCTTTTTAAATTTTCTAACTGTTGTGACTCGCCGATCTTTCAAAGTGCTGCCGCGAAGTTACACGCATCCTCTATATGCGGCGCTGTCTGCCAGCCATGCAGCAGCTGCGCCACCTAAGCGGCCTGCCAGCCAGCGGCCGCTAGACTCGGACTCAGTTCTGATTTGACTGTTAAAGTGTACACACGTCTTACTTTGTTTACTTGATCTGTGACTTACATGTGTTGTGTCGTCCTTGAAATATATTTGTTCAACTTGAAGTTATAACAATTGGCGATGAGGTAGTGAATTTTTCTTTTTGATCGTTGACCCACAGGTTTCCATGGCTACTTTAGAGCAACTATTGCAAGGTCTCATAGAACAGCAAACGCTTCTCACAAATGCGATTCGTGATTTAGGTGCGGCATCCAATCCGAGGTGTCTCTCGTCATTGTCTCTCCCTCCTTTTCCTCGTTACGACGAAACGGCGGAAGACTGGTCTGATTATGAAAAACGTCTTCGACAGCACTTCTTGGCATTTAATGTTGCGGACGACCAAACATGAAAGTCTCTGTTCCTTTCATGGATTTCACCTCAAATGTATCGGTTGTTGTCACAATTGGCTCCTGTGAAAGATCCTGCATCTTTGTCCTTTGCTGAAATGTGCTCACTTCTGTCCATATATTTTCAAAAGCATACGCATGTGGTAGCCTCTCATGTTGCCTTTTATCGTTATCAAAAACAACCGAATCAATCCTATCGCACTTGAGCTGCTGAACTTCACGGCCTCAGTCGAAAGTGTCAATTTGTTACTGACGTTCACAAAGAATTCTACGCCAATTCCATGGTACGGGATGCTATTATCCGGTTGGTGCCCGACAAAGAAGTTAGGCAACGTGCCCTTCAGTTGGCAAATCCGACTCTAGATGAAGTTCTATCCCTTTTGAAATTTCTTGCGCCACTGGAGCGCAAATAGAGGCATGGGGTGACGTCGGGGATGTACAACCTCTGTGCGCTGTTGACGAAGCGTGCGGCGTGTCCCCGCCGGTCTACGTGGCCGCAGTACACTCCTAAGCGCAGCCTTGGCCTAACCGTAAACAAACCTCCAAGAGGATTGTCCCCAACGTTGGGCCGTGTGTCACAAATGCAAAAAGAAGGGTCATGTGTCATCCGTTGCAAATCCGACCGCATACCTGATGTTCATGAACATGACGCTGATTCTGCTTCTGTGTTGTCTGTCAAATGTACTTCTTCCCTATCGGGGAAGTTATTCCTCACTGTCCAAATACTTGCCACTATCATCAATTCTCAGACGTATCTTCAGTTGGGTTCTCCAACCCTGTCACCTGTCACTAGGCCATTACGGACTTAAAATAAACAGAAGATTTCTCTCTTGGGACAATTTGATGCTGAGGTATCTTACAAATCTGTCGTTCACACTGTTCCCACATTTGTGGTTGACCATAGTAACGCGGAGAATCTTTTTGGTTTCGATGCCTTTCGCGTTTCTGGATTCTCCATAGATGACTCTGTCAATATCGTCTGTGATGCTATTCCTTATGCTCAATTGGATTCCTTGTCGACGGCATTTTCGTCCCTTTTTTCTCCTGGGTTAGGCCGTGCAAATGACTTTGAAGCTCATATCACGCTCAAACCCACTGCTCGGCCTAAGTTTTTTCGGGCTTGGCCCATTCCTGTGGCCCTTCGTGATTGGGTCAAATGGGAGCTGGATCGTCTCACTGCTTCAGGGGTCTTGCTTCCTGTCAGTTCCAGTGAGTGGTCCTCTCCTGTCATTTTCGTTGCTAAGCCCGATGGTGATATTCGTCTCTGTGGCGATTTCAAAGCCACTGTAAATGCTCAATGCCTCATCGACACTTACTTTATGCCTCGACCTGAAGAATTGTTCACTAAACTTGCTGGAGGCCAGTATTTTTCTAAACTTGACCTGTCAGAAGCTTATCATCAACTTCCTCTCGACATTGCTTCCCAGCAGTTTCTGGTCCTTAACATGCCTTTCAGCCTCTATCAATACCAACGATTGCCATTTGGGGTTGCCAGCACCCCTGCCCTCTTTCAGCGATTCTTGGAACAATTATTGCTCACTGTCCCTGGGTGTATAAATTACATGGATGACATTGTTGTCACTGGCTCCACCACTGAAGAACATCTTCAGAATCTCTGCACACTTTTTCATGTCTTACAGACTGCCGGTCTTAAGTGTAATCTTCAGAAATCAAAATTTTTTCAGGCATCTATCACGTACTTGGGGTTTCAACTCTCTCAGGATGGTATTCGTCTGCTTCAGCAAACTGTCGCTGCGATCGATGCCCTTCCTCGCCCTACATCTGTTAAGGAACTGCAGGTCTTCTTGGGGAAAATAGCATACTATCACAGGTTTTTACCGTCTGCTGCTTCGGTGGCTCAGCCGTTGCATCGCCTGTTGCAGAAAAACGTGCCTTTTCACTGGTCCGCATCATACGATGCGGCTTTCCAGAAATTGAAGACTATGCTGAAACAAGCCCCGTGCCTGGCTACTTATCAACCTGGCCAACATCTTGTTGTTGCCACGGACGCCTCTAAATACGGGGTTGGTGCAGTCCTTGGGCAGTGTTTTTCTGATGGTTCTGAACAACCCATTGCTTATGCCTCCAAAATGCTCACGGATGCCCAACGAAAGTATTCTCAAATTGAAAAAGAAGCTGTGGCCATTATTTATGCTCTTCATAAGTTTGGTGTTTTTCTCTAAGGATCCAAATTTCATCTTGTTACGGATCACAAACCACGTGTTTCCTTGTGTCATCCATCAATGTCACTTCCCGACAAGACTCCACACTGCCTCCAGCTTGGGCTCTTTACTTGTCTCGTTTCAATTATGAGAATTATTTCCGGCCGATGGCTCAACATGCAAATGCTGATGCACTGTCTCGCCTTCCCATGGGTCCTGATCTGGCATTCGATAGGGAGGAACTTTTGTAAACACACCACCTGGATGCTGCTGAGCAGCGGGTTCCCCATCACTGGGGACCGGCTAGCGGCTGCTACATGTTCTGATCCTACCCTCCCCGGGTTTTACGCTGTATTCAGAAGGGTTGGCCAGATCGTCGGTCCACTAAGACTTCTGATCCGTTGCAGAACTACAACGCTTTGGGTTACCGCCTCATGGCTAGGGATGATGTTATCCTCCTATCCACCGAAAATGCTTCACCACGTGTTGTGGTACCTGCGTCTTTGCGTGCTTCGGTCTTGCGCCTCCTTCACCAAGGGCCCTGGGGTGTCCCTCGCACAAAATCTCTGGTGCGCCGTCATGTGTACTGGCCCGGCATCGACTCTGAAATCGTACACATGGTCGCTGCCTGCGGCCCTTGTGCGTCACAGGCCGCCACCCTGAAGTCATCTTTGACACCGTGGCCTTCACCTGAGAAGCTGACTTCACGTGACCTTTTTTAGGTACTTATTGGCTTCTCGTTATTGACGCCTACTCTAACTTTCCTTTCATTGTCCGTTGCACGTCGCCTACCACCGTTGCAACCACAAATGCTCTAGCTTGCATTTTCCCTTTGGAAGGCCTTCCCTCTACTCTTGTTACTGATAATGGTCCACAATTTGCCTCTTCCGATTTTGTGGATTTTTGTGCCCGTCACGGCCCCTCCGTTCCATCCACAGTCAAACGGTGAAGCTGAATGTCTGGTCTGAATATTTAAGGCTCAGATGAGGAAACTCCTGACTTCTTCTGCTGGTGATGATGCGCTTCTCCAATTTCTGGCATCTTACTGTTTCACCCCAATGGGCGACCACAGCCCAGCTGAGCTCTTACATGGCTGACAGCCCCGCACGCTACTTCTTCTTCTGCGGCCTTCCACCTCACAGCCGCAGGTGCCTTCGCTTGGCCGGTTCACTGCTGGCGACCTTGTATGGGTACGGGGATATGGCAGCGGCCAAAATGGAGTCCTGGCCGCATCTTACGACACCGTGGCCGACGCCTTTATAAAATCCAGACGGACACAGGTGTTGCAGTGCGTCATTCGGACCAGCTTCAGACTCGTGTGCCAGCAACGCCTGTTCCGGATGCCACTACACCACCTTCGGCTCTACCTGACGCTTGGGATCCTGGAATATCTCATTACTCACAATGCAGTCCTCTCACCATAAGCTCGGTGCCAGCACAAGAACTGACGCCAACAGGAGACGTGCCCATGCAGGAACCAGATGACCACCATCCGTCGGAACAACTTTACTTGCCTCCTCCTCCTACGGACGTGGACACATCGCCCATGTCTCCTGTTGTAACAACCGGACTTGCTGCAATGGGCAGATTGGTGCACGGGGCCCCAGCAGATGCGACCCCCATGACTCCTGTCATTTTGATCCGTTATCATTGGGGACACTTCCATCCGTACGGGAAGCCTCCTCCTCGAGACTTTACGGCCAGTCAAACAACACCTATGGACGTTAGCAATCTATAGGCCACCTCCATCAAGACATATGCAAAAACTTCAAGGGAGGGAAAAGTGTTGTGATTTGCCGATCTTTCAAAGTGCCGCCACGCAGTTACGCGTGTCTACATGCGGCGCTGACTGCCAGCAATGCAGCAACAGTGCCACCTAAGCGGCCAGCCAGCCAGCAGCCGCTCGACTCGGACTCGTTCTGATTTGACTGTTAAAGTGTACACACGTCTTACTTTGTTTACTTGATCTGTGACTTACATGTATTGTGTCATCCTTGAAATATATTTGTTCAACTTGAAGATATAACATTAATCTACCTGCCCAATTAAGGGATCTGATATTCCACACTCCAATCCATAGAACACCAGTTTTGTTTCTCCTGATAATGGCATCTTCCTGAATAGTCCCCACCCAGAGATCAGAGAATATACCAACAGAATAATTTTTCTTGTTTAGAATTACCAGTACTTTATTTGATAGATCTTGTATTACTTTCACTATGGGGAATCCTTTACATGGGTGACACTGATGAATCACCCCTCACTCGATTATGTTATAGACACCACAGTCCACGTCTGAATTCTTCTGGTAAGAGAATACTTGCAAGGCCTATTGCCAGAAGCACCCAGTTTAATTAAAGTAGTTGGAATGTCATACTACTGATTTTAAATATGTTATCCGCACCTTCATTAGGGTAAATTCATCCAAAATGACAGAGCTGCAGAATAAGTGTGGTTGCAGTTGAAACACCTAGGCCTACTAGCACAACAAAATACTGCAGGTTAGACAAGGCCACGGATATTGAACAAAAAGTGTTTAGTGTCTTCCATTATGGAAGGTGTTGTCAAGGAAAAAATTCATGACTACAACTCTAGAGAGAAGACAGATTACGACATACCAAGGTACAGGCTAACAAAAGCTGGTAACTCACATGAAGTGAATACTTTAAAGATCTTCAATAAATATTACAAACTGCTCAGGCCATCCATTTAAAAATTCTTAAGGAGAGATTGTGCATTCAGTTATCGGACAACCATTTTACTGTATGAAGGAGTTTTTTGATTTGTGTTGTGATGAGATTAATTAGTAGAAGCAACCATATTCTGCTAACATAGGCCTATCAGTTATTAACAAATTAATGGTTATTAGTATGTAAGATAATAACTGTATTCACTATCTAAAGAATGTTGTCGTCCATCATTTATATTAATTTATTATTTAATCACTGTAGTTTCTGTTTCAATATATTTTGTATTTAGTACCTTTGTATATTAACTGTGTTTACCAAGGTAGTAACATAATCACTGTATTTACTGTTTCAATATGAAGACTACATGGAGAAAAGGGATTGAGTCCAAATTTCTTGGCATACACTGAGAAAATGGGTCAAGTCCGTTGACACCATGGGCAGAAAGAGTGAAGTCCTGCAAGTCTGGGTTTATGAGCTGTACTGATTTTTTTGACTGGTTTTATGAAAGTTTCATTATTGGAATTGTTAAATCCAGTGCCATTGTTGATTTTTCTTCTGTATTGACGAATTTTGAGATTTTTGATTACATAGAGAAGACTTGAGATTAGCTTCTTTGCATTGTATGTGGAGGAATTAAATTATGTGTAATATCCAGTTTCAGCCTGTGTTTTAATTAATAATGGGATGTCCAGAATCAAGCATCAGTGGTGAGTCTAGAAACAGACAGAGCTGGGGTAGACAATCTGATGTACCTAAAAAATTAAGAGCTATGTCTTACGAAACAGGAAACCATAGCAGCTGCAGGAGTGTAGTCAATCAACCAAAAATTTAATGTTTTAGAAAACTGCTCAAAGATATGAACTGGAAAGATGTTTATAGTGCTCATGACATGAATGAAAAATATAACACATTCATGAACAATGTCAGTACCATGTTTGAAAACTGTTTTCCTCTAAAAGTTACTCAAATTAAACAGAAGTCTATAACAAAACCATGGATTACACAAGGAATAAAGATTTCCTGTAAGACAAAAAGGAAAATGTATCCGTCGACCAAGAATAGCTCCAGTGCTGATGGTTTAGCTAAATACAAGGAATACTGTAAAATATTAAAAAAAGTAATTCAGACATCTAAACAAATGCACTACAAAAAGAAGATAGCAATGTCAAGGAACAAAATAAAAACAATATGGGATATAGTGAAAGAGGAGATCGGTAGAAGCAGAAAGGAACAGGAGCAAATAGCACTAAGAGAAGATGACACATTAGTAACCAATGGATATAGTGTGGCAAATCTATTTATCAAGTACATTATATTCGTTACTGATAGAATGGGATTGTCAGGATCAGTAAATAATGCCCTTGAATATCTGAAACTAGCCTTTACAAATAGCTTCACGTACATGAATGTCACTCACTTCACCAAAACAAAAACAAAAAAAAACTTCCATAATAAAATCTTTAAAAACAAAGCATTCTTGTGGTTACGATGAAATATCAACAAAATTAAGTCATATTCTAGTGAGTTTAGTACAATTCTATGTTACTTGTGTAACCAGTCAATTATAACTGGGACATTTCCTGACTGGCTAAAATATGCAGATGTTAAGCCTCTATTCAAGAAAGGGGATAAAAGATACCATCAAACTACAGACCAATTTCACTTTTGCCAGCATTCTCAAAAATTTTAGAAAAAGTAATGTACAGGCAGCTTCTCAACCATCTGACCACAAATAACATATTATTAAGAACACAGTTTGGATTTCTGAAGGGTTCTGATATCGAGAAAGCTGTTTACACCTACAGTGAAAATGTACTTAATTCATTAAATAACAAGTTACAAGCAGCAGGTATTTTCTGTGATCTGTCAAAGGCATTTAGTTGATTGCGTGAACCACAACAGCCTTTTAAATAAATTATAATTCTGTGGTGTCACGGGCAGTGCTGCAAAATGGTTCAAGTCATACCTCGCTAACAGAAAACAAAGGGTGTCAGTGCAAGGGACTAGTGAATTAAGTCATCAGTCATCATCAGAATGGGAAGAAATTACATGTGGTGCCCACAAGGATCCATCTTAGCGCCATTGCTTTTTCTTGTGTACATTAATGATCTCTCATCAGTTACACTGCCAGAAGCAGAGTTCGTTTTGTTTGCAGCTGACACAAGTATTGCAATAAATAGTATGTCGAGTGTAGTTCTAGAAATATCTGCTAATGATATTTTCATAGATATTAATAAATGGTTTAAAGCCAACTCACTGACATTAAACTTCGAAAAGACTAACTATACGCAATTCAGAATCTGTAAGAGGTTTCCACCCAGCATATGCATAAAGTATGGAGAAGAGCAGATAGAAGAGGTTGACAGTCTTAAATTCCTGGGATTACAACTTGATAATAAATTCAATTGGAAGGAGCACACCACAGAACTGCAGAAACCCTTAGCAAATCTGTATTTGCATTTCGAGTGTTAGCAGACGTTGTTGTTGTTGTTGTGGTCTTCAGTCCTGAGACTGGTTTGATGCAGCTCTCCATGCTACTCTACCCTGTGCAAGTTTCTTCATCTCCCAGTACTTACTGCAACCTACATCCTTCTGAATCTGCGTAGTGTATTCATCTCTTGGTCTCCCTCTATGATTTTTACCCTCCATGCTGCCCTCCAATGCTAAATTTGTGATCCCTTGATGCCTCAAAGCACATCCTACCAACCAGTCCCTTCTTTTTGTCAAGTTGTGCCATAAACTCCTCTTCTCCACAATTCTATTTAATACCTCCTCATTAGTTATGTGATCTACCCATCTAATCTTCAGCATTCTTCTGTAGCACCACATTTCAAAAGCTTCTATTCTCCTCGCATTCGGGGGGGAGAATGACGGTTCAATCCCGTCTCCGGCCATCCTGATTTAGGTTTTCCGTGATTTCCCTAAATCGTTTCAGGCAAATGCCTGGATGGTTCCTTTGAAAGGGCACGGCCGAATTCCTTCCCAATCCTTCCCTAACCCGAGCTTGCGCTCCGTCTCTAATGACCTCATTGTCGACGGGACGTTAAACACTAACCACCACCAACTTCTATTCTCCTCTTGTCCAAACTATTTATCATCCATGTTTCACTTCCATACATGGCTACACTCCATACAAATACTTTCAGAAACGACTTCCTAACACTTAAATCTACACTCGATGTTAACAAATTTCTCGTCTTCAGAAATTATTTCCTTGCCATTGCCAGTCTACATTTTATATTCTCTCTACTTCGACCATCATCAGTTATTTTACTCCCTAAATAGCAAAACTCCTTTACTACTTTAAGTGTCTCATTTCCTAATCTAATTCCCTCAGCATCACCCGATTTAATTTGACTACATTCCATTATCCTCATTTTGCTTTTGTTGATGTTCATCTTATATCCTCCTTTCAAGACACTGTCCATTCCGTTCAGCTGCTCTTCCAAGTCCTTTCCTGTCTCTGACAGAATTACAATGTCATCGGTGAACTTCAAAGTTTTTATTTCTTCTCCATGAATTTTAATACCTACTCCGAATTTTTCTTTTGTTTTCTCTACTGCTTGCTCAATATACAGATTGAATAACATCGGGGAGAGGCTACAACCCTGTCTCACTCCCTTCCCAACCACTGCTTGCCTTTCATGCTCCTCGACTCTTATAACTGCCATCTGGTTTCTGTACAAATTGTAAATAGCCTTTTGCTCCCTGTATTTTACCCCTGTCACCTTCAGAGTTTGAAAGAGAGTATTCCAGTTAACATTATCAAAAGCTTTTTGTCTAAGTCTACAAATGCTAGAAACGTAGGTTTGCCTTTTCTTAATCTTTCTTCTAAGATAAATTGTAAGGTTAGTATTGCCTCAGGTGTTCCAACATTTCTATGGAATCCAAACTGATCTTCCCTGAGGTCCGCTTCTACCAGTTTTTCCATTCGTCTGTAAAGAATTCGCATTAGTATTTTGCAGCTGTGACTTATTAAACTGATAGTTTGGTAATTTTCACATCTGTCAACACCTGCTTTCTTTGGGATTGGAATTATTATATTCTTCTTGAAGTCTGAGGATATTTCGCCTGTCTCGTACATCTTGCTCACCAGATGGTAGAGTTTTGTCAAGACTGGCTCTCCCAAGGCCATCAGTAGTTCTAATGGAATGTTGTCTACTCCCAGGGCCTTGTTTCAACTCAGGTCTTTCAGTGCTCTGTCAAACTCTTCACACAGTATCTTATCTCCCATTTCGTCTTCATCTACGTCCTCTTCCATTTCCATAATATTGTCCTCAAGTACATCGCCCTTGTATAGACCCTCTATATACTCCTTCCACCTTTCTGCCTTCCCTTCTTTGCTCAGAACTGGGTTTCCATCTGAGCTTTTGATATTCATACAAGTGGTTCCCTTCTCTCCAAAGGTCTCTTTAATTTTCCTGTAGGCAGTATCTATCTTACCCCTAGTGAGATAAGCATCTACATCCTTACATTTGTCCTCTAGCCATCCCTGCTTAGCCATTTTGCACTTCCTGTCGATTTCATTTTTGAGATGCTTGTATTCCCTTTTGCCTGCTTCATTTACTGCATCTTTATATTTTCTCCTTTCATCAATTAAATTCAATATTTCTTCTGTTATCCAAGGATTTCTATTAGCCCTCACCTTTTTACCTACTTGATCCTCTGCTGCCTTCACTACTTCATCCCTCAGAGCTACCCATTCTTCTTCTACTGTATTTCTTTCCCCCATTCCTGTCTATTGTTCCCTTATGCTCTCCCTGAAACTCTCTACAACCTCTGGTTTAGTCAGTTTATCCATGTCCCATCTACTTAAATTAGCACCTTTTTGTAGTTTCTTCAGTTTTAATCTACAGTTCATAACAAACTGATTGTGGTCAGACATAGGCAACATAAAAATGAAAAAGTTTGCATACTTTGCCTACTTTCATTCCATAATATCATATGGTATAATATTTTGGGGTAACTCTTCAAGTCAAACAAAAGTTTTCAGAGTCCAAAAGCATGTAATACGTATTATTTGTGGAGTAAATTCATGGACGTCTTGTAGAAACCTCTTCAAAGAACTGGGTATACTAGCTACTGCCTCTCAGTAGCTATATTTACTCCTTAATGAAGTTTGTCCTAAATAATGTATCTATTTTTCCAACAAACAGCCCAGTTCATACATACAATACTGGGAACAAAAATGATCTGCACAAGGACTTAAAAGCACTTACTTTAGTTCCAAAAGGGGTCCACTACTCAGGAACACTCATCTTCAGTAATTTGACAGTGAACATAAAAAATTTAGTTACAAATAAAGATCAGCTTAAAAGGAGCCTGAAAGACTTACTAGCAACCAACTCCTTCTACTCCATGACGAATTTTTTAATAGATACAAATGATATATTCATACTATTAGTATTGTTATTTCAGCTTTTTTTTGTTTTTTAAAAAAATTGACATGTTCCACATCCATGGGATCTCCTCAACATGGATCTATGGAATGAAAAACTAATCTAATCATCTAATCTAAGAAGGATTTTACTGATATGCTAATTGGCACAGAAAAGTCTAAACTCATGTTTAATTTCATTATTTAGCTGAGGGACTGGAATGAGCAAAATTGTCATCTGACAGGACTTCTATCTATTGATAACATTCAATGCCAAAGGCCTCACAAAGATGAGACAGCAGCTACTTTGCATTATTATATGTTTTATTATAAGGTAAGATTAATGAAAGATAATACTATGACAGAATTGGCTTTTTGTCAAAAGGCATTCATATCACTCCATGATAGTTCAAAGAAAAGGTTAAAAAACAATAGCAATTCTTTAAATATGAAATTTAGAAATGAGGGAAACACAGGAATCCAGCTGATAAACTTTTAGCAGTAAGAGAGCAAAATATCTGCACTCATATCATGTCATTTAAAGGGAGATCCCGTCATTACAGCATAAATGTAACAGAGAAACTGTATTAGCCTGAAGAACTAACTATCAAAAGATGTTTCAGGAGACACATAAAACCTGTTCAGAATCATACGAGACCTATTGCACAATGTTTAATGCTAAATTTAATATCTCATCCAGTTTCCCTTGAAGTGATATATGCAGTACTTGTGATAAGTTTTCTGTAATTTTCAAAACTCTAGAGGCACAACTCAGACAAGCAACAAATCATAAGGAAAGATTAGACACTCAAAATAGTATTAAGAGAGAGAAGATTGAATATGAGCTACACTGTCCAATATCTCATCCATTATGGCAGTGTAAAAGACAATCTTGACAGAGAAGCAGAATGTTTACAAGCACAGAGTATATATGTATTAGATTTTCAAAGGAATCTTCCATGTCCAAACATAAGCATTAAAATTGTCAGCTATAAACACTAGCTTTCTTTATATCTACTTAACATATATTAACTCTCAGACAGTAATGCAGTATTTTTATGTTCATCCTGAAACAAAAGTGAAGAAATGAAGTATTTTTTCCTGCATCATAATGACACTATGACTCTGAATCCAGAAGTTAAAAATGTGGACTCTTAATGTGACTCATTTTGGGGTTAAAACTACAAATCACACACTTTTCATCCACTATCTTGTCCATCATGAAAAGTGGTTTGAATCAATACATGAGACATTTCCAGTTAGAGGAATTTCGTATCTGGAAAGTGAAAAAGATTGATTGATTGGTTGACTGAATGATTGTTGGGAGTTTTATGCAAGGTGATTTAATAAGGAAGCAAAAGTTGGGACACTAGAGTATCACAGTGACTTATGCTTTGTCATAATTTACTCGTTGTTGTTGTGGTCTTCAGTCATGAGGCTGGTTTGATGCAGCTCTCCATGCAACTCTATCCTGTGCAAGCTTCTTCATCTCCCAGTACCTACTGCAACCTACATCCTCCTGAATCTGTTTAGTGTATTCATCTCTTGGTCTCCCTCTGCGATTGTTTACCCTCCACGCTGCCCTCCAGTACTAAGTTGGTGATCCCTTGATGCCTCAGAATATGCCCTACCAACCGATCCCTTCTTCTAGTCAAGTTGTGCCACAAACTTCTCCTCTCCCCAATCCTATTCAATATCTCCTCATTAGTTATGTGATCTACCCATCTAATCTTCAGCATTCTTCTGTAACACCACATTGCGAAAACTTCTATTCTCTTCCTTTCCAAACTATTTATCGTCCATGTTTCACTTCCATACATGGCTACACTCCATACAAATACTTTCAGAAACGACTTCCTGACATTTAAATCTATACTCGATGTTAACAAATTTCTCTTCTTCAGAAACGCTTTCCTTGCCATTGCCAGTCTACATTTTATATCCTCTCTACTTCGACCATCGTCAGTTATTTTGCTCCCCAAATAGCAAAACTCCTTTACTACTTTAAGTGTCTCATTTCCTAATCTAATACCCTCAGCATCTCCTGACTTAATTCTTCTAAGATAAGTCGTAAGGTCAGTATTGCTTCACGTGTTCCAACATTTTTGCGGAATCCAAACTGATCTTTCCCGAGGTCGGCTTCTACCAGTTTTTCCATTTGTCTGTAAATAATTCGCGTTAGTATTTTGCAGCTGTGACTTATTAAACTGATAGTTTGGTAATTTTCACATCTGTCAACACCTGCTTTCTTTGGGATTGGAATTATTATATTCTTCTTGAAGTCTGAGGGTATTTCGCCTGTCTTGTACATCTTGCTCACCAGATGGTAGAGTTTTGTCAGGACTGGCTCTCCCAAGGCCATCAGTAGTTCTAATGGAATGTTGTCTACTCCCGGGGCCTTTTTTCGACTCAAGGTCTTTCAGTGCTCTGTCAAACTCTTCACGCAGTATCATATCTCCCATTTCATCTTCATCTACATCCTCTTCTATTTCCATACATCGCCCTTGTATAGACCCTCTACATACTCCTTCCACCTTTCTGCTTTCCCCTCTTTGCTTAGAACTGGGTTTCCATCTGAGCTCTTGCTATTCATACAAGTGGCTCTCTTTTCTCCAAAGGTCTCTTTAATTTTCCTGTAGGCTGTATCTATATTACCCCTAGTGAGATAAGCCTCTACAGCCTTACATTTGTCCTCTAGCCATGCCTGCTTAGCCATTTTGCACTTCCTGTCAATCTCATTTTTGAGACATTTGTATTCCTTTTTGCCTGCTTCATTTACTGCATTTTTATATTTTCTCCTTTCATCAATTAAATTCAATATTTCTTCTGTTACACAAGGAGATCTACTAGCCCTGGTCTTTCTACCTACTTGATCCTCTGCTGCTTTCACTACTTCATCCCTCAGAGCTACCCACTCTTCTTCTACTGTATTTCTTTCCCCCATTCCTGTCAATTGTTCCCTTATGCTGTTCCTGAAACTCTGTACAACCTCTGGTTTAGTCAGATTATCCAGGTCCCACCTCCTTAAATTCCCACCTTTTTGCAATTTCTTCAGTTTTAATCTACAGTTCATAACCAATAGATTGTGATCAGAGTCCACATCTGCCCCTGGAAATGTCCTACAATTTAAAACCTGGTTCCTAAATCTCTGTCTTACCATTATATAATCTATCTGATACCTTTTAGTATCTCCAGGATTCTTCCATGTATACAACCTTCTTTTATGATTCTTGAACCAAGAGTTAGCTATGATTAAGTTATACTCTGTGCAAAATTCTAATAGACGGCTTGCTCTTTCATTTCTCAGCCCCAATCCATATTCACCTACTATGTTTCCTTCTCTCCCTTTTCCTACTGTCAAATTCCAGTCACCCATGACTATTAAATTTTCGTCTCCCTTCACTACTTGAATAATTTCTTTTATCTCATCATACATTTCTTCAATTTTTTCGTCATCTGCAGAGCTAGTTGGCTTATAAATTTGTACTACTGTAGTAGGCATTGGCTTCGTGTCTATCTTGGCCACTATAATACGTTCACTATGCTGTTTGTAGTAGCTTACCCGCGCTCCTATTTTTTTTATTCATTATTAAACCTACTCCTGCATTACCCCTATTTGATTTTGTATTTATAACCCTGTATTCACCTGACCGGAAGTCTTGTTCCTCCTGCCACCAAACTTCACTAATTCCCACTATATCTAACTTCAACCTATCCATTTCCCTTTTTAAATTTTCTAACCTACCTGTCCGATTAAGGGATCTGACATTCCACGCTCCGATTCATAATATGCCAGTTTTCTTTCTCCTCTTGAGTAGTCCCCGCCCAGAGATCTGAATGGGGGACTATTTTACCTCCGGAATATTTTACCCAAGAGGACACCATCATCATTTAACGATACAGTAAAGCTGCATGCCCTCGGGAAAAATGACGGCTGCAGTTGCCCCTTGCTTTCAGCCGTTCGCAGTACCACAACAGCAAGGCCGTTTTGGTTAGTGTTACAAGGCCAGATCAGTCAATCATCCAGACTGTTGCCCCTGCAACTACTGAAATGGCTGCTGCCCCCCTTCAGGAACCACACATTTGTCTGGCCTCTCAACAGATACCCCTCCGTTGTGGTTGCACCTACGGTACGGCTATCTGTATCGCTGAGGCAAGGTCCATGGTTCCTTATGGGTCTACAATTTGAAAAAAAACCTCTTTAGCCATGAAATTCTCAGTCCCTACATGTTTTTGCAACCTCAGACTTGACCCAAGACAGCACTGAGTAAACAGTACCATCTGGGCTAATCAGGGACCTGTGGTAAGTCTAGCAATAAGGTTATGCAGATTTAACTGGAGAATCAGTGTTTGTGAAGACTTTAATGTCAATTTTCTGTCAGTGCTGACCAAGGGCACCTGGAGTTGTTGTCCAGCTTTGGATTATAGTCCTTTAGTAAAATTTGCCTGACAATTGAAGGGCGTGGTGCAACAGCTGTTGACAATTTGTTTTTAGATCCAACAACCTGTGGTAACTTAGCTGTGAAATTAATAGTGAACAGTTTATCTGACCATGGTGGTCAAAAGATAACAATAAAATATAATGAACAGTTAGACACAGGTCACAGAAGGAAAGTATTGTTTCACAGAGTTAAAAATCATGATCTGATCACAGTGTTTAAAGACAAACTAATTGAAGAAAGCAGGGTCAAATTTATAAAGAATATTATTTTCATGGAATATTTAGTTCCTTCTTAACTATACTGTGGCACCATTTTGGGTCTTTGTTTTCCTCTAAAACAGATAAATGCTCTACGTAATTCAGAGAATAAGCTTGATAGGTTTTGAAACTCCATTGCCACCAGTATTGTAAAATTTTCCAGTTTGTCATTAAGAAAGCAGAACTCATGTACTATGTTCAAAAACAAAAACACTCAAAGAAAAAGGCATATTGTTGGAACTTTGTTAACCAGTATATGCCCAGAGGGTTGATAACGAACCTGCTGTGTACCGACAAAGTCAACTTATTATTCTCACTGGCCAGATCTGAAGAAGTGCACTTTGTGAAAATAAGAGTGTCAAAATGTACCACAAGTGTAATGAAAAGTTGCATGACAAATGATTTTCAGAGGTTCTGCATAATGATGTTATTATTATGTTTCTTACACATCAAATATGATTACTGAATAATTCATAACTTGTGATAATAACAGTAGTGTACGACCTTATGTGCCCATGAGGTCAGTGAGGACCTCTGAAAAAACCTCTTTTCAGAACTGACAACTACAAATTACTGTTGCAGTTGTTGTCTGGAGTCAGTAATAAATGACATAAATGAAAATCATATAACTCCATGTTAAAACAAAAGTTCTGATCACTTATGGGTTAAACGTGAAACAAACAACAATAGTGACCCAAATGATATTGAGCTGCCAGAAAATAACTTTGACAGAAGTGTTCCATAAAATTTCAGGCTTTCAGCCACACTTCAGTTTTTTCTTCTAATATTTTGGCTGAATACCATCCAGCCATCTTCAGAGTGAGCCAAGGTGACTAACACTCCAGCACTTGCTCCGTCCTTTTAAACTCGAGGACCGAACCACTGCGTGTGTGGCCAAAGATACACAAGGTGCCAGAGATGTTGATAGGTGGCAAAGAGATATAAAATATTCATGGAAATTAAATCTATGACTGCGCAGTCAATCCACACGGTGATATCAATGTGTTACGGACAGCTGTACTGTTGCGATGTCTTTGTGATTTAATTACAGAAATTGTCAGATTCCATGATTTGACCAAGCTGAAGCCACTATCTCTATTAATTAAATTCATCACCAACCAAATTTCAATTGCTTCTTTCACTTCTGAGTCCCAGAAAGATGAAGTTGAGGATAAAATTTCGACATTATCATACACCATAGAGTGCCCATTGTCAATACAGTGCACTGCCACCACAGATTTATTAGGTTGTAGGAGACGGATGTACCTGTGGTGCCCTGTGCATCTCTCCTGGACTGTATGTGTCATCTGTTCGATGTATGAACGGCCGCACTCACAGGGGATCTTTTAAACCCAAGGTTTCCGAAGCACCAAATCATCTTTAATGGAACCCAGGAGTGCTGCAGTCTTTGGTTGAGGGCAAAAAATCACTTTCGCTTTGTGTTTCCTGAGGATCTGTCCTATTTTTGATGAAAGGCTTCCCACATATGACAGGGAAGCCATGGATTTAAAATTTTCTGTGTCTTCTTCTGCTTTTCTTGTGCCCACTGTTGATTTCATTTGTAGTGCCTTATGTATCTGCTGTGGAGAGTACCCGTGGGCTTCAAAAACTCTTCTCAGGTGTAGAAGCTTGTCCTCCAGACTGCTCTCATCAGCAATGACATGTACTCTGTGTACTAGAGTTCTGAGTACACTCATCATCTGTGAAGGATGGTGGCAGCTATTTGCATGTAAATATAAATCCATATGGGTTGGTTTTCGACACACTACGTTTCCCAAAGTGCCATCATCTTTGTGCCTTACCATTACATCCAAAAATGGAAGGTATCCATCATTTTCGATTTCTGTCATGAACTGAATTTGTCTGTGGATAGAATTCAGATGTTTTAAAACTTCTTTTAGCTTGTCTTCACACTGGGGCCACACCACAAACGTGTGATCAACATACTTCCAAAACACTGTGGTTTCAAGCTAGCAGATTCCAGCACTTTCTCCTTGAAGTCCTCCATAAAAAAGTTGGCCACCAGGGGTGACAAAGGACTACCCATGGTGACACCGTCAGTTTGTTCATAAAATTCATTATTGAATAAAAAAAATATGTTGAGGTCAAAACATGTTCAAATAAAGCTGAAATATTTTTATTGAAAGTCTTTCCAATGAGAGACAATGATTCTGAAAGAGGAACCTTTGTGAACAATGACACTACATCAAAACTGCCTAACATATCAGAATTTTTCAGTTTGAGTGATTTCAGTTTGTCAATGAAGTCCACAGAGTTACGTATGTGATGAGTGCATTTTCCCACCAGAGGCCTTAATAAGGGCACTAAGTGTTTGGCACAACCATAGGTTGGAGAGCCGATGTTACTCACTATCGGACGTAAAGGAACACCATTCTTGTGGATGTTTGGAAGTCCATAAAGCCTTAGAGCAACAGCACCACTTGGTTTCAATCTTTGCACAACTTCTGATGGAAGGGGGGAGGCATTCAGAAGTGAAGCAGTCTTCCTTAGCACCTGGTTGGTGGGGTTTTTACTGATCTACAGGTATGTGCTGTCACTCAGTAAACTGTTCATTTTTTCATGATAGTCATCACAAGACATTAAGACAGTGGCATTACCTTTATCAGCTGGAAGAAACACCATCTCAGAATTCTGGCTAAGCTTACATAGTGCAGCCCTCTCTGCCACAGATATGCTACTCCTTTGTGGGCGAGCTTCCATAACTGCTCGACAAGTTTCGCATCTTACTTCTTCTGCTGATTCCGCAGAAAGAGGATGAAAAACTTCTTCAACGGCACTGATGAAAGCTGGTATTGGTAAAACCTTTGGTGTGGGTGCAAAGTTCAGTCCAAGACCATCATCATAGCGTTGTCCAAATCTTTATCCCTAATATTAATAACAGAGTGTCGAATAACAGTTTCTTGCTGTGAAGACGTCTCAAACTGGCCAAACTTTGCCATCTGTCTTGATGTGGCTACCTCACGAACCCAGTCTGACTTGGCCCACGTTATACCATCAACCCAGTTCCATGAATTGTAGGGTATCTCCATAGATATCTTTATATGCGGGTAATAAATTTGTTCTGAAACCAGGTCCAATTTTAAGCAGGTAAAGTGGATTCTCTCCTTAACAATAGCAGCACCAGCTTTCCTTAAAATCTTATTCAAGGCAGTGCATATGTTACACCTCTTTGCCACCTATCAACGTCTCTGGTGCCTTGTGTATCTTCAGCCGCATACGCAGTGGTTCAGTCCTTGAGTTTAGAAGGATGGAGCAAGTGCTGAAGCGTTAGTCACCTCAGCTCACCCTGAAGGTGGCTTGACGGTATTCAGCCAAAATATTAGAAGAAGAAACTGAATGTATGCAGCTGCACGCCCGAAATTTTATGGAACAGTCTTTACGCCACGAAAACATGAAGATTAACAGAAGTGGGCTATCAAATTCAATGCTTATTCCTTATAGTGGCAGTAAAAATTTCAAGAAATGGGCCACCAAATTCAATTCTTATTTCCTTACAGTGGCAGTAAATTCTGCACCCAGTAGTAAACAACCAAATATAAGTTTGTTGGATTTACTTGAACAGACACTGCATGCAGCACCACCAGCAGACATTAGTTTCAAAAAATGAAACACTTAAGATGATTACAGAATTCATCAGATTACTAAAAACTAGTAATTCTGCTGGCAGTGGTGGTGATTCTGGCAGAGTATTAAAATCTTCTGCTTATTTGACAGGATTGTCCTTAATCTATCTTTGAAATTAATCAGTGACTTGGGACATATTTCCTTGCAGATATAAATGTGCTGTAGCAATACCCAACTATAGAACTTGAGATAAGGTCACCACTTCTAACTCCACACCAGTATTACTCCTACAAATCTTTTTCCAAAATGTTTGAGAAACTGGTCTATGATAGAATACTGACATATTTAGCTGAGTTGAACTTGTTAACTGCTTCTCAGTATGACTTCTCTACAAGATTCTCCACAAAGAAAGCAATACAAGGCCTCACAAATGAACCGGTAGCAGAGCCTAACAAGAAAATTATCTGGTGGGTGTGTCTTGTAACCTTTGACTTAGTGGATCAGAAACGTATTGTTGCATCACCCTCTTGCATGGATGGAGGCTTTTTTCCATAATGAAAAAGCAAAGGGACCCATTAACAGACTGTGTCACAGGCATAAAAGTAACCTCAGAATGGGGAACATGTTTTATTTTTTTATTTATTTTATTTGGTATGTGTATTGCATGGATCCATACAAGTGAATAATTCGCTTGGATGTGGAACATGACAATACAGTTATACAAATACAATTAATACTACATCATAATAATAATGTAGTAAAATAATATAAATAATAGTAAGTATCAATTTTTCTTATTTACTAGCTAACATTTATCTGGTATTGTAATTCACTGTCTAACATTAACATAGACTTGTATCTTTCATCTAATAACTAAATAACAAGATATATCTTTTTATTTAAGAAGTGCATTAAAAGAGTACATGGGGACTTTTAAATATTTATGGAAAAGAATTCATCCAAGGAGTACAGCAGATGATCAAGCAGGTATTTCTTTAATGTACATCTAAATAGCATCTCATTTTCTCTTGTACATTTAATATAATCAGGCAGCACATTAAAAGTTTTAATAGCAGCATACTTTCCACCCTTCTGTACAAGTGACAAATTTTTTTAGTTCAAAATGGAGATTGTCTTTATCTCTAGTGTTATAGTTGTGGTATGAACAATTTGATTCATACTGAACATAGTTTTTAATGGCAAAATTCATCAGAGAGTACATGTACTGACTTTTTGTTGTCAGTATTCCTAATTGTGTGAAGATTTTTCTACATGAGGTTCATGGAGAAACCCCAAACATAATTCTGCTGCTCTCTTCTGAGCTGTTAGGAATTTTTTTTTGAGACTGGTGAATTACCCCAGACAATTATGCCATAACTCATTAATGAGTGAAAGTACCCAAAATAAGCTGATTTTAAAATGGTGATGTCCCCAAAATGAGCAATGATTCTTAAAGCAAAAGTTGCTGATGCCAGCCTTTTTAGAGTCAGGGACACATTATGTTCCCAGTTGAGCCTACTGTCAATATGAACGCCTAGGAATTTAGTACCTGGTTGTCATGTGCAAGGACTATGTTTTCTGGATTTTTATTTTTAATATGGAACTGAATAAAATTAGTTTTTTTAAAATATTAACTGAAAGTGGATTACTTGTAAACCAAGCCATAACTTCTCTGAGTATGTCATTAACATCAGGCTGTAGATCAGTAGTGAACGTACTATCCATTAGAACGCTTGTATCATCAGTAAACATTGTGAATTCACATTTTTTACTAATGGACTGGAATAGATCATTAAGATATATTAAAAACAGCAAGGGCCCAAGGACGGATCCCTGGGGAACCCCATGCTGTATTTTACCTCTTTCAGAAGCCGCAGTATTAAGAGATCCTTTGTCATGTAGGACCACCTTTTGTTTTCTTTATTCGAGGTGTGATTTTAACCAATTAACTATAGGCCCTTTGAATCCATAATGATACGCCTTCTCTAAGAGTATCTTGTGGTTTACACAATCAAAAACCTTGGAAAGGTCACCAACTGGTGCCTTCTTACTGTTAATGGACTCCAAGATATCATTTGTGAGTGAGTATATGGCTCACTCTGTCGAAACCCCTTTTTGAAAACCACACTGTCTGTGGTTAAAAATATTGTGGTTATGTAGGTGGCCACAATCTTGTTATACACTGCTTTTTTCAAGAGCCTGTGAAAATGTTGTTGACAGGATGATAATTCATGACATCTGTAGCATCACTGGACTTGTAAAGAGGTCTTATAATGGCATATTTCGTCCTCTCTGGAACAACTCCTTCAGAAAGAGATGTGTTGCAAATGTGAGCAAATACTACACTTACTTCATTACTGCAGGCTTTTAACAGCTTGCTAGAGATGTTATCTATACCTGAAGATCTTTTACTTGTTAATGAGTGAATTTTTTTTTTTATTTCATTGATAGTTATGGGTGATACATTTATGTCATTAGAAATTTCAGGGAGGTTAAGTTTCAGATCATACACAGCTTTACTTAGGTCACCACTGCAATCTATTTGAGAAGTGACAGTTGAAAAGTGATTGTTAAATGTGTCTGCTATCTGTTTACTATCAACTATTTTTGAATTGTTAATTTTTATGACAACAGCTCTTACATTGTCGGATGGTGAAGTTCCTGTTTCCCTCTTTATTATATTACAAATTGTCCTGATTTTATTATTTGAACAGCTAATCTCAGAAGTAATGCATAGACTCTTTGATTTACTAATTACTTTTGTTAAAATTTTACAGTTGTCCTATAATAGTTACGGTGGAGAGAATTATTAGATTTTCTGGATACTGTATACAGTTCTCTTTTTCTCTGGCATGATATTTTTATGCCCTTGGTGAGCCATGGTTTTCTGCCTGATCGCCTGTCCTGTAGTCTACAGATCTTTTTTGGAAAAACACTTTCAAATATACCTGATAAGGGACTGATGACCGTAGCAGTCTGGTCCCTTCAATCCCACAACCCAACCAACCTATACTTCATCAGTAAATGAATTATATTTTTTTATTAGCACCACCTGCAAGATAAAAAACCTGCAGTCTCCTGAAGGCATAATTTGAACTCTTGAATATTTTCCTCCTTCATGTTTCTAATGGTTTTCCATAGAGCACCAACATTACTCTGATGTGCATTAAAGTCATTAACTGTGAATATTGGCCCATCATAATTAGAGAGACCATTTATGACTTTTTCTATTGTGGTACGATTAGCTCTTCTCATATCTCAAAAGATATTGTCAATTAACGTTCTGGAAGTGGCAGTGATATGTTGTGCGACTCCTCCTAAAAAGTGTTGTCCCAAAATTTCAATAGTAAATCTCTCTGTGATGCACAATGCCTCTCTTGTAACGTCTGCAAGTGGAGTTTGTTTAACATCTCCATAACACTCTCTCGCCACTTAAATGATCGCATGATGAAACGCAGTGCTCTTCATTGGTTCTTCTCTATCTCCTCTATCAGTCCTACCCGACAGGGATCCCACATAGATGAACAATACTCAAGAATCGGGCAAACAAGTGCCTTATAAGCCCCTTGTTCCATGGATGAGTTACATTTCCTTAAGATCCTTCCAATGAATTCTGTATCTGCTTTTCCCACTATTTGTTTTATGTGGTCATTCCACTTATGGTTGCTCTGGATAGTTATGCCTAGATATTTTATGGCAGACTCTGTCTCCAGCTGTTTGTCATCAATAGTGTAGTGTACAGTTGTGGATCTCTTTTCCTATGTATGTGCAATATGTTACATTTATTTATGTTCAGGGTCAACTGCCAGAGCCTGCACCATTCATCAGTTCTCTGCAGGTTATTCCGCAAATTCTTACTATCTTCTGGTGTTGCTACTTTTGTATAGACAACTGCACCATCTGTGAATAGCCTTAAAGAGCATCCGACACTTTCTACTAGCTCATTTATATATATTGTAAACAGCAACGGTCCTTTCACACTTCCCTGTGGTACTCCAGACATTACCTTTACATCTGTCGATTTAGTTCCGGTAAGAGTGAGATGTTGAGTTCTATCTGCAAGAAAGTCTTGAATCCAATTGCAAGTCTGCTCTGATACTCCATAAGCTCATATTTTTTTCATTAAACTTCAATGTGGGATGGTGTCAAATGACTTACTGAAATGAAGGAACATGGCATCAACCTGAGCACCATTGTCCACTGTGCTGTGGATCTCATGGAGGCAATCCATGGTGATTCTTATAGAGGAGATGTTCATTTTCCAATAACATCGTAATTCTTGAGCATAAAACATTTTCCATAATTCTACAACAGATTGACATCAACGATATACGTCTTTAATTGTGTGGATCTGTCTTACAGCCTTTCTTAAAAACGGGAATGACCTGCACTTTTGTCCAGTTGTTAGGTACCTTTCTTTGCTCAAGCGATCTATGATAAATTACTGCTAGAAGGGGAGCAAGTTCTTTCGCATATTCTTTATAGAATATTATAGGTATTTCATCTGGTCCCGATGCCTTTCCACTGCTTTTCAATTCCATGATCGGTTATCTCAATATCTGCCACTTCGACATTCATACAATGATGGAGAGGAGGGGCAGTGTTATGATCCTCCGCGGTGAAACAACTTCCGAAGACCGAATTCAGTATTTCGCCCTTCTCTCTGGTACCTTCCATTTTGGTGCCGGTGTGGTCGCTGAGAGAATGAATAGATTATTTTGACCCACTTACTCTATTTTACATACAACCAAAATCTCTTATGGTTTGTACTCAGGTTGGCTGACAATATCTTACTTTCAAAATCATTGAACACTTCTCTCATTGCTCTCCTTACTCCATGTTCACTTCGTTCAGCTTTTGTTTGTCAGATAGGTTTATACTTCTCTTGAATCTGAGATGAAGTGCTCTGTTTTTGTAGCACTTTTATAACACGGCTATTAAACCATGTTGGACTTTGCCATCCCTTAAAACCGTACTCAGAACATACTTGTCTAGAGCATATTGAATGATGCATTTGAATTTTTTCCACTTGTTCTCCACATCTTCGTCTCCATCACTGGATATTTGATGCTGACTGCTGAGATATTCTGAAATTTGTACCCTGTTACCCCTCTTGAGCAAATATATCTTCCTACTTCTCTTAACATTCCTTGTAGGACCCATTGTTATAAATGCTGTCACAGCCTCATGACCACTGATACCTGCCTCTACATTAACTGAATCGATTAGTCCAGGTCTGTTTGTTGTCAGGAGGTCTAAGTCCTTACCCTCACAACTCTGTTCTCTATCTGCTCAAGATAATTTTCTGACAAGACATCCAGAACAATGCCACTTCACGGTATTGATTCCCACATCGGAGGAGTAGTTAAATCATCCTCCCCTACCTCACTGTTCGTTTGGCAATAGTATGCGAAGATGTATTGCGCTTCTGCACTGCTGCTCCGTGTCCCCCGGATCCAGTACCGGTTCCTGCACCATCTGTCAGACCGTACAGACTGTACAGTTCAGTGAAGCAATTCACCGATTTGGCAATGTGCAGCCCTGTCAGATGCAAGGGAGATGTGAAAGGCATCATTCACAGTCTCCCATAAAACCTTGGAGGTGGGTGATAAAAACCACTGACTCTGTGAAGATAAAAGGCGCAAGTGGAAAGATTTTCTGGATATGTGTCAAAAATCAAAAACAACCTAAGACAGAGATTCTGGTTGATCTGCTCAGCCAGAATGATATTTTAGATCAGCAGTCAGTACATATAAAGAGAAGAATCTGCCGACCAAAAAGGAGACAGAAGGGTTTTGCGATACCAGTAAGTAAAGATAATTTTGATGTAAAAGATGTTGTACTACCAAAGGTTACTATTGTTGCCAGCGGACAGGAAATTTTTTGAGGAAATAGGAGTTGAGAGGCAGTGAAGTAAAGATGAGAAGGGACGGAGGAGAAAGAAGTGTTCGGTTAGAGAAGTGCGCTATGTCGCGTCATCATTAAAGAGTCAGTTTCCAGAGAAATTAAGTCATTTAAATGTTGAGGAGAAGAAGATATTGCAGCCAGTGTTCGAGGAATTTTATTGGTTGTGCGAAGAGAGGCAATTCTTACCGGCCACGGATCTGGTTCAGCACGAAATTCTGACTGGAGAAGCTTGGCCAATTGCACAAAAACCTTACTGTATACCATACCATTTGCAGTCCGTAGTTGAAGATACAATTCAACAGCAATTAGCTGCAGGAATCATACAGCCCTCCTCAAGTGTGTGGGCATCTCCCGTGGTCATTGTACCAAAGAAATCAGTATATGGGGAGAAAGCCTATCGCCTGTGTGTCGACATGTGAGCAGTAAACTGGGTGACAGTTCCAGATTTGTACCCCTTATCAAGAATTGACGAGACATTAGACCGTTTGAACAACTGTAAGTATTTTACCACCCTTGATTTGCATTCTGGGTACCATCAAATCCCTGTTGCACCCCAGGACCGCCATAAAACTGCTTTTATTGTACCTACAGGATTGTATGAATTTGTAAGAATGCCATTTGGTTTGAGAAATGCCCCCATTACTTTTCAAATATTTGCAGATTTGCTTTTGCGTGGGTTGAAACCTACAACATGCTTGCTGTATTTAGATGACATTATTTTTTTTTCTAAAATGGTAAAAGAACATGCAGAAAGACTGAGGGATGTTTTGGAAAGGTTGAAAGGAGCTCATTTGAGTGTAAAATTAGAAAAGTCTGCTTTCGCCCAATCACAAGTACAATATTTAGGTCATATAATAAATGGAGGAAGGTGTCAAACTGGATCCCTGTTTGACCACAGCAGTAAGGGAATTTCCAACACCAACAAATGTCAAAGAACTACAGTCATTTTTAGGCCTTGAAAACTACTACAGACGTTTTTTGAATAATTATGCTACCATTGCTAAGCCCCTGACTAAATTATTGAAAAAAGGAGTTAGTTTTATTTGGACCAAAGAATGTGATGAAACTATGCAACAAATTGAACATGTTTTGACTAGAGCCCCTGTACTAGACTTTGAAAAACCATTCATACTATCAGTAGATGCCTCAGATTATGCTGTAGGAGCCATTCTACCACAAGAGACAGGTGGCAAAGAATGACCAGTTGGCTATGAGTCTTGACAGCTTAATAAAGCAGAATCAAATTACAGCACAACTGAGAAGGAACTTTTAGCACTCACGTTTGGTGTAACTTATTTCCGATGTTATTTGTATGGGAGAAAATTTACTGTCATCACTGATCATGCCGTGTTATAGTGGATGCCAAGCTTAAAAGACCCTAGCAGCAGGTTAACTCGTTGGGCTTTAAAATTGAGCGAATTTGAGTATGAGGTAAAACACAAACTGGGCAAGTTACATCAAAACGCCGACGCATTAAGCCGGAAAGTCAGAATGATTGTCACTAATGATGTTTCTATTGAAGAATTGAGGGAAGCACAGCAATGAGACGTTGAATGTCAGAAATATGGGGCTATGCCTGAATTTTCTGTTGAAGATGGAATTTTATATCGAAAAACCCCACTTGGTAAACAAGTAGTAATCCCTAAAGAATTAAGTTCCAAGATTATCGCACAATGTCACGACAGCCTGCAAGCATGTCATAACGGCCTTCACGCCACAAATTGCCAAATAGCTGCCCATTATTTCTGGGAAGGAAGACGTACAGACATGCAAAAATATATTCAAAATTGTTTACCTTGCATTAAGAGGTCATTGCCACCTCGAACAAAAGTGCCTTTACAACAGGTACCAGAAGCCACTTATCCCTGGGCCGTAGTAGCAGCAGATATTGTCGGTCCTTTCCCTGTGAGCCCCCAAAATAATCAATATATTTTGTCCCTTATGGATCATTTTTCTAGGTTCTTCATTCTCGTTTGTATACCGAATATGTCTGCTGAAACAGTAGCTTGTGCATTTGTCACCCATTTGGTGTTACCATATGGAAGTCCTTAAGCTGTACTCGCAGATCATGGTACGAATTTCATGTCTGCATTGTTTACAGAAGTTTGTCGGTTGTTGTGAATTAAAAAGTGGCAAATGACACCATTCCACCCAAAAGTGAATGGTTGAACAGTCACCTGGAGCGAGTCCACCGCACCATTATGCGCATGCTGTCTTACTATGTTAATAAACAGCACTCTGACTGGGACAGGTACGTCCAATACATTACATCAGCATATAACAGCTGCGTCCATGAAGCTACAGGATACTCACCTTAAAAAGTGTTACATGGGCGCCCTATGATTTCACCTTTTGAAATTGACAAATTGCCCCATGGAATTAAATCCAAAGATGTGAAAGATTTAGCACGCCTCTAAAAGCAATTTGGAAAAAAAGTAAGAGGGAACAATGCCCAAGCCACTGCCAAACAGTTAAAGAGAAGTAATCAAAAAGCAAAAATGCCTGGGTACAAGGTAGGAGACCTAGTTATGTTGAGCAGTCCAGCAGTAAAAAAGGGAAGAACCAAGAAGCAGAGACATGCAAAAATATATTCAAAATTATTTACCTTGCATTAAGAGGTCATTGCCACCTCGAACGAAAGTGCCTTTACAGCAGGTACCAGAAGCCACTTATCCCGGGGCCTTAGTAGCAGTAGATATTGTCGGTCCTTTCCCTGTGAGCCCCCAAAATAATCAGTATATTTTGTCCCTTATAGATCATTTTTCTAGGTTCTTGATTCTCGTTCGTATACCGAATATGTCTGCTGAAACAATAGCTTGTGCATTTGTCACTCATTTGGTGTTACCATATGGAAGTCCTGAAGCTGTACTCACAGATCAAGGTACGAATTTGATGTCTGCATTGTTCACAGAAGTTTGTCGGTTGTTGTGAATTAAAAAGTGGCAAATGACACCATTCCATCCAAAAGTGAACGGTCGCCTGGAGCGAGTCCACTGCACCGTTATGCGCATGCTGTCTTACTATGTTAATAAACATCACTCTGACTGGGACAGGTACGTCCAATACATTACGTCAGCATATAACAGCTGTGTCCATGAAGCTACAGGATACTCATCTTAAAAAGCGTTATATGGGCACCCTATGAATTTGCCTTTTGAAATTGACAAGTTGCCCCATGGAATTAAATCCAAAGATGTGAAAGGTTTAGCATGCGTCTAAAAGCAATTTGGAAAAAAGTAAGAGGGAACAATGCCCAAACCACTGCCAAACAGTTAAAGAGAAGTAATCAAAAAGCAAAAATGCCTGAGTACAAGGTAGGAGACCTACTTATGTTGAGCAATCCAGTAGTAAAAAAGGGAAGAACCAAGATGTTTACACCTACTTATGAAGCACCAAACTGGATCATCCAGCTTACTTCACCAGTAAATGCGGAAATTCAGTTAGCAGAATGCACAGTGATCATTCATTTTGACAGATTGAAACTGTATAAAGTACCCGAGTCATCCCAGACCGCTACATAGATATGGTCTAAGGTCAAAGCACCCTGATGATTTATGTTTCAGGAGTTAGATCTAAGATGGCATGTAAACAGTTGGAAAAGTCCTGCATGCAGAAAGAGAATTAATTGATGGAAAACAGCATCATAACTGTACATTTATTTAAGTTGTGCATGTTAGTTGTTAGTAGACATAAGAATTGGCAACCATTTGTAATAGAACTGATGATGTCACATGTTAATGGAAGTGATTGAAGTTTTCTAATCATTTTGTCTTGTGTCATTTAACGTCTCCAGTAATGTTATCGTATCATTAGAGAATTGAAAACACAAATACTTAATCGTAATAGAATTAAGGGGAAAATTGTCCTTGCCAACAGGACACACTGAGCTAAGGATCAGTTAATCTTATATGTGTAGGTATATGTAGGTACTGGGAGATGAAGAAGCTTGCACAGGATAGAGTAGCATGGGGAGCTGCATCAAACCAGTCTATGGACTGAAGACCGCAAGAACGAGATTGTAAATGAATTTACACTTCATCTGTTGATTTAGTGAATACTGAACAACATAGCTGTTAAAGCTTTACCCTAAAAATATGATAGGAATACGTGTTTGTAACTGCCAGTAGAACTCTGACTACATGCTGTCATCTACCTGACATTTGAAATATGCCCTATTACATGTACGTTTTTGCTAAATGATCACACAATGATAATAACAAGAATATGATATCACACCGATAATAACAAGAATAGGTACGTCCAAGTAAACAGCAAATATGTTACTCTAAAAGTGAAAGGAATCTTCCTTAAGTGCTATTTTAATGTTTTCATAAGACGATGATGGAGAGTCAACAAGGTAAGTTTTTATGATAATACATGTTACTGCATATTAAATGCCATGGAAGGAGTCACATAAATACCACCGCTGTTGTCTACAGCTGTTCACCTGTGGTGAGTTCTGCTCCTCCCTGTCAGCTGGCGACGTGGCCCCCTTCCCTTCTCTCCCTCCTGCCTGCCGAGTGAGTGGCCATTGCATTTCCCCCTTCCCCAGTCCGCCGCCTCTGCCTCTCATGTGGGCAGCATCTGCACCTCTCCCCTTCCCCAGCTCTATGCTTCTGCCGTAGCGCAGGTAGTGTTGGCCACTCTCCCCACCACTCCGTCCCAGCCATACAGCTGACTGCTTACACCTCTCCCACACCGAGACATTTCCACTAACCTACCTCTCCCCTCGCCCCTCACCACTGCCTCCTTCGCCGTGCCTGCCACGTGCCCCGTTATGCTAATCCAGCTCCACGCTACACCTTCATATATCCATACATTGCAGTGTGACCAGCAAACCTAAAGGGATAGTTATAGAAATAAATTAACCAGCTTAATATTGCCCCACAGATTTTACTAGTTTTATCTAAAGATGGGAATCTATTTGTGTCGTCTATTTGAGTTTCCAGTGAGGAACAAAAATCGTGAGAGAGAAAAAGTTTTACCTTGTGTGCATTGTCTAAACCATCAGGATTAGAAAACGTTGGAATTTCAGATCGATCTCCAGCAATGTTGTATTACCAGTCTTGTGGTTAATAAACGGGTCTATATGGCATCAAGGAAGCCGGCCCTTGCTGTGATATTTATTCTGTAAACAATCGTGTGGGAAATGCATTAGCCAAGGAGTTGGGTTTGGAATGCCATAGCAAAATACAGTTTATTTAGAAGCAATAACCTAAATTTTAGAAGAACAGAGTGTCTAAGTGAATAAATGCATCATGATAGTTTCGTGAACTTTAAGGATTGAGTTATCTGAGTTCCTTGAAAACATCCTCCATGAATAACTGTCATGAACCACATAACCTAACTCTGGAAGGAAATTTTGTGACCGTCCCAAGGAACTAAGCTCAACACGTAGCAAGAGGACGGACTCAGTGTGAACGCCACTATTGCTGCCGAGCCAGTTGAAACCATTCGCAGCTGTACTGTCAGCAACTTACAATCTCACGAGCGAGACGCCCGTCACCTCTTACCACTCCAAGCAGCACTGGATCTCAACACAGAATTCTTAACCATTATATAACAAACCCTTTGAATAACTTTATGCACATTTCCAATACTAAGGAACTTAATTTCCTTCCTACACACTTTATATATGGCAAATAACTCTAATTTCATTAAAAACAAAAGTACCAACAGGTAAGTCATATCGACACTTTGAGATTCAACTAGCTTTGTCGAGTCGCCAATAATGATTATATGGAAGTAGGTAGGTGAGAGAATTAACAAAGGGAACAACAACCATACCCTTGAACAATTGATTGGGAGACTGATAACCACCAATATTTGCAATTAGGAGACAAGGAGTACCAATCAACACAGGAAATATCATACAAAATGTTTAATAATTATTGGTCTGATAACTGAAGGAGACATAAAGCTACTCTAAATTAAACTTCACTGAGGAGAGTATTAACAAAACACTGCATTCTTCCACAGCATTACTCATAACACTGACGTAACTCGACAACAGCTTTTCTGTAAGTAGACATACCAAAGCCGTGTCAATATGTTGTTGTTGTTGTTGTGGTCTTCAGTCCTGAGACTGGTTTGATGCAGTTCCCCATGCTACTCTATCCTGTGTAAGCTTCTTCATCTCCCAGTACCTACTGCAGCCTACATCCTTCTGAATCTGCTTAGTGTACTCATCTCTTGGTCTCCCCCTACGATTTTTACCCTCTACGCTGCTCTCCAGTACTAAATTGGTGATCCCTTGGTGCCTCAGAACATTTCCTACCAACCGATCCCTTCTTCTAGTCAATTTGTGCCACAAACTCCTCTTCTCCCCAATTCTATTCAATACCTCCTCATTACTTATGTGATCTACCCATCTAATCTTCAGCATTCTTCAATAGCACCACATTTCGAAAGCTTCTATTCTCTTCTTGTCCAAACTATTTATCGCCCATGTTTCACCTCCATACATGGCTACACTCCATACAAATACTTTCAGAAACGACTTCCTGACAGTTAAATCTATACTCGATGTTAACAAATTTCTCTTCTTCAGAAACACTTTCCTTGCCATTGCCAGTCTACATTTTATATCCTCTCTACTTCGACCATCATCAGTCTCATTTCCTAATCTAATTCCCTCAGCATCACCTGACTTAATTCGACTACATTCCATTATCCTTGTTTTGCTTTTGTTGATGTTCATCTTATATCCTCCTTTGAAGACACTGTCCATTCTGTTCAACTGCTCTTCCAAGTCCTTTGCTGTTTCTGTCAGAATTACAATGTCATCGGCAAACTTCAAGGTTTTTATTTCTTCTCCATGGATTTTAATACCTACTCCGAACTTTTCTTTTGTTTCCTTTACTGCTTGCTCAATAAACACATTGAATAGCATCGGGGAGAGGCTACAACCCTGTCTCACTCCCTTCCCAACCACTGCTTCCCTTTCATGCCCCTCGACTCTTATAACTGCCATCTGGTTTCTGTACAAATTGCAAATAGCCTTCCGCCCCCTGTATTTTACCCCTGCCTTCAGAATTTGAAAGAGAGTATTCCAGTCAACATGGTCAAAAGCTTTCTCTAAGTCTACAAATTCTAGAAACGTAGGTTTGCCTTTTCTTAATCTTTCTTCTAAGATAAGTCGTAGGGTCAGTATTGCCTCACGTGTTCCAACATTTCTACGGAATCCAAACTGATCTTCCATGAGGTTGGCTTCTACCAGTTTTTCCATTCGTCTGTAATGAATTTGCATTAGTATTTTGCAGCTGTGACTTATTAAACTGATAGTTTGGTAATTTTCACATCTGTCAACACCTGCTTTCTTTGGGATTGTAATTATTATATTCTTCTTGAAGTCTGAGGGAATTTCGCCTGTCTCATACATCTTGCTCACCAGATGGTAGAGTTTTCTCAGGACTGGCTCTCCCAAGGCTGTCAATAGTTCAAATGGAATGTTGTCTACTCCTGGAGCCTTGTTTCGACTTAGGTCTTTCAGTGCTATGTATGGAAATATAAACAAGAACACAAAGGAATAACAGAGAATACTTACACTTATTTTGCTACAAAACATAACTGGAGAATAGGGAAATTTTGTATAAAGGAAATAATATTTTGAACTTTTGCGGTTTTGCCACCGCTTGTATCACTATGATGAGTTGCCAGTTACTTACGTCTCTGTATTAGTTCAATTATGAATTTTGCCTACGTATTATTTTTGCCATTATTTATTTTGTCTGTGTGTTATTATCAAATGTTTAGAGAGTTTTAGCTAGATTATGCCAGCACCAGTACCTTAGTATATGTGTCCATGAATCTAATGTTTCCATGTGTTACTTTGTGGCAAGAATTATGAGAATAGCTATTCAGTTTATGAGGTTTCACATAAGCTAGCAAAGATTCCCGAGTACTGCCCACCATTTTACTGTTATTAATGATGTTTTAGGTAAGAAACTATTTTGGAGGGATAGTTTGGGATGTAACCTTGGTTTATTTTCATTTGTATTTGAAAGTTTACCCAGAGGTACATGCCATATGCCTTTCCACTGTAGAAGATGTAAACGGAATAAATAACTCTCACAGAACAACACATGAAAAGTCAAGCACAACACCAACAAGGGAACGCAACTGGCATGATGTGACTGGCAATTGCGCGGTCCCTTAGCTGTCTAAAGTCGTTCCTTCACATTTCGGTTTCGCGGCCTAGACCATCCTAACCACTTTCATCTGTCAACTATCAACAAAACTATTCAGTTCGTGTGGACTAACACAGTTAGACTTTAATCTTTGATGTTGAAGAAGAGTTCACGAGAACAGTGTTCCTGCTCTCTGACGACAGTTGATCAGGCACCATCAGATGCGAACCATGTCCAGCCTGCAGTTAAACTGCCAATAAGTGTAAATCTCCATTCAAAACTTGAGCCTTCTTTGACATTGTTTTTCCATTGTATTTCCTGAAGGAATACTGAATACTGAAGTAGTATTACTTAACTGTATGATGTGTCTCAGGACACTACGGTATACCAAAGGATAGAGGATGATGTCGGGTTATGATGAGGTACATAGCAGCTATCTTGGAATCAGAGCATTGTCGTATACACAGTTAAGCAGGTGATACCATCGTGTCAATGATGTGCCGTGCACTCTACCTTCATAAAGGAGAAATCCTTCAGAAATTACACTCAGTTTAGTAGTTTCTAATTCAATTCCTTATGCTTTCTGTTTCCACTATGTAAGTCTCTAGATTCTCATTGAGTTTTGTTTTTCTCCTCAAATTATCAACAGCATTGACATCCAATGACAGAGTCTTGGTATCCAAGAATAGGAAACCAACTTTCATAGGCCCAGGCAATGAGACGCTCCATCTGCACCAAACTGGTGTCACTTTTCGTCGTCATTTTCACTTTATGGTGTTCAGCAAATATACTAATGCTTAATGTAATTTTAAACAGAACTGACTGTACCAACGCATTTAGCGTGATGTCATGCGTAATTCCACTTCTGATGCATGCTGCTCTGATGTAGCACCATAATTATTGTTTTCTCAGTCATTGTTGAATAAACCATGTTATTCCGGTCATCTATCCTTCAGTAATATTACACATCTTTTTGTAACATTTATATTCATCACTGCACATTCTGAATCCCATAAACCTCTAATCAAATCCAGAAGTTTCGCGCAGCCTTGTGTTGTGTTCCTCACACAGCACAGGTACACACTGCTTGCGCTCCACATTTGACAATCGGCATCGCTCCTCAGCTGCCGTGTGCAGCTCTGACATAGCATCTGCGCTGGCCTTGGAAGTTATCTGCCATGCGTCATTCTGCCTTAGCTCAAGATTCAGCCTTGTAGTCGGCTGCCACCCTCTCTTAGCGTGCCTTTAAGTCACCTATAGCGTGCTGCTCTATTGTAGCCGCCACGCTGACGCCCGCCTTATTAATGCTACTACGACATTACACACTAGCCTTACCTTGTTACAAGCAGTTGTTATTGTAATGTTATTACACCATTAATAACCTTTCATGTCACTATGGCTTACTCACTTAGTATTTGAGCCTGTTTACTTACATTTTTTTGTACCTGGAAGCTCATTCATGACTCCCTTGTCAGCTAACATGCCAGTATTGTCTAATGTATGAAATGATCACCTTGTAGTGTCAATTGATGGCCTCTTCAAACGTGAAAAAGGACAAATTTCTTATGATCGCCTGTTAGCACACTTAAATGAATGGCAAAAAGCCACCAAACTACATACCACCATTATACCCTGTGCTACGATAACTCCAGCCACTGCCATTCTTATTATTGTACTAATATGGACTTTGTACACAAAAGGATTCTGCAGATGTTACGGCCATGCCCCCATGGTTCCAGAACCTCAGCCTCAGGGCAAATATCGCCCATAACTTAAAAAAAAAAAAAAACTAAAGTAAGCAACTAAGCAGAAAACCTATCAGGCATGTGCCCACCCTTAGTTTTAAGAGTGAAATTGTGATATCAACTAACGTGGAAAAACTAGTGTGGCATAGTGTCTTAGTGACAAATCTGTTTTTAAATGTGTTTGAAATGTGTGAACCTCCCCTTATACCCCACTGTGCTGAGTCCCAGTGAATGGGCCTGGCCACAGCCATACCCCCTTCCCGCCGGCAGCCTGCACACTGCCCGCTGAGGACAACAGAACACCCTGCCTCGCGCCACTCACCCTTGCATGTGACATCACTGGTGATGTATTCACATTTTCAACTTATTTAAACAAAAAAGACACTTTAACTTAAGCCTAGCACCAAGAACACTTAGCATGTTTGCCTCATTCAAGCTATCGTGTTTTGTTCTAATGTGTTTCATTAATGTAATTTTGCTTTGATGTTTTATTATGATTCTTGTTTACACATAATATTGTTGATGAATGTAAGTTCCTTTGTGACCCGTAGGAGGTCTTTAGAGTCTCTACACCCTCCCATAGGTTAAGACCCCTGCCATCTTCCATGAGGGCCTTTCATATCCATCTTCCATGAGGGCCTTTCATATCCAAGTAATGTTTACGTTGTTTTGCAACCTAAAATGATCTACATCTAAATAACTCACTTTTTTAGCGAATTCACTCATGTTCTCCACTCCCATGGAAGGGGGAGGAGTGTAAAGGATGAGCCAATCCGTAGGAAAATTTTACTTTATTATATTAGCTCCCAGAGGTAACTTCATTTTTCCGTTACGGCCAACCCACAGCCGGCAGTGTCAGCTGCCTGTAAATTCTTTCGTTCCATGGTCTAGTAACAGGAAGTCAGCACCAAGGAAGGGCATGTCGATCACGTGCCTCTCTTGTGAGCTGACGAAGTAATGCAGTCCCAGGCATCGCTGACCAAACCAAGCTCTGGAAAGTTCCATCATTGCCGCCCCTGCAGGTTTATGGGTGCTGACCAATCAAGGAGGAGGAAGCTGTGTGGTTCATCAAATATACCCAGCCACCTGCCACCGGGCTCTCACTCTTGTTTTCTTGCTCTCCTACGAGTCGGACGCCGCGCCCTGTAGCAGCGAACATGTTCCGCTTCTCCCGGTGCTGCAGCACTGTGGACTTAGCTCTCGCAGACACCAACCTTCACCATACTTTACCTTCTGTCTCACCCTCACATCCCTTGGCCCGACAATATATTCCCTAAAGCGTAGCTTTTGCCAATAAATGGCCTTACAAAAGAAACTTTGTCCTGCTCTTTCCAAAACGCCCACCGCCATCCCATCTGCCCGTCCTGTACATCAGAGAGTGGGCAAGGAGATGAGCAGAAAAAGAGAGAAGCTGGAAAGGTGCATAGATGGGCAGGTACAGTGGCAGAGGGTGACACATAAAGAGAGTGAGGGAATGTTAAAAGGGAAGAGGTGACAGGACAAGGGGGTGGACACTGCTGGGTGGAGGGTGTGAGGACTGTAGATTGAGGTTGGGATTTCAACAGCAGGGAATATGTTGTAAGGAGAGCTCCAATCTGTACAGTTCAGAAAAGCTGGTGGTTGAAGGAAGGATCCAAGTGGCTCAGGTTGTGAAGCAGACATTGAAACCAAGCAATGTTTTGTTCAGCTGCATTTTATGCCTCAGGGTGGCGTACTTTGCTCCTGGCCACTGTTTGGCAGTGGCAATTCATCCTGGTGGACAGCTCATTGGTAGCCATACCAATATTAAAAGCTGTGCAATGGCTGCAGCAGAACTGATATACAACATGGCTGCTTTCACAGGTGGCCTGGCCTTTGATTGGGTAAGATAAGTCTGTGCCAGGACTGGAACAGGAAGTACTGGATGGGTGGATTGGGCAGATCTTGCACCTCTGTCTGCCATAGGTATATGACCACTATGGCAAGGGGTTGGGATTGGGATTGGCATAGGGATGGACTAAGATACTGTGGAGGTTGGTTGGGTGATGGAACAACCTTTGAGGGAGGGTTGGGAAGGATTGTGAATAGTATGTCCCACATTTCAGGGCATGATGATAGATAATCAAAGGATGTGGTTCAGTTGTTCCAGTCCAGAGAAATACTGGATGACGAGGGGGGCCTCCTTTGGAGCTGATTCTTGGGGTGGTAGAGGGTCAGGGGCATGTGAGGATATGACTTGGGAAATCTCTTTGTGGACTAGGTTTTGGGGTTAATGTCTGCGAAGGCCCTCATGAGATCTTAAGAATACCGGGTAAGGGAGTTTTTGGAACCGCAGAAATGCCGTCCAAGGGTGGCCAAGCTGTACAGGAAGGATTTTTTGGTGTGAAACAGATGACAGATATTTACATGCAGGCACTGTTGGTGGTTAGCGGATTCAATACGGACAAAGATGTGGATGAAACCATCAGAGAGGTGGAAGTCAACATCCGGGAAGGTGGCATGTTTGGCTGTGGAGGATCAGCTGAAGCAGATGATGGAAAATATGTTGAGGTCGTGAAGAAATGAGGATAGGGTGTCTTGGCCTTGAGTCCAGATCATGAATATCTTCAATGATTCTGTATCGAACAAGGGGTTATGGGGTTTGGGAGACTAGGAATGTTTTCTCTAAATGGCCCATAAAAAGACTGGCATAAGAGGGAGCTATGCGAGTACCCAAGACTTTTCTGTAGATACCTTCGCCCCAAATGAAAAACCGAGTGGGGTGGTGCAGTGGTTAGCACACTGGACTCGCATTGGGGAGGCCATCCTGATTTAGGTTTTCCATGATTTCCCTAAATCATTTCAGGAAAATGCCAGGATGGTTCCTTTGAAAAGGAACGGCCAATTTCGTTCCCAATCCTCCCTAATCTGAGCTTGTGCTCCATCTCTAATGACTTTGTTGTCAATGGGTTGTTAAACACTAATCTCCTCCTCTTCAAATGAGAAGTAGTTGTGCATCAGGATATAGTAGTAAGGTGTATGAGAAATGAAGTAGTGGTTCTGTTATCTGAAGGACATTGGGAGACGCAGTGTCCAATAGCGACAAGGGTAAGAGCATAAGAAATGTTGATGTACAGGAAGGTGACATCAACTGTGGTAAATAGGGATCCAGGAGTTAAAAGGGTAGGAATAGTGGAGAGTTGGTGAAGGAAGTGCTTGGTATCTTTGATGTGAGAGACTAGGTTTCGGGCAGTTGGTTGGAGGTGTAGATCAACAGAAGTAGAAATTCTTTCAGTAGGACCACAATAGCCAGCTACCATGGGGCATCTAAGATTGTTGTGATTATAGATTTTAAGGTGTTGTTGCAGTGAGAGGGAGGTGGCCTTCTGTCAAGTAGTCACTGTGACTCATCACAGTATGGTGGAGCCTTCATCTGCTGGGAGGATGATTATATCAGGATCTGTTTCGAAACTATTTATGGCTGCTCTGTTGAAAGGTTACAGTTCTTGGGAATTGATTTGAGGAAGAATGGTGATGCCAAGCTGGAGGTAAGGAATTCCTGAATGTTGACCACAGAGGGGTTAGGTGGTAACAGGGGAGGGGGGGGGGGGAGGAGGATCATGGCATAGCTTTTTTTTTGTCAGTATAACAACCTATCAGCTGTCCACCAGAATGAATGCCCACTGCCAACCCAGTGGCACAGCATGCAGTTGAGCACAACAAGCTCAATTTAAGTGGCTGCTTCACATCTCTGGCCACCAGGATCCTTCCATATATCACCAGCTTTTCTGAATTACACAGATGGAAGTTATCATATCCTTCATTATTGCAAGCCTCCTGGCCTCAATCTCCGTTAACCCACTATACCCACATTCTTCACCCAACAGTTTACCCTTCCTCTGTCATATTAACCCCACTCTATTCATGTCTCCAAATCATCTTTATTGCATGCTGTTCCCTGCTGGCTCTGACACCCGTACACCAGATTCGTGGCCCCTGCACCTGCCATTTTCTGCCTTCCACCTCTTTCCCTCTTCCCACCCCATTCTAACACACCAGCCAAGCTGCAATCCTAGCACTGTGCATACAGCGCACATTATGCATGGGCACAGGCAAGTGTGAGTGTGTGTGGGTAGAGGCTCTATTTCAAGAAAGTATTACTCTGCAAGCTAGCAAGTTTTCTTTCTTCTTGATGGGTGCTTGTCGGCATCTCAACACTTTTGTTTGTTGGTGAGTGGTCTCCTTTACTCCAAAAGTAGGATAAAAATGAGAACAATATAACTGAAAATAAAAAAATACATTAGAAATAAGAAGACAGACAACCAGTAATTGTTCTGTCAGTAATAAATAAAGTTTCTTTAATATGAGGAAATGATGAAAAGCAAAACATGTTTATTGATAGAAATATTGCACATAGACAAAAGACAAATTTTTTATTTTCAAAATCTGTATAGTTGTCCACAGAATGTGGAAGAAAATATAATTCATGATTCTCTGTTACAAGTATTCCAATTGTTACTGAATTACAGAGGTTTTTAGAAATTGTTCTTTTTACAATAAAAATGTGAGAGCTATGCAATGTAGACATACCCAGAAACAAATACTTTCAACAAAAGAGAAATACTAACAAAAATTAAACTCTTATAACTTGGTATTGATACCAATTGCAGTAATCTTACATACCTAAAAAAATACACAATAAAACAAAAAAATTAAACTCTTATAACTTGGTATCGATACCAATACCTAGGTATCTTACATACCTAAAAAAATACACAATAAAACAAAAAAATCTTTGGTTTTATAACAACTTAAATAGTATCCACCTTCAGTGACAAACATCATAGCTTTGATGTTTCAATACTTCTGGAAAATCAGAATTTGTTCACTTTATGGTAGAAAATTCAACCAGAATACTATAAAATATGAAAATTCCATCTTACAAACAAAAACAGGAAGAGGATTTCATGATTTTTGAAACACATTTAATTTATCTGGAAGAAAATGATATGGCAAAAGACTTAAGGTAGGTACATCCTATGATGTACTCCTTTATCGGTTTTTCCACCTGACGCTCAGTCTGTGTTTTTCTGTGTAGATAATTTGCTCAACTAATTGTCTGGTTATTTTTTGTTAACACTTTTTACTTTTACCCTAATTTATTATACCATATGTGCCTGTTATCCATATTTCTACAAAATGTGGCTTTTGATTTCATCCAGAAATTTTACAATGAATTTGGTATAGATGGTGATACAGATGGTGATTTAACATCTGTCCACACACACACACACACACACACACGATCATGAGAAAATAGGAAAGCTGTGTGTGTGTGTGTGTGTGTGTGTGTGTGTGTGTGTGTGTGTGTGTGTGTGTGTGGGTGGGTGGGTGGGTGGGAGGATGGAGAGGGGGAGGGGGTGTGTATGAATTGTTGAAAGGCATAGTTTCAAATGATGTAAACATAAAATTGGCATGGTACACATGAAATCTTATATAACAACAATAAAGTGGTGAATGACCAAATTCAACACTGTACTCCAGTTAATAACTTATATGGTGCAAAATGTTATAAAGAATCAATCTCCTGAATTGTTAACAGGAAAGACTCAAGGATGAAGAATTTTTATTTCTAGATTTAAGAAAGGTGATGGTACTACGCAACCAGTGTGGTGTACCAATTAGTGTAAAGAGGCAGGGGCAACAAAATGGTCCAGTTATAAAAGATTATGATCCAGTAAACCCCCTGGGATTAAACCACCATACATAAAGGAAATTACATTGCATTTGACATATTGTTGTTAATCTGAGAAGATGGCACAATAAATAGTTTCTTTCCACTGTTTATTCAAAAGGAATGTATAGATATCTCTGCCAAATACACATGTAATGTGCTTGAGAATTCTCTAATTTTAATGGTGGTAACATTTGGAACTGTTTGATGTGAGAAGCCTTGACTTAACTTTTTTGGAATGTATGTTGTGATCACCTAACACCAGTTGCAGACTTGGTTAGTTATAAATAACGAGTAAGTAACATGATGCATGAAGGTCATTATCAGATCTGTGAACTGCCAATGACACAACAGGTACATGAAATGAAAAGAAAAAAATGACAAGAAAATAGATGGTTACACCAAGTATGATGATAGTTTTCTGTACGGGAAAATAGTTGGACACACAGGCACAGCAGCAGATTGTAGTAAATATGAAGTCTATTGACTGGACAGGTGTCTTACATTACAGTTACAAGAAACTTTTAGCAACAGATTGTTGGTGTCTAATTATACATTGCTCTTTTCATTCTGTCTCCCTTCCATTGGTATCCCTCACTAGTTAACTATGTAACTTATTATCCTTCCCCAAAATGCAATAAAGAAGTTTTCTTCCTTCGTTTTCCACCTGTTCCATACATTTCAGATTCAGTGTTTACTTCGTGTGTTGAGTTTTTTTGCCCACCAACGCTTTTCAAATGTAAAATAATAACTTTAATAACTTGTTTTAATAACCTGTTTCAATGGACAGAAGCCATTTTTTAACACTATACTGAACATGGGTAACAAATGTTTTCCAAAAACTGTAACAAATTTTTCAAATTACAGTGAAATGCATTAAACATCTTACAAAAGACATTCAGTTAAGAATTGTGAACATGTTTCACATAAAGAATCAGTTATATGTCTTATCCCTTGGAGTGCATGAAAATCTGAAGTTAGTTTTTACTTCCACTACATCACATGGTAGGAACTGAAATTCACGGGTGAATCTTCATGCCATTTTTGAAACACGATCCAACTTAAAAACCATGAAAGCAAATATTATTTAGAGCTTTGTTCAACCTTGTAACCTGTAAGGCCTGTGAAATTTACAATAACAGTGTCCAATTTTCTGAAAATATTATGAGTATTAAACTTCCCTTACTTGCTTACAGAAACTTTTGTGCAGTACAAAAATAGATGCAAATGTTTGTTAAAATTTTCATGAGAGTAAACATTTTTTAAAAGAACTTCACTCCAAAAACTCCTAAATATTATGACTAGAGTCACTGCTTATAAATATGTGTAAAAATAAGTATGAACATGTGTCTCTCAACTCATGGCTAGGCCATATTTTTCTTTTTGAATGATATACTTCATTCATGTTTCTTCAGCTAACTCTTTTCTTCCTTCTGAGCAGCAGTTCCTTCTGGTGCTGGGACAACTTCCAAGGATTTATCCAGATCCCATGCAGAATCTGAAAGATAAAAATCTACACTGTAGAGATTAAAATCTAAAAACCTTCAATCTCTTACCTGCAGACAAACTGTAGGTGGTGCATAGGTCTACAGAAAGATTAGATGATAACTTGTAGAGTTTGAACTTTCACACTTCTTCTAGTTCCACATACACACACACACTTGTATACAACTGGATACAGATCCCTGGCAACCCTAACCCTTGATGAGTAATAATCCAAGGAGATGAACGGGGAGGGGGGGGGGGGGATGACAGAAGTAGGGCAACACAGAGGGGGATAGGGCACGGGAGAACGTATTAGAAGGTAAGCGAGTTAGACAAGTAGCTCTCAATAGTGAAGGCAAAGCTGTGGATTTGTAGTGATAAAAATCATGAAAGTTAGGTGGCAGAATATGAGAGAGAAGTGAACTGAATTAGAATGAGAGAGAATTAGTGGAATTAGTGGTACAGGCAGAAAAAGACAAGAAAGGATAGATAGAATGTATCCATTCATATTTCAGATTGTTACAACAGGTTCACCAGTGCCAATGACAGCCTTCTGGCTTGATATGTGCTTGTCCTGTATGGACTGCATAGTGTACTTATGTAGACAATGAGGTACACTGAAATACCAATCTGACACTGCATGATGCAGTACATAGGCATGAGACACTCTAATTTTACTGACAACTGCATGCATCTACATCTACGCCTACATCTATATTCTGCCAGTCACTTTATGGTGTTTGCTAAAGAGTAATTCCGCTACCGTTATCAACCCTCTATCCTGTTCCAATCGTGAATGGTGCTCAGGAAGAATGACTGCTGGTAAAGCTGTGCATGAACTATAATTTTCTCATCATGATCATTTTGTGAGATGTATGTAGGAGGAAGAAATATGTTGCCCGACTCACCCTGGAACACGTGCTCTCGAAATTTCAACAGTGAACCTCTCCTTGATACATAAAATCTCTCTTGTAGCATCTGCCATCAGAGTTTGGTGAGAATCTCCATAATGCTCTCATGCTGAATAAATGATCCCATTATGAAACAAGCCACTCTGAGTTGGACCTCTTCTTCTTTTGATCAAACTTGGCAAAGGTCCCAAACTGATGAACAGTGCTCAAGAATCAACTGAAAGAGTGTTTCGTTAGACACTTCCTTCGTGAATGCATTATGTTTTCTAATAATCCTCCCAATGACTTTCAATGTGACATCTGATTTCCTTACAATTTGTTTTATATGGTCATTCCACAGGGTTATGCGTAGGTACTTTGGGGTAATTATTATTTCCTGTGATTTGCCAGTAATAGTGTAATCATACTGAAGTGAATCTCTTTGTCTATTCATGTGCAATATGTTACATTTATTTACATTCAGGGTCATATGCCAGTCCCTGCATCAATCATCTAGCTGCATTTCAATACAGTCTCATTCCATAAACAACAGTATCATCTGCAGAATGCCTCTTTGAGCTTCCATTATTTTGCACTCATTAATATATAAATAGAAGCAGTCCCATAAATTTTCCTTGAGGTACTCCTGAAATTATCTTTGTGGAGTTTGTTCTACTGAAAATGATACGTTGAGTTCTGTCTGCAAGCAAGTCCTGTATCCAATCACCAGTCTGGACCAGTAATTCATAAGCTTGTATTTTGTTCAATAAACAACAGTGCAAAAATATAATGTGTGTGTGTGTGTGTGTTTGAGGTTTACGGGCACTAAACAGCGTGGTCATCAGTGACCAAATGCATAAAAACAGGAACACATGCAGTGAAGGGACTAAGACGAACAGCGAACAAAATATAATGAATACTTTCCAGGAAGTAAAGGAACATGGCATCAACCTGAGCACCTTTTTTTACAGTGTCAACCACAGACCTCATGGATGAACTGAGCAAGTTATGAAACTTCCTGGCAGATTAAAACTGTGTGCCAGACCGAGACTCGAACTCAGGACCTTTGCCTTTCGTGGGCAAGTGCTGTACCATCTGAGCTACCCAAGCACGACTCACGCCCTGTTCTCACGGCTTTACTTCCACCAGTACCTGGTCTTCAACCTTCCAAACTTCACAGAAGCTCGCCAGTTTTAATCTGCCACGAAGTTTCATATCAGCGCACACTCCACTGCAGAGTGAAAATCTCATTCTGGAAGCATCCCCCCCGCTGTGGCTAAGCCATGTCTCTGCAATATCCTTTCTTCCAGGAGTGCTAGTTCTGCCTGGTTCGCAGGAGAGATTCTGTGAAGTTTGGAAGGTAGGAGACGAGGTACTGGTGGAAGTAAAGCTGTGAGGATGGGTCGTGAGTTGTGCTTGGGTAGCTCAGATGGTAGAGCACTTGCCCAGAAAAGGCAAAGGTCCTGAGTTCGAGTCTCGGTCCAGCACACAGTTTTAATCTGCCAGGGAGTTTCATATCAGCGTGCACTCCGCTGCAGAGTGAAAATCTCATTCTAGAGCAAGCTATGTTTTGCAAAATCGATATTTGCAGAATTCATGTTTATTTTTATAGGGGAGATTTTCATTCTCCACGAACATCACAATACATGAAAATAAAACATTTTCTACATCAACATCAGCAAAATAAATCTATAATTATGTACAGTTTTTGATGACTTTTCTTGAAAGCATATATGACATGTGCTTTTTTAAAATCACTAGGTACCCTTCACTGCTCCAGTGACTGATGATAAACTACTGCAGAAGAGGATCAAGTTCCTTTTTGTAGACCCTCACAGGTATCTCATATGGCTGATTTGCTTTTCCACTGCTGAGCAGGTTTAGATGATTATCTATTCATGATTACTTATCTCAGTATCTGCTATTTCAGCACTTGTGTAGCGATTAAAAGGAGGCACTGTATTACGACCTTCCACAGTGGAACAATTTTGGAAGACCAAATTCAGTATTTTGTCATTCTCCTCTATCAACTTTGTCTCAACACCAGTATGGTCACTGAGGATTGAACAGATGATTTCAATCCACTCTCTGACTTAATGTAAGATCAAAACGTCTTAGAATTTATTGTTAGATTGTTTGGTAAAATTTGACTTTGGAACTAATTAAATGCTTTTTGCAGCCGTCTCCTCATTCTCATTTTGTCTTCAGTCAGCTTCTGCTTGTCTAACACGCTTTCAGTTCACTTAAATCCGAGACGAAGCTCTCTTTGCTTTCATAGTAACTTTCTGGCACATCTGGAATGACGGTGAGTCTTTTCCATCTGAATAGCTAAATATCAATAAAACCCCAAGATACACTAAAATTCTAAACAGAATTTGGAACAGATTAAGTATCTCTCTTCGCTATAATTTATGGAAGATCCCTTAAGCACAGAAATGTTCCCTATGACTGGAAATGGGCACAGGTCATATTTATAAATAAAAAAGGAGAAATGACATGTAGAATTACTATACTGTTTCACTCACCTCTGCCTGAATAAACTGTCTGAGCCAGAATACTAGAAAAAATTTTGAATTCAAATGTTATGACCCACCTAGAACAAAACAACCTTTCCCACAGAAATTGTCATAATTGATTCTAGAACAAATTTTCACTCTGCAGCAGAGTGCACGCTGATATGAAACTTTCTGGTAGATTAAAACTTTGTGCCAGACCAGTAATCAAACCTGGCACAGTGTTACTCCCACAAGTACCTCATCACTTACCTCACAAAACTGACATTCTCCAGCTAATTTACACTACTGGGTCCTAGGTTCGAGTCCCGGTCTGGCACATAGTTTCAATCTGCCAGCAAATTTCATTTCATCATTGAACATTTGAAAGTCAACTACTGGTCTTCTCCCATGATAACCTCAGTGCTACAGATACACTCTTGAAAATATTTTGATGCAGTACCATACCAACACCTTCTAAAGAAAACATGTTGATACAGTGTATCTAACTAAGTTTGTGATTGAATATAATAGAGGGAAACATTCCACGTGGGAAAAATATATTTAAAAACAAAGGTGATGTGACTTACCATACGAAAGTGCTGGTAGGTCGATAGAAACACAAACAAACACATACATACACACAAAATTCTAGCTTTCGCAACCAATGGTTGCTTCGTCAGGAAAGAGGGAAGGAGAGGGAAAGACGAAAGGATGTGGGTTTTAAGGGAGAGGGTAAGGAGTCATTCCAATCCCGGGAGCAGAAAGACTTACCTTAGGGGGAAATAAGGACAGGTATACACTCGCACACACACACATATCCATTCGCACATACACAGACACAAGTAGACATTTGTAAAGGCAAAGAGTTTCGGCAGAGATGTCAGTCGAGGCGGAAGTACAGAGGCAAAGATGTTGTTGAAAGACAGGTGAGGTATGAGCGGCGGCAACTTGAAATTAGCGGAGGTTGAGGCCTGGCGGATAACGAGAAGAGAGGATATACTGAAGGGCAAGTTCCCATCTCCAGAGTTCTGACAGGTTGGTGTTAGTGGGAAGTATCCAGATAACCCGGCCGGTGTAACACTGTGCCAAGATGTGCTGGCCGTGCACCAAGGCATGTTTAGCCACAGGGTGATCCTCATTACCAACAAACACTGTCTGCCTGTGTCCATTCATGCGAATGGACAGTTTGTTGCTGGTCATTCCCACATAGAAAGCTTCACAGTGAAGGCAGGTCAGTTGTTAAATCACGTGGGTGCTTTCACATGTGGCTCTGCCTTTGATCGTGTACACCTTCCGGGTTACAGGACTGGAGTAGGTGGTGGTGGGAGGGTGCATTGGACAGGTTTTACACCGGGGGCGGTTACAAGGGTAGGAGCCAGATGGTAAGGAAGGTGGTTTGGGGATTTCATAGGGATGAACTAAGAGGTTACGAAGGTTAGGTGGACGGCGGAAAGACACTCTTGGTGGAGTGGGGAGGCTTTCATGAAGGATGGATCTCATTTCAGGGCAGGATTTGAGGAAGTCGTATCCCTGCTGGAGAGCCACATTCAGAGTCTGATCCAGTCCCGGAAAGTATCCTGTCACAAGTGGGGCACTTTTGTGGTTCTTCTGTGGGAGGTTCTGGGTTTGAGGGGACGAGGAAGTGCCTCTGGTTATTTGCTTCTGTACCAGGTCGGGAGGGTAGTTGCGGGATGTGAAAGCTGTTTTCAGGTTGTTGGTGTAACGGTTTAGGGATTCCGGACTGGAGCAGATTCATTTGCCATGAAGACCTAGGCTGTAGGGAAGGGACCGTTTGATGTGGAATGGATGGCAGCTGTCATAATGGAGGTACTGTTGCTTGTTGGTGGGTTTGATGTGGACGGACGTGTGAAGCTGGCCATTGGACAAATGGAGGTCAACGTCGAGGAAAGTGACATGGGATTTGGAGTAGGACCAGGTGAATCTGATGGAACCAAAGGAGCTGAGGTTGGAGAGGAAATTCTGGAGTTCTTCTTCACTGTGTGTCCAGATCATGAAGATGTCATCAATAAATCTGTACCAAACTTTGGGTTGGCAGGCCTGGGTAACCAAGAAGGCTTCCTCTAAGCGACCCATGAATAGGTTGGCGTACGAGGGGACCATCCTGGCACCCATGGCTGTTCCCTTTAATTGTTGGTATGTCTGGCATTCAAAAGTGAAGAAGTTGTGGGTCAGGATGAAGCTGGCTAAGGTAATGAGGAAAGAGGTTTTAGGTAGGGTGGCAGGTGATCGGCGTGAAGGGAAGCGCTCCATCGCAGCGAGGCCCTGGACATGCGGAATATTTGTGTATAAGGAAGTGGCATCAATGGTTACAAGGATGGTTTCCGGGGGTAATAGATTGGGTAAGGATTCCAGGCATTCGAGAAAGTGGTTGGTGTCTTTGATGAAGGATGGGAGACTGCATGTAATGGGTTGTCGGTGTTGATCTACGTAGGCAGAGATACGTTCTGTGGAGGCTTGGTAACCAGCTACAATGGGGCGGCTGGGATGATTGGGTTTGTGAATTTTAGGAAGAAGGTAGAAGGTAGGGGTGCGGGGTGTCGGTGGGGTCAGTAGGTTGATGGAGTCAGGTGAAAGGTTTTGTAGGGGGCCTAAGGTTCTGAGGATTCCTTGAAGCTCCGCCTGGACATCAGGAATGGGATTACCTTGGCAAACTTTGTATGTGGTGTTGTCTGAAAGCTGACGCAGTCCCTCAGCCACATACTCCCGACGATCAAGTACCACGGTTGTACAACCCTTGTCTGCCGGAAGAATGACGATGGATCGGTCAGCCTTCAGATCACGTATAGCTTGGGCTTCAGCACTGGTGATGTTGGGAGAAGGATTAAGGTTTTTTAAGAAGGACTGAGAAGCAAGGCTGGAAGTCAGAAATTCCTGGAAGGTTTGGAGAGGGTGATTTTGAGGAAGAGGAGGTGGGTCCCGCTGTGACGGAGGACGGAACTTTTCCAGGCAGGGTTCAATTTGGATAGTGTCTTGGGGAGTTGGATCATTAGGAGTAGGATTAGGATCATTTTTCTTCGTGGCAAAGTGATATTTCCAGCAGAGAGTACGAGTGTAGGGCAGTAAATCTTTGACGAGGGCTGTTTGGTTGAATCTGGGAGTGGGGCTGAAGGTGAGGCCTTTGGATAGGACAGAGGTTTCTGATTGGGAGAGAGGTTTGGAGGAAAGGTTAACTACTGAATTGGGGTGTTGTGGTTCCAGATTGCGTTGATTGGAATCTTGAGGTTTTGGAGGGAGTGGAGCTGGAAGTGGGAGATTGAGTAGATGGGAGAGACTGGGTTTGTGTACAATGAGAGGAGGTTGAGGTTTGCTGGAAAGGTTGTGAAGGGTGAGTGAGTTGCCTTTCCGGAGGTGGGAAACCAGGAGATTGGATAATTTTTTGAGGTGGAGGGTGGCATGCTGTACTAATTTGCGGTTGGCCTGTAGGAGGATGGTTTGAACAGCCGGTGTGGATGTGGGAGAGGAAAGATTGAGGACTTTTATTAAGGATAGGAGTTGATGGGTGTGTTCATTGGCTGAGTTGATGTGTAGGTGAAGGATTAGGTGGGTGAGGGCAATGGATTGTTCAGTTTGGAACTGGTATAGGGACTGATGGAAAGAAGGGTTGCAGCCAGAGATGGGAACTTTAAGTGTGAGGCCTTTAGGGGTAATGCCAAATGTCAGTCAAGCCTGAGAAAATAAAATATGGGAGCGTAATCTGGCTAGGGCGAAGACATGTTGGCGGAGGGAATATAATAAAACTTAATGGGGTCATTGTGGGGGTGTTGTGAGGGTGACATGGTATTAGAAGGTGGAAAGTGTAACATGAGGCTGAAATGAAAATGAAATATAATTGTTGGGTTCAAATTAATGATATGGTTATAATAGAGGGAAACATTCCACGTAGGAAAAATATATCTAAAAACAAAGATGATGTGACTTACCAAATGAAAGTGCTGGCAGGTCGACAGACACACAAACAAACACAAACATACACACAAAATTCAAGCTTTCGCAACAAACTGTTGCCTCATCAGGAAAGAGGGAAGGAGAGGGAAAGACGAAAGGATGTGGGTTTTAAGGGAGAGGGTAAGGAGTCATTCCAATCCCGGGAGCGGAAAGACTTACCTTAGGGGGAAAAAAAGGCGGGTATACACTCGCACACACACACATATCCATCCACACATATAGAGACACAAGCAGACATATTTAAAGACCATATGGTCTTTAAATATGTCTGCTTGTGTCTGTATATGTGTGGATGGATATGTGTGTGTGTGCGAGTGTATATCCATCCACACATATAGAGACACAAGCAGACATATTTAAAGACCATATGGTCTTTAAATATGTCTGCTTGTGTCTGTATATATGTGGATGGATGTGTGTGTGTGTGCGAGTGTATACCCGTCCTTTTTTCCCCCTAAGGTAAGTCTCCGCTCCCGGGATTGGAATGACTCCTTACCCTCTCCCTTAAAACCCACATCCTTTCGTCTTTCCCTCTCCTTCCCTCTTTCCTGATGAGGCAACAGTTTGTTGCGAAAGCTTGTACGGTCCCTTCCCTACAGCCTAGGTCTTTTTGGCAAACGAATCTGCTCCAGTCCGGAATCCCTAAACCATTACACCAACAACCTGAAAACAGCTTTCACACCCCGCAACTACCCTCCCGACCTGGTACAGAAGCAAATAACCAGAGCCACTTCCTCGTCCCCTCAAACCCAGAACCTCCCACAGAAGAACCACAAAAGTGCCCCACTTGTGACAGGATACCTTCTGGGATTGGATCAGACTCTGAATGTGGCTCTCCAGCAGGGATACGACTTCCTCAAATCCTGCCCTGAAATGAGATCCATTCTTCATGAAATCCTCCCCACTCCACCAAGAGTGTCTTTCCGCCGTCCACCTAACCTTCGTAACCTCTTAGTTCATCCCTATGAAATCCCCAAACCACCTTCCTTACCCTCTGGCTCCTACCCTTGTAACCGCCCCCGGTGTAAAACCTGTCCTATGCACCCTCCCACCACCACCTACTCCAGTCCTTTAACCCGGAAGGTGTACATGATCAAAGGCAGAGCCACGTGTGAAAGCACCCACGTGATTTACCAACTGACCTGCCTACACTGTGAAGCTTTCTATGTGGGAATGACCAGCAACAAACTGTCCATTCGCATGAATGGACACAGGCAGACAGTGTCTGTTGGTAATGAGGATCACCCTGTGGCTAAACATGCCTTGGTGCACGGCCAGCACATCTTGGCACAGTGTTACACCATCCGGGTTATCTGGATACTTCCCACTAACACCAACCTGTCAGAACTCTGGAGATGGGAACTTGCCCTTCAGTATATCCTCTCTTCTCGTTATCCGCCAGGCCTCAACCTCCGCTAATTTCAAGTTGCCGCCACTCATACCTCACCTGTCTTTCAACAACATCTTTGCCTCTGTACTTCTGCCTCGACTGACATCTCTGCCGAAACTCTTTGCCTTTACAAATGTCTTCTTGTGTCTGTGTATGTGCGGATGGATATGTGTGTGTGTGCGAGTGTATACCTGTCCTTTTTTCCCCCTAAGGTAAGTCTTTCTGCTCCCAGGATTGGAATGACTCCTTACCCTCTCCCTTAAAACCCACATCCTTTCGCCTTTCCCTCTCCTTCCCTCTTTCCTGACGAAGCAACCATTGGTTGCGAAAGCTAGAATTTTGTGTGTATGTATGTGCTTGTTTGTGTTTCTATCGACCTGCCAGCGCTTTCGTATGGTAAGTTACATCATCTTTGTTTTTAAATATAAGTTTGTGATTGGATTTAAATATCCTGGCAGGCAGGAACAACACATTATTATGAACAAAGAGTCATTTATAGACGCTGAAGTAATATTGTGTGTGCCCCAAGGGAATGTAATTGGTTATGTATTACTGAATTAGATGGTAGTATTAGTTGGAAACCAGGCTTCTCACAGATGATTCATTATTTATGAGAAAATTCTAGCATGTATGAAAGACCATAATATACAGTTAAGAGATAAATAACCTCATGCAAAGTCTGGCAACTAACTCTTAATTTACATCTATATCTACATCTACATAGATACTACACAAGCCACCGTGTGTGGCAGAGAGTAACCTGTACCACTGCTTGTCATTTACTTTCCTGTTCCACTTGAAAATAGAGCACCATAATTTCTCGTACTTATCTTCATGGTCCTTACGTCCAATGGATGTTGGCGGCAGTAGAATCATTCGGCAGTCAGCTTCAAATGCCAGTTCTCTAAATTTCCTCAATAGTGTTTCTCAAAAAGAACATCTCCTTCCTTCCAGGGATTCCCATTTGAGTTCCGTAACACTTACATGTTGTTTCAATCTACCAGTAATAAATCTAGCAGCCCACCTCAGAACTGCTTCGATGTCTTTCTTCAATCTGACGTGGCATGGATCCCAAACACTAAAGTAGTACTCAAGAATAGGTGACATGAGAATCCTATATGTGGCCTCCTTTACAAGTGAACCACTCTTTCCTAAAATTCTCCCAATAAACTGAAGTCAACCATTCGTCTTCACTACCACAGTTCTCACATGCCCATTCCACCTCGTATCGCTTTGCAGCATTATGGCCAGACATTTAAATGACTTGATTGTGTCAAGGTGGACACTAGTAATACTGTATCCATACATTACAAGTTTGATCTTGCTACTCACCTGCAATAAATTACATTTTTCCACATTTAGGGCTAGCTGCCATTCATCACACCAACTGGCAATTTTGTCTAATTCATCTTGTACCCTCCTACAGTCAGTCAACTTTGACACCTTACCATACACCACAGCATCATCAGCAAACAACTGAAGATAGATGCCCACCCTGTCTGCCAAATCATTTGTGTGTACAGAGAACAACTGTGGTCCTATCACACTTTCCTGGGGCACTCCTGACATACCCTTGTCTCTGATGAACACTCTCCATCGAGGACAACATACTGGGTTCTATTACTGAAGAAGTCTTTGAGCCACTCACGTATCTGTGAACATATTCCATATGCTTGTACCTTCGTTAACAGCCTGCAATGGGACACTGTGTCAAATTTCCGGAAATCTAGAAATATGGAATCTGCTTGTTGCTCTTATCCATAGTTCCCAGTATACCATGTTAGAAAAGGGCAAGCTGAGTTTTCCACCGGTGATACTTTCTAAAACCATGTTGATTCGTGGACATAAGCTTCTCAGTTTTAAGAAAGTTTATCACATTTGAACTGAGAATATATTCAAGGATTCTGCGGCAAACGGAAGTTAGGGATATTGTTCTGTAATTCTGCATGTGTGTTCTTTTATCTTCTTATATACTAGAGTCACCTGAACTTTTTTCCATTTGCTTGAGACTTCGTGCTGCATGAGATATTCATAATAAAAGCAAGCTGTGTAATGGGCCAATGCCATAGAGTATTCTTTGTAAAATCAAACTGGGATTCCTTCCAGACCTGGTGATTTATTTGCTTTCAAATTTTTCAGTTGTTTCCCTATGCCAGATATGCTTATTACTATATCATCCATAGAGGAGTCTCCCCAATCATCGAATAATTGTACGTTTGTATGATTGTCCAGTGTGAACAATTTCTTGAATGTGAAATTTAAAACTTTGGCTTTCGCTTTCCTATCTTCAACTGCCACACCAGACTGGTCAACAAAGAACTGAGTGGAAGCCTTACATACAACTAGAATTTTCTTGGTAGTTGTTGTATGCTTTGCACATGGACATACGTCTCCAGGCCATGATTTACAGTCTCCATAAACTTTGCCCATAATTCCTCTACATCCATCTTACTGGAACTAAGTATGCCAATTCACTGTCTACGTGAGATGTTAATAATTGTTTATCTGATCTATCTACAGAAACACTCTCATAGCCTTCTTGGCTGATTTATTAACATTTGTAATCATAGTTGCTATAATGACATCAGTTTTCAGAAAACATGTTCAAAAGTATTTCGCATGACTGTCTGTCCAAACCTTCCACAATGAATCATAGATACCCCAGTCTATACTCAGCAGCTTAAAGTCACCTCCAACTAGTACTACATGGTCTGGGTATTTATGTGGTATTGGCCGTAGACTTCCTTTGAATGACTTTAGAACTGTCACAGCGGAACCGGGTGTCCGGTACAAACACTCAACAATTAATGTAGAAAAATATAAAGTTGTTCATTTCACAGAACATAAAAGTGTAATACGATGGTATACCAGCAAAGTGCAGAGCAAGACATCTCTATTGCACATCAGTCGTAGGTCGACTGTGTTATGTGCCCAGCACATCTTCACCCAGTGGGTTTGCCCTACCCTTGCCCAACAGGCACTGCCTGTCGTTGACTTGACATATTTTACAAACAGTCTGCTGGCCCAACAGGCACTGCCTGTTGTTGACATGACATATTTTACAAACAGTCTGCCGATACACTGATTGTTACAGGCGCCACCAGCCTCACTTCCGAGACACTTGCATCATGAAACCAGCAGTGCTGCTATCGAGAAAACTACACTGGGCCATCTCTGCACAGCTTCACGGGATACCACATGGCACGACACCATTTGGACCTACCTCCTAGAGCTACATGGGATGAGGCTGCTCAATGGAATTGGTATTACGCCAGTAGACTTTATATATGTTACTTTTATGTGAACATGTACTGCTTTCAGTAGTTAGTTGAACCAAACTTATTGTGAACTTGTGGCACAAACAAAGTATTCTTAAGTTCAATCTGGGAATCATCATTCACTAAAGGGTGCATCCCTCACAGGGGCCTGACAGTGGTGACAATGAGTTACCTGCTACACTCTAGTCTCATAGGAGGCACTGCTTTATTGCTCATGTTTGATACTGTTTCATGTGATTGGCACCTTCAAGCTGCGAGTACCTTTTCTGTACTTTTGGACATGGATTACCTAGTGTTTGTTCACTATTCTTATTGTGGTGTCACCGCCAGACACCACACTTGCTAGGTGGTAGCTTAAATCGGCCGCGGTCCATGTAGTACATGTCGGACCCGCGTGTCGCCACTGTGTAATCGCAGACCTAGCGCCACCACCAAGGCAGGTCTCGTGATACGAGAGAGCACCGCCCAGTTGTACGAGAACCTAGCTACCGCCCAGTTGTACGAGAACCTAGCTACCGCCCAGTTGTATGAGAACCTAGCTACCGACCAGATGTACGAAGCCTTTCTCTCTCATTAGCCGAGAGACAGAATAGCCATCAGCTAAGTTAATGGCTACGAACTAGCAAGGCGTCATTTGTATCAGTGCCTCTAGCTTACGAGTATTCAAGAGAGATGTATTCCAAGGACTAATAAAAAGATAAGTAATAAGCATCAACATACTTTTCTTCTTATTCATTTATAAGTTCTCATGTTCCAGACTTCACGCCCGTCTGCAGTAGCTTTGCGTGCACTATCGGCTACAGCGTTAGTCTAGAGTTCATTTTCAGCAATCTCAACTTCACGGTGTCGGCCCAGCTACCGACACAACATTTATTATGTTTCTGGAGGTCACAGCCAGTTGTCAGACAGTGTCACATGGGATGTTTCATCACTGGTATAGCTGTCTGTATTGAAAGAAAGTCATGAGGGATGGATGTCAAAGGTAGCTTGTATAGCTTGAAAATGTGTCAGGGCTGGCCCACATTCGTCCTGTGCTCCTGTACCTATCATAGTGACAACCTATCCACTGTCCCCTGGCCACTCTCCAGCCAGCTTCTGGTCTCTCTACCTCCAGGCTCCATGCCACATAACTATGCTCCTGATGCACACCAATGTGCTCCTCAAATGCACATAAGTGCTCCTCTTGCACACAAATATGCTGGTCATGTGCACCAACGCACTCCTCATGTGCACCTCACACACTCCCTATGTGCACCTATAGTGCTCCTTAATGGCCTATTGTGCTTACCACTCTCACCCCTCTCCAATCCTCTCACATCCACTGACCACTATCCACAGGTTGATCAGTGCCCACTTAAAACACTTCTGATATTGCTATCACGCTATCACCGAGCTCTTGGCATCACATGTGTAGCACCCAGTTTCCCAGTGCCTCCAGAGCCTCTTCCACCATCACCACCACCCTGTAGCCACCAATGCTTCCCAACCTCTGGTCTTGGATTCCTGGGATTAGGTTGCAGCTATTCTGGATTCCCTGTCTCATTGGACCTTCACGTCACCCGAGCAAAGCTCAGATGCAGGATCTGCGGCTTTCCTCAAGTTTGATACCTTCTGTAGGGGGAAGGGGTGTTGTATATTGGTCATAGGCTGACAACATTACTCTTCCAGCACAACATCTTGACCCTAAGAGTTTGCCTACACTTGACTTGTAGGCATCTCTCCCCTATGGAGACTCTTTACAAATATCACAAGAGCGTCGCCTGTTGAGGACATGGTACTGTTTACAAACAGTCTGTTGATACACTGATTGTTACAGGTGCCATCAGGGGGGCACAAGCCCATGCTTTTGAACAGCACACACATCAGGAAGCTGACAGCGCTGCTGCTGAGATAACAAATTCCAGCTGCAGGTTACATGATTGGAGACATACTTCTGCCTGCTGGATATTTGAGCTTCCACCAGCAGCACTCAATTGCTCTCTCAGTTACAGGCCAGAAGCCAACTACACCTTGTAGCCCATCAATCGGAACTTGCCGAGACCAGCCTGGATGCTCTGATCTACACTGCACCGTCTCCACCCACTGACACAGTATGCCACGCAGTGCAACAGTCTACAGACACTGCTCCTACAGTCACTCAAGATGAGACTTCTGTACTGAACTAGCATTACACCAGTGAACTTTGTTTCTGTTACTCTTACGTGATCACAAATGATCTTTCAGTTGTCAGTCAAGCCAAACTCACTGTGAACTTATGCCACAAATAAAAGTATTCTATAGTTAAACCTGGGAATCATCATTCACTGAAGTGTGCATCACCTACACCACAGATCTTAACGATCTGCAACTTCCCCCCCCCCCCCCCCCCCCCCCCCCCGCCACCGCTTTTCCTTGAAATCTTAATTATGGTTTCTGCAAATCCTCACATACTGTCCCACCAAACAGAAAGATCTATCAATTCAGTACCAGTTTGAAGAACAACAGAATATGAAATGGGCACTGATTAGTAGCCAGTGTGTTATAACGTCAAGTTTAACACATGTATTTCAGAACGACACAACACATATAAGTCACAGAGTAAGTTGACAAGCAAGACATGTGTACACGTTAGCATTCGAATGAGCACTGAGTCCCAGTCTAGTGGCCGCTGCTCGGCTGGCCGCTTAGGTGGCGCAGCTGCTGCATGGCTGGCAGACAGCGCCGCACGTAGAGGGTGCGCGTAATTGCACGGCTGTGCTTTGAATGATCGGCGAGTCACAACAATTTTCCCCCTTTGAAATTGTTGCACTGGTCTTGATGGAGGTGTCCTGGAGATGGCTAACGTCCATAGGCATTGTTTGACTTGCCGTAAAGTCTCGAGGAGGAGGCTTCCCGTACGGACGGAAGTGTCCCCGATGATAACAGGTCGAGATGACAGGAGACGTAGGGGTCGAATCTGCTGGGGCCCCATGCACCAATCTGCCCATTGCGGCATGTCCAGTTGATATGACAGGAGACATGGGCGATGTGTCGGCGTCCGTTGGAGGAGGAGGCGAGTAGATTTGCTCTGACAGAGGATGGTCATCCGGTACCTGCATGGGCACGTCTCCTGGTGGCGTCCGTTCTTGTGCTGGCATCGCGATGACGGTGAGAGGGCTGCGTTGTGAGTATTGAGAGATGCCAAGATCCCGAGCGTCAGGTAGAGCCAAAGGTGGTGTAGCAACATTTGGAACAGGCATTGCTGGCACACGAGGCCGAAGCTGGTCCGAATGACGCACTGCAACACCCCTGTCCATCTGGATTTCATACAGGCGTCTGCCACAGTGTCTTAAGATGCGGCCCAGGCTCCATTTTGGCTGCCTGCCATATCCCCGTACCCAGACGAGGTCGTTGGCGGTGAACTGGCCAAGTGAAGGCACCCGCGGCCGTGAGGTGGAAGGCCGCAGAAGAAGAAGTAGCGTGCGGGGCTGTCGGCCATGTAAGAGCTCAGATGGGCTGTGGTCGCCCATGGGGGTGAAACGGTAAGATGCCAGAAACTGGAGAAGCGCATCATCAGCAGCAGAAGAAGTCAGAAGTTTCCGCATCTGAGCCTTAAATGTGCGGACCAGTTGTTCAGCCTCACCGTTGGATTGTGGATGGAACGGCGGGGCCGTGACATGCACAACGCCATGACGAGCACAAAAATCCGCAAATCAGAAGAGGCAAATTGCAGACCATTATCAGTAACAAGAGTGGAGGGGAGGCCTTCCAAAGAAAAAATGCGGGCGAGAGCACTGGTGGTAGCCGCGGTGGTAGGCGACGTGCAACGGACAATGAAAGGAAAGTTAGAGTAGGCGTCAATTACGAGGAGCCAATAAGTACCTAAAAAGGGTCCCGCAAAGTCAGCATGAATGCGCTCCCAGGGCTTCTCAGGCGAAGGCCACGGTGACAAAGATGACTTCGGGGCAGCGGCCTGTGACGCACTAGGGCCGCAGGCAGCGACCATGTGTGCTATTTCAGAGTCGATGCCAGGCCAGTACATATGATGGCGCGCCAGAGATTTTGTGCGAGACACACCCCAGTGCCCTTGGTGAAGGAGGCGCAAGACCGAAGCATGCAAAGACGCAGGTACCACAACACGCGGCAAAGCATTGTCAGTGGAGAGGAGGATAACACCATCACTAGCCGTGAGGCGGTAGCGCAAAGCGTAGTAGTTCTGCAACGGATCAGAAGTCTTAGCAGATGGGCGGTCTGGCCAACCCTTCTGAATACAGCGTAAAACCCGGGAGAGGGTAGGGTCAGAACCTGTAGCAGCCTCCAGCCTGTCCCCAGTGATGGGGAACCCGTCCACAACCCGCTGCTCGGCAACATCCAGGTGGAAACACAAAAGTTCGTCCCTATCGAATGCCTGATCAGGACCCATGGGAAGGCGAGACAGAGCATCAGCATTTGCATGTTGAGCCGTTGGCTGGAAATGAATCTCATAATTGAAACGAGACAAGTAAAGAGCCCAACGCTGGAGGCGGTGTGCAGCCTTGTCGGGAATGATGTTGATGGATGAAACAAGGAAACAAGTGGTTTGTGATCCGTAACAAGATGAAATTTTGAGCCATATAGAAAAACACCAAACTTATGAAGAGCATAAATAATGGCCAAAGCTTCTTTCTCAATTTGAGAATACTTTTGTTGGGCATCCGTGAGTGTTTTGGAGGCATAAGCATGGGTTGTTCCGAACCGTCAGAAAAACGGTGTGCAAGGACTGCACCGACCCCGTATTGAGAGGCGTCTGTGGCAAGAACAAGATGTTGGCCAGGTCGATAAGTAGCCAGGCACGGGGCCTGTTTCAGCATAGTCTTCAATTTCTGGAAAGCCGCTTCGCATGACGCGGACCAGTGAAAAGGCACTTTTTTATGCAACAGGCGATGCAACAGCTGAGCCACCGAAGCTGCAGACGGTAAAAACTTGTGATAGTATGCTATTTTCCCCAAGAAGGCCTGCAGTTCCTTAACAGATGTAGGGCGAGGAAGGGCATGGATCGCAGCGACAGTTTGCTGAAGCAGACGAATACCATCCCGAGAGAGTTGAAACCCCAAGTACGTGATAGATGCCTGAAAAAATTTTGATTTCTGAAGATTACACTTAAGACCGGCAGTCTGTAAGACATGAAAAAGTGTGCGGAGATTCTGAAGATGTTCTTCAGTGGTGGAGCCAGTGACAACAATGTCGTCCATGTAATTGATACACCCAGGGACAGGGAGCAATAAATGTTCCAAGAATCACTGAAAGAGAGCAGGGGCGCTAGCAACCCCGAATGGCAAGCGTTGGTATTGATAGAGGCCGAAAGGCATGTTAAGGACCAGAAACTGCCGGGAAGCAGCGTTGAGAGGAAGTTTATGATAAGCTTCTGACAGGTCAATTTTAGAAAAATACTGGCCTCCAGCAAGTTTAGTGAACAGTTCTTCAGGACGGGGCATAGGGTAAGTGTCGATGAGGCATTGAGCATTTACAGTGGCTTTGAAATCGCCACAGAGACGAATATCACCATTTGGCTTAGCAACAACAACGACAGGAGAGGACCACTCACTGGAAGTTACAGGAAGCAAGACCCCTGAAGTAGTGAGTCGATCCAACTCCCATTTTACCCGATCACGAAGGGCCACAGGAATGGGCCGAGCCCGAAAAAACTTAGGCCGAGCAATGGTTTGAGCGTGATATGAGTTTCAAAGTCGTCTGCATGGCCTAACCCAGGTGAAAATTGGGACGAAAATGTCGTCGACAGGGAATCCAGTTGAGCATAAGGAATAGCATCAGAGACAATACTGACAGAGTCACCTATGGAGAACCCAAAAACGCGAAAGGCATCGAAACCAAAAAGATTCTCTGCGTTGCTCTGGTCGACCACAAATATGGGAACAGTGCGAATGACGGATTTGTAAGATACCTCAGCATTAAACTGTCCCAAGAGAGAAATCTTCTGTTTATTGTACGTCCGTAATTGCCGAGTGACAGGTGACAGGAGTGGAGAACCCAACTGAAGATACGTCCGAGAATTAATTATAGTGGCAGCAGAACAGGTATCCACTTGCATGCAAACATCTCGACCAAGGATTTGGACAGTGAGGAATAACTTCCTTGAAAGGGGAGAAGTGCAATTGACAGACAACACAGAATCAGAATCAGCGTCATGTTCATGAACATCATGTATGCGGTCGGATTTGCAAACGGAAGACACATGACCTTTCTTTTTGCAATTGTGACACACAGCCCAACGTTGGGGACAATCCTCGCGTGAATGTTTCGTAAAACACCGCGGACATGAAGGAAGTTGCCGGGGGTTTTGCTGCAGTTTCTTAGCGGGTTGTTTACGGCTAGGCCGAGGCTGCGTGTGGGAGCGCACTGTGGCCACGTCGGCCAGTGGGGACACGCCACACGCGTAGTCAACACCGCACAGAGATTGTATTTTCCCGACACCACTCCGTGCCTCTATTTGAATGCCTCTATTGAAATTTCAAAAGACTGCGCAATGGAGAGAACTTCATCTAGAGTTGGATTCGCCAACTGAAGGGCACGTTGCCGAACTTCTTTGTCGGGCACCAACCGGATAATAGCATCCCGTACCATGGAATCGGCATAGGATTCTTTGTGAACGTCAGTAACAAATTTACACTTTCAACTGAGGCCGTGAAGTTCAGCAGCCCAAGCGCGATAGGATTGATGTGGCTGTTTTTGACAACGATAAAAGGCAACACGAGAGGCTACCACATGCGTTTGCTTTTGAAAATAGACAGACAGAAGTGAGCACATTTCAGCTAAGGACAAAGACGCAGGATCCTTCAAAGGAGCCAATTGCGACAACAACCGATACATTTGAGGTGAAATCCAGGAAAGGAACAGAGACTTACATGGTTGTTCGTCCGTGACCTGAAATGCCAAGATGTTCTGTCGAAGACGTTTTTCATAATCAGACATGTCTTCCGCCGTCTCGTTGTAAGAAGGAAAAGGAGGTATAGCCAACGCCGAGAAACGCCCCTCATTTGGCGCCTCGACGAAATCGCGAATCGCCGCTGTTAGAAACGTTTGCTGTTCAAGGAGATTTTGCAATAGTTGCTCGACAGTAGCCATGGAACCCTGTGGGTCAACGGTGAAAAGGAAAAATCCACTACCTCGTCGCCAATTGTTATAATGTCAAGTTTAACACATATATTTCAGAACGACACAACACATATAAGTCACAGAGTAAGTTGACAAGCAAGACATGTGTACACGTTAGCATTCGAATGAGCACTGAGTCCCAGTCTAGCGACCGCTGCTCGGCTGGCCGCTTAGGTGGCGCAGCTGCTGCATGGCTGGCAGACAGCGCCGCACATAGAGGGCGCGCGTAATTGCGCAGCGGCGCTTTGAATGATCGGCGAGTCACAACACAGTGCACCCAGGGCCATTTGCTACAAAATCTCAAAACTATTTCATCATTTACAACTGAAGGTGCCAGATGGCTCTGTGTATTAAAAGCTTCCAGTAGCATTGTACCTTCAATATCTCATGTTACCAGCCAATGTCAAACTTATTAAATGTGAATATGGAAACTACACACATATATCTGATGAAGATGATGATTGGTATGTGGGTACTCAACTGCGCGGTCATCAGCACCCATACAAAGTCCCAATCTTTACACAGTCCAATTTAACCATTTTCACGAATGATGATGAGGATGATGAAATGATGAGAACAACACAAACACCCAGTCCCCAGGCAGAGAAAATCCCCGGGATCCTGTGATCCACAGGTAGCAATGCTAGCCACTAGACCACGAGCTGTGGACATATCTGAATGTTACCTGTCTAATAACAAAATAATATGTACAAAAATATACACTCGCAGTAAAGTGCACTGCATGAAGTAGAGATGTATTATAGAGTAGTATAATTGGTATGCCTGGTAATGAATAAAATAGTTTTCTGTAGTTTTGAGTTTTATATTGTAAGTATCTGTGTTTCACTTCCCTCATTTCCCTCTTTTTCATAAAAATAATAGAGTTGCCAGCCCTTATCTCAGATCTTGGGTACACTTATGGTGTAGTTCCTTTGACTACAGGATTGACTACAATCAGTCACATTGAACAAATATTTAGGAGTAACAATGTGTATAGATAAGAAATGGATTGACCACATAGACTCAGTTGGTGAGTATAGCATGTGCCAGGCTACAATTCATTGGTAGGATTACAGGAAAACTGCAGTTTACCAAAAAAAAAAAAAAAGAGATTGCATACCAAATACTTGTGCAGCCCATATCTAAATACTCCTGTATATGAGACTCATATCATGTCGGTCAAACAGGAGGCATAGTGTGTATACAAAAAAGGGTCATAGGCTTGTTTGACTGACAAGAGAGTGTAAATGGATCATTGGAAAGACACCTGAAGAACAGTCCTGCATATCTCATAAGAACCTGCTCCGAAAGTTTAAAGAACAATATTTCATGTCAGAAACTGTGAATATTCCTCAGTGATCTACTTATCTATCACAAGGAGATTGTGCATATAACACCAGACAAGTAGCAGCTCATATAAAGGCACAGAAACAGTAATTTTCCCACATTTCATCTGTGAATGGGAGGAGAAGAAATCTTAATATATCGTACTTACACTTCACAGTGATTTGCAGAGTGTAGGGTAGAGGGGGGCCACAGGAGCCAAAATATAACTGCACAAAAAGTATCAAGAAAATAATGTCATGGCTGGTGGTAACAGTTACATTCTTTCATTTATCTAGTCATACTTAGTGGACAGTAAATAAGATTAAGTTTTCACTACAGTCAGGTTGTCTCTGGTAGAACATTTAGGTTAGTTGCAGAAGCTCTACATTTGGAGAAATGGCTAACTGCAATCTTCAAACATAAGAAAAGTAATGAACATTAAGAGAGTAAAAGATGCAAGATGGCGGCACGTATAGATGTACTAATAAACCGATCAGCGGAAAATTACGAGTTTTTAAATTCTGTGTGTGTAAAATGTAGTAAGAAGGTGAAATATGGTGTTACATTATGTTCGTGGTCACAGAAATGGATCCATCGTCAATGTTTAAAAGCCTTAGAAGAAAAAAACATGACCTGTGACTGTGGAAATGTGCACTGTAACTATCGTTATATCTTGTGTTTACAAACGGAATACAAAGAAGAATGCGTGACTTCTTCATTAAAATATGATCTTATGTTAGCTAAACTATATGTAGAGAAGCCTGAAGCAGTGATAGATAGTGTACAGAAGCTGGAAGAAGTGATAGACCATTCAAAGTGTAGTGAAACGGTTGTAAATGAACAAAACGATAACTTTACTAGGCCTAAATAGTTTTGTCATGTTAATCGTAATGAAAACAACTTTCGTCTCCCACAAGCAAATAAGTTTGAATTTTTAACGTGTGATGAATATGAAATATGTGAAAAGAGCCAAAGAAAGGAAGTACTTTCATCAAATCATTTCAGTAGGCCTACGAAGTCCTGCAATAACAAGAAAGGAAATACCAGAAAATACATGGAACATACTTATCATGCAAACAAGATAACTACTTATACAGGCAAGAAGAACAAAGAAGATATTTTCATACTTTCAGACAGTCATGGAAAGGGCTTAGCCGGCATTTTGTGTAACATGCAAACTATGTTCAAGGTTAGTGGAATAACAAAACCGGGTGCCCCTTTGCACGAAGTTTTAAAAAACTGTGAACATTCTTTGAAGCCGGGAAGCAACTGTTTAATAATAGGAGGTGCTAATGATGTTTGTAGGAACGAGGGCAAACTCGCCACAAGAGCTCTGAGAAGTACATTACAGAAAATTACAGATGTTAACTTCTTCATTGCCAGTATCTCACAAAGACATGATCTTATAGAACAATCCTGTCAACAAAGAAATCACAGTTACTAAAAGGAAATTCAAGAAAATCTGCCGAAGCCTCCCAAATGCCACATATGTGGACGTACCATCTACAGAGTGAAGTCATTTTACCAGGCATGGGCTTCACAGAAATAAACTCGGAAAATCATTCATTAGTCGAGAAATCCTGAATGCAGCGAAGGCAGTTAAGGACAAGAATAGCATGATAATACCACATCCACCACCCAACACAGCAACTGAAAATTTCCAACAAGAAAATGAAACTGAATCACTGGCAACAGGTCCAGCACTAGAATCTCCACTAAAGCAGCTGAGATAAATGATTCAACTAGGAAAGAAGTTTCCAAAGCAGCTTCAGCAGAAGCAGCTACATACTACGCAACTGCATCATTAAAAAAAAAAAAAAAAAAAACGCCTGATGTGCCATCAGCCAACGACCTTTCATCAGTATTGGCCCCTCCTCAGTCTTCAACAGTGAAAGACTTTTCACCAGCTTCACCATCATCAGCAGTAACAGAAGCAAACAGAAGAAGCATAAGAACCAGGAAACTTACAACTCTGCAGGATTTTTGGTACCCGGCCTCAGTTACAAGACTAACATAAGGCAGATACCTTCAGATACGCCAACTTCCAAGTCTAACTGGCAACAGACTCACCTCCACTGTCATCAACAGAAGAATAACCGTGCCACCAGCTCATCTAAAGGATTTTTTAGCATCAGGTCTAAAGGGAAGGATGCCACCAAGATAAGTGAAAACAAATGTCTAACAGTGTTTCACCAAATCATTCAAGCCATAAAGAACAAAGCACAACAGCTAGAAGTAGAACTGGAAACTTTTGATAGCCAAATTTTGTGTATCACTGAACACTGGTGCAAACGGAAGGAAATTGAACACATTGCATTAGCCTCATATGACCTTGCATGTTACTATAGCAGAATCTCAATGAATGGTGGAGGTTCATGTATCTATGTAAAGAAAGGTATGTCATTTAAAGTTAGATATGATTTTTTAGATCTAGGTGAGGGCAAACATTTTGAACTTTCCGCTGTTGAAATAATAGGACCTGGCATAGCAAAAAAATTTGTCATATTTTGTGTGTACCGCTCTCCCAGTGGAGACATTGATATATTTTTCTCAAAACTGAATCAAAGCTTAGACAAGGTTTCTGGACCAAAAGCAAATTTAATTATCTGTGGTGACTTAAACATTAATATGATGAAGCCTGATAAGGCTAGCAACATATATTTGAATATTCTAAGCTGTTATGGAATATCCTCCCTTGTTAATTGTCCAACTAGAATAATGAAAGAATCTTCTTCATCTATAGATCATTTAGCTAGAGATATTGATAGTAAAAATTATGTCATGTTGTTGTCAAAAACCTGAGCCTATCAGACCACCTCTGCCAGATCTTAAAAACTAACATTCATGTAGAAACTCCTCCTGAACTGTGTACATACAAAAGAATGTTTTCCAAATTAGCCCTGTATGAGTTTAAATCCAAGCTAGAATATGAAGATTGGAGGGAAGTCTATGCAGAAACCCATGCAAATCAGAAATTTATCAAGTTCATGTCAACTTTTAAACTCAGATTTGAAGAGATGTTTACCAAAACTCTTTATCAAATTAAAACTACAAAGAGAAATCAATGGGTGACTACATGTATCAACAATCCTCAGAAACTCTTAGATATCTCAACGCCATAAAAAATAATCAATCTAACCCAGAAGTTCTGCAATTCCACAAAAAGTACAGGAAAATATACAGAAAGGTGCTGCTAGCTGCAAAAAAACTTTCAAACAACAAAATATTACTTGAAGCTGAAAACAAGAGCAAAGCAGCCTGGAACATCGTCAAACAGGAAACATCTAACTCTGCTAAAAAGGACCTCAATTCACATGTCAAAAACAAAGATGTATCAGTAGGTAACCCTAAAAAATTAGCTGATTTTGTAAACTCATATTTCAGTAGTATTGCAAAAAAATTACAGCAGAAATTTCCAGATACATATGATTTACCTACTCAGAACCAGCCAACAAACTCAATGGTGCTCTTGCCAACTACAGAAAGGGAAGTGGCACTAGTAGTACACCAACTAAAAAATAAAAGTTCAGTAGGACTTGATGACTTCAGTAGGACTTGAGGACTGTGTAATTAAAGAATGTATAGACTCCATAGAGGGCCCATTAACAGACATAATTAATGAATCTTTCGAAGATGGATACTTTCCGGAGTAGGAGTACCCAAAACAAGCAAAAGTTATACCTATCCTTAAAAACGGAGATGTGGAAAATGTAGAGAACTACAGGCCGATTTCTATACTGTCCATCATTTCGAAACTAACAGAAATACTAGTCAAAAAGAGACTGCTAAATTACCTGAATAAATATAACCTTCTTTCCAATGACCAATTTGGTTTTAGGCCCGGAAAAGGCACACAATCTGCTATAGCACAGTTCACTAAAGTAATTTTAGAAGCACTGGACAAAGGTGAAAATGTAAGTGTTATCTTTTTAGACTTGTCAAAGGCCTTTGATGCAGTTGACCACAAAATCTTACTTCATAAATTAGGGCAAATAGGAATAAGAGGTGTGACAAAAAAGTGGTTCAAATCATACTTGGAAAACAGAGTTCAACGAGTTGAGATATCACAAGTTTCAAACAATTCCCTTATAAAACATCTGTCTGACCCAAAACATGTGAATATAGGCGTCCCACAGGGAAGTGCATTAGGCCCAATATTGTTTCTTATATACATTAACGACTTCCCACAAAGTATCAGACATGGAGAAAAAATACTTTTTGCTGATGACAGCAACATAGTAATAACAGGTGAAAATCCAACACAACTGTCAGAAAGAGCAAACGAAGCTCTCAATGATGTCCACAACTGGTCATTAAAAAATAAAGTAACCCTAAATGTAAAGAAAACTAACTATATTAACTTCCAATTGAACAAAAAACACAATGCCACTAGAATAAAAGTTAATAATAATGAATTAGAATGTACCAAATTCTTAGGGATGAATGTAAACAGCCAATTGAAATGGACAAACCATGTCAACATTTTGGCAAAGAAATTATCCACAGCATGCTATGCTCTTAGAATCCTCGCACCAGTATGCAATAATACCTGTCTTAAAATAAAATATTATGAATATCTACACTCAGTCCTCAGCTATGGGATCATGTTTTGGGGAACAAGTGCCAGTAACATACAAACTGTGTTCAAAGTACAAAAAAGAGCCATAAGGATAATAAAAAACAGCAAAAACAGAGTCCACTGTCTAGAATTATTTAGAAAGCTAGGCATTCTAACTGTTTCTTGTGAGTATATCTTTCAGAACATAATGTTCATTAAGAAAAATCTCAACATGTACAACACAAACAGCCTAATACATGACCATGAAACAAGAGCTTGTCACCACCTCCATCTAGATAGAAAGAACAAGTCAAAGACACAAAAAAGTATATTTTATAAAGGGATAGAACTGTATAACACTTTCAGACAAAAGCTTAAAACTTTCTTAGTAAGTAAAAGTTGTTATACTGTAAAAGAATATTTAACATAGATGTAGATTATTAGCAACATATGACATGATCACCAAAATATGATGTAATTATAAATGTGTGTATGACTAGTTACAAAAACTACACAAAATATGAGAAATTTGTTTGACTGTAAATGTAAATGTGTGCTCATGTATTATAAACTGACGACATCCATACAATATTTATTGTTCCACAGATGAATAAATAAATAAATAAAAAATTTACACCAGGCCTGGTCAAACAGTGCTCCATGAGCGCAAGCACTCCGCAGTACTCCTGCCTTGTGCTCTGATCGCAGCAGCAATTGGGGCTAACGGGTGAGGAGGAAGAGGAAATCCACAGCCAGACATCACTAGAGGTGGACAGTAGCCTTGTCAGATGCCAAGCGGTTGTCCAAAAAAGGAAACGTGGAGAAGCCATTCATTCAAAGCAAATGGGAATTGCCTTACTTTTCGTATTGTTTAAAGGCCAAGCAAAGGGAGTAATATGCCATCACACTATTATGAGCTGGAAGAACATTTACTGGACTGTTATTACAACAACAGCCACAAAGATGATATGATGCACTTGTTTCCTGATGAACAACAGTGAATGCTGGCTGAACTGAAGGTGGCCATTAGAGAATAAGAGTGAGTTCACAGTAAGTAGAGTTGTGACAAATCTTTTATTGTAGACATTGCAAATTATTTGAATTGATTAAGTGTCTTAATGCAAGTGGAGAATCATTTGGTCACACATGTGGTGTACATAATTGATCTATCAAATAAAAATTAATCCTGTGGAGAAATCAGTTTCGAGTTGATGACGTGAAAATTTTCCCATAACTCAAGGCAGTCATTTCTGGACAAGATACAACTGAATACATTTCAGTAATTGCAATATTTCATCAGGAGTTCTCATAGAAATTGCAAGACAGTGTATGACTGAAGATGGATTTCTATTTACTTGTCATACCACCTTTGTTTTATGCTCCTCATGTACTTCATTATTCCTAACTTGAGGTGATACACGTACAGTGGAGCACCCAGCTCAACAACTTATTTGTCCAATCCAGGAATTTTCAAGACTTTTATAAAATGTTACCTCAAGAGCTATATCCCTGACTGCACAGATAAACTGCTACAGTTATTTCAATATTTGGCTGAACAACATTTTTTCTTGTCTTATAAAATTGGTGAAGTGCTGCCAATGCTTGGGTTTAACAAATTATGATCTGTAGTTCTGCTCACTGTATTAGCACTATATAATGTATTTATTTAATCAAGTAATAAAAGTAATTGCATTGGTAGAAAAATAGAAAGCCAAAAATAGGCACACATGATAAACACTTGCTTGTAAAGGATGCTGCAATATTTTCCCGCATGAGTTGCCTTCAGCATGTAGCCATCTAGCTCACAGCTTCTCACAAAAGTGCAGAATTGGGGGAAATTTAAACACTGAGCAGACTCGACTGCACTCCTGGACTGTGAGCATGCTTCAGAAGGGCAAATGTTGGCCAGGCCTGACTTACAATGTCTGCCCAAAAAGTTTCAAGACTGATTTTATTTCTGGCATATAAGTGAAGTCAATGTAGTAACTACAGTGGCTGCTTCAATTAACAACTGTAAACAAAATAAGTGCATTTGACCAGTTGGTTGTGAGCAGGCAGCATTAAATGATGGACGTGTGTCTTCAGTGTGTCAATGTTGTGTCACAAAACACAATGGAGCAACATCTCTAAAACAAATATTCAAGAGATTCTCAAGAACGTTCTGAAGAACAGAAACACCTGGGAAGGTTTGTACCACACACTGTGACTTCCAAAAAAGCAATGATGTGTGGGTGCCTTCCATGGCTTGGTTGAAATGCAAAATGTGGACACTTCTTTTTTGGAAAAAATCATCATAGCCCCCAGTAGCTGAGTGGTCAGTGCGACAGAATGTTTATCCTAAGGGCCCGGGCTCGATTCCCGGCTGCATCAGAGATTTTCTCTGTTCAGGGACAGGGTGTTGTGTTGTTCTAATCATCATCATTTTATCCCCATCGACACACAAGTCGCCGAAGCGGTGTCAAATCGAAAGACTTGCACCAGACGAACGGTCTACCCGACAGGAGGCCCTAGTCACACGACATTTACATTTCTTTATCATGGCATCATGGGTGACAATTCTGGAAAAAATCATCACGGGTGATGAGACATGGTGTTGTCTATACAAACTTACCGCAAGATGACAAACTACAAAAATTCACATAATGGAGCAGGGTTTGACAACATAACTGACACTGAAACTTTTCTGATAGTTTCACGTGGTTGTATGAGCATTCTGTGTGTTGTATTCAAGGAAGGGGGAGGGTGGAGGTTGGCAGGAGATATGATAGAACACCTGAAACATCAAAACCATGATCTTAACTTTCTTGAAACTTTCTGGACTGATGAGGTAAATGATTTTAATATACAAGGGCGATCTCAAAAGTAAGGCCCCCAATTTAAAAATAATAATAATAATAATAAAGAAATGATATGAATATAATAGAGGGAAACATTCCACGTGGGAAAAATATATCTAAAAACAAAGATGATGTGACTTACCAAACGAAAGCGCTGGCACGTCGATAGGCCTTTGAATATGTCTGCTTGTGTCTGTATATGTGTTGATGGATATGTGTGTGTGTGCGAGTGTATACCCGTCCTTTTTTCCCCCTAAGGTAAGTCTTTCCGCTCCCGGGATTGGAATGACTCCTTACCCTCTCCCTTAAAACCCACATCCTTTCGTCTTTCCCTCTCCTTCCCTCTTTCCTGACGAAGCAACCATTGGTTGCGAAAGCTAGAATTTTGTGTCTATGTTTGTGTTTGTTTGTTTGTCTATCGATGTGCCAGCGCTTTCGTTTGGTAAGTCACATCATCTTTGTTTTTATATAATAATAAAGAAACATTTATTTACAATAAATTGTACATAGTTATGAAGCTTGAACATTTTTTTTCTATTTTTCCACATAATCACCATTTTGATCAATGCATTTTTGTAAATGCTGTAGCAGATTTTGTATGCCCATGTCATCCTAGCCTGCTACACCTCATCTTTCACCTCGTCATTGTCACTAAAGCACCTTCCAGCCAAGTGTTCTTTCAGCTTGGGAAACTGGTAGTAGTCACTGGGTGCGAAGTCCAGACAATACAGTGGATGGGTGTGGCAGAAGATACACAGTTTGATGGGCAATGTTGGGGATGAGCACTGTCATGAGAAGGCTTACATCTTTACTCAGTATTCCTCTTCATCATTTCTGAATAATTCATCTGAGTTTTCCTTATGTCTGGCAACACCTGTCAGCATTTATTCTTGTATCAGGAACCGTGAAGATGACCAACAATATCCTATTTTGATCCCAAAACATAGCTGCCATGACTTTACCATGAGATTGTGTGTGTGTGTGTTTTTTTTTTTTTTTTTTAACTTTCTTGGCTTGGGTGAATTGGCATGCTGTCACATGTGTTATTGTTGTATGGTCTCAGGTACAAAGTGGAAAGCCCAGGTTTCATCACCCATGACTATTGAATCCAAAAGGTTGTCCTTTTCATCTGCATAGCATTGAAGAAATTGGCAGGAAGTTCCAATGCATTGCCCTTTGTGGTCTTCAGTCAGCGTTTTTGGGACCCATCTTGCACGCATCTTCTGAAAGTTCAGCACTTCAATCGAAGTCCAGTACATGGTGCTTCGAGAAACCTCAGGAAGAACATTGCAGTGCTCATTGAGAGTGACCCGCCAATCTCGAAGCACAATTTGTTCAACCTTTGTCAGTGTCTCTTTGGGGAGTGATGGTCTCCCGCTTCTTTCCTAGACATGAATTTGAGCACGACCACCTGCAAACTCTCTACACCTCTTGCAAACATTTCTGACATCTGTATATGACATTCCATTCATTTCCATCAAATGTTGATGAATGTTGATTCGTTTAACACCTTTTGCACACAAAAACCTAATAATTGTGTGAACTTTGTATCTGGTGGTAGTGGTCGACGTGAGCTCCATTACAACTAGCTGCCAAGCCAAGAATGAAAGCTCCAGAGGATTTGCGGTGGTTTCTGTAGAGAGTGGAGGGAGCAAGGAACAAAACAAGGTGGGCAACCATCATGCAAACAGTTTCCCTGCGGCCCCACTGCTTTGGAGACCTTACTTTGGTATGAGGGTTCGTATCATTCGTGTTATGGTGTTGACAAGCAGCAGACATTATTGGAAGCTGTGGTTCAGGAGAAATGCATGTTGTAGCAAAAGAAGTGGGAGTAACAAATTCACAGATGAATAATTGCCCCATCTCTTTCTTGTATCCTGAGTCAAGTTTATTTATTTTTACTTATTCTAATTTGTACTTCATGTCCGCCCCCGGTAGCTGAGTGGTCAGCGCGACAGACTGTCAATCCTAAGGGCACGGGTTCAATTCCTGGCTCGGTCGGAGATTTTCTCCACTCAGGGACTGGGTGTTGTGTTGTCCTAATCATCATCATTTCATCCCCATCGACGCAAAAGTCGCCGAAGTGGCATCAAATTGAAAGACTTGCACCAGGCGAGCGGTCTACCCGACAGGAGGCCCTCGTCACACGCCATTATTATTATTATTGTACTTCTCAGCTCTGTTGAATTTGCTCCCATTTAAATGCTTGGAGCAATTACCTCCTGCCCCCTCCCCCCCCCCCCCCCCCCAACATTTTTCTCAATTAATTACCATTAACAATCATAGAATTAGGGTATTACCTCTGCTAGGAGGACGCAGCATAGGTGGCTTTGCCCATGGCTCTGTTGCGTGCCGGCCAGGCAAACGGAGCGGTGGTAACTGGACTATTTTATCTCCACCTGAAGCAGTCACTGGACCCAGAGTTGTGCTGGGAGATGCCTTTGCACTCCCACGTCTCTCACTGTTTTGCTGATCTACAGTAAAAATTTAATAAATCAGAGACTAAAGCTATATGACAATCATCGTCATTTTGTTTCTATATTAATAGCTATAGAACAAGATAATATCAGTGTAAAGGCAAAATGAAGTGTAAAATGTAGTACAGCTCATAAAAAAATAAGGCAACATATTAAATACTACACACATCAAAAGAAGTTTCGCATCACCCCACGCCTATTAGATGGAGGGAGTCCGACAGCCGATCAGTTCCAGTCATTCCACCAGGAAGTGGGTACATGGCTCGTGTTGTCTGTAGTTCAACTGTGCCTAGACAGTCAATACCGCAGTTCGATTGCGTCCGCATTGTTGCTTTGTGCCAGGAATGGCTCTCAACAAGGGAAGTGTCCTGGCATCTGGGAGTGAACCAAAACAATGTTGTTCGGACATGGAGGAGATACAGAAAAACAGAAACAGTTGATGACATGCTTCGCTCAATCCACCCAAGGGCTACTACTGCAGTGGATGACCGCTGCCTATGGATTATGGCTTGGAGGAACCCTGACAGCAATGCCACCATGTTGAATAATGCTTTTTGTGCAGCCACAGGACGTCGTGTTGCAACTCAAACTGTGCGCAATAGGCTCCATGATGTGCAACTTCACTCCCAACGTCCATGGTGAGGTCCATCTTTGCAACCACGACACCATGCAGCGTGGTACACATGGGCCCAACAACATGCTGAATGGACTGCTCAGGATTGGCATCATGTTCTCTTCACTGATGAGTGTTGCATATGCCTTCAACCAGACAATTGTCAGAGATGTGTTTGGAGGCAACCTGGTCAGGCAGAATGCCTCAGACACACTGTCCAGCGAGTGCAGCATTGTAGAGGTTCCCTGATGTTTTAGGGTGGCCGACATATGCTGCTGGTGGTCATGGAAGGCGCCATAATGGCTGTACAATACGTGAATGCCATCCTCTGACCGATAGTGCAACCATATCGGCAGCATACTGGCGTGGCATTTGTCTTCGTGGACAACAATTCACGCCCCCATCATGCATATCTTGTGATTGACTTCCTTCAGGATAAGAACATCACATGACTAGAGTGGCAAGCATGTTATCCAGACATGAACCCTATTGAACATGCCTGGGATAGATGGAAAAGGGCTGTTTCTGGAAGACATGACCCACCAACCACTCTGAGGGGTCTACCGTATTTACTCGAATCTAAGCCACACTCGAATCTAAGCCGCACCTAAAAAATGAGACTCGAAATAAAGGAAAAAAAAATTTCCCGAATCTAAGCCGCACCTGAAATTTGAGACTCGAAATTCAAGGGGAAAGAAAAGGTTTAGGGCGCATCTCCAAATCGAAGCAAAGTTGGTCCATTGTAACATGGGACACAATTTAGGTCGAATGAATTATGATACAGCTACAGTAGTTTGGTTCGAGTCGTAAGCTTCCCAGTTAAGCTTTACCAGCTAGCCATTGCTATGCGTCAGGCGCTCCGTCCGTATTTATACGGGTACCCTTCCTTGTTCACGTGCTTCGTCTGGTTTGAATCAATTGCTTATTTTCCTTTGACCTGATAAGTGCCGTTTTCTTTGTTATAGGTGTTTACGTCACTCTAAGCTGAAAATGCATTACTGTACTGTGTCATGCATTTTTTGTCGCATTCTGATAGTGCATGGCTTGCTTTTGTGCATGCTACCGCCACTTACAAGTTAAAAAAAAGAGGAATCGCCTCATTAGCGAAACAACGGCAAGAGAGTGCTATTTGTTGTTACTTACACTGCTGCTTTCTTTGATAATTATCAACAAGAACCAAATAATAGAATGCATAAGATAGAACATGTTCTGAACGAGAGTTAGGCGAAAATTTTTCTGCATTTGAAAATCTTTGCGGCCGCTTCTTTAGTACATCAAATTCTGCACAGAAATTAGAGTCACCTTAGATTTAAAAATCTAGTCAGTTGCCATGCTTCATTTCTGACTGTATCATTATTAGGGATAAGAATAATACGAATATAAACACGACACGATACGTATATTCTTCCGCGTTTGCTGTTGTCTCACTCTAGTTTCGTAGTTTATAAGGCAGACAGGATTTAAATGAGATAGCAGCAAACACGAAAGAATACATGGCAAAATTTCATCAGGTTCCTATGAGCAACCATCTCTTCTCACAGGTAGGAAAAAATTCAGAACGTAGAGTTGGCCATATCGACAAACATCCCAAACAGTCTTGCTAGTCGGATTTTCGTAGTACATTGAAATTCTGCTACATTCGAAGATGAACTATACGGAATTTGTATTTACTTCGTTGGATTATGTATGAAAATGCAGTGGTCGAAACTCGGGATGGAAGAAAAAAGCTCATCTTCCACCTTTTTTTAAAATTTATTTACTGACGCAGAGGTTTTGGCGCCAGTACTTATCTTTGCGCCTACAAAGCATGCCTGTGTAGCACTACATATATTTGATGGCAGAAGTTAGTTGTGGCGGCACCTACCAACATTTTTCAGAACTTCCACTTGCTTTGCACTCGATTCTAAGCCGCAGGCGGTTTTTTGGATTACAAAAACCGGAAAAAAAGTGCGGCTTAGATTTGAGTAAATACGGTATGTTGAATCACCATTGAGGAATGGGACAATCTGGACCAACAGTGCCTTGATGAACTTGTGGATAGTACACCATGATGAATACAGGCATGCATCAATGCAAGAGGACATGCTACTGGGTATTAGAGGTACCGGTGTGTACAGCAATCTGGACCACCACCACTGAAGGTCTCGCTGTATGGTGGTATAACAAGGAATGTGTGGTTTTCATGAGCAATAAAAAGGGCAGAAATGATGTTTATGTTGATCTCTGTTCCAATTTTCTGTACAGGTTTCGCAACTCTCGGAACCGAGGTGATGCAAAACTTTTTTTGATGTGTGTAGTTTCCAAGATATGTATTAAATTTCAAGTTCAACTGCTCAAAAAGAAAAAGGAAAGAAAAGAAAAAAAAAACCTTACATGCTGTCAACAATTTTTCCAGTAAAATACTCATGAGACACTCTCACATAATAAGCAATTTCTCAAACAGAAACAGAAGGTATATCAGTGGAACTTTCTTTCAACCTATCGTGACAAATATTCAAACGTGCATAACAACAATGGAAATTGCTGGATCTAAAGATAACCACTCAACTGTATCAGAGTAATGTGTTGCACATACATATATATATCAGAAAACAGTGTTTACTAGCTTTCAAGCTCTGGCACTTTTTCTAACAAAATTACATACACTCACACACAACCACAGAGACACCTAACTGCACACTCTTGTATCTATGAAAATGACTGCCCAGTTAGTGAAATTAAACAGAGTAACTAAAGATCAATGAACTGACTACGAAAAGCATCCAGTTGTAACACCAAAAATGCAGGATGCATGGCACCTGCTACCGAGATATAACTCTTTTTTTTTAATTGTATGTAAATATTTGTAATTTAAATGCTTTCTTTTAATAAGTAAGGACATTGCTTCACTGTATGTGTACATTTAGGTAGAAGCCTGTTGCCGTTTCATTGTATTTATTTGTGTTTTACTGTGAAACTTATAAGCTCTAGGAAAAAGCCAAAGGAATTGTTATTTGCATCGACTAGCAACGATAATAGCAGTAGGGAGTTGTTGTGCAGAGTGCGCGGAGAGAGCGAGAGACGGGTTCCAGTGCTTGTTGTGTGCGGAAGTGTGGTGTTCACGCTCTCCCAGTAGAGAGCACCATTTTCGGCAGCATCATCTAGGCGTGCCAGCCAGATGTATGGAGCAGGAGTACGGACAGTGGACGGGCGGAAGAGGCTGAATTAATTACGATTGCCTGTTCGTATGATTAGCCATGGCTCCACAACATGCTACCATCTTCAACAACAGCAACAGTTCCAGCAACACAGTTTCGTCGTCAGCTCTGAGTTTCGTCGTATGCACAGCACTGAAGTAAGGCTGTTCATTGGTAGAAAGTATTAATGGCTAACCCAGCAGCACAACTGAATGTGATTTGATAGATAAGATTTATTTAAATGATAATCAGTTAAATTCAGGGCGATTGTGTGCTCATTGCCCCCAGACATTGTTACCAAGCAGGATTCTTGTTCATTTTTTTTCTAATACGCTAACTGAGTGTCATACGAAACAAATTGAATAGTTACAGCCAGTTTATTAATGAATAATTTCTCTTTTAAGAATTTTAGCCTCAGTCTACTTTCAGTTAACTGTTGTACAACAGAGGCTTCAGTATATGACTAAAGTAAAGCAATTTCATTTTTCAAGTTTGAGAATTAATCACTGGAAAAAATCCAAATCTAAAGAAATGCACAAATTAAGTGTGTGGAATATTATTTATTTTACATATAGCTTGGAGCTCATGGGTTTAATAATACATATTTTTCTTTCCCATCATCTTGTACAGGATTTTGGATGTAAATTGCCCTAGTGTGCTGGCGACCGTTAATTGCTTCCTTTTCGTTCATTAGTGTAACTTTGGATTCTTGATCAGTGGTATCCCTTTCTGTCCAGTGTTGTTCATGAGTGAATGCACAAAATAACTTTCATTTTCCAAATTATAGCCCTATTCGGTTTAATTACTTTTATTTTTAGTAGACTTTCCATCAGAAGGGTCGGTTGTACACTTTCCTATCACTTCTTCAGGAAAGATAGCCTTATACAATTACAAAAACTCCATTAAGCATACACACAATCTACGGTCATATTTTATATCGCAAGCAGGATAGGCTGATTAGTAAGAGAGAGGTTACACAGTCAATTGGAAATATTTTTTGCGAGGGAAAACTGCCTCTGAAAAAAAGCTGAAGTTGGAGAAAGAAAGTATCTTAAGCAAATGCATAAGACTGAATGGTGAAGTAAGGGGTGAAACTGGCAGAATAGATACAAATCAGATAGATAAAAAAATAGATAAAAAATCTACTCACCAAGCAGCAGCAGGAGAACACACATAAAACAGATATTATGTATGCAAGCTTTCGGAGCCAATGGCTCCTTCTTCTGGCAGAAGGGTTAAATGGGAAGGAAGAGGGGTGAAGGAAAGGGACTGGTGAGGTTCAGGTGAAGGTGTGTGGTTTGAGGTTTTCGGGCAGAAAAGTCACCAAGAACCATGGGTTAGGGGAGACTTACCATCCAATAAATAGATACAAAGGTTTCTGCTTGGAATCCCACTCTCTCCCAAGTCAAACAATAGAGGGACATGGTTAAACCTACTTTCCTGTCCATTGGTAATTATTATTCACTATCAATATCTTCTGATGTTTGTCATCTGTGGTTGTGTGGTGGTGACAGTTGTTTACAGAGTGTGTGTGTGTTGTCTTTTTACATATGCCCCACATAGCAAGATTGTAAATTTAACCTGCACAGCGACCTCTCATTGCGATCTCTTTTGAAAATGACAGGGTGTGCACCTGTCTAAATGTTGGCTGTTGTTAAGGATGTCACTCAACTGCATTCCTACAATTTGTTTGAATATTTTAGATGCTGGAAGAAACTCAAGTTCCACGTTGTTTACTTATAAGGGGAGGAAATGTAACATTGTTTGCAGAAGTTACATAAACTTCAGAGTACAAGAGTGTGACTGTAATGTTCACTTTCGTATTTGATTTGGAGTCAAGACCATAATATTGTTTCCATGCTTGCCAAAGTTGAGCGTCATATGAATTCTAATTGCAAGATATGCAATGGTTTTGCTCTTGTTCACAAAAGGATGCATTATGCTTCCTGACAGTTGGGTTTTGTTTCCATAGAATTAATTTGGCTTCATCTGATGATTGCTTCAAATAGCTGAAGGGTACTCCTTGTCACAGTCTGACTTGGAATTTCATTCTAAAACTTTGAAGCATTCACGTAAGTTTTAATCTTCCCATGGCTCAGAGTCTAACATTACATCTCAATGTTCTGTGATCCATATCACAGAGAAAGCTATGGACTATGCAGATTTGTATGAGCTAGGGAAAGGTTTAGACTTTGTGCCAGCTGTGAAGTGTTTAACTTTAACTGTTGTTGATTTTATAAGTTCTGTGGAAGAGGCTGTTTTTTAACACTTTGGAGACCAGCCACTTAGAAGAATACTGGGCCTAGGAAACCAGCCATTTATGCCATCTTTTAAAGCATTACTGGCATATGTGTAATTGCTGTGTCTTCAAGAGTAATACACACTAAAGAAGGCCTAAGATTCAAGATTTATTTTTCATATTCACTTTACTTCTTTGATAGATAACAAATTTTGAAATAAAGAGGACAGGAAGTATAATTATCCTCAAAAGAAAAAAGTCCGAGTTGAGTTATTGTGCAATTTCTTCCTCTTGGACCTCCAAAATTTCTTGCTCAATCAACATACAAGATGTATTTGTAACAGAATTACAGCAAACTATGAAACCTAATGAATACACACATGAAATTGTGTCAGTGTGGTCATACTGGTTCAGCCACTCACAATAGCAGCTGTTACGTTCACTAATGTTTCTTTCACTAATGTTTCTTTTGAAATAATTTTAGAGATTGACAACAGAAGGCAGCACCAAAGAAGCAGTGGATCGCAAGATGTCTGTATATTGTTCTCATATGAAATGAGTCCAGTTTTCTAGCGACAAATGGCTCACACTTTGAGAAAATTGCAGCCTGAACTATACTTGGGCACGATCTTTTTTAACACAAAGCTGCAGCCTGAGCTATGCTCAGGTTCAGTTTCTGAAGTGTTAAACTACCTCCTGATACTGCCAAGGAGGTTAGAAGAGAAGCGCGCTGCATGCTGACTGGGACACAATCACCCAAGGTTAATATTACAGCAGCTGAGAGTGCTGCTTTGTGTTCACTCAGTTGAATCCTGACATTGTTACCTTACCTGCAGGCAAGTGCAATGCCACATTTATGTTGCACAAGCAGGGAGTGCATTAAAAAGCTGTATTGTTTACAGTCTGATCCAATGTACCATGGACTCACTGCTGACCTGACAAAAAGGGTTGAGAAAGAGACTAACAATCTGCTGAGGAAAAGAACCTTGTTGGATGAGACTATCAAGAGTTGCCACTCTTACTGCACTGTTCCCACTAGATTATATGGCATTCTGAAGATCCACAAGGATGGGGTTCCTCTTAGGACTACTGACTGTAACATTAGTGCTCCAGCATACTGTTTAATGAAACATCTTCTAACTGTCGAGCTCAGTAGTAGGCTGGTGAGTACACCATATTAAAAGCTCAGAAGAGTTCATATGTTTATTAGTGGGGTTTGCATTTTAATGATTCTGTCATTGAGTAAGTTTTAATGTAGTCTCTCCCTTCATTTCCATTCCTCTGTATGATTAGTTAAGGTTACTTAGGAGTAGACAGATGGCTGTTTGTCTGCATAGCACAATAGGAACCTATTTTGACATGTGTTGGCCTCCACTTAGTTTTATTGAGTGATCAGGTACATGAACAGACAGATGGAATTGCGATGGGTAGCCCTTCATCACCTTTTATTGGCAATCTGTTTATGGAAGATTTTGAGGCACATACTCTGTAGTTCATTTATTTATTTCTTACTCCATTGATCCAACTGTGATAACTCACAAGGATACAGAGTGTGTCAGAAAACACTCCATACGTAGGTAGTATTAAAGCAGTCAATCATACAGAAATAATACTCCATGCTTGGATTACATATATGTGGTAAGAATGACAGATTACAGCAAACATTAGACATAGAAAGTGAAAAACAAATACAAAACCAGTGAAAATAACTATGAATATTGCATTTGTATGGTACCTCCATCACTGCTCAACTTACACTATGGCAGGGGCGGGCAAACGCTGCACGCGGCTCATGAGCACACAGCGCTGCATGTGTGCTGCTCGTGTGCAATCGTCGAACGGGACAGTGCCGACAGCCTGCAGGTTGCGGCAGTGTAGTGCCAGGCTAAGCTGCGGACGTTGAAGCGAAGCGAACACTACGTAGTGAACATTGTATTTCAATAACCGGAAAATGCAGAGTGAATCAAGGAAACGGAGAAGTGGAGATTTGCTATCTTTTAAAAAGGAATGGGAGAATCATTTGTTCTCTGTGGAAAAAAGTGAAAATTGGAAATGTATAATATGTGACAGTATTGTCGCTGGTGAACAGATGTTTAATATTGAACGCCATTATAATACATTTCAGTATGTTGCCGCTCTTAGTGCAATAAAAGAGGAATTTCTCAAGCGATTTGGGGATATATCTTACTTATCCGAAGGTTTTGAATAGTTCTCGAGAGAATCTGGTTTCTGTAGAAGATATTCATCTCAGTTTGCAAATGGAATTAACAGATCTACAGTGTAATTCTCGTCTGAGAGACAAGTTCCTTTTGGCAAGACGTGTAATAGATTTTTATCACGACTTTCCACAGCAAGAGTTTCCTCGTCTCCATCGTGAAGCCATGAAGATAGTCAATGTTGGGCTTGACAGACTTTTGTGAGAGATTTTTTTCTGTTATGAAAATTAATAAGTCTCGGTTAAGAGCAAACATCAGTAATGAAAATTTACGTAACTGTTTGCGTTTGTCTGTATGTAGAAATTTTGTTCCAGACATTAAACGTATTGTAAACTCCACCTGTGATAATTAAATAAAACGTATCGTAGGTAATAGGTCCTCTTTCAAACCATGATTTCTGTCAAGCACTCCTACTAACCTTATTCCTTCATTTAATAAAGCAGGCCAGGAAACAAAACGCATTACAGAGGAAGAAGCGGAGAGACGGTATGGTGGGGAGGGGTGAGAAGCGGGTGGCCAGCTTGCCCCTGTGTGCACGCAGAACACCTGTTAACTGCACACGTGCATGTGCACCGCACACATGCAGAATTCCTGCCCGCCCCTGCACTACGGTATACCATACTCAAAATTTCTGGTCCAGATCTATTAGGTTTTATCATTGTAGCTAAAAAAAAACTCTTCCAAACTGTAAAACGACCTTTCCAGCACAAATTGCTTCAGATGCTCCCTAAAAGAGGAATGGTTTATCAAATTTGCTTTTAATATCTGGAGGGAGAGCATTAAAAAGTTTTGCACCAGAGAATTGAACACCTTTTGCACCACAGTCAGGTTTTTACAACTATTGTGGAAATCGTGCTTTCTCCTAGTATCATATCCATGGTATTCACTATTTCTTTTACAAACCCAGTGTTTTTGCTGATGAAACACATAAGAGAAAATATGTACTGGGAAGTAACAGTAAGAATTTTTATTTCCCGGAAAAAGTTTCTACAACTACAACTCTAGTCTTCATTATTCTTACAACACATTTTTGGGCCAAGACTATTTCATTTGCAAGTGATTGATTTCCCCAAAATATAATACCATATGTTACAAGAGAATGAAAATATCCATAGTATGCTACTTTCATTATGTTTATATTTCTGCTCTTGGAGAAAAAGTGTAGGGCAACTTGGAGAAAAGTGTAGGGCAAAAATCAATGAGCTGAGTCTCTTCTTAAGATTTATTATACGATGAGACCAGTTTACTCTGAGGTCAATTAGAAAATGTAAAAACTTCATTGTTTCAACTCTTTCAATTGACTCTGTGCCATACCTCACAGTTAACTCATCCTCAGTTATAGTAGTTGCAGTGAACTAAATATAGTTAGCCTTATTAAAGTTCAGTGAGAGTCCACTGATGCTAAACCATTTAATTAAATCAATAAGAATATTCTTAACAGATCCTTGAAGATCTTCACATGTATGATCATCAATCATAATTGAGGTAGGTCATTTATAAATATGTGGAACAGTAAAGGACCAAGAATCAATCTGTGGGGCACTACACATTTAATCATTCTAGACTCGGATGAAACCAGGCCACTACAGATGTCATCAGTACCATTTACTACTACTTTCTATCTTTCAGATATTATTCTGATCCCTTACTTGCTACACCACTTATTCCTAATAGGTCTGCTTTCTGTAATAGGATTTGGTGGTTCACAGTGTCAACAGCTTTTGACAAGTCACAAAATAACCCTATTGCTACCATTTTTGTCATTAATTGAATCCAGAACTTTATTTGTGAAAGCATAGATTGCTTGTTCAGTTGACAGACCCTTTCAGAAACTAAACTGACTTTTGATGAGGAATGTTATATTTATCAAGTTGTTCCAAAATTCTCATATACACAAGCTTTTCCAGAATCTTTGAAAAAGCTGTTAGAGAGGAAACTGATCTATAATTTGTGACTTTGGTTTTGTCACCTTTCTTGAAAAGGGTTTTACAGCAGCTTATCTGAGTCTGCCAGGCACAGTTCATTGTTGTAAGGATGCATTGAAAATGTGGCTAAGTACATCATTAACAGAAGCACAGCTCTGTTTTAGTAAATTGTTAGAGATATTGTCTACCCCAGTGGAATATTTATTCTTGAGAGAGATAATTGTTCTTTTAATTTCAGATGCTGTGACAGGTCTGATATGAATATTACCTGTATTTTTGGATATAATCTTTTGCATATGACTCAGAACTTCATTAACAGAGCCCTTGCAGCCTGTTTGTTCAGAAACTGACAAGAAGTGGTTGTTGAAAATATTGGCTATGTTTTCAGGATCATGTATTAGATTTCCTTCATGTATAATTTTGAGTTCTTCAAAAGTTCTTATGGTTTTTCCCTGTCTCCCTTCTAACAATACTCCAAATAGTCTTCATTTTGTTATGAGAGTTATCAATTTCTTGCTCATAATACAATGCTTTTCACTTTTGTATTACCTTCTTTAGTGTCTTTCAGTACATTTTATAATGGCCAGTTTTCATTGTGTCCTTAAACATTCTAACTGCAATGTAAAGTTCCCTCTTTGTTTTACATGATTGTTTAATTCCCTATGTGATTCAGTGTTTGGTTTGATGATGTATCAGTATTGCTTCTAACAAACTTTTTTTTGGAATACCTCTTCAAAGATGGCTGAGAACTCATTTATGAATATATTAAATTTTGCACTAACCTTATCTACCCTGTATATTGGGCTCCAGTCCATCTGTTGCAGTTTGTTTTTAAAACTTCCAGTGCATCACTAGTCATTGATCTAGCAGATTTCCAGGAGGGTATTAATTTCTTGAGGGGTGTACTGTCATGCAGAGTGAGAAGTAGTCCATCATGGTCAGATAGTCCATTCAAGGCAGGGGTGACAGTAAAGCTATGATACGTACTTAAATCTATAAATATATCTAAAAACTCAGATGATGTGACTTACCAAAAGAAACTGCTGGCAGGTCAATAGAAACACAAACAAACACAAACATACACACGAAATTCAAGCTTTCGCAACAAACTGTTGCCTCATCAGGAAAGAGGGAAGGAGAGGGAAAGACGAAAGGATGTGGGTTTGAAGGGAGAGGGTAAGGAGTCATTCCAATCCCGGGAGCGGAAAGACTTACCTTAGGGGGAAAGAAGGGGTATACAGTCGCACACACACACATATCCATCCGCACATACACAGACACAAGCAGACATTTGTAAAGGCAAAGAGTTTGGGCAGAGACGTCAGTCGAGGCGGAAGTACAGAGGCAAAGATGTTGTTGAAAGACAGGTGAGGTATGAGCGGCAGCAAATTGAAATTAGCGCAGATTGAGGCCTGGCGGGTAACGAGAAGAGAGGATATACTGAAGGGCAAGTTCCCATCTCCGGAGTTCTGACAGGTTGGTGTTAGTGGGAAGTATCCAGATAACCCGGACGGTGTAACACTGTGCCAAGATGTGCTGGCCGCGCACCAAGGCATGTTTAGCCACAGGGTGATCCTCGTTACCAACAAACACTGTCTGCCTGTGTCCATTCATGCGAATGGACAGTTTGTTGCTGGTCATTCCCACATAGAAAGCTTCACAGTGTAGGCAGGTCAGTTGGTAAATCACGTGGGTGCTTTCACACGTGGCTCTGCCTTTGATCATGAAACTTCAACAAAAGCCCGTACCAAGCTACTGAGTGTCTCTCCTGCAGAGTCTTCCATTGGAGTTTATCTGTAATCTCTGTAACGCTTTCACGATTACTAAATGATCCTGTAATGAATCACGCTGCTCTCTGTTGGATCTTCTCTATATCTTCTATCAACCCTATCTGGTACGGATCCCACACTTGTGAGCAATATTCAAGCAGTGGGCGAACAAGTGTGCTGCAACCTACTTCCTTTGTTTTCAGATTAAATTTCCTTAGGATTCTTCCAATGAATCTCAGTCTGATCGACGATCAACTTTATATGATCATTCCATTTTAAATCACTCCTAATGCCTACTCCCAGATAATTTATGGAATCAACTGCTTCCAGTTGCTGACCTGCTATATTGTAGCTAAATGATAAAGGATCTTTCTTTCTATGTATTCGCAGCACATTACATTGAGATTAAATTGCCATTCCCTGCACCATGCGTCAATTCGTAGCACATCCTCCTGCATTTCAGTACAATTTTCCATTGTTGCAACCTCTCGATATACGACAGCATCATCCGCAAAAAGCCTCAGTGAACTTCCGATGTCATCCACAAGGTCATTTATGTATATTGTGAATAGCAACGGTCCTATGACGCTCCCCTGCGGCACACCTGAAATCACTCTTACTTCGGAAGACTTCTCTCCATTGAGAATGACATGCTGTGTTCTGTTATCTAGGAGCTCTTCAATCCAATCACACAGCTGGTCTGATAGTCCATATGCTCTTACTTTGTTCATTAAACGACTGTGAGGAACTGTATCAAATGTCTTGCGAAAGTCAAGAAACACGGCATCTACCTGGGAACCTGTGTCTATGGCCCTCTAAGTCTCATGGACGAATAGCGCGAGCTGGGTTTCACACGATCGTCTTTTTCGAAACCCATGTTGATTCCTATAGAGTAGATTTCTAGTCTCCAGAAAAGTCATTATACTCGAACATAATACATGTTCCAAATTCTACAACTGATCGACATTAGAGATATAGGTCTATAGGTCTGCACATCTGTTCGACGTCCCTTCTTGAAAACAGGGATGACTTGAGCCATTTTCCAATCCTTTGGAACACTATGCTCTTCTAGAGACCTACGGTACACCGCAGCAAGAAGGGGGGCAAATTCCTTCGCATACTCTGTGTAAAATCGAACTGGTATCCCATCAGGTCCAGTGGCCTTTCCTCTTTTGAGCGATTTTAATTGTTTCTCTATCCCTCTGTTGTCTATTTCGATATCTACCATTTTGTCATCTGTGCGACAATCTAGAGAAGGAACTACACTGCAGTCTTCCTCTATGAAACAGCTTTGGAAAAAGACATTTAGTATTTCGGCCTTTAGTCTGTCATCCTCTGTTTCAGTACCATTTTGGTCACAGAGTGTCTGGACATTTTGTTTTGATCCACCTACCGCTTTGACATAAGACCAGTTAGTTCCAGGTAGCCTGTAAATAGCCACTACTATTACTTGGGAGCTATCTACTGTAACTTCTATTGCACATGCTTCAAACAGTTGCTCTAAACAGTATTTCCTTACATGTACAGCTCTAAATATGACATTATTTTTAACAAAAATAGCTGCACCACCTCTTTCCTTGTTGTCCTTAGAGTAGTAGCTTGCAATGTTGTAGTTAGATTCTAAATGTAATAAGTTAATGCCATTTGTGACATGATGAGCATTGTTTATACAATTTCTGTCATTTATATTAACTGATAGCTGACCTACTTTGCTGCTAAGTTCCCTAATGTTTTGATGAAACATGGACAGGTTAGACTCGTTTGTAGAGGTGTCACTTATCTTGGGTGCTTCTTGCTCTTTGTATCTGTAGTTAAAAATACTTTCCGACTAGATGTGTGCACTACTTTCCATCTGCTTGCTGCTCCTAGTGCAGTCTGTTTGGCTGTTGTGTTTACTTCTGTTGCTGCTGGTACTTCTTTTTCTTTTTCTTCTTCTTCTTCTTCTTCTTCTTCTTCTTCTTCTGCGGGTGATGTTATGCCTAAAAAATTCTTTGTGTATTTGTTGAATGTGGCTTCCACTTCATGGTGATGATCAAGTGGTGAAGTTATTTTTGGAGCTTGCAAAATTTGTTTCATTCACCTCCGTATTGGCTTGAACCATTTTGTAATTTGCATCTATTTTAATATTTGATTGTTACTTTCTGTTTTAATATTTGACTGTTACAGTTCATAATTTGGAACTGACTGATGTCTTTACTGTCTGCTGCTCACCAAAAATGCTCTGTGATTAGGATTCAATTGGCACTTGTCCTAGTTTCTTCACTGTCCTGTGAAATACAAGTAAATATTTTATCAGCAAGTACCTCCTTTTCTGATGCATTTAAGTGAAGACCAAGAGCTGTATAGAACCTGTGTCATCAAATGGTTCAAATGGCTCTGAGCACTATGGGACTTAACATCTGAGGTCATCAGTCCCCTAGAACTTAGAACTACCTAAACCTAACTAACCTAAGGACATCACACACATCCATGCCCGAGGCAGGATTCGAACCTGCGACCGTAGCAGTTGCATGGTTCTGGACTGAAGCGCCTAGAACTGCTCGGCCACTATGGCCGGCCCTATGTCATCATCATCACCATCATTTAAGACTGATTATGCCTTTCAGTGTTCAGTCTGGAGCATAGTTCCCCTTATAAAATTCCTCCATGATCCCCTATTCAGTGCTAACATTGGTGCCTCTTCTGATGTTAAGCCTATTACTTCAAAATCTGGGTGCCTTCTCCTTGGTCTACGCCGACTCCTCCTACCCTCTACTGCAAAACCCATGAGTCTCTTGCGTAACCTTGCTTCTGCCATGCGTGTAACATGACCCCACCATCTAAGCCTGTTCGCCCTGACTGCTACATCTATAGAGTTCATTCCCAGTTTTTCTTTGATTTCCTCATTGTGGACACCCTCCTGCCATTGTTCCCATCTACTAGTACCTGCAATCATCCTAGCTACTTTCATATCCGTAACCTCAACCTCATTGATAAGGTAACCTAAATCCACCCAGCTTTCGCTCCCATACAACAAAGTTGGTCGAAAGATTGAATGGTGCACAGATAACTTAGTCTTGGTACTGACTTCCTTCTTGCAGAAGAGAGTAGATCGTAGCTGAGCGCTCACTGCATTAGCTTTGCTACACCTCGCTTCAAGTTCTTTCACTTTGTTGCCATCCTGTGAGAATATGCATCCTAAGTACTTGAAACTGTCCACCTGTTCTAACTTTGTTCCTCCTATTTGGCACTCAATCCATTTATATCTCTTTCCCACTGACATTACTTTCGTTTTGGAGGTGCTAATCTTCATACCATAGTCCTTACATTTCTGATCTAGCTCTGAAATATTACTTTGCAAACTTTCAATCGAATCTGCCATCACAACTAAGTCATCCGCATATGAGAGACTGCTTATTTTGTGTTCACATATCTTAATCTCACCCAGCCAGTCTATTGTTTTCAACATATTATCCATAAATAATCTGAACAACAGTTGAGACAGGTTGCAGCCTTGTCTTACCCCTGAAACTACTCTGAACCATGAACTCAATTTTACCGTCAACTATAACTGCTGCCTGACTATCTAAGTAAAGACCTTTAATTGCTCGCAAAAGTTTGCCTCCTATTCCATAATCTTGTACAAGACAATAACTTCCTCTTAGGAACCCGGTCATATGCCTTTTCTAGATCTATAAATCATAGATACAATTCCCTGTTCCACTCATAACACTTCTCCATTATTCGCTGTAAGCTAAAGATCTGGTCCTGACAACCTCTAAAAGGCCTAAACCCACACTGATTTTCATCCAATTTGTCCTCAACTAATAGTCGCACTTTCCTTTCATCAATACCTGAGAAGATTTTACCCACAACACTGATTAATGAGATACATCTGTAGTTGTTACAATATTTTCTGTTTCCATGTTTAAAGATTGGTGTGATTACTGCTCTCGTCCAGTCTGATGGAACCTGTCCCGACTCCCACACCATTTCAATTATCCTGTGTAGCCATTTAAGACCTAACATTCCACTGTATTTGACGAGTTCTGACTTAATTTCATCCTCCCCAGTCGCTTTATTGCACTGCAATCTATTGACAATTTTTCCACTTCCTCAAACGTGATCCTATTTCCAACATCATTCCTATCCCATTCTACCTCGAAATCTGAAACATTACTGATCGTATTTTCACCTACATTGAGCAACTCTTCAAAATATTCCCTCCATCTGCCCAAGGCATCCACAGGATTCACCAGCAGTTTTCTTGACCTGTCCAAAATACTTGTCATTTCCTTCTTACTTCCCTTCTGAAGACTGCTAATTAAACTCCCGAATGGTTTTCCAGCAGCTTGACCCAAAGTCTCCAACCTGTTTCCAAAGTCTTCCCAAGATTTCTTCTTGGATGCTGCAACTATCTGTTTGGCTTTGTTTCCTTCTTCAACATAGCTTTCTCTGCCTACCTGAGTTCTAGTATGCAGCCATTTTTGATAAGCTTTCTTTTTCCTTTTACAGGCTGCCTTGACTGTGTCATTCCACCAAGCTGTTTGCTTCATCCTACCTTTACACACTACTGTTCCAAGACATTCTTTAGCTACTTCTAGTACTGTGTCCCTGTACCTTGTCCATTCCTTTTACAATGACTGTAATTGACTACATTCGACTAACTGGTACCTTTCTGAGATCCCTGTTATGTACTTGTGCCTGATTTCCTTATCCTGAAGTTTCTCCACTCTTATCCTCCTACATATGGACCTGACCTCCTGCACTTTCGGCCTCACAATACCAATTTCACTGCAGATTAAATAGTGATCAGTGTCATCAAAGAATCCCCTGAATACACGTGTGTCCCTTACGGCCTTCCTGAATTCCTGATCTGTTATTATATAGTCAATGACAGATCTGGTTCCCCTGCCTTCCCACATATACCGGTGAATATAATTGCTTAGGCTTCCGTGGCCAGAGTCAGTCGACATAAAAGTTTTCTGGGTTTGGTACCGCGTCATAATGTAAAAACTACTGCTGCTATAGAAAAGCCAACGTTTTGGCCATGATTGCAGCGGCCCAGAAGAAGGCCGCTGCAATCGTGGCCGAAACGTTGGCTTTTCTATAGCAGCAGTAGTTTTTACATTATGACGCGGTACCAAACCCAGAAAACTTTTGTGTATACCGGTGAATGTTCTTATGTTTAAAAAAGGAGTTTGTGATTACTAAGCCCATACTGGCACAGAAATCCAAGAGTTGTTTCCCGTTCCTGTTGGCCTCCATATCCTCTCCAAATTTACCCATAACCTTTTCATACCCTTCTGTTCGATTTCCAATCCTGGCATTAAAATCACCCATGAGCAGAACACTGTCCTTGTCCTTTAACAACTACATCACTGAGTGCGTCATAAAAACTATCCATCTTATCTTGATCTGTCCCTTCACAATGTGAATATGCTGACACAATCCTAATTTTCTTGCTCCACATCAGTCGTTCGTTTACATAACTTATTGCAACTACGCTGGGTTCCATTTCTTTCCTGATGAAAAGCCCTACACCCCATTGTGCTATTCCTGCTTTGACTCCTGACAGGTAGACCTTGTAGTCTCCCACTTCCTCTTCTTTCCCACCCCTTACCCAAATGTCACTAACAGCTAAAACGTCCAACCCCATTTTACTTGCAGCTTCTGCCAGCTCTACCTTCTTCCCAGAGTAGCCCCCACTGATATTAATAGCTCCCCATCTCGTTACCATTCGTTTGCCGAGTTGTATCTTAGGAGTCCCTGGTTTGTCAATTAGAGGTGGGACTCCGTCACCTCCAAAGGTCCGAGTCATTTTGCTCTGATTGTTGCCAGCATCATATTTAAAGTACCAGGGAAGCAGGTTGCCAGCCTTACTTGCCCCGGGTCTCATTGAGTTTTACCTCTAACGGTTGAGGGACTAACCGGTAGATTTGGTAGTCTTTGCCGTCTGAGCACAAAGGTGACCACGACTTATAATATGTCCGAGATACCCAGCCTTATTCCAAAGTAACTGGTATCCTGACTGTCAGGACCACTTATTTGGCCGCTCATACATTGCCCATGGTTCATGAACTAGGACATGACAACAGGAACCCACACCATGAACCTGTGTTACAAAATATTTATGTCTATAACATCGACATTCCAGAAATGAGCATATTTCCATGAAACACTTGCTTACAAAACAAATTTTATGGTTCACCGATGACCAACTCGGTAAATCATGATGCTGTGGGACATTCACAATGAGTACATTTATATGAGTTAAATTATTTAGACATTTTTTCAGTTCTGTGTTAGCCTTGTAAGTCCCATGTCTATAAACATTGCTGGATCCTCCCATCAATACAACAAAATCAGCCTTAGTCAAACTAGTTACTTCACTTAATTTTGTTAGGTTTGTTAGTTCACATAATGGAGCACCAGGCTTCACATATTCAGATACCTTGATGTTGTATTTTTCCGTTAACACTACAGAAATTCACTGGCTATGACTATCTGCTAACACACAGACTTTTTCATATTTTGCGATTTTCACACTTGGAATATCAACTACTAATTGTCTGTTTACTTTTTATGATTCATTTCCCAACTTTTTGGCTTTGGTTGTCATGGTCATTGAATCTTCAGTAGTGAACACAATCAACCTTTTATGCACTCGACATTGACTGTTTTTATGCGCTAAAGATGTACTGTTTTTAGACACGGAAGTTTCAATGATATTTTGAAATTGTACACCCTGGATACAGTTTTCTTCTGTTTTTCACTTGCCTGCTGAGGCTGAATCTTCTTGGTTCATCAGTGACTCACATTTTCCAGATTAAAGTTTCTTTATGTCCAGTTTTAGAGTGCCAATTATATGTTGAAAACTGGAAATATGTTCATTTAGCTTTGAAATTTTGTCCTTACAATTTACACATGTTTTCTTTTTACCTTTTTCCATGGCAATACACAATTTACTTTTATGCTTGCTGCCTTGTTCTTGCCACTGACACCTGTGTGCTTTTTTCAGATGTGCTGATCATTCTTTTGTTGTTTGGTCTTGTAGAAGTGAGAATTTAAATAGCTTTTTGGAATATCTGAATTAAATTCACCCGAATATCTGCTTCATACAGCTCACAGAAAATGATGGCTGCCTTCCCTTCCTTGATGTGTTCGTCAAGAAGAAGGAAGATGGTACAGTAGGACATGCCATTTACAGGAAGCCAATGCACATCTATTTGTAACTTCAGACTAGTAGTTGTCGCCCTCCGGCACAGTGTGAAGGAATATTTCATACTTGGTTCGTACGTATCACGTCACCTCAGATCATGAAAGTTTGTGAGCTGAGTTGACTCACTTCAAAATCACCTTTACCAGAATGGTTATAATGAAAGACAGATTAAAGCAAGGCACCTAAGTCTACAGCCTTTTTGCCTTATACAGTTAGCATTTCCAACAATATTGGTCATAATCTGCAAAATCATGGTGTGAACTGTATTTTTTGAGCACCATCTAAGATTAGAACCCTTTTATGAACTGCAAAGGATGTCCTCAGTTTACATATGCCAGGTCTCTAATGTATGTCTTGCAGTTGGGCCTGTCATACATTGGTCAGACTATCAGGCCTGTGGACAACCAGTGTACTGAGCATAAGTGTCACACACACTTACAATGTCTGAGGAGATCTGCTGTTAGAAAACACTGCCTTGATACTGGCCATGTGATTAAATTAGCAAACTGCCTTATAAATAGAGATGGAGCTTCTCCCTTAATTTCTGCTTGGAATCCTGCTTTCTCACTGGTCAAACAACAGTGATACAGGGTTAATGCTACCTGCTCACCTGTTGATAACTAATAGTCACTATTGATAACTTCTGATACTGATCATCTTTGGTTGTGTGGTGGTACTACTTGCTTATGGTGTGTGGGAGGGGGGCAAAATGAGATTTTAAATTTTCCTGCAGAGCGTTCTGTCATTGTATTTGTTCCACGAAAATGATGGGCTGTGTGCCCATCAAAATACTGACAGTTGTCAAAGAAACTATTCCGTTGCATTCCTGTAAATTGTTTGAATATTTATTGGTAACTTACCTCCAACAGTTTCTGAAGCCGAGGCTGTTGCTTTAACTGCCTTGTGGACTGTGGTATCTAAAGAAGTGCGTATTTTGCTAAACAGTGAGTTATCTTCTGCAAAACTAATGCTACCATTGCTAACTCGTTTTACAAATCTTTTTGAGTTGCCAGTCTCAGGCAGCACATTAGGATATCCTGTGTCATGAACCAACTCTAGAGTATCTTTCTTTGCTGCATCCTCTGCATCGATGGCCTGGAAAATAAAATCAATAATTTACTTTATTCTAACAACTACATAGACCTATTAGCAAAGAGAAACTGTTTTAGGCTTTTACCCTTAGAACTGTCATCAAATGTGATAGTAAACAGATTCAATTTCTAATCTTCACAGACAGGACAGCCATTCTGCTTTTCGGGTCAAAAGTAAGATAGACATAGACATAGACAATCTGTTGAGCAAAATTGGCTATGTATTTAGCTCAGAACAGGGTTTAATGGAATCAAAGCTTAGATGAATGTGATGAAGAAAGAACAGTGACTAGTTTAATATAAAAATTTAGAACAACATAGTAGTACAAGAATAAAGAATTCTGCTATCTACAAAGTAAGATAACATAGGATGGCTGAAGCAAAAAAAAGGTATGAGAAATACACATGGGCAAGCAAAGAAAACTTTATTTGATAAATGAGATCCTCTGTTAGTAAAAACTGATATGGAATTAATGAAGAAGTCCCGTAAAGTGCATGTCTGGAACATATCATCGTATGGGAGTAAGACATGTGCACTGGAAAATTTAGAGACAAAGAGAATGGAAGTGTCTGAAATATGGTGCTACTGAAGAATGTTAAACATTAAAAAGTAAGTATACTGGTAAGGTAAGAAATTAAGATGCACCAAAATGGATGAGTGGGCAAGAATCTATGTAAAACACAGGTTAGAGAGACATGTTAGTGGGACAGCCTCTGGGAGTTGTTAATTCTAGAAGTAGCAGATGATGTGAACATTCAAACCAGTTTATAGACAGAGATTAGCACAGGGATAGGAAGAGATGAAGAAAGCATCAAACTGAGAGATTCACATTTAAAAATTGCAAAACTCTGGTAGCAGGAAAATAATTTCTCTTTTTACTCTCTCACTGAAAGTACTAGTTTTGTTATGTTTATTATGACTACGGCAATGTTACACTGGCTGCCAGGTGCACCTCAGTGAAGATTAATAGACTATGGCATACTGGCAATGGCAGACAGTTTGTGTATGATGCTGAGAGTCCTGACTGGAGACATTAAGTTCCGAGGTGTGACATGTCAGCTAATAGATAATTTTAATTACATTATAGTTTTGTTTTTGAGGGTAGTACAGTAAAATCTATGAGTTTAGATATTAAAACTGAGAACAATCACTTAGAGCAGTTAAATCCTGCTGCTTATTGTTTTTCACCTTTGATAATGCTACCACTGCTAGGAGGTTCTGGTCGTATGTAAAGTATGCTAGCGGCAAGACACAATCTTTGTCTTCTCTGCACAACAGCAATGGAAATTCATTATGATAGTGCTGCTAAACAGAGTTATTAAACACAGCCTTCCAAAATTCCTTCACTAAAGAAGATGGAGCAGATATTCCTGAATTTAAATGAAGAGCAACTGCCTATATGAATAACTTAGAAGAAGATATCCTCAGAATAGAGAAGCAGTTTAAATTACGTAAAAAAGCAAGTCTTCCAGTCCAGAATGTACACCAATTATGTTCCTTTCAGAGTATGCTGATGCAATAGCTTCATAGTTAACAATCATATACAGCCATTCGCTTGACGAAAGATCAATACCCAATGACTGGAAAGATGAACACATTGCACCAATATTCAAGAAAAGCATTCGAAGTAATCCACTACATTACAGGCCCATATCATTAACATTGATATGCAGCAGGATTCTGGAACATATATTGTGTTCAAAATTATGAATTACCTTAAAGAGAATGGTCTACAAACACACAGTCAACACTGATTTAGAAAACATCATTCTTGTGAGACACAACTAGATCTTTTACTCACACAAAGTGTTGAGTGCTATTGACAAGGGATTCCAAATTGATTCTGTATTTCTACATTTTGATGAAGCTTTTGACACCATATCTCACAAGCAGCTTGTAATTAAATTGTGTGCTTGTGGAATATCGTCTCAGTTATGTGATTAAATTTGTGATTTCCTGTCAGAGAGCTCACAGTTCATAATACCTGACATAGAGCCAGTGAGTAAAACAGAAGTGATTTCTGTCATTCTCCAAGATAGTGTTATAGGCACTCTGTTGTTCCTTATCTATATAAACAATTTAGGAGACAATCTGAGCAGCTGTCTTTGGTTGTTTGCAGATGATCCTGTCATTTATCATATAATAAAGTCTCATAAGACCAAAATAAACTGCAAAACAATTTAGATAAGATACCTGTAGGGTGCAAAAATTGGCAATTGACCCTAAATAATGAAAAGTGTGAGGTCATCCTCCACACGAGTGCTAAAAGGAATATGTTAAACTTTGGTTACATGATAAATCAATCAAATTCAAAGACTGTAAATTCAGCTAAATAACTTGGAATTACAATTACAAACAACTTAAATTGAAAGAACACATAGAAAATGTTGTGGAGAAAGTGAACCAAAGACTGTGTTTTACTGGCAGAGCGCTTAAAAGATGCAACAGATTTACTAAGGAGACTGCCTAACTACACTTGTCCATCCTCTTATAGAGTACTGCTGCACAGTGTGGGATCCTTACCAGATAGGATTAACAGAGTACATCAAGAATGTTCAAAAAGGGCAGTTCATTTTGTATTATTGAGAAAGAGGGGGCAGGGGGGAGGGGGGGAAGGGGTCACAGACATGATACAGAACTTGGAGTGGGCTTAATAAAAAAAAAGGCATTTCTTATTGCGGTAGGATCTTCTCACAAAATTTCAATCACCAGCCTTCTCCTCCGAATGTGAAAATATTTTGTTGATACCGACCTACTAAGGGAGAAATGATCATCATAATAAAAGAAGGGAAATCAGAGCTATCACTGAAAGATACAGTAGTTTGTTTTTTCCATGCACTGTTCAAGAGCAGAATAACAGAGAATTATTGTGAAGGTGGTTTGACGAAACCTCTGCCAGGCATTTAAGTGTGATTTCTGAGTAGCCACACAGGTGTAGTTTAGATGTAGAACTCATTTTACAAATCTTTTTGTATAGCATGACCGCTAATTTCACAATCCATCTCTGACCATATTATGTTAAATAAACAATAAAAATGGGGAAATTGGTTTTGCCATTGGTACTTGATTTAGGTGAGATTATATTTTGACTATTCTTTCTATGCATTGTGAGATGCCGATTTGGATTAGGGACTTCATGTAGCACAAACCGGGCACGCTCTTCACAAGCTTCACTTCATTTGGCAGTGAAACAATTGGGCACACTAAATGCAAAGCATCAATTCTTGATCACTAACTTGAAGTACAGAATGACCATGAACTTAATGGGAGCAAGGGAAACATATAACTACAGAAAAAGGTCAAATACCTAATACTAAAATAAAAAAAAAATCTTGCAAGCTGAATTACATACAAAAGAAAACACAAAAATAATCTGCAGTATTATTAAAGTCCCAAGACAGATGTATGCAAGGAGTGAAATAAAAACATAAAAAGCTGAAACCATTATGAATAATGAGAGACAGGGAGAAAGGAAACAGGAGTAGAGAGATTTCTGAGCACAGATCTACGGTACACATTTAAAAATTTGCAAGAACATCACAAGTAGAGACGACATTGAAGTGAGTGAAGGACTCCAACCTCTAGTTTAGTCAGAGTAATTATAGGCATGGAAATGCCACATTTATTTATACGAGGTGCATTCAAGTTCTAAGGCCTCCGATTTTTTTTCTCCGGACTGGAAAGAGATAGAAACATGCGCATTGTTTTAAAATGAGGCCGCGTTCATTGTCAATACGTACCAGAGATGGCAGCACCGTACGGCAGATGGAATTTTACCGCCAGCGGCGAGAATGAGAACTGTTTTAAATACTTAAAATGGAGACGTTTTCCTTACTTGAACAGCGTGCAATCATTCGTTTTCTGAATTTGCGTGGTGTGAAACCAATTGAAATTCATCAACAGTTGAAGGAGACATGTGGTGATGGAGTTAAGGATGTGTTGAAAGTGCGTTCGTGGGTGCGACAGTTTAATGAAGGCAGAACATCGTGTGACAACAAACCGAAACAACCTCGGGCTCGCACAAGCCGGTCTGACCACACGATCGAGAAAGTGGAGAGAATTGTTTTGGGGGATCGCCGAATGACTGTTGAACAGATCGCCTCCAGAGTTGGCATTTCTGTGGGTTCTGTGCACACAATCCTGCATGACGACCTGACAATGCGAAAAGTGTCATCCAGGTGGGTGCCACGAATGCTGACGGACGACCACATGGCTGCCCATGTGGCATGTTGCCAAGCAATGTTGATGCGCAACGATAGCATGAATGGGACTTTCTTTTCGTCAGTTGTGACAATGGATGAGATGTAGATGCCATTTTTCAATCCAGAAACAAAGCGCCAGTCAGCTCAATGGAAGCATACAGATTCACCGCCACCACAAAAATTTCGGGTAACCGCCAGTGCTGAAAAAATGATGGTGTCCATGTTCTGGGACAGCGAGGGCGCAATCCCTACCCATTGCATTCCAAAGGGCACTACGGTAACAGGTGCATCCTACGAAAATGTTTTGAAGAACAAATTCCTTCATGCACTGCAACAAAAACGTCCGGGAAGGGCTGCGCGTGTGCTGTTTCACCAAGACAACGCACCCGCACATCGAGCTAACATTACACAACAGTTTCTTCGTGATAACAACTTTGAAGTGATTCCTCATGCTCCCTACTCACCTGACCTGGCTCCTAGTGACTTTTGGCTTTTTCCAACAATGAAAGACACTCTCTGTGGCCGCACATTCACCAGCCGTGCTGCTATTGCCTCAGCGATTTTCCAGTGGTCAAAACAGACTCCTAAAGAAGCCTTCCCCGCTGCTATGGAATCATGGCGTCAGCATTGTGAAAAATGTGTATGTCTGCAGGGCGATTACGTCGAGAAGTAACGCCAGTTTCATCGATTTCGGGTGAGTAGTTAATTAGAAATAAAATCGGAGGCCTTAGAATTTGAATGCACCTCGTAGTTAGTAGATTTCTGTATGATCTTAAGCTAGTCAGTGCCGAACCTCAGACTTTCACTTCACCACTTCATAGTTGGTCACCTTGAAAAACTGTGATGCTTCCCACAGTGTGTTCATAGCAAATTTTACATTATTTCCTTTTTCCACTTTTTTCAATTAAAAAAAAAAACAGCAATTTATGCTGTCTATAAATGATTAGTAGTAAAGGAGAGTACTCGCCAAGTAGCTATTCAGTGTGTGGAATCCTTTAGTCCTAAATTATTTACATTCTGCCAGAAATTACATTACTAAATTTAAGTTGCCTGTGTGATGTAAATTCCAACTGGTTTTTCATTATGGATATGAGCTGTGTTACTTGTTACACAGAGTACAAGTGACAGTGACTATGCAAATCAGTTTTGTTGAACTGTACCAATCTATTGTTATCTGGTTCTTGATATTAAGCAATGCCAACTGTAATTTAATTGAAAGTTCTGTACTTTTTTTAAATGAAGAATAAAAATAGTTGAATTGAAGGAGTTTCAAAATAAGTAAAATAAAGGAAAGACAACCACTCATCTACAGCAAATCGAGGCATGGGGTACAGTAACACATAACAGAAAACGGCATTCACACTAGTTTTCAAGCACTATCTCTTTTTCCAGCAATACACTCATACTCAAATACAAAACCACACAGACCCTCAAACACACACTTCAGTGGCCATGGCAAGACTAATTATTGTTACTTCATTAGTGAAAACAGTTGCCTGAGCTTATGGAAGTGGAAGGGAGGGTGGGGGGGGGGGAGGAAGGATGCATGGATGGGGTAGGAAATAAGGTCACAAGGAGAGTGTAGCAGGAAAGAGGCAGATCTTTGGACAGATAACTTCACAGTCACTCGACAAGATGAGAAAAGAGATGTAGGAAGTGGGAGAGGAAGGGAACTGAGAGGGGGGGAGGAGGAGGAGGAGAGAAAGGTGAAGATGATGAGGGAAAGAGAGAAGGGATGAAAAGAGGGGAGAGGAGAGTGAGAAAACAGAGGAAGATGGACAGAGGGAGAGGAAGAGGGAGAATGAGAATGCACACTTGGGTGAGTGGGGAGGGGAAGAGTAGTGGGAGAAGAAAGTGCGTGATCTGGATGGAGTGGTATGGACAAAAGAGAGAAGGGAAAAGGCAAAGTAAGGCAATGGGAAAAAGTTAGTGGAGGTTTAAGCCAGGGAGATTATGAAAGCGCAAGATGCCAACCAGCACGGATTTCGAAAACATCGATCATGTGAAACCCAACTTGCACTTTTCTCACACGACACACTGAAAGGAAGATACTGCATTTCTTCATTTAACTCAGTACCACACCTACTCTTATTGTCAAAAGTACAATCATATGGGGTATCAAGTGAAATTTGTGACTGGATTGAGGACTTTTTGGTAGAGAGGGGGCAGCATGTTATATTGTATGGCGAGTCATCATGATATGTACAAGTAACTTCAGGTGTGCCAGTGAAGTGTGTTGGGAAACTTGTTGTTTATGTTGTTTATTAATGACCTTGCAGACAATATTAATAGTAAAATCAGGCTTTTAGCAGATGATACAGCTATCTATAATGAAAAACTATCTGAAAAAAGCTGCATAAATATTCAGCCAGATCTTGATGAGATTCCAAAGTGGTGCAGTGATTGGCAACTTGCTTTAAATGTTCAGAGATGTAAAATTTTGCACTCCACAAAATGAAAAAAAAACATATATCCTGTGACTATAACATCAATGAGTCACTGTTGGAATCGGCCTACTCACACAAATAACTGGGTGTAACACTTTGTAGGGAAATGAAATGGAACGATCATGTAGGTTCATTCTTTGGTAAAACAGGTGGTAAACTTTGGTTTATTGGTAAAATACAGGGAAGTGCAATCAATCTACAAAGAAAATTGTTTACATATCACTTGTGTGAACAATTCTAGAACACTGCTCAAGTGTGTGGGACCAATACTAGATAGGACTAACAGGAGATATTGAATGTATGCACAGAAGGGCAGCACGAATGGTCAGAGGTTTGTTTGATCCATGAAAGAGTGTCACAGAGATACTGAAGGAACTTCAAGATCTACATATACTATCCAGAGAAAGTCTGTTAACAAAGTTTGATGAACCTGCTTTAAATGATGACTCTAGGAGTACGCTGCAACCCCCCTATGTCTCACTCACATAGGGGTCATTAGAATAAAACTGGAATAATTACTGCACACGCAGAGGCATTCAAACAATCATTCTTCCCATGCTCCATACATGAACAAAACAGAAAGAAACCCAAAGAACTGGTACAATGGGACGAACCCTCTGCCATGTACCCCACAATGGTTTGCACTGTGCAGATGTAGATGTAGATATGTTGGAGTGACAATGCCCGTCTTTTTAGTTAGAGAAACTTGTGCTGGAAAGTAGTATCCAAACAGCCCACATTGTGAAGCAGCTGTTAAAATAATTTGTGTTGTGGTGTGTGGCATCTATATCAACATCTATGTGATAACTCTGCAATTCACAATTAAGTGCCTGGCAGAGGGTTCATCAAATCACCTACAAGCTATTTCTCTACCATTCCACTCTCAAATAGTGTGCAGGACAAACAAACACTTCAATCTTTCTGTGTGAGCTCTGATTTCTCTTGTTTTATTATGAGGATAATTTCTCTCTATGTAAGAGGGCATGTCTACAATATTTTTGCATTGGAGAAGAAACCTGGTGACTAAAATTCCACAAGAAGACCCTGCTGCAATGAAAAATGTCTGTTTTATTGGTTGCCCCCCCCCCCCCCCCCCCCCCAGTTCACATATTATGCCCATGGAACTCTACCCCCTGTCCACAATAATACAAAATGAGCTGCCCTTCCTTCAACTTTTTTGATATCCTACTTGAAAACTGGCAAATGTGATGAACTGTGATCATTACACCATTGTGTGACATTTGCATGCAATGGGGAAGGTCCAAATATCAAGTGAATGGATTACCCATGCTCTAAGCCACAATCACAAAAATCAGCGGGTGGCCATAAGTACATCTCTGCTTGGTCGTCATCAATTGGCTTGTGAACACCAACAATTCCTACCCTGTGTCATAACTGGTGATAAGAAATGGTGTCTTTATGCTAACATAAGGAAAAGAAAGGACTGGTTGAACCCAAACAAAGCAGCAACTCCTCATACAAAGACATGCACATATCCACAAAACAATATTATTTGTCTGGTGGGAAAGCAATGGTGTGGTGTACTACTAATTGCTTCCCCAAGCTGTAACCATCACTGCTGACATATATTGTTAATGATTGAGATGTCTTGCAGATGTCATCCAAGAACAATGGCCAGGAAGAGTGCGTGAAGCGATGCTACTCCACGACAATGTCTGCCCACATTCTGCTAGACTGACAAAGCTCACTGTACAGGACTCAAGTCGGGCAGTCATTCTGCGTCCACTTTATTCACCTTATCGCGTGCCTTCAGATTTTCACCTTTTCTGCTCTCAATCAAAAAACCTTCAGAGAACTTTCTTTCCAGATGAAAATGCATTCTGAACATTGCTCAACAAATTTTTTGCCCAACCATGTCATTTCTACAGTCATGGATTGAAAAGTTACTGCCGGCCGGGGTGGCCGAGCGGTTCTAGGCGCTACAGTCTGGAACTGCACGACCGCTATGGTTGCGGGTACGAATCCTGCCTCAGGCATAGATGTATGTGATGTCTTTACGTTAGTTAGGTTTAAGTAGTTCTAAGTTCTAGGGGACTGATGACCCCAGTAGTTAAGTCCCATAGTGCTCAGAGCCATTTGAACCATTTTTTTGAAAAGTTACTCCAGCATTGGGCGACTGTTGCAAATACTGAAGGAGAATATATTATTGATGACTAAAATCTCTGTTATAGGTATGTGTTGTATTTATTAAACTAATGGAAAAACACTAAAAACTTATACACCAACCCAATATTTTGTTTTTACAGCCTTTAGATGTGTGTGATTTATTGTGTAACTGTAACTTAGTAGATTTCTTTTAGTACTCATATTTGGCAACAGAATGGTCAAGTCAGCAGTTTGCCACAATTTGGTGATGACCATAGAATGCTGTACAGTAACTGCAGCATAACTGATCATGGCTGGTTTCACATGTGGCCCTGCCTTTTACTGGGTAAGAAATACCTGTGGATGGACTGCAGTGGGAGGTGGTGGGTTGTATATGGGATAGGTCTTGCAACTGGGCTGATCACAAGGGAATGACCCATGGGGTGCAGGATTGGGAGTAGGATTGGAATAGGGCTGGACAAGGACATTCTGAAGGTTTGGTTGGTGACGGAACACTACTTCAGGGGATGTGGGTAGGATTTTGGATAGGATATCCATGACATGAGGTAGGTGTAGTCCTGTTGAAGACATGGTGATACTGGAGAGCTCCTGATTTCCAATGCAGATGTGGTGTCCACAGATGGCAAAGCTGTAAGGAAGAGATTTTTTGACATGGAATAGATGACAGCTGTCAAAGTGGAGGCACTATAAGTGGTTGGCACACTTGATATGATCAGAAATATTTATGGAGCCATCTGAGAGGTGGAAAGCAACAGCTATGAATATGGCTTGATGAATTTAGAACAATCAGGTGGAGTGGATTTGGGAGTAGGCATTGAGCCTATGGAGGAAAGAGCAAATGTTGTCCTTGCTGTGAGTCCAGACCATGAAAATGTCATCAATGAATGTGAACTAGACAAGAAGTTTTAGATGTTGAATGGATACAAAGGATTCCCCCAGATGGCCCATACATAAGTTTTAAAATGTGTCATATTTGGAACACAACTGAAAGAAGGACAAGAAGTAAAATGGTGAGCATTCTATCAATCAATGTAACTGCTGATAATTGTTGTAAGAATCTTTATATTCTTATGACAGAATGGCAATTAATTAATTAATCTTTATACTACTAGCAATACACAAAAGCTGCTATATCACAAGTCTTGCAAGTAAAACATATAACTGCTAATTGGTTCTTCATAGAAATACTCCATATCTTTTAAGTAATTCAACAAAAGAAATATGGTAGTACAAATATCAGGACTTGTGATGAAGATAATCTGAAATTACCACAAAGTCCAGCAGTTCTGAATAGGCTTTTCCCAGAACAGTTCTAAAAATTGAAATGCACATACTTTTGCAATTAATATTAAAGCAGTGGTATAGTGTACTTTGTTGTTAGCCACACTGAAACAGTACAAAATTTTATATAGAAATATTCCTATTCGAAAAATGTATATTGTATACAATAAGGAGACAATATGTTAGCAATGAAAACATGGGAAACAGTCAAAACTTAAAACGAGTAGAAAAACTGGTGAAAGAAATGTAATGTGTATCCAGTATTTAAAAAAATCACACATTTTTGTCAAAGGAAACATCAGATTTACAAAAGAGTAAAATTATTAGCTATACAAAGAAATGTGCACCATATATTCTTTATCTCATCATCTATTACAGAGTAGACACAAGTATTTGCCACAAGAAAACATCTGAAATAATGAGGACGTTGTCCACAATAGAAAATTAGTTATAAAATAAGGATTTAGAAAAACAATAGAAACTTCATAATAAAATTAGGATCTAGAAACACAATGGAAAGTTAGTAATGAAATAATGATCAGGAAACTGTTCATGCAGTGAGCAAAGCAATTGAGTTAATAATACATAACATGATCTGAAGAGGCTTAATGGAACACGAAGGCCAACTCACCACAACTTGAGAGATTGGACGGAATGGATTTTCTGTGGCCACATCACCATCACTGGACTGATGCTCCTGATGATTTACATCAAGTCCTCCATTCTCATTTGCTATTTCTCCTCTTTCTTGTCTTAGTTTCTGTACTCTTTCCAGCCTTTCTTTCTTTGCTTCATCATCTAGCATTTTTTGTTCTGTGACATCTCTCTCAACACGAGCATTTAGGTTTTGATAGTTACTTATTATACAGTTAATAAGCCATCTGCAATCACAAAAGTTCCATGTATTTATGGCCTGTTTATTGGCTGGCAATAATGAATTCAAGAAGAGTGCTGTTCTGCTAAAAACTTGAAATGGAATGAAATCAGTTCACAGCATGCTCTACTGGTAAAAGAAGACATACAGTGATTATCAAATTATGAATACTTAAATTTATATATAAATGAAAGAAAATAAACATGTCTGATTAATTCACATGCTCCTTAGTGCTACTTTCAAGTAATTTTTAAGTAATTTTATGTTGTCGCTAGACTTGGTATTCCTGAGAACTAATAAAAAAATTGAGGCATAAGGAACATATTTTAACAACAGAGAAGTGGGGTGATTAATAATTCTTTTTACTTTAAATTCAGTCTCACGTTACACAAATGGTATCATTAGCCATTTCAACTACTTAGCAAGTCATCAAAGTGCAACTGAACAGAATACAGAGTCAGTCATGATGTAATGGACAGTGTGAACATTTCTCCTGACCTGTTCAGTTGTACTTTGATCCATTACTATGTAACATTCAAGTTATCTGACGGTGACTAGCAAAGAAGATGAAACTCGTACACATACCTGTTGTATGACCTGAGGATTAAATACACAACAAAAAATCATTTACAATATATCACCATGTTCCCCTACAACAGAATGCCTAGTCCGTGTGCAGTCATTCTTGTGAATAGTTGGAGGAGAATCCTCAAATACATAAAGAGTATTTGACAAATAATCTGCTTTTGGGGAGAAGTGCCAATAATGATGAAATCAGACAAAACTAGTGACTTTAACATGTGTGTTACTTCTAATAGCTATAAAAAATGTGCACCACATATAAGAGAATATCAGCAAAGGACTCAAAATAAAATATGTTTTGCACATTTAACTGCAAAAGTTGCACATGGATCACATGTGACATCCTGTCTCACACACACTAGTACGACAGCTGAAGTTGCACCCTTTGAAAGCAAATGTGTCCTGTTTATGTCCTCCATATAGAAGTGTTCTCTACTGTTTCATGACCACAAAATTTTCATTCCATACTTAGCTTCTTCACCATATTGTATGCCTCAGGCTTCTGTTTGTGAGCTTAGTTGTTAAAGGTGAGAACTGTTGCAATACAATGTATAGACTGAGTGCTACTAAAATAAAAGAAAATATGAGTGATACTTGCTGACCATTAGCGGTGGCTTTCGGAGAACTGCTGCTAGACATTTTGCAGCAACTATATATTTTATATCCTTCTTGGATAACAAATACATAAAAGAACACCAAAATGAAATCATTGCAAAATAAAGGTACGAGGAATGCAATGAAGCAAGAAAAGTAGAGAAAAAGGTTGAAGGAAACAGAATTGTTTAAGAATTAAGAACAGAAGGTTCCCATGCCTTCCCATGGCTATTGACAGGAAAGACAAAGCAAATCAGGAAATAAATTAGATGTGGTAGACACAATGCTTTACATACAAATTAAGACACTAATATGGCCTACACTGATATGAGCAGTTCACTCATGGGAATCATCAACACTATTATTAATATTATCAAAAGGAAAAGTCACATGAGAAAATTATAAAATTACAAGAAGGCAGAATGGCTTGCCAGTACTTACTCTAAAGTAATGTCAATAAACACATATAAAGGAAGAAAGAACTATCGTAAACAGAACTATTTGTTATACCACAACAATTGAATCCCTCTCAACACTGATCTTCCCTAAACTAATCTCCTTTTTCCCTGCAGATGGAACAGTCTGTTCTGAAAGCTAGGATAGTTTTTTCCACTTCTACATTCAGCATTTCTTAGAAAGTTGATTATTAAAACTATCATATCTACAAATGTGGTAGACGTAAACATGCTGTATTTATTTCTGGGTACTTATGGTGACTGATACTGCAGCTCTCTGTGCCATCACAAAGACTCAGTAACCCTTACCCTGCTAATCCACAAATACAGTAAATGTGGTAATAGAGGCAGGAATCTTACAGTGACTTACTTCATAACTATGTAATAGAAGACAAAAGTAATTGTCTCTTCAAATGAGTGACCTGTCCATCCTTTATAACCCTCCCCAACCTATACTTCTCTCCTTTCCAACAAACTATTAGTTCCAAAGGTAGGTTGTGTGTTCCTTTTATTTTTATATGTACCCATTGGCAGCAATACATTTTTCACCTCCTGAAGATATTTGATGGCTAGAAATAGAGTCAATTTATTTTAGAAGACCCCGCAGGGGTAAACTATCAATGTGATGTGAAGCAGAAAGAGTTAATTTCTGCAGTGCAATCAATGGGATGGAAAAACCATTTACCAGGTCAAGCAAGCTATTTGGGAAACAGGGGACTATAACAACTGTAAATTTGAATGGAGATAAAACGTATATCCACAAACTTGAGGGACACCTTTTCTGACTGTTCATCGGTTGTGTGAAGTGACAATTACTATTTTTCTCTTGTTACAGATGCAAAAAATTAGCCCTTACAGAGAGCTGTCCTTAATTCCACATTTACATAGTTTGTGTACAGCAAGGTGTGATTTAATGAACTGGCTCTGAGCACTATGCGACTTAACTTCTGAGGTCATCAGTCGCCTAGAACTTAGAACTAATTAAACCTAACTAACCTAAGGACATCACACACATCCATGCCCGAGGCAGGATTCGAACCTGCGACCGTAGCGGTCACGCGGTTCCAGACTGAAGCGCCTTTAACCGCACGGCCACACCGGCCGGCAATGATTTAATGAACTCATGTATTTGGTATGGTCATAGAAGATTCCTTCAACTGTGTTGTTCTTTTCTTGTGATGTGCTGATCTTATCAAAATTATTTACGACATCTACAGTATTTTTTCCTGCTGGAAATCAAATTGATCATTTGAAATTTTGTATGGGGATATCAACAACTTTCTCAAATACCTCTGACAAGACTGTCTGAAGAGAGATATGGGAATACTTTCCCATATCTTTTCTTGATTTATAGCTGCTGGAGCAAGAGTAAGTCCTATGTCATAAAGTTAGTGTCAAGAGGATTCAATTCAGTAACAGGTGTCACAACGGACCTTCCACAACAGTCACTGACTTAATAACAGACTCATTTATGTGTGAGGCAATCCTTAAACTTTTTTTTTTTTTTTTTTTTTTTGGGATCACGTTAACAACTTCAGTTCCTCTTCTCTTCCTATTTTTCCAGTATTCCCTCATCTTCTCCCCATGAAGTCTCTTCCTTTCTCCTTTCTTCTGTCCATGTTGTTCCCGATTTTTTATTTCTTCTGCTTTGAAATCCTTCCAAATTTAGTATTTTGTTTTTAAAACGGTTTCTTTCTGCTATTTCTGATTCTTTGATATTGTTTCTTTCAAGCTCTTTTTTTACTTCTGTAATCCATGCTATTGTCGATTTCTTCTTCCAGAAATATAGGAGTATTTGTTTTGTTAGTCTATTTCCATCCATTCGGTATAGATGTCCAAAAAAGGTTAATCTTCGTTTGGCCATTACTTCAGGTATTTTCTCTATATTTTTGTAGATCTCCTCATTACTTCTTATTTTCCAACCATCTGCAGTTTTCACTGCACCCATTATTTTTCTAATAATCCTTCTTTCCAGTACCTCTAGTTTGTCCATCTTATAGTTCATCGTTAGGCATTCAGATCTATATAAACATTCTGGTTGTACCACTGTGGTGTAGTGTTTTATTTTTGTTTTTCTAGATATACATTTCTTGTTGTAAATATTTTTGGTCAAACCATATGCTCTTTCCATTTTGTTAATTCTTATATCTATTGCAGATTTTTCTAGTCCATTCTGTTGTATAGTTTCTCCAAGATATTTAAATTTATTTACTCACTCTACTTTACCTATTTGTGTTTCTATGTATTTTGGTGCATTTTTTATATTTGTCATGAATTTTGTTTTTTCAGCTGAAATTTTGAGACCAGTTCTGTTTTCCAGAATGTTTATTTGAGTAACAGCTTCTGTCAGGTTTTCTGAAAATATTGCAAAATCATCCGCAAAAGCCAAGCAGTTTACCTTAATTCCATTTGTTTTCCTTGCCAGAGTTATTGGTTCAATTTTGTGAATTTTTAGCTCCGAACTCCAGATCATTACAGTTTCTTCTAGAACACAGTTAAACAGTAAAGGTGATAAACCACTGCCTTGTCTAACACCAGTTTTTATTTCAAAAGGCTGAGATACTACTCCCATAAATTTGACTTTAGATACTGTACCTGTTAGTGTTTCACGAATTATGTTTGCTAGTTTCGATTTAACACCAAATTCTCGAATGACCTTATCTATCATTTCTCTGTCTATACAATCAAATGCTTTCTTGAAATCTGTAAATGACACTAGTATTGGTTTGCTGCTTAACATTCTATGGCGAATTATTGACTTTAAGTTAAAAATTTGTTTGGCACAGGATCTTCCCTTTCGAAAACCACCCAGATATTCACCTAGTTGTTTGTCTAAAGTATCTACCACTCTGTTGAGGAGAATTTTTGATAATATTTTGTATGCCACTGGCAGAAGTGACACTCCTCTGTAATTACTGACATTTTGTTTGTCTCCTTTTTTATGTAGTGGGTGGATTAATGCTGTTTTCCATTCAACTGGAATCTTTTCAGTCTTCCAAATGTTTCAAAAAGCCGCTGTAGATCCTTCATGATTTTTGGTTCTGACCACTTCAATAATTCTGCTGTAATGGAGTCTTCACCACTTGCTTTATTGTTTTTGAGTGTTTTGATGGCTTCATGAATTTCTAGCTCTGTTGGCGGGAAATATTCCTCTGGATTTTGAGGTGACACTGGAAATTCTAATTTATCTGTTGGAACTGGACAGTTTAACAACTTTTCAAAAAAATTTGTTAAAATTTCACAATTTTCTTTATTATTTGATCCTATTTTGCCATTTTCATCTTTGAAACAAATACTTGTTGCCTGATATCCTTTAAGTATGTGTTTAAAGGTTTGGTAAAAATTTATAGAATTATTTTTGGTGAAATTTTCTTCTATTTCAATAAGCTGAAAATTTTCAAAGTTCCTTTTGATTTTCCGTATTATTTTTGATGTTTCTTTTCTTTGTTGTCTGAATTGTTCAAGGTCTTCCTCTTTTTTTCAACATCTCCATTTTCTCCATTTTTGAGCTCTGCTTCTTCATACTCTTCATTTCACCATGTCTTCTTTTTATTCTTGGCTAATCCTAAAGTTTTCTCTGCTGCTTGAGTTATTTTCATCTGGAGTTCACGCCAATTACCTTCTTTACTTGTCTCAATTTCTTCTCTAAATTTTTCTATATTCTCTTTAGTAATATTCGCTGTAGTGGTGTTGTATCTGATCACTTTCTTGGTTGCCTTTCTTAGTTTAGATCGGAGAAATTTTATTTTAATCTTAGAGAGATAATGATCTGAATCGAATTCCCCCATTTCTGACTATTTTAACATTCATAATTTCCGTGATGTACCTTTTAGATATGGCTAGGTGATCCAGTTGAAATTCACTTAGGTTTGGATTTGGATGTCTCCAGCTTTTGGCTTTTCTTGGCAGTTTGCGGAAATGTGTGGACATTTGTTTTAACTGGAACATTTTACACATGTTGATCAGTCTTTCACCATTTCTGTTTGTTCTTGAGTGTGCTGGATATTCACCTACAATAGTTCTAAATTTCTTTTCCCTCCCAATGTGTGCATTGAAGTCACCAAGAAGTATTTTAATGTTCTTTTTAGGTATGATAGAAATGTCAGATTCTAAAAGGTCCCAGAATTTATTTACTTTCTCCAGATTTCTTCTGTTGTCAGCATTTATAAGCGCATGACAGTTTATGAGGGTGTAACTTTTATTCTTGCACTTCATTGTTAACATGGATATCCTTTCTGAATTCGAGCTAAATTCTGTTACACTATCCACATCTTTTTGTTCACATAAAATGCTGTTCCAAACATCGGCATGTTTTCCGTTATTCTCACTGGTGGTTTCCCTTTATAAATTCTATAATGTTGTGTATCAACTACATCCTCATCTAAGAATCATGTTTCCTGAACTGCTATAATCTGTACATCATTCTTCTGCAGAAATAATTCTAATTCCTTCTGTTTCCCAGTTTTCAGAAGAGAATTTACATTTAAGGTTCTAAATTAGTACTTCTTCTTGAACTGAAACTTGGAAGGCTTTTCTATATATTTCATCTTTTCTTCACCACAAATGTTGGGACTCACCAGAATCCTAGGTCCCATTGCATTACATGATGTAGTGGTGGATTCCTCATCAGAGTTACCACCTGGGGTAGAGCATCCATTGTGCGAACTTTCCATATTGCGACTTGAAGCTGTAAATTGTAAAGAGTAGGGAATCCAAGGTCATCCCTGAATTCCCGAAGTAAGACCAGGTTGTTAGCCTGGACTATTATTTATTCAGCCGCCACTAACAAGTGGAGCAGATGCTGTCAGGGTGCCGCCAATAACATGTGGAACCGTCGTGCCCTCTGTGCATTTTGGCCTTGGACAAGAGGCTGCCTCTTCCGCCAGCCCCACCGTACCGAAGTCCATCTTCTCCGCCTTCGCTGCCGTATCCCTGGCAAGGGGCCCTCACGAGGTACTATCACCAGGGCCTGGTGAACCAAGGTTTTTTTAGCGAGGTGTTACTCCTCCCCCTCCTCCTTTCTCAATGTGGCTTGGGACTGGCTATGGCTTGGATGGTAGAGCTTGGCTCCACAATCAACATATCACAGTTTGACACACAGTTCTAAGTTATAACTCCCATTTAAGTTAAAACTATTTTTACTGGTATTTGCCCTCATCAAATGCCACAGTATATCAACATATGACATTCAATCTCCACTTTCCTTCAATTACTTATGGAGCAGATTATTATATGTGTGAAGTCACAACTGTGTTCTGGTCTCAAATAAGAATTTTGATAGCTGCCTTTTATGAACTGGGCTCTACCAACTGAGCCCCATGAGAATGTCCCAGGAAGTAACTGGCAGTATCAAATTGCCGATCATTACTCTCCACTCCTTCTTCAGTAACACTCCCGATACCACAGAGAAGACAAACTGCCTACCGTATTGACCCACGAAGGTGCCAGTCTCACAGCAGAATTTGGAAGGAATGAAGAACAGCCGCTAGCATGTGCAGGCCAAAGAGCTCACTTGCTGTGCAAGGCTTGGATGGCAGAGCTTGGCTCCACAATCAAAATATTACAGTTTGACACACAGTTCTAAGTTATAACTCCCATTTAAGTTAAAACTATTTTTACTGGTATTTGCCCTCATCGAATGCCACAGTATATCAACACATGACATTCAATCTCCACTTTCCTATTTTTCATAACATACATTGCTCCTTCTCCTTCCTCTAATGTGTGTTGTATCACCTGTAATACACTTTCTATTTTTTAGTGTGTAAAGTATCAAGTAACCGGCAGATTAAATCGCCATGCCCACTTAACACACATTGTCCTAAGTTTGTCAGCATATTTCCTCCTTCCATTTTCTCTAGTATCAGCCTCTCATATCTTTATAGCTCATGCTTGCTGTCAAAACACTGCTACTCCTCTACAGCTCTCAACACTAAATAAAAGCAGTATTCCTTTTACTGGGGCCTCCTCCACTTTTACACTCATGTGCCATTTTTAACTCTGAGCAACTCTTATTGTGCAGCCCTTTGCATTCTATTCTACTTAATGGTTTACAGGAAATACAGGAACTTTCACATCAATAGCACATCACAAAATGAAACACCAGAATTTATAAAACTGACAAAAAGAGAGCTGGGCTAAATAGTACTTTTCTTCAGATCAGCAACTCCCAATATGCAATGCCCAAAGTCACAAATAAAAATAAATCATAGAACTCCTAGCTTTCAGGAGCACAGGTTCCTTCTTCAGGGCAAAAAAGATGAAATACTTTGGGTAGTTTGTAGAGGGGAGGCAGGTTACTTAGAATCCAATATAAGACGAAACCTCTCTTTGCTGCATTCTCCTTCATATATGCCACCTTCCTTCCTCTGATATGGTGCATCCTTCTTAACAATTCTGAATAATCTGCCATCCCATCTCCAGCATCCTCTAAATATTTCTCATTTTCTGTCCAGCAGAAAGAATCTGTGGTTTCAAAAGTTGGAAGTATTGTAAATTTACTTTTATGAATATTTAGGCTGCGCTATAGGTTGTGCACCCTGAAGGTAAGTGCTGCTCAATCTGTGTGTCTCTTTGTGAATTTAGTAAATTCCTGAATAGAATTTCCCTCTTCACATAGTTATCTGCTTTATGTCACCTAAACTATTATATCCTTTCACTCTATGATCCATAAGATTAACGTCTAATGAAACATGGCTTATGTTTTGTTTCCTTTTAAATGACATGTGCCACATTCTTTTTTACAACTTTTATATTAAATGCACTATTAAATGCACATTTTATCAAAACACTGGCTCTCTGCAATAAAGACTGGAATAAGAAATTGCATCTGACATTTTTCTTAAAGAATATAGCTAATCGAATACATAGAAATGCCGTAACCAATATAATCTACATATAAAAATTCAGAGTGAGGTATAGCAAATTTGGTAAAAACTGGAAAATTTATACAGCACACTACTAACACCAAATTCATAAGAAAAAATAACATTAATTAAATTATTTAAACAGACATATAGGCAGTTTTGGCTTTATTTCAAAACATTTACCAGAGTTTCAACAGCATATGGCAGTAGAAAATCCATGGCAGGACACATATGAAATTGGAAAAAACATTTCACTAATCACATTTGACATGTATTTGTGACTGTGGTTGGTTAAAACAAATATAAAAAGAGGATAATTATCCAACGAATTTCTTTAAATTTGTTCAATATTAATTGGAAAGTTTCAACCCTAAAATGTTTACAACCAGATTTATTAATGCAATAAGTATCACTGTGTGACATTATGGTATAAGTATTAGGTACAAACATTCATGGCCTTCATTTCACTGTGGACTTTTACCATGCACTTAATTTTTCCCTCAAAAGTTGTGCTCAAAATTAGAATTAATTAAAATATACTACATTTCACTTTCAGTGTGCTTAGGCAATGGAGGGCGCTAACAGCTTGTTTGGGGATGGGTAGTAGACGAATATGTGACCCTTGCAACAGAGTAGTAACAGCTGATTTGGTATACATGACAATGTGAATATAATTTTTTAGCAGTTTTCCGAGCCAATTTATATGATGTTTTAATGTAGAACCATGATGGTATCTAGCCACAGAAACACTGCCACCAACTACAGAAATCAATTATTATTAAACTGTTCTAACAAAGAACTAATATCCTGATTTATCAAATCAAAATGTACAATTAAAGTTGACAAAAAAGCAATTCGTGTACCAACTATGAACTCACTGTTTATGAATATGCATCTCTTATTAATATCTCTCTGTATAATTCCTTTAAGTCACAGCAATGCTGGTTCAAGGACATTTTTCCACACAAGCTACATTTGGTGCACCTGCCCCTCCCATCCCTCAGACATTAGCTGCCTTTCCTTGGACTTAAATAAAAATCTAGTGATTACAGAAATCAGCAGGCATTCCTCTGTAGTAGAAATAAATTTCTAAATCTTATTCCAATGTTAAATATTGAAAGAAGAAAAAATTCATCTCCGTTTAAGGTAATTTCTTTGATTTTCAAAACCCGTTAGTGAAAGCAGAAAGAACTAGACACGTAGTATTGTCCTAGCTTTGAAAAAATACAGTAGCTATTGAACTGAGTGAAAGGAATGAAAATATAAAATTTCTGTTATATTTTAGTTTAGTAATGGAGTTCTTTAAGTATAACAGTGGAAAGTTTATGTTGGAATATCAGCAATATTATGAAAAGTATAGACTGCTACTCACCGTAAAGATGACATTGAGTTGCAAACAGGCACAACAAGTGGACTGTTACACATTGAGCTTTCGGCCAAAGCCTTCTTCAGGAAGGAAAAGAAAAACACACACATTCAAACAAGCAAGAACACCACACACACACACACACACACACACACACACACACACACACACACACACATGACCGATATCTCCAGCCCCTCGAGCCAGATCCTGGCTTGCTTGTGAGAATGTGTGTGTGTATTTTCCTTTCTCGAGAAGGTTCTGGCTGAAAGCTCACTGTGTAACAGTCTTTTCATTGTGCCAGTGTGCAACTTAATGTGTTTTCTTTACAGTGAGCAGCAATCTATATTTTTCATAATATTGTTGGTAAGCCTTTAAGTCTACAATTTTTCTGTGTTACATCTAATAAAAGTGTACTTCAATCATAAGAGTGGATTCATTCTATTCAACGTTGGGCGTAGTGCATTTATACCCACATTCGTGACCCCATTTTTCCATTGATTTTGTTATTTCACCATTCAACACCATTTATCTTTGAGAGTCATTGGCATAAACAGTTACAAACAATGGACCAGTTTAATACCAATGTTCCATCAACACCGTTCATGCCAGGTAGTGTGTGTGTGACACGACCATGTCCATCTGTGCAATTGCAGCCACAAAATCATTTTGTGTTACTGCTGAACACATCAATTCATGAACTTAACCCTTGTGAGATAATGCCACCGTGATGGGAACACCATGCCATGCTGCTGATTCTGGACGCCACTTTCCCCAGATCCTATGGACCCACCTTCAGTTCGTTGCAAGGACTTGCACCAATCAAACATGAACATCACTCACTTCCAACATTCCAACCAGTATGTCATCAGCATTTCATGCAAGAACTTCGTCATTCTGTTGAGTGATCAGTCCATTCACAGTTATGTTTTCAAATGGCTACAGCCATTGCAGCTACACCTGTCATCCCTTTGCCCTCCCCCCTCCTTCCACACCTGCCATGTCATATGGACAAACCCCCCCTCCCCCCTCCTGCACCATCTCTGAGATCTCGGGCAATGCCGCACCTTGGACACCACTCCAGCTGCACTCTGCTCACTGCACTTCGCCGCAACAAAGTGCTTCCGTGCCTCTGCTACATGGCTCCGTGGTGTGACCTGAGCATGTCAGAAGTACCATAATTACTTGGTGACAGCCCAAAGACTTGTTTTTTCCTGGTCAACAACATATTGGGCATCCACTGCATTCACAAAAATTATGATAAATTTGTGTGCCTCATCAGTCATTTGCAAGAAAACACTGACCTTATACTCTTGCCATCTGCCTCACCTAAATATGTCAGCATACAGGACGTTATTATTGAGTGCCTGTCTCACTTGCCAGAGGATGCACTTCATCAAATCACACATGAAGGGCAGCTGGGCAACAAATCACCATCACATTTCTGCCACATATTGTCGACCCTGAAGTGTCTCCAGACGTGTCCTTGTGGACATTGTGGTTGGTGAAGTTACCTTAGGACCTGCAACTACAAGTGTTATCAGACACCAAACTTCACCTCACCACCTGAGTGTACCACATAATATGCCATCACCAGCTCCTGCCCTCTGCAAATCACCCCATGTCAAACATAGTTGACAACAGTGCTTCACCAATCCCCTCCTCCTCTCGTCCATATGACAGGGGGAATAAGAGATTGTGCACGATACTAGACAGCACTGTGCTGCCACCTGGGAAAAATCCATTAGTTCAATTGGCTCTGGGCCCCCATCCCACTCCCTCTACCGGTAAGAAATAAACTGTTAGCAGCCAGCACAGCATAGCAGATGGCACGAGCAACACTCATCATGCTCCACACCCAATCTACCCACTATGCTGGTTCCACATGACATTTAGCATTGCTGTGAGGAACTGTCAACTTCCTTGTGCATGGCAGCTAAACAAGCCAAGTGGACTGGTCTCAGTGCCTCATTCCACGTTGCTGCAACAGGAAAACAACAACAAGATCAGTCGTCATTCCCTGCATCTTCACTCTTCGGCAGACTTCATGTGCTCAATCAAGCTAGTAATACACTGTTCCCTGTTGACATGGATGCCGATTCAAGTATCACCACTCCCTCCATCGCCCTTCTGAGCCTTCTAATGTCATTTACAGTTCTATGAGCAACCAACAGTTTATCACCATCCATGGCACCGCTGACTTTTGGCTCTAGCTTAGGCCCGAGCTTCCATTCTTTTGGACCTTCCTCATTGCTGACATTGATGGCCTGATCCTCAGGATTGATTTCCTTAGGCATTTTGGTCTCTCACAACACCTTCATGCAGCTGCCTTGCTTCACCACACCTTGGGGATACACATTCCTGGTTGCTTCGCCTCTATCCCTACCTCACGTGTGGCTCACTGTGACCTTCTCATCCAAGTTTCCTCCAAGTGCACTCACCTGATGGCTTCTCATGTCAGCTCCCTCCACAACCTCTTAACTCAACACCAAGTCATAGATCCATTAAGTGCCAACAGCATCATCCTCCATCAGCTGATCACCAACACATCAGACAACTTGGTATGTAATCTCTGCATGGTTGACAACCTCACTGCTTTGCAGTTGCCTTCCAACGAGAGTCCTGCCAACTACCCTGCCGCATCTCCTTCACCAGCCACACTGCAAACATGCAAGGTCAGCGATTCTCATTTCCCCAGTGTTCAGTGTGAAATTTCTCTTCCCCCCTCCCCCCCCCCCCCCTCCCAACCCCACCCCACCCCACCCCATCAGGCGCATATGAAACAAATGTTGCTGCAATATCTAATGGGTCTGCCCCAGGTTGACTACTGTGTAAAGCCCTCCTATCTGTTATAAAGCTAGACACCTTACTGCTAAGAAACAATTTCATGCAAAGTCAGCTGTGCAAGAACGTTTAGATGCTGGTATCATACACCTGTCTGACAGCAACTGGTCATCCCCAATCAGCTTGGTCGCTAAGAAAGACAGTACTTTTGATTATGAGGAGACTCTCATAAAGTCAACACACTTGCTGTTATGGACAGTTATTCAATACCTCACACTCAAGACTTTGTACAGCAGCTCCATGGCATGTATTTCTAATGGTTCAGTTCAGTGTTACTGACGGTCACAAGGCTTACCATCAGACTCCGATTCACAAAGACAATATCTTAAAGACTGCAATTATCACACCATTCAGCCTGTCTGAGTATTGCTTTATGCCCTATGTCCTGAAGAACCTGGTCCAAACATGGCAACAGTTCATCATGTTTTCGTTTTATTTTGCTATGCGTACTTAGATGATAATATCATCCCTCCACCTCCACCAAGGAGCATGAGCAATGCTAAATCCACGTATTCAAAGTTCTTTCAAGTAACAGTGTAGAGATTAACTGTGACAAGTCACAACTTCAGCGCCACAGCGTTATCTTCCTCAGCAATACTGTCATCTCTGACAAAGTCCCTCCCATGTCAGACAATGTGGCTTTTATTAATGAACTACCCAAAATGCATTGTGATCTCAGGCAGTTTCTTAATATGGTGAACTTTTTCCAAATTCACATGTCTTGTGTTGCTTCTTCAGGATCCCCTGACTGATGCCCTTGTTGGCAAAGATACCTCTGGCGCACGCAAGGTACAATGGTCTGATAGCATGACTTGCATGCATGTTCAATGAACCCAAGACAACTATTACTAATGCTGTCACTCTCGTGCACCCAATCCGTGGACACTCACATCTCCTTCACTACGGACATGAGAAAATCTCCAGTTGGCAGTGTTCTGCAACAACATGTGTTGACACCTCATAGCCACTCCATTTCTTTCCCAAAAGACTTTCTTCCTTGTAACACAAATGGCTTACCTTTGATAGAGAACTGTTAGCAATCTATGAGGCTGTCCATTACTTCCGTGAGGACATAAAGGGGTGAGAGGACATTGTCACACCGATGTTATCTGTCAATATACCACCAATGTCTTCTACATGAGAGGTGCCAACAATGTCATGGCTGACTATGTGTAGCATGTGTACTACTCCCCACTCGACTTAAATTAAGTGGATCACATGCAAGTGCAGGACCCAGACATCCAAGACTTGAATACCTCTTCCTCTTTGACCATTGAATCATGTCTGAATCATGTCATCTCCTTTGTTCTACTTTACTGGCTGTGTTACACATCTACAGGTACAACCTGTCTGCTGGTCCCCGCACCTCTTCGACTTAAGCTTTTTTTGACCGTACATGAGCTGGCGTACCCCAGTATCATGGCTACAGCTTGCCTGGTAACCAAGCATTTTGTCTGGGCTGGAATTCAAAGAGACTGTCGCACTTAGGCTTGCATGTGTTTACCCTGCCAATGCAGTCAAGTTTGCCATCATGTCCAACCTCCTCTAAGGCATTTCGAGATCCCAAAAGGCAGATTTCACCACATCCATCTTGACCTTGTCAGTCCTCTGCCCCCCTCGGATGGATTTAAGTACATCCTCTTCATGATTGTCTGCACCAGCAAATGTGTGGAAGCTGTATCTCTTATGAACATTTCAGCTGATTCAGTTGTGCAAGCCTCCAACAATACCAGTCTGACTCATTTCGGCTGTCCCTCCTGCACACTGATAAGGGGAGAGTGTTTGAGTCTCTACTCCTCCCCACTCCATTGTCTCATGTATTCTTACACAGTGACCTCAGCCAGCACGAGTTTGTTATGCTCCACAATGAGTCTGTTTGCATGGCTTTGCAGCCCCTTTACTCAGGACACACAGGGTACTCTGCTGGACTAACAGTACTACGGACATTACCTGCAAGGCAAACACCAAGCTGTTTCACTTAACTGGGTTACTCTGGGATGGACACTGAACAAGCAAGGATCCTTTCTCACATCCCCACCCTAGATGAGCTTCCCACAAGTAGCGACTTCTTCTCTGAATGCCTAGATCTGCAGCCTTCCTCAAACTCAAATGCTGTGTGTTATGTGCCCCCCCCCCCCCCCAATGCTCTCTTACTGTCACCTCCAAATGCCAAGGTTTCTACAACCTCCTCTCTGTGTGTGCCCTCTACTACTGGTACTTTCTACTCAGTTGTCACTCCCCACCCCTTCCAGCATCATCACTTTCTGTATCGACATTTTGCCCTAGTACATTGAGGATCTCTTACTCCAGCTGCACAATGGCACACTCTTTGTGCTTTACACATCCCCAAACTCCCTTGAAAACCTGACCACCTGCAGCGCATCCTACTCTGTTCCTACCAGCTTCCCACTGGTGCCGATAACAACATCTCCATGCCCATTGATGCCCATGGCTGTCTTACAGTTTCCGTGCGTCTCAACTCATAACCCTTTCCGGATCGGGATCAGATGATTTCTTTGTCCCGCGTGGGTCGCCCACTTCACTTGCCACGCCGGCTACAAGACTATACCGTCTCCTCCGCCAGCAGGGTCCAGCCACGCCTCCCCTCGGGATCAGCAATGGCATGACTGCTCACATCACTGTACTGACTTTCAACTGACTGCTGTCTCCTATCTCCTAGCATTGCACAACATTTCTCCACTTCTCATTCTCCCCTGTGCTCTCCGCATTGCCACAGGGGAGGGGGTTTGCGGTGACTAGCAACAGCAACACCATCAATAGCTATTCATTCTTCAAGCTAGCTACTTCGACTCTATCTTAGTCAGTGGCAATATTGCTTATGTGCTTCCAGTTATTCTGTTTTGAATTATGTGTAATAAAACTGTACTTCAATCATAAATGTGGATTCATTCTACTCTCCACTAGGTGTAATGCAAGAATACCCACGCACTCTACAACTGCACAAATTGAATGTTATGTGTGAAGTAAACTCGCCAGTAAAATGTAAAATGTAATGTTCTCAAGTAGTATTGTATTTCTCATTGAGGTAGGCCTTGCCTGAAATTTGAACCTAATTAGATGGGAACTTAAACAAAAAGTTTACATTATTATAATTAGGACAATATGCTTCCAGAATGAGATTTTCGCTCTGCAGTGGACTGTGCGCTGATATGAAACTTCCTGGCAGATTAAAACTGTGTGCCGGACCGAGACGAACTCGGGACCTTTGCCTTTCGCGGGCAAGTGCTCTACCAACTGAGCTACTCAAGCACGACTCACGCCCCATCCTCACAGCTCTACTTCTGCCAGTACCTCATTTCCTACCTTCCAAACTTTACAGAAGCTCTCCTGCCAACCTTGCAGAACTAGCACTCCTGAAAGAAAGGATACTGCAGAGACATGGCTTTGCCACAGCCTGGGGGATGTTTCCAGAATGAGATTTTCATTCTGCAGCGGAGTGTGCGCTGATATAAAACTTCCTGGCAGATTAAAACTGTGTGCCAGACCAAGACTCGAACTCGGGACCTTTGCCTTTCGTGGGCAAGTCTTGGTCTGGCACACAGTTTCAGTCTGCCAGGAAGTTTTATATCAGCGCACACTCTGCTGCAGAGTGAAAATCTCATTCTGGAAAAATCCCCCAGGCTGTGGCTAAGTTATGTCTCCGCATATCCTTTCTTTTAGGAGTGCTAGTTCTACAAGGTTAGCAGGAGAGCTTCTGTAAAGTTTGGAACGTAGGAGACGAGGTACTGGCAGAAGTAGAGCTGTGAGGACGGGGCGTGAGTCGTGCTTGGGTAGCTCAGTTGGCAGAGCACTTGCCTGCGAAAGGCAAAGGTCCCGAGTTCGAGTCTCGGTCCGGCACACAGTTTTAATCTGCCAGGAAGTTTCAGGACAATATGCTGTCTGAAGCCAGTGGCAGCTCATAACCTCAAATTTGTGATTATCTCTCAATCATCTCATTTGCAGATCCACATTTACTCGAATGTTTTTTGCTTGTATTGCCACATACTTTCAGCCATACCAGTTTTTACTACTAATTATAACACATCTTGTACACAAATTTTGCAACTTGGACACCTTCAGCACCCCTTGCAGCTTCGTGCCCCTAGCAGCCGCTTGTGTCGCTTGGGCCTTAAACTGGCCCCGTCCACAATGTAAAAGACAATTTCCATTTTCTTCATTCCTTTGTCTCTCAGTAAACTGTCCTTTTATCTACTCTTATGTTTCCTGCCTTGGTTTTTCTAGTCTTCTGCTTGAATGGCAAGTAACAATTTTACAAAGAGGCATTTAAAAAACAAAAACTCAATATTATTTGTTCTATTTCTGCTATTAACTTTATGTTATAACATTTATGTCAAAAAATTCTAATATTCTAGTAAAGACCATGCACTAGACCAGTTTAATTACCACATTAAATCGGTAAGTCAAAGTAAGAATGCAGTTACATCAATAACATTTTGTTACTGTCTTCAGCATTATTTAATTTCATTTTTTAAGGTCTGGCAGGAGGTTAGAATCATCCCAATACCTATGTTAAAAATGCAAACAATAAAGTAAATAAACAAATAACTTCAAAAATAATTTTAGGCCTCTGAAGAACTATTTCTGATAAAAATTAAGAAACTATTATGATCAGGAAAACTAATACTGAGCAAATGATATGGGTTGGAGAACAAGGAAAATGGAACCAGGCTTGGTTGTGCACAAGAAAGAAACAGCACCCTCTCCTGATATTGAAGATTTAATTAGCAAAGAAAGCTAAATGAACCTTGTTTTGCTTTTAGAGCTTTGTGGATGCATTCATGCCACAAAGAACATTTGAAAATGGTGTAAAAAGTTCCACAATAACTGCACCTGTAAATATTTTGAGCACATAAGAATGAAGATCTTGAATAATTCCTGATTTTCTGTTCTTGATAACGATAGGATCTGCAGCCTGAAAAAGAATACTATGTGTATAAACAGTTAATTAGGACTACTACGTCCAGTGTGTCATAATAGATACTAGAGTACTGAGCAACTGAATTAGACATCTGCCTCGTGGTGTGCATCACAGCACCTCCCACAATAATTCATGACTGCTCAGCCACCAGCTACAACTCAAGAAGATTGGTCAGAATTCTATGGCATCCCAGCTGTATTCAGTAAAAATTGCGGTCAGTTGATATGGTGAGGGTGTGGTGGTGGGGGGAGGGAATATTCACTTCAGCATGCTTATGTCCTGTGCAGTTCTTCACAAAAAGTTCTGACACAATTTGGGAGTAATCTCATGCCGATGGTACATCTCAACTGCAGTGGCCCATAAGTGAAAAAATGCATTGAAATGATCAGATAATATGTTCCTGTACCAGTCACTGCTAGAGTCAATGGCAGATGTATCAAGGAACCCATTTTATTGCCTGGCCAGAGTGACCAGAGGTACCAATCAAGTGCATGAGGCATGCTTGCTTGTGTGAATGTGTGTATGTGGTTTTTTTTTCCTTCCTAAAGAAGACTTTGGGTAAAGGCTCAATGTGCAATAGTATTTTTATGTTGTGTCTGTCTGCAACTCAATGTGTCATCATTACAGTGAGTAGCAATACATCCTTTTCATAATATTGTTGATACTCCAACCTGGACTTTCCAGTGTTAAGAGTATGTGACAGTCAATGGTGATATGTGTTGTCAGCATCTTATTGACTGTGGCTGATTACTCCCATAGTGGTGGTTGCCCCTAAAACAAGGTACTGATAGTATATCCTTGACACAGTTGCATATGAAAAGCCCACTGCCTGCTTGCCATTGAAGATGGAGTGAACCATGTGGTAGGCTCCACATGATCTGCCTGTGATTAAATTTTCTGATAGCATGTTGAAGTGTAAAAACCAACACAGCAGTTATATCTAATTCAATTGCTCATGTGCTTTACCTTGCGAAATTCTGATTGACAGGAAAACAAATGCATTCTAATGAGGAAATGGTGGACTAAGGTTTCAAATTTGTTACAAACACACACACACAGAGAGAGAGAGAGAGAGAGAGAGAGAGAGAGAGAGAGAGAGAGAGACAGACAGACAGACTTATGTGCAGTATATTTAATTTTGTATTATAAATCATCTAAAATTTACTAGTCTCTCAGAGAAACAGATAACTAGACATTGATGATATATAACACTGACTTCTAAAGTGTAAATGTCCAGAACAAGTCAGATCATGATTTAACAGACAGAGTGTCATTACATATCACATCAAGAAGCAATAAAATTATATAAGAGATCCATAATAGTGATCTGCTGGGAACTTCAAAAGCATTCCTATTAAAATCAATCAATTATGTTCCTTTAGCATACTTCCTTAAAATTGACCAGCATTTCTTCAATATTGGCTCTACATAAAATCTGCCTGTTATAAGCAACATTATACTTTCTCATCTGGTTAATGAAATAGCAAAACAGTAAAGGAATGGTACACTGTTACACTAAGTAAAATTTGGCAGAGCTGATTTACAATTACATTCCTTTGGAAAAAAACTAATTTCCATTTTAAATGAAAACTATTCAACTTCAAGACTGTTGTGACTCAATGAAGATATCATTGTTTTCTTTTCACCTAAGATGTATTGCTCCTATAGACTACATTTTTATAACAGTTGTCACAAACAGCTCTTTTAAAGTGGCAACCATAAGTCAGGTTAACTATACTCACTAGGTTTAATTGCTGTTAACCAAATATTTGTGGATCAGAGTGTTGCCATGAGGATTTATGCAGATCTTATCTGCATGTACTTCATCTACCTGATCTCCTGTTGTCTTCTAGTATTTGTGTTGCCCAAGTGTTAACCACACTGTCACCAATGTCTGTTGTATTATTGCTCATAGCAGTTTCCAACATATACAGTACAAAAAGGTCATCACAGCCAACGAAGAACAGAAATCTTATGTGATTCAGCCATGTACCACACACTATGAGTGTCAATTTTCTCCATCCTGGTAGCAACAATCTTCCGTATTACCTTGCATAGCCTCTAACTACAGAGCCAGGAGACAACTCTAGCTATGTCTGCGCAATACACCATATAATAGAGATGCTAAGTCGCAGATGGGCACAACAAAAAGACTATCACAAAACAAGCTTTTGGCCAACACGGCCTTTGTCAAAAATAGATGACAGACACACACACACACACACACACACACACACACACACACACACACACACACACACATACTCAACACAACTCACACACACACATGACTGCAGTCTCTGACAGCTGAAACCACACTCCTGCATGTGTGTGTGTGTGTGTGTGTGTGTGTCATCTATTTTTGACAAAGGTCTTCTTGGCCGAAAGCTTATTTTGTGACAGTCTTCTTGTTGCGTCTCTCTGCGGCTCAGCATCTTCACTACATGGTGAGTAGCAACTACCCTTTTCATAAAGTTGTTACATTCCATCCTGGATTTTCCATTGTTTGATTTATTTCTGTGCAATCGTTAGTGCTGCTCAACAGCAGCCTTATTTTATGAGTACTGATTCATTCTCGAGTATAAATTACATTCCATATTGGATTTTGCATATATGTATATAACTTCAATTACAAAAGGAGAGACTGGCCAGTGCCTGTTTATCTTCAGCAGACAAAATTCCAAGTATCACTAATGGAAACACTTAAAAGTAGAAAACAACCATGGCTCAGAGAAACCAGCTCCTTTTTCCGTCCTTCCACAACTAATCCCTCTTTCCTCCAAAATAATGGAACACATAAATTTTGAAAGCTAGAAAGCTTTTTTTTTCCTTTTTCTCCTACTTTTAAGTGTATCCACTGGCAGTAATCTGAATTTTGTGTCATGAAAGTAAGTGCTGACAGCCATTCTGTTTCCTTGTAAGTTAACAGTTTCCTCAACTGGGGTTTCCTTTTGATGTAGTTAACTTTAACTAAGAATACATAATGGAATGCTGAGGGCAACATTGTATGTACTACAGAAATTGAGGAAGCTGTGAGGAAATTAAAATTACAACAGAAGATTAAAAAAACAAAACAGACAAAATTAAGGAACTCATATACACACAAATCAGACTAAAAGCTGAGATAAACAAACAGGCAACAGGAAGGGTGATTTCAGATAAAGAAAGAAAAATGGGATGTGAGAGGATGAAGAATTACTGGGTCAACAGCAAACTGAAAACCCTTCTCTATAAAATCGCTTAAGGCAACCCGATGAAGGCCATACAATAATATTAGATAGACCCAAAACATGGAACAAGTCTCGAGATTCCTGTTGTTACCTTTCAATGTGGTAAGCAACAGCATACTGAATGTTGCTGGGCCAGATAATTTATTTGTGACCATTCATTCTGATCATGTGATGGTTGCCTTGGGAATAAAAAATATTGGAAAATAGTTAATGGTTTCCTCTGTTCTTGCTTAAGTATGTTTCCCCCATGTTTGGGATCAAGTACATTCTAATACATGGCTGCAGACAGCTGTTCATACAGGTAACGTACATGAGGAGTAGGTATGTTTAGGTTGTTCATAATGCCTTATAAACATTTTGATCAACTTATATCCAAGTAACCTCATGTGTATACAGTGTTTTAGGCAACTATAACTCATTCCAGGTCAAATAATATCCTACTTTTTAATGCAATCTGTATGATAATCTTTTAATCATCTGCTACACCAATGGTAAGGCTTTTCATCCTCTACCTGTGTTCTCAAATAAAATCAGCAGTATCCAAAAACTTTCCAGAGCTAAATTTTACAGCTGATCCAATCTTCATAATATACTTGTTAGGCTCTAGGGTGCCTCTAAACATGTTTCTATAGCTCATGGCTCATATTCCCCGCTACCACAATAGTTTCCTTCACCTTCTACGTTCTACGCCAAAGGCATCTGCCTTCTTCTTTGTTATTCACATTTTGTAGTCTGCTTATCATTATAAGTACAGGTGACAGTACTTATTCATATTTTAGAATTTAAACCTCTGCTGTGTGCTAAAGTGCTAATTTCTATTTCTCTCCTAGGTTTTTCTTCTCTGTTGCAGCTTTTCTTTTGTCATTGTTTTACTTGAGTTTATATCAACCTTGCACCAGATATTTCTGTTTAATGATTTTTTATTTTAGTTGAGTTTATATCAACCTTGTTCCAAATGTTTCTGTTTAATGAATTTGTTAGTGGTGTTCCTCTTATCTAATGCAGTTATTCTTATTCAATAACTATGTAAGTGACTGTGACTGCACATCACACCAGAAAATGAATTTGAAAGAATAGCCATAAAGTAATCTATCATGAAAAAATAAATCAATTTTGTGCCAAGTGGTCCTGCCACACTGATGAGTTTGAAATCCACTGCCTACTGTGGCAGCAAACTATGTCAAAGTCATGCTCCCTGGCAACTGTCTGCTTGACCTGTGGCTTAAAGCAGCCAGAGACACTGTCTTCTCTCTCAAGGCAATGGGCAGTGTGGAACTAGAACAGCAGTACAGGCTGCTCAGGAAGCTGCATGAGTTTTCCTTGTTGTGTCATGCATGCAGAAGCTGTTGTGACAGGTTTCTGATCACACCATTATAGGCAGCACAGTCCAGTTGCATGCTAATTGGTGTTCTTTTAAAAGCAAAAATGTTTTGTGTATTTTCCTCTTCATTTTGCTTGTTCAGTTACTAAGTGGCGAACTGACTGAGCATAGGTTAGAGTTTCTACATTCTACCAGCTGCAGCAGGTTTGCCTTGTTGTAGTCCCCGGCATGATGATACCTGTGTGGTTTCACAGCAGACTTAGTGTTTGTGTAGCTGTTCCTGGTCAATTATGTATCATGCTTCCAGAACCTGTTTTGGCTCCTTGTGAGGGTTTCTGTAATGTCACATAGTTGTGATACCAACCCCATCAGCATGTGTGTTCCTGGTGGTTGGTATCTGCATCATGCCTATAGAAATTGTTGTCGGTTTCTACGCTGATAGCCGGCCGCTGTGGCCGAGTGGTTCTAGGCGCTCCAGTCTGGAACCGCGCTGCTGCTACGGTCACAGGTTCAAATCCTGCCTCGGGCATGGTTGTGTGTGATGTACTTAGGTCAGTTAGGTTTAATTAATTCTAAGTCTAGGGGACTGATGACCTCAGGTGTTAAGTCCTATAGTGCTTAGAGCCATTTGAACCAATTGAATTTTCTACTCTGATACATGGTTGCTATTGGAACAGTGGGAGTGTGAGTGAAATGTCAAGAGCTTTGGGCCTCCATGGTTATTTGCCGATGCTTCATACATTCAGCTGTACATACAGATACTTTTGTTTGCCCAATCTTAGTATAATTAAGTTCTACTTTCTGTAGCAGTGATAGTGCATTACTCTCATCAGTTTATTGATGTACAATGAAATCTGCACTGAGTTAGCTGTCAAGCTGTATGCTCCTGGAAGTCAAAGTGCATGTATTTTGAATTATTCTCTTGGCTGTCAGATGGCTTAAAAAGGGCCTTGTCCAAGAGAGAGTTAAATTCTGCTGGCTGTGTGGCAGTAAAATATCTGTCTTGTTGATCGTTGGTTTATTTAACAAACAGGTGTGCGCAAAGTTGCGCTCTCATTTTGTCCAGTTCTGTTTGCCCTTTAGTATTTAATCACATTCTGGTGTATTTTGGTATTGCATGTGTATTGGACACAAGGCTGCATATTTATTTTAAGACACCTTCCTATTATTCTCTATTATTTTATAACTGCTGCCTGCTGGCATAATGTAAGCCATGCTAAGTTATCAGTGAATGCTCTAGTTAAGTAGCTTGCATTTGACTCACTGTCTATTAATGTATGGACAATATTGGTACTATCTGTGTATGCCAAGTGTCTAGTATGTGTGTGACTATGTTGTGGTCAATGTGGTTTCATAATGCTAGTACATTTTTCCATTTTATACTTTATGAGGACCAAAACTTCAAAGTTGTGATTAAATCACAGCTCAGAGCTTTCATTCAGGATTAATTTGTCTGAGCAGATGTTTTTATTTCATGATTTTAAATGTCATCAGCCAGTGGTGTTAGTTGATGTGGGACCCCCATAGTTATATAGATGTCCGTTCCATAAAGTCCACTTTCCATTGGTCATGCACTCACAGCTCTTGAAGGGTATGCAATGTCGTTGCTACAGATGTCATATTGGTAGAAATGGGCAGATCTTCTTGTCTGGCGCATGGCTCACAACTAAGTCTGGTGGTCCAATACTTGTAATGAAGTTTGAGCTGAATTGGGAAAAATCAATAGAAAGGGAAACTGAAAAATAAATAAATGTTTAACTGTAAGTCCAACCAACCTCATCGCAAATATTCCACTGCTCCACTCTCCAGACTCAAAAGTTGCTTTTTCCCCTTATCCCTTCTCCAGTGTTAATACTTGAATTCTGAGGTAAATTCTTATAAATTTTGTTAGTTATTATTACTTTAGTTATTATTATCTTTTGCAAAGTAACTGATACTGGTGAGCAATTAAAACAATATGGCATGTCATAAACAGAATTCTTAATTTCAAAGGACATGGTGCCCAATTGTTTTCACAGAGATTTGCAAAATGTTTACGTGTCCACAACAGAGGACGTGAATGCTGTGTATGGCTGGGTGCAGTTCTATGTTCTATAATGAATCTGGAGAGCAATAATAACAGTTTTTTTTAAATAGCAAGATGGTGCAGCTGCTCACACTGTGCAGTGACTCTCACACATTTTAGTAACTCTCAAATGCACCACAATGTCATTATTGATGATAATTATATGTTAACAACATATGGACTAAGGTGATTACTTTCCATTGTTAAAGGAAATTTGGCACAAATTATTGAATGCCAGAGATATTCAAATGTTTGTGGATGATGTGTGCACAAATTTTCAAGTTAATAAATGTTCGAAGAAAGACACAGCAGCTAATCATGTGTGCCACATAAAGGTAGATTGTGAGAAGATAGCACTGAACTGTATCAAGGGATGAGACCTGAATTTATTTCTTTGGATCAACGAGCAAGATCCAGTCTACAGAATATTGATATTCATGCATGCCCAGGAAAACATAACCCAGAAGCATGCTGCTGGTGTAAAAGGGCTTGAGTACTGCTTTTTTTTTTTTTTGACATTGTTTAACATTATTACCAAAAATCTTGAGAAGTTCTTGCGTGATTGACTTCAAATTTTTGCACAATACTCAATTAAACATTCAGACAGACAGAGGCTGCATATATTTGGTAATATATAAATACACACACAATGTGCAAAGTGGAAACATTGTTAGAAAAAAACTCAAAAAGTTTTTGCTTGATTAACTTCAAATTTTTATACAATGTTCTAATTGTCATTCGGACAGACAACAATTTATTGAGCTTTTGTATGTCCATCCTTTTAGCAGGAGGTCTCTGGGACAATGTCCGTTTACTATCGTGACAAATAAATAAAAACTCCTACAGCCATCCTTAAGATTTTATTTTATTTTGTCCCTACCAGTTTCAACACTTCAGTCCGTCATCTTCAGGCTGTTTTTGATGTGATACAGGTTGATATGATCCCCATGCATAACACATCAGTTGCCAGCATTACTGGATTTGCAGATAATGTGTCAGCACTCCAACCATCAACTGCCAACTCAAACCTGTATCACATCAAAAACAGACTGAATATGACACATTGAAGTGCTGAAACTGTTAGCAACAAAATAAAATAAAATCATAAGGACGGCTGTAGGTGTTTTTATTTATTTGTCACAATAATATATTGGTTTCCTGTTAAAACCAGCTGCAAGGAAGAAAATGCAGTGTTGTGCCGTGCTGTGAAAATGTGTGGTTTCTTTCTCACAATCAGTTTCAATGACAACAGCAGAGCATTTCCACCATTAGACAGAGAGTGCGAGCGAGGGGGAGAAGGAGATAGAGAGAGAGATGGGGATGAGGAGGAGATGGACAGAGAGAATGGGGAGGAGGTAGAGATGGACAGAGAGATATATATTCAATATATATTTAGTAACTGTGAAGCACTGCTGGGTTTGCCAGTTTACTGCAAAGCAAGATGTCATGCACTACACAGACAAAAGTGGAAGACCTGGCCATTCAAGCTGCAGAGCTGTGCCAATGTATCTGTGTACATACACCTGTGTCTGTGTGTCTGAGGAACAATAAAGCCCATAAGATGAGTTAAAGATCTTTTTTCATATCACTATCAAACACGCACTACCTCCACAAAGTGGTGAGTGGTCAGTGTTTCCATTCAGTTGTTTGGCCTAGCTTATGAATGCACAAAATATCACAAAAATGGTACAGAATGGTGATGATTACTTTAAGATAGAGTCTATTCAAAAACAAGCTTCTGAGTATGTTGTGTGTAAATGTAGACTAGTCTGACAGTAAAATAAATATTATTCACAATATAGCTTGTTAATTTTGGCTCTTTTTTTAATGCAAACAGAGTCCACTCTGAAATTATGAGATCACCTGTAAACAGTATGTTTTGCTATGGGGTTACCAACATCTTCCCTGAAGTGAGAAATGACTGGTAGTTTTGTAAAACAGGACAAAACATGTAATTTATGAACACTATATGCTCCAAAATACAAAACTTTATGATGACAAAAAATGTGCCATGGATGCACATGACAGGATCCTGATCGAAAGTGATATTCAAACGCAACAAAACTTCCATCATGTGTTTGTCCATAATTCCATCACATAACATATTCACTGTCAAAACCAAGTGGTTTCATCAACACAGATTGTAGTAACAAAATGTTAATGTTGACTCAATAAGAGGCTGTTTAACATGGAGTCCACAGAAGTCAATATGGCACATGTAGTTATCAGTAGCTATATATGAGTAGTTTACAGGGTGAACCCAAAATTCAACAACAAAATCTTAGAGGTTGTTCAGTGATATTTTTTGAGTATCTCGATACAAGAGAGCTATTGCTTCTGGTAGGTTGTTACAGAGTAACTGTATTTCATTTCATTCCTTATTCCCTTTTATCTTCGTATCTTTACTGCAATAAATGTATCTCAACAACCATGTAAATGTCGATGGCATGTGTTATGCATCTTATTCACTTGCTGGATAACAATAATGGCCACCTTACTCTTCACCTTCAAGCTTTTCTCCAATACTACTTAGTTCTGTCTTGGGTTTGCATTACTGGCAGCATTAGTTGTACAGTAACAGTGATTCACAGCAGTATATTAATGTAGTGTTGGTCAATTTGCATTTTGTGTATGGGTTCACTTAATGGAACTGAAAAGCGGCACATTGATGCTGTACTCTGCTGTCGCTGCAGCGACAACAGTCACATCACAATACTTTTGAATCAACAGCTTTTCAACTCTGCATCAGCAAACCTATCCATATTGCTGTGCAGCATTGTTGATGGACAGTTAACACTGTATATGATTCAGATTTGAAATGACCAATCAAAATGGCTTACATCTGACACTAATATGATGCTGGAGTTCTATGTAGAGTACAAATAATGAAAGAAGTAAAGGTAACCACTCAACATACCGTTGAGGGATCAGCAAGCATGCAAGTAAGAGTGAAAATGTTCCAACAATATTTCCCATCTCTCTCAAAGTGATAGTCTGCCATCCATCCAATCTTTGAATTATACTGGTATCTCATTACATGACACCAACTCTCAATGAATTACCACATGGATCAAACTCCTGTGGAAGACCCAGGTGCAACACTTGTCCTATGTAACCTCCCAGCCAGGGCCGGCGCAAGCCCAAGTGCCGCCCTGTGCGAGCTGCTAAATTGCCCCCCCCCCCCCCCCATTTCTTTCTTTTTTTTCCTTTTTTTTACAAAACATTTGTTGAATTTTAGTTAAACAATTCTGTAGGAAATGTCAGCTATCAATCGCAATTTTCGTTTTTACTTTTCAGATCTACCTAGGTTTTGGCCACCGAGTGGCCAGTCTCAAAGCTTTTAATATGTGCTTACATCCAAAGTGTCATATTGACAATTACGTTCAGCATGACAGTATAGATGTAAACATGAAGCATTGAGAATAGCCACACTGTGACCGAAATCTATGTAGATCTGGAAAATAAAAACAAAAATTGCGACTGATTGGTGACATTCTCTACAGATTTGTACAAAACAGTCGCTGGGCACCAGCTCAAAAACGGAGTCAAACTTGATTGACGAAATCTAGCTAATTTTAATAAGCCTTGTGAATTTAGAAAAATGTTCAAATGTGTGTGCAATCTTATGGGACTTAACTGCCAAGGTCATCAGTCCCTAAGCTTACACACTATACTTAACCTAAATTATCCTAAGGACAAATACACGCACCCATGCCCGAGGGACTCGAACCTCTGCCGGGACCAGCCGCACAGTCCATGACTGCAGCGCCTTAGACCGCTCAGCTAATCCCGTGCAGCATGAACTTACAGTTAATGTAAATAGACATTTTTCAATGGTTGTGAACAGATAATATATTCAAAGGAAAACAAAATGTATTTACAATTTAACGATAATTTGGTTTGAAAAATAATATTTACAATAACTATTTAATGTTGAATAAAATAAGAAACAACACAGTAAATAACCAAGACACTAATCATAATATAAAAATTTTAAAAAAATACTAGACAAATCGAACCTTCCTAGCTTTTGCTCGTGCAAACTCTTTCACACGATCTGTGTAATTTAAGTCTTCAGCAAGCTCGTGCTCAATCGATATTGTTTCAAGATCATTCAAAAAAAGTTTGGCTCATCATTGATCGGAGGTATGTCTTTATCAATTTCAGTTTTGAGAAACTCCTCTCTCCACTTGCAACTATCACTGGGAGTGTTAGAAGAACTCTCAGAGCAATGTTAACATTAGGGCAAAAATTACATCTTCCTATAAATTCCAGATTCTCTTTTGGACCTATTCCAAGTTTCAACAATGTTGAAAGCACTTTGAGTACTTACTTCAACTCCAGTGCATCAATGTTGCTTGACTCATGATCTTGCAAAATCACTCTGAGGTTTCTACACTTTGTGTCCAGGATGTCACAAGGTGCATTCTTCAGCTCGCCGATGTCGTAGAGAAAATAAAAATAATCACAATGAGATTTCAGTTGACTGAATCTCTCATCCAAAGATGTGGTTACTATATGTAAAAGACAAAAGTAGAATTCAATCTTGTAACGTTTTGTTGGGTCATCTATTGTCTCATCCCTTCCTTCATAGGTAAAGTGTATTGGCTTCTTACTTTATCGCCTGGAAACACTTATGCGTGGTAACGTTAGATCTTCTAGCTCTAATTTTGTAGCCAATTCTTTGGAATCCGTCAGGAAAGACACAAACTTTTCTTCTGTTCTGCAGGTCTCAAAATATGCTTCCGTTTTTTCAAGCATTTCCACGGCCTCAGAAACATTTATGTCAATGGTCTGGAGTGTCATACTGACTACACTGATGTGAAGCAGAACATCGTACCAGATTACCAGAGAAGTGAGAAAGGTGTAATTTTTTATTTGATTCGCAAGTGACGTTGCTTTGTGAGCAGTCATGGCATCGAATTCTTCTCATATCTGAAAGAGTGCATCATAAACGCCTCCAATTTGAAACCTCAGGGGAGTAAGTGGGTCGATACGACTTTCCCACCTAGTATCGCTCAGTGGCTTCAGCGACAGGTTAGGCAGGTACTTCTTCAAGACATCCCAACATCGAACGAAATATGGAAACAACATATTTAGAAGACATAGCGGCCTCGTTTGCAACAAGATTCAATGAGCGACTGCTACATGGTACATAAAATGCTCTCTTGTTCATATCTGAAAAATCTTTTCTGGAGACCAGACTTCTTTCCTTTCATGTTTGCTCCATTGTCATATCCTTGCCCTCTCATATTACACGATAGGATTTTTTTATCTTCAAGAACTTGAGTACAACCTGTGTCTAAGTGGAGCTTGAGTAATCGGGCACTGGAAGAAATCCCAGGAAATGCTCCCGAATTCGGACACCGTATACCCCGTCAAGTCTTGTCTCCTGGACGAAATGTACCACAACTGCCATCTGCTCAACTTTTGAAATATCTGGTGTGCAGTCCACAATTATACTGTAATGCTTTGTAGGTTTCATCATTAACAGAATGTTGTTGCTCATAGATGATCCAATAAGATGAATTATTTCATTCTGTGTTTCTTTTCCAAGATAATGATGACCCTTGTTCTCACCTTGCTTTGTTCTGTGCAGGTGCTCCATCATCACAGTGTCAATCTTTCCAAATAATTCAACAAGTTTCAAGAAGTTTCCGTTGCCAGGCTGAAAGAGTGTATCTGCACTTCCTCTCAAAGCCAGAAATTGCCGACCCAGGAAATGAATTATTGCTATTAAGCGCTCAAGAACATTTTTCCAATGTTCGCTTTCAGTATTCAGAAGCCTTTGATGATGGGCGTCGACAGTTCGTGACGTTACCAGTCCCTCGGAAAACACGATCCACTTTTTATGTGAATTCAAATGCTTGGTATACTTCCCATGACTTTCGAGATATGAAGCAAGGTGCCGCCAGTCTCTGATACCGTTCTTTGCAATTTTTACTGTAGATGACGAAAAAAGTTTGCAACAAAAGCTGAGAACAGGATCCTTGCTCTTTGAGTACACCAACCAATGTCTATCTGCTTCTTCTAAATTCTTCAAAGAATAGCTATAGTGCATAGGGCTGAAACGCTGGTTGTCCGCATTTTTAGGACATTCTTCAGCTTCCTTAATGTGCTCGGGAGGACCTCGCATGACCAAAGTCATTCAAATGCAGTCGGTAATAATTTCCGGCTGTCTTCCGGGATCGGAGTCAATTGTGTCTTCCAGTTTAGGCTCACCTTCAATCCCTTCTTCAGTGGTGAGTACCTCGGCTGATGTTCCTCCGGTATTTTCCGAATCAGATCGCCTAATTTCAGTTCTGCCTGATGTTTCGATCTTGGAACTTTCATCACAAAGCAGTTCTTGATTCCAGACGAGGTCTGTTGAACATGTTGTGGATGGCCCACCGTTAGCATTGCTACTGTATGCAGTGGTCGCAGTACCGTGTTCGTCAACTTTCTGGTCATGTCCTGAAGATAAAGATGTAGTAGCTGCAGTATCTCCACTACTTTCTGTACTTTCAGGATCTATTTTTCCACCCTTGCCGCTCCTATGTCGTTCTCTCTTTGGCCTGAAATATCGTTGTAGTGCATCCTTTTGCTTCTTATTGTCATCTTCATTCAGCGCCCGTCTTTTCCTATATTCACTGCCAGACAGTCTTTTTCTAGCACGGAAACCCTTAGAAGCAATGTTCCGGCTATGGATTTTCATTTTAGAAGGTGGCAAAATTAACGTTTTGTTTTGTGCGAACGAGAGGGCATTGTTGCTAAAAGATCATGCTTTCTCAGGTTTTCATCAGAATCAAAGTGACCAGTAGTTTACTAAGATGAAACATGGATTCACATGCATTATACAGTAAATAAATGTTGGCAAAGTGATAGTGTGCAAGTAGTATTGCCAAACAAAAGTGCTGGTCAGAGTTTAATTGTTGTTCATGCAGGGGAAGACAGGTGATTCATGGCTCAAAAACCAAAATGTCCGACTATCACTCAGAAACAGATAGCACAAATTTTCAAAAATATTATGAAACCCAACCTATGCCAGGCTTATTAGCAATGTCTTTATCCCTTGTAATTACTCGCAGCCTATTTACCCATTTGGAATACTTCTGGCCATTGTAGGTGTTGGACATGTTTGACTGTAGTAATGTTCAACCATTTTTTTCCATAATGCGGCAAGAATAAATCACTCGGAAACTGCCATTGAAGGGCTTAGAAAAACTGCTTCAGGCTTAACATGTAACCACAGTATCAAACATTGCAGTTAAATTTCGAAATTAGATTTCGTCTTCTGCAAAATTAGTTGTGAGTAAACGCATGGCGTGTAACACGCTGGCAGCGCTCCACTCATAAGAATACTGGCATGTACGCCAGACTGCTTCCCAATCTCTGTTCCTCCGGTGTAAACACGACGGTCCTGTCACAGTGGCAAGGAAGAAATTAGTCCTCCTCCCTCCCCTTGTTCTAGGCACTACAGTCTGGAACCGTGTGACCTCTACGGTCGCAGGTTCGAATCCTGCCTCGGGCATGGGTGTATGTGATGTCCTTAGGTTAGTTAGGTTTAAGTAGTTCTAAGTTCTAGGGGACTGATGACCTCAGAAGTTAAGTCCCATAGTGCTCAGAGCCATTTGAACCTCCACTTGTTCAACAGGGCTGCTGGCAGGTAGTCGAGGCCCCATGCCACAGTTCCCGAAGCCGCTCCCTCCGAGGTTTGGTTTCGAATCCCCTCTTGGGCATGAATGTTGAGTTTGTCCAAAAGAAAAAAAGGAGGGAGGGGGGGGGGTGCAGCAGATTTGACGCCCCTCGGAAAGTGCCGCCCCGTGCGGCCACACATTTCGCATGTGCCTTGCGCCAGCCCTTTTCCCAGCACAACCTATTCCTGTCCCCTCTCACACATATCCTACCCTATCAGAGGCAGAGGCACATGTGAAAGTAGTAAAGTTATGTACCAACTATGTTGGAACTAATTACATTTATTCACCATACAACAAATAATAAAGCAATGTTAACACTCAGCTCTGGATTCTGAGAGTCATGTTCTCATTATATGGCTGTCTATATTTCCATCAACAAGAGAAAGTACTTGAATAAGCTAAGTAGCAGTAATAAAATAAAGTCCTTAGGATAAAAGGTCCTTATCTTCCAGCTATTGTCTCTCTTACGTCTCATTACACTACCAGTCATTCACTAGAGTGCCTTCTTTACTTCAGCACTGTCTTCAATGTCATTCACTTCTTGTTACATCAGCTGATTTCTAGTCCAATTGTTTGTATAGTCAACACAAAGTCCACAACATCACATGAATGCAAGGACTTCTGATTCGTGTTTTCATATGAAAAGATGAAAAGAGCATGACTCTTGAATGTACAGCTATGAGTTAAAAACTATTTTATGGCATGTTGTATGATGAATGATGAATAAATATAACATCTGACTCAAAACCACACCTTTGGGCCTTGTACCCATAAGTGTGTGTATCTCTCTTGGAATGCATTTCTGGCCATATGTCCATATGACCTTGTTTCCTCCTTATCCACTCAGAGGTAATTTCCTGCAGTTTGTCCCTGTTTAGCAAAAACACTCTGCAGATTTTATAAAGACAAATTTTATAAGGTTAAAAAATGCGTGTGGCTCTATCACATCTAAGTCACCTTTGGGACAATCTACATATTTTTGTAATAATGTAGGCATTTTATAATTAAAGGAATTATTTTAAATTTGTAACATTTTACGGGGGACATTTATTGTAACTGCATTAAAATTCAAAACTTCATTTTGTAACTCAATTGCATTAGGGATAAATATTTAACAATATTGCTTTTAAGCAGAAGTGTTAACGATGAAGATAAAAGTCAAAAACTTTTAGTATTTATTTGCCGTAATGTAACATCAGTGTTTACTGTTCCATCTTTGCCAAAAACACACATTTTTGAAAGGAAGTGAAGCACATTTTGTGGGAGTAAGTTTCAAGTGGAGATCAGTTGCAAGTATTGTTACGAAAGGGTGATGAATGAAACAAGCTGTTGCTGAAAGAAATGTATTATGATGGTCAAAATGAATGTTGTACCTAATTATTAATCTACATAGTGAAACTCTTGTTTGTGGTACAGTTACCAATCAGCTGTCCACCAGGATGAATGGTCACCACCAAATTGTGGCCGTGAGCAAAGTGAACCAGCCTGTGGCACAACATACAGCTGAACAGAACATGCTTGATTCAATGGCTGATTCAATGGCTTGATTCACGGCCTGTGCCATCTGGTTCCTCCCCTCCATCACCACATTTTATGAACTACGCAAGATTTATCCTTAAAACACATTCTCCACTCCCACAATCAAACCAGCCTCAGCCTATGGTAATCTACTGTCACCACACCCTCCACACAACAGTTTCTGACCCCTAACCTATCACCTCCTCCCAGCTCATGTCGCCTGCCCTCACTGTGCAAACTCTCTGCCAATGCTTCTAAAGAAAAACTTGGCCTAAAACATCAGCAATGTTTTCTGTCTTGCTTCTAAAGAAAAACTTTGCCCAAAACGTCAGCAATGTTTTCTGTCTTGCTTCTAAATTACTCAGTGCCTTAACTATACATTGAGTAGCTACCTTTGTTCTTCCATTAATTATATTTATAATATTCTACAAATTGCTGGTAACAATGCATCATTTTACAGAAAACAGTTTATTCAGATGACGCAAATTTCAGTTTAGTAAGTCATGTTAAAAGACCATATTCGGAATGCAACTGAAACGAGTGAGATACATAGAATGCACAATGAATATTTCCTGCACAACAAACAGAACTCATTTCAATTACACTGGACTTTTTTTGCCTTCAATTAAATATGGTGAGCTGGCCTTCAAAAATGACATTATTCATTGTTATAATGAAATAACACATTAAAAACAGAGTCCTTATCTAGACATTGTTTACATACATATACAGTGACTGATATAAAGTTATGAAAACTCACTGGCTGTGATGTCAGTTAGCAGCCAAAGCCTATATGGTGAATGTGTCTCCATATAGTCCTACCAGAAACAGTGTGCTGGTGTCCCACCTTCAAGTCAGTGGTGATCTGACTCCCGGTAGACTGTCAGTCATCTCCTACTGCTCTTTGGAAGCTACTTAACACCATTTGCCATCTTTTGTCATCATCCTGTCTGGTGGCTCATGCACATGGAAACATTATCTTTATGGCACTGAAGAACCACCCTAGACACTGCTGACATTGGAAACACTAATTCTAATGTAATCTCCAATATGTTATGACCCATGCATTTTAAACCAATTACCATCCTACATTCAAAGTAGATTAATTGGAGACATGCTGCCATGTTTAAAACACAGTTGTGTATTGAACAGACTGCGTAAATATCGTGTCTGTAATCATCCGAAACACTGCATAAGGTCACAACATTCAAGCATCATACACGGCACATCTTCAAAAGGGGCAACTATTCCCATGACCTTTGGCTACTCACTTTACATATATTTTCATTTTCCCAGCTCCATAATTTTCTAAAGTTTAGCAATTCTTGGTGTCCTTCTTCCCTATATCATTTCAGTTCCACAACAAAGGACAGTGGTTTCTGAATGCTTGACATTCAGAACAAGTTTTACCATCTAACTTTTAGATCAGTTTTATTCTACTACTGTAGTTTGAAAAACTATTAGATTTTTTTCTTTTAAATGCTTGTGATGTCATACTCATGCACTGATTTTGAAGCACATCTTATGAAGCAGCTTGCAGTGATATGACATAAATAGTGACTGGCTAGGTTGTAATCCACAGCAGAAGAGTTATAGGGCAAAGCCAGTTGTTTAAGACTTTTGGCATCCTACCACAGTCACTGTACATATTATGTAGAAAACGTAAGTTTTGAGGAAACTGTAGATGAGCAGAAGAGGGCTTCACAGCTTTCTCATAATTTTGTAGAAGAATGCCACTATTCTGCAAATGAGCCAGAAGAGACCTTAAAGACTGATTTGAACGTTACAATAATCTGAAATTTAATGTTCCTTGGAATTCCCTCTGTATCAAGTATAAGTCAGACAGTCTCACAAAATAAAATTCCTTTAATTGATCAAGAAAGAAAAATAAGACATTTGAAATGTGCATCTGACATCTGGCTAATAAAACAACCCAATTTTGCTACTAATGATAATGATTTCTGACATAAAACAAACTACACAATGGAAAGAATGACATTATTCACTGTTGTATTGAAATAACACATTCAAAATGGATGCCTTGGACATTGTATATACACATATACAGTGACTGGTATAAAGTTATGAAAATTCACTGGCTGTAATGTCAGTTACCAACAGCTGAAGCCTATATGGTGCATGTGTCTCCATATAGTCCTGGCAGAAACAGTTTACTGGTGTCCAACCTTCAAGTCAATGGTGATCTGATTCTCAGTGGACTGTTAGACTCGGCAACCAGAGACAGTGGTCATGTGTGTGTGAACTGTGTTTGCGTGAGTGTGTGTGTATGTTGTCTAATTCGAAAGAAGACCTCTTTGGCCAAAAGCTTACCTGTTTGGCAGTCTTTTTCTTGTGCCTGTCTGTGATTTAACATCTCCACTATATGGTGAGTAGCAATCTATCCTTTTCATAATACAGGCATAAAAAACTTAGTTTACTGATGCGGACAGAGTGATTTCCCCAACAGAACTCACTGACTTCAAGGGTTTAGCAGTCAAGGTACAAACCAGATGTTGGAGCAAAGCAATAGACAGCAAGATACTTAGTCATTGCATTGACAGTATGCAAGTGTGTAATCTATTGGCCAGCATCACTGCCTCAAGATCGCAGGGTTCTGCATCTGATTCCCAGTTAGGGCAGAAATTTTCATTGCTTGGAGGCTGGGCGTTTGTGTTGTCTAGTCATTTCATCTCATCTTCATTCAGATGCAAGTCACTAAGTTGCATAAAATACAAATACTTGCACTTGGCAGCCAAACAACCCCAGATGGAGTCCTCTGGTCAATAATGCCATACAATCATTTCAGTTCACCACACTGACAGGAACACTGATTATTGGAATCAAAGAGAAAAATTGTGACATCAGTAGAGACATCTGCAGCTACAGCCACACTCAGTAAGCTACTGCAAAGAGCATGACAGAGAGATTCCCACTGTAACATTTATTAGGGATTCTTCCCATTCAGTTCACTTACAATGAGCATGACAAATGACTGCTCAAATGTCTCTGTGCCTGGTGTAATTCGTCTAATCTCATATTTACGATTGCTATGGCAGTGATATGTAGCAGGCTGTAATATATTCCTAGCTACATCACTTAAAGTTGGTTCTTCAAAGTCTGTAAGTAGGATTTCCTGGGATAGTTTGTCTATCTTCAAGCATCTGCCAGTACTGTTATTTCAGCCTCTCCATGACACATTCCCATAAGTCATGCAAACCTATAACCATTTGTGCTGCTCTTCTTTGAATAGATTCAATGTATCCTGTTAGTCCTATTTGGTTAGGGTCCCACAACTGTTTCATAAGAAATATCCTTTGCAGACTGACTGCATTCAATAATACACTACTGGCCATTAAAATTGCTACACCACGAAGATGACGTGCTACAGACGTGAAATTTAACCAACAGGAAGAAGATGCTGTGATATGCAAATGATTAACTTTTCAGAGCATTCACACAAGGTTGGCACCGGTGGCGACACCTACAACGTACTGACATGAGGAAAGTTTCCAACCGACTTCTCATACACAAACAGCAGTTGACCAGCATTGCCTGGTGAAACGTTGTTATGATGCCTCGTGTAAGGAGGAGAAATGCGTACCATCATATTTCTGACTTTGATAATAGTTGGATTGTAGCCCATCACAATTGCAGTTTATCGTATCGTGCATTGCTGCACGCGTTGGTTGAGATCCAATGACTGTTAACAGAGTATGGAATCAGGAGGGTAATACGGAACGCAGTGCTGAATCCCAACAGTTCGACGACGTTTGCAGCAGCATGGACTATCAGCTCGGAGACAATGGCTGCAGTTACCCTTGATGCTGCATCACAGACAGGAGCGCCTGCGATGGTGTACTCAATGACAAACCTGGGTGCACGAATGGCAAAACGTCATTTTTTAGGATGAATCCAGGTTTTGTTTACAGCATCATGATGGTCGCATTCGTGTTTGGCGACATCGTGGTGAACGCACATTGGAAGCGTGTATTCATCATCGCCATACTGGCGTATCACCCGGCGTAATGGTATGGGGTGCCATTGGTTACATGTCTCGGTCACCTTTTGTTCGCATTGACGGCACTTTGAACAGTGGACGTAACATTTCAAATGTGTTACGACCTGTGGCTCTACCCTTCATTCGATCCCTGCAAAACCCTACATTCCAGCAGGATAATGCACGACCGCATGTTGCAGGTCCTGTACGGGCCTTTCTGGATACAGAAAATGTTCGACTGCTGCCCTGGCCAGCAAATTCTCCAGATCTCTCACCAATTGAAAATGTCTGGTCAATGGTGACCGAGCAACTGGCTCGTCACAATACGCCAGTCACTACTCTTGATGAACTGTGGTATTGTGTTGAAGCTGCGTGGGCAGCTGTACCTGTACACGCCATCCAAGCTCTGTTTGACTCAATGCCCAAGTGTATCAAGGCCGTTATTACAGCCAGAGGTGGTTGTTCTGGATACTGATTTCTCAGGATCTATCCACCCAAATTGCATTAAAATGTAATCACATGTCAGTTCTAGTACAATATATTTGTCCAATGAATACCTGTTTATCATCTGCATTTCTTCTTGGTGTAGCAATTTTAATGGCCAGTAGTGTAGATAGAATAATATTCTACCAATGAACCAAAGTCTGTCACATGTTTTACCTATGACTGAGCTTATGTGCTTGTTTAATTTCATACTACTACTACTACTACTACTACTACTACTATGCCCTTGTAGGGTCTTGGCCTCTCGGACAACAGACAACCTCTGTCCACTCTTCTCTGCTGGCTGCCTTGGCTCTCCATCTTCTCGCAAGACCGCTACGGTCGCAGGTTCGAATCCTGCCTCGGGCATGGATGTTTGTGATGTCCTTAGGTTAGTTAGGTTTAACTAGTTCTAAGTTCTAGGGGACTAATGACCTCAGCAGTTGAGTCCCATAGTGCTCAGAGCCATTTGAACCATTTTTCTCCATCTTCTCACTCCCATTTTTCTCAAGTACTCCTCCTCGTTGTCTACCCATCTGGTCCTTGGTCTGCCTCTTATACGACGTTCACTGGGTTTTCCTTTGAAAACTTCCTTGACTGTGCTGTTCTCCGCCGTTCTTTCTACATGTCCCAACCAAACTAGTCTATAACTCTTTATTTCAGTCATTGTTGTACAACTCTCTGATCTCCTTATTACACTCCTGGAAATTGAAATAAGAACACCGTGAATTCATTGTCCCAGGAAGGGGAAACTTTATTGACACATTCCTGGGGTCAGATACATCACATGATCACACTGACAGAACCACAGGCACATAGACACAGGCAACAGAGCATGCACAATGTCGGCACTAGTACAGTGTATATCCACCTTTCGCAGCAATGCAGGCTGCTATTCTCCCATGGAGACGATCGTAGAGATGCTGGATCTAGTCCTGTGGAATGGCTTGCCATGCCATTTCCACCTCGCGCCTCAGTTGGACCAGCGTTCGTGCTGGACGTGCAGACCGCGTGAGACGACGCTTCATCCAGTCCCAAACATGCTCAATGGGGGACATATCCGGAGATCTTGCTGGCCAGGGTAGTTGACTTACACCTTCTAGAGCACGTTGGGTGGCACGGGATACATGCGGACGTGCATTGTCCTGTTGGAACAGCACGTTCCCTTGCCGGTCTAGGAATGGTAGAACGATGGGTTCGATGACGGTTTGGATGTATCGTGCACTATTCAGTGTCCCCTCGACGATCACCAGTGGTGTACGGCCAGTGTAGGAGATCGCTCCCCACACCATGATGCCGGGTGTTGGCCCTGTGTGCCTCGGTCGTATGCAGTCCTGATTGTGGCGCTCACCTGCACGGCGCCAAACACGCATACGACCATCATTGGCACCAACGCAGAAGCGACTCTCATCGCTGAAGACGACACGTCTCCATTCGTCCCTCCATTCACGCCTGTCGCGACACCACTGGAGGCGGGCTGCACGATGTTGGGGCGTGAGCGGAAGACGGCCTAACGGTGTGCGGGACCGTAGCCCAGCTTCATGCTGACGGTTGCGAATGGTCCTCGCCGATACCCCAGGAGCAACAGTGTCCCTAATTTGCTGGGAAGTGGCGGTGCGGTCCCCTACGGCACTGCGTAGGATCCTATGGTCTTGGCGTGCATCCGTGCGTCGCTGCGGTCCGGTCCCAGGTCGACGGGCACGTGCACCTTCCGCCGACCACTGGCGACAACATCGATGTACTGTGGAGACCTCACGCCCCACGTGCTGAGCAATTCGGCGGTACGTCCACCCGACCTCCCGCATGCCCACTATACGCCTTCGCTCAAAGTCCGTCAACTGCACATGCGGTTCACGTCCATGCTGTCGCGGCATGCTACCAGTGTTAAAGACTGCGATGGAGCTCCGTATGCCACGGCAAACTGGCTGACACTGACGGCGGCGGTGCACAAATGCTGCGCAGCTAGCGCCATTCGACGGCCAACACCGCGGTTCCTGGTGTGTCCGCTGTGCCGTGCGTGTGATCATTGCTTGTACAGCCCTCTCGCAGTGTCCGGAGCAAGTATGGTGGGTCTGACACACCGGCGTCAATGTGTTCTTTTTTCCATTTCCAGGAGTGTATTTCTGATTCTCCAAAAACCCCCTATCATTCACTGGCCAGTAGATTTACCTAAGTATCTTCCTTTCCCATCTCAGCAACAACTCCTCATCGTTTTGTGTCATGGTCCAGGTCTCCGAACCATACACCACCACAGGTCTAACTACTGCACAATACACAATCAGATTCAGATTCCTACTAGGGCTCCTTGCTTTAAACACTTTAACCAGTAGGTAATTTTTCCCGAGGGCATGCAGCTTTACTGTATGGTTAAATGATGATGGCGTCCTCTTGGGTAAAATATTCCAGAGGTAAAATAGTCCCCCATTCGGATCTCCGGGCGGGGACTACTCAAGAGGACGTCGTTATCAGGCGAAAGAAAACTGGCGTTCTACGGATCGGAGCGTGGAATGTCAGATCCCTTAATCGGGCAGGTAGGTTAGATAATTTAAAAAGGGAAATGGATAGGTTGAAGTTAGATATAGTGGGAATTAGTGAAGTTCGGTGGCAGGAGGAACAAGACTTTTGGTAAGGTGAATACAGGGTTATAAATACAAAATCAAATAGGGGTAATGCAGGAGTAGGTTTAATAATGAATAAAAAAATAGGAGTGCAGGTAAGCTACTACAAACAGCATAGTGAACGCATTATTGTGGCCAAGATAGACACAAAGCCCACACCTACTACAGTAGTACAAGTTTATATGCCAACTAGCTCTGCAGATGATGAAGAAATTGATGAAATGTATGATGAGATAAAAGAAATTATTCAGGTAGCGAAGGGAGACAAAAATTAAATAGTCATGGGTGACTGGAATTCGACAGTAGGAAAAGGGAGAGAAGGAAACATAGTAGGTGAATATGGATTGGGGCTGAGAAATGAAAGAGGAAGCTGTCTGGTAGAATTTTGCACAGATCATAACTTAATCACTTGGTTCAAGAATCATAAAAGAAGGTTGTATACATGGAAGAATCCTGAAGATACTAGAGGGCATCAGATAGATAATATAATGGTAAGACAGAGATTTAGGAACCAGGTTTTAAATTGTAAGACATTTCCAGGGGCAGATGTGGACTCTGACCAAAATCTATTGGTTATGAACTGTAGATTAAAACTGAAGAAACTGCAAAAAGGTGGGAATTTAAGGAGATGGGACCTGGATAAGCTGACTAAACCAGAGGTTGTACGGAGTTTCAGGGAGAGCATAAGGGAACAATTGACAGGAATGGGGGAAAGAAATACAGTAGACGAAGAATGGGTAGCTCTGAGGGATGAAGTAGTGAAGGCAGCAGAGGATCAAGTAGGTAAAAAGACAAGAGCTAGTAGAAATCCTTGGGTAACAGAAGAAATATTGAATTTAATTGATGAAAGGAGAAAATATAAAAATGCAGTAAATGAAGCAGGCAAAAAGGAATACAAACGTCTCAAAAATGATATCGACAGGAAGTGCAAAATGGCTAAGCAGGGATGGCTAGAGGACAAATGTAAGGATGTAGAGGCTTATCTCACTAGGGGTAAGATATATACTGCCTACAGGAAAATTAAAGAGACCTTTGGAGAAAAGAGAGCCACTTGTATGAATATCAAGAGCTCAGATGGAAACCCAGATCTAAGCAAAGAAGGGAAAGCAGAAAGGTGGAAGGAGTATGTAGAGGGTCTATACAAGGGCGATGTACTTGAGGACAATATTATGGAAATGGAAGAGGATGTAGATGAAGATGAAATGGGAGATATGATACTGCGTGAAGAGTTTGACAGAGCAATGAAAGATCTAAGTCGAAACAAGGCCCCGGGAGTAGACAACATTCCATTGGAACTACTGACGGCCTTGGGAGAGCCAGTCCTGACAAAACTCTACCATCTGGTGAGCAAGATGTATGAGACAGCCGAAATACCCTCAGACTTCAAAAAGAATAGAATAATTCCAATCCCAAAGAAAGCAGGTGTTGACAGATGTGAAAATTACCGAACTATCAGCTTAATAAGTCACAGCTGCAAAATACTAACGCGAATTCTTTACAGACGAATGGAAAAACTGGTAGAAGCCACCCTCGGCGAAGATCAGTTTGGATTCCGCAGAAATGTTGGAACACATGAGGCAATACTGCCCCTACCACTTATCTTAGAGAATAGATTAAGGAAAGGCAAACCTACATTTCTAGCATTTGTAGACTTAGAGAAAGCTTTTGACAATGTCGACTGGAATACTCTCTTTCAAATTCTAAAGGTGGCACGGGTAAAATACAGGGAGCGAAAGGCTATTTACAATTTGTACAGAAACCAGATGGCAGTTATAAGAGTCGAGGGGCATGAAAGGGAAGCAGTGGTTGGGAAGGGAGTGAGACAGGGTTGTAGCCTGTCCCCGATGTTATTCACTCTGTATATTGAGCAAGCAGTAAAGGAAACAAAAGAAAAATTCGGAGTAGGTATTAAAGTCCACGGAGAAGAAATAAAAACTTTGAGGTTCGCCAATGACATTGTAATTCTGTCAGAGACAGCAAAGGACCTTGAAGAGCTGTTGAACAGAATGGACATTGTCTTGAAAGGAGGATATAAGATGAATATCAACAAAAGCAAAACGAGGATAATGGAATGTAGTCGAATTAAGTCGGGTGATGCTGATGGAATTAGATTAGGAATGAGACACTTAAAGTAGTAAAGGAGTTTTGCTATTTGGGGAGCAAAATAACTGATGATGGTCGAAGTAGAGATGATGTAAAATGTAGACTGGCAATGGCAAGGAAAGTGTTTCTGAAGAAGAGAAATTTGTTAACATCGAGTATAGATTTAAGTGTCAGGAAGTCGTTTCTGAAAGTATTTTCATGGAGTGTAGCCATGTATGGAAGTGAAACATGGACGATAAATAGTTTGGACAAGAAGAGAATAGAAGCATTCGAAATGTGGTGCTACAGAAGAATGCTGAAGATTAGATGGGTAGATCACATAACTAATGAGGAGGTATTGAATAGAATTGGGGAGAAGAGGAGTTTGTGGCACAACTTGACAAGAAGAAGGGACCGGTTGGTAGGACACGTTCTGAGGCATCAAGGGATCACAAATTTAGCATTGCAGGGCAGTGTGGAGGGTAAAAATCGTAGAGGGAGACCAAGAGATGAACACACTAAGCAGATTCAGAAGGATGTAGGTTGCAGTAAGTACTGGGAGATGATGAAGCTTGCACAGGAGCGAGTAGCATGGAGAGCTGCATCAAACCAGTCTCAGGACTGAAGACAACAACAACAACAACAACAACAACAACCAGTGCAAAGTAGATCCTGTTACCATCTGTAATCCTTGCATGCATTTTTTCTCTCGTATCATTATTCTCAGTTATCAGTGACCACAGTTATTTAAAGATTTCATAACATTCATATTCTTTTCCGTTCAAAGTCATGCTTCTTTCTCCTTCACTGTATCTTTTCCTAGATGTTAACATGTACCTGGTCTTTGACTGATAAATGGTCAGCCCCACCTCCACACCATATATTTGTACTTTTTCAAGCTTTTCTTCCAGGTCCCATTTCCTTCTGGATAACAAATCAAGATCACCTGCATATGCAAGCTCCTGAGTTATTCTATTAAACAGAGTTCCCCCAGGGTTGTTGCGTTGTGTCTTTTGCATTACAGTCTCCAAGGCGACATTAAACAGAATTGTGGAGAGCACATCACCCTGCTGCAGTCCTTGGTTAACTTCAAATGTCTTTGATAAAGTGCCCTCGATCTTTACTTTGCACACTGTTCTTCTCAAAGTTATATGAACCAATCTTATCAGTTTGTTAGGGACTCCTGCCTCTTACATTGCCTTCCAAAGTTGATCCCTTTTGATATTATCATAAGCTTGTTTGAAGTCAATGAACAGCTGGTGGACATCGATGTTGTACTCATAACATTTTTCAAGGATCTGTCTGATAGTGAAAATCGGGTCTGTAGTGGGTCTGTTAGTTCTGAAACCACACTGGTAGTCTCCTGGATACTCTTCTCTATGTATGTTCTTAACTGCCCAGCCATGATTTTTCCTAATACTTTATATACTATACAGAGTAGTGCAATTCCTCTATAATTCCTGCAGTCAGCTTTGTCATGTTTCTTGTGTATAGGGCAGAGTATTGCTGTACCCCAGTGTTTCAGCATATTCTATTTCCACTATAATCTCATGCAAAACACTTACTAGTTTTTCTCCACCATATTTTATCATTTCTGCTTTAATATTGTCTCCTCCTGGAGCTTTATTGTTTTTAAGAGTCTTGATATTAACTTTAACTTCTTCCAGGGTGGGTTCTGCTACTGATCCCTGGTGCTCTTCATCTCTGTTTACTTCCTGCTCCACCTCTTCTGCCAAACTGGCATCAATGCCACCTTCGTTTTCTGATTCTGCATTCAGTAGTTCACTAAAATACTCCACCCATCTGTCTAAAATCTGCTCTTTTCCTCCAATCAGATTTCCCTTCTTATCTCTACAGGTAACTGCTCTGGGTTGGAATCTTTTCCTTACATCTTTAACCCTCATATAGAATTTCCTTGTTTCTTAAGCAGTATTTCTCTCTTCTAACTCATCAATCCACTGTTTTTCAAATTCTGTCTTGTTCCTCATACATTCCTTATCTGCTTCCCTTCTCTTCTCCTGGTATTCTTCTACCATACCTCTAGTTCTCCTCTGCAGCATTCTTTTTCTTGCCTCATTTCTTTCTTCTTACTCCTACAGTCTTCATCAAACCAGCTCTGGGTTCTCGATTGCTTCTTTCTGCCCAGTACAGTTTCAGATGTCTCATGTATTATTCCTTTAACTGTTTCCCATCTTTCTTCACTATTCTCTTCAATATCCTCTCCTGATCACTCTTTGGCTTCATTAAGTCTATTTGTCAAGATAGTTTTATACTGTAGTACTGTATTTTCATCATTTTTAACTTGTTATCATCAAACCTTGGTGTAATAGCTTTCTTGGTCTGTCTATAATTGGCTATCCTCTGTCTGTATTTGATTCTTACCAAATAATGTTCACTATCTCCATCTGCATCACGACAGCTATCCACCTTTAATACATCTGAAGCATGTCATCTATCTATGAGCATGTGATTAATCTGATTTTTTGTGATCCCATCAGATGAGCTCCATGTAACTTTCCTTATATCCTTCCTTTACATCCATGTGCTTTTAATAATCATGTTATTGCTCATGGCAAAATCAATTAGTCTGACACCATTATCATTAGAAACCTCAAGCAGACTCTCCTTACCAGCTGTTTTCCTGTATGCAATTTCTTTTCCTACTTGACCACTGACGTCCCCCATAATCACCTTAACATCATGCTTCGCCACCCTTCCTATTTCCAGCTCCAGTTACTCATAGAATACATCTGTTTCCACCGACTCTGCATCTTCTGTTGGTGCATGTGTACATATGAAGGATATATTGAAGAAACAGGCTCTCATCCATAATACACAGATTCTTTCGCTAACAGGCTTAAAGTTCAATGTGCCGGCCTTTTGAGCATTATCAACCAGAAAACCTGTGCCTCCATATCCTCTACTTCCATAGCTGTAAAACACTGTGTGTGCCCCAGATGCTAATATTCCACTTCCTTTTCATTTCAGTTCTTGTACTGTTGCCATAGTCACATTATATTTCTTCATTTCCTTTTTCATGTGCTGTAGCCCTCCAGGCTCGTTCAGTGTTCTCACATTCCATGTTGCTAAATACCAATTCGCGTGCCGTTTCCGTTGCTAAGGCCATTTATCCATTACATCCATCTGGCTTTCTTTGTCCTTTGGTTTCGTAACAAGCTCTTTTTTCCAGGGTGAGGTTGTTAGCCTCACGCCCAACCCCTGTCTTGGAGGACCTGGATTTTTTTAGGGTTCACTCCCCTAGGATGGTTGGCTTCCCTACTCCCATAGAGGCCCCTCCCCCCTTCCCTCTGTTGCAGGACACACTTCGTCTGTCTCCTCCGTTGAGACCAATCCAGCTTGGGTGACCCTGCCAGTAGCTAAGCTACCACTGGCACAGCTCTCAGCTCCATCGGAGCATGCAAACCCTCCCACCCAGCTCTGAACATGCCTAGGATAAGGTGGTGTCCCCTGGGACGGTTGTCTGATTTCATATGCTTAGAAATTGTTACACCCAGTTATCTGTATGAGCTGACCAAATCCAGTCATCATTAACTGTTATTCTCATCATAATGTACTATTTTATTTTATTTCATTTTTTTCTCATTTTGAAAATTGCAAAGTTTTATATATCTGAACATTTAAAGCAAGTTACTAATCTGTGCCAATTTGAAACCTTGTCAAGACCTGACAATATTTGTGCAGCTTTATCTTACAGTCCTTCATTGTAGATAACCGCACCAGCTGTGAACAGTCTGAGACTACTATTAATACTGTCTGCAAGGTCATTAATATACAACATGAAGAGAAAGGTTCCTAACACCTCCCCAGGGCACACCTGAAGTTGTTTCTACATCTGTCAATGACTCTTCATCTAAGATAACATGTTGCAACTGCCCTACCAAGAAATCTTCAATCCAGTCATAAAGTTTACTTGATACTCCATACAATCATATTTTCAATAATCATCCAGGTGTGGCAAAATGTCAAGTGATTTTTGGAAGTCCAAAAGTGCTGCATCTATGTAACTGCCTTGATCCGTGGCTTTCAGAATGAGAAAAACTCTAGTTTGATTTCATAGGCTCAATGTTTTTGGAATTTATACAGGTTGACATGGAGGAGGTAATTCGATTCATTATATGTGAGGTTGAATATGTTCTAAGATACTACAACAAATTAATGTCAAGGCTACAGGACAGTAGTTTGGCAATCACTTCTGCTACCTTTCTAATAGACGGGTGTCACCTGTGCTTTCTACAACTACAGAGCATGATTTTTTGTTCAAGAAATCTACAGCACATTATAGTTAAAAGAGGTGCCAACCGATTCACAAATATTATATAGAATCTGTCTGATAGGGGTTACATCAGGCCCTGGAACTTTGCTAAGTTTTAATGGTATCAGTTGTTTCTCAACCTACTGACACTAATATCTATTTCAGTCAGATGTGTAGTGGTGTGAGTACTAAATCAATACACCAGTCCTGTATTTTCCTTTGTAAAGGGACATTTCAAAATGGAGTTCAGCAGTTCTTGTTTCCTGTCTCATCTATGGGTGTCTGGACACTAGCTTTGCTGCTACTAACAGACTTTACATATGACCAGAACTTCTTCGTGTTTTGTGAGAGATAATTCGATAATATTGTGGAATGGTGGTCGTTGAAGGCTTTATGAATTTCCCTCTTGACAGCTAAACATACTACGTTTAGCATCTCTCTGTTATAGCCCTATGCTTTGTTTTACACCTACTATGCAGTAGTCTCTATTTCTTCACATGTTTCTTTATAGTACTGTATATCATAGAGGGTCCTCTCATCATGAACTGTTCTACTTGGTACATATTTATTCAGTGCATCAACCATTAATCATTTCAACTCGAGCCACAGTTCTTTACCTGTTGCTATCTCGAGCTAAATGTTTCATGTTCCTCATTGAGCTATGACACAACTACCTCTTTATCTAGTTTGCTGAACATACAATTCCTTCTACTTGTTTTACTTCCCCTTTCTACTTTGGTAACCATTGTTGCTACAATTGCCTCATAGTCACTGGTACCACCTTCAATGTAGGTACCCTCAAAGATGTCATTTATGTTTGCTGCCATTAGATTCAATACATTTCTGTCATGAGTGAGCTTCCAAACTAAATGTTCTAGAAAAGTTTTCAGAGAAGGCATTTAGTAATGTTGAAGATGTAACTGCCAGGTTAGGAGATCTACATAATGTAATAATACCAGCTCCATATGGGAGTAGGCAATACACTTTTCAATTGTACTGCAAGATATCTATGGCTACATGAATATTCAATGCATCATACATTTATTATATTTACCAGCATTTTGTAAAAATGTTTTGTACTTTAAAATATGTATTAAATATTATTTCAAATGACTTAAAGTAATTTAATAACATGAAGGCAGTAACATTCAATATCTCATTCCATTTAGTAAATCACCAAAATGTAGGGACCAAAACTTCGAATAAACATGTTTTGCTAAGTTTTGTAAATTTGTATCATGGAATTTACTAGAAAATAATGTAAAACAATACAGCTGTTCATCCAATATGGAAACATCTGCAGTACTAATGACATTAAACACAACTTTAAAAACGATTATGCTAATGCATTAATAGTGCATTAGTCTTGGATTATCTGTAAATGAAGGCAATTGGAATCTGCACATATTTCGTTTGCAAAACTAGTATTTCATTTTTATTGTTCATAAACGAAATTTTACAAATTCTTAAGTGGAAATAGGTAATATCTAACAACAAATATTATCTCAGATCTTTTTTTACACAGAACATGTTAATATATCAAGAAGTATGAGAATAGGTAATTTTCCATTCTGCATTTGTAAAAGCACTGATGGCAGTAAGGTACGATGTAATTTTAACCATTATCCAAGTATTGCAGGGATAATGCTGTGCACACAAAAATTATAGTTGTCTATGATGTCTTTTAGACATGGTACATGCCAGTCTACACTGAGAATATAAATATGATAAACTGACACAAAAATCAGAGTTTTATTCTGCAATTTGTCTAAGTGTCACCAAAATATGACAACAAAGTATTTAAAAATTCTACATACCACTCTTGTGATGACATGTAGTGCCGGTATACAAGGTAGTCAGAAACAGTCTGGAAAGCTGACAGAGGTGTTTGCAATGTAGGTTGTGCTGAGAAATACTTGATAAAGAAAAAAAATTCAGTAAGCTGTGCTGTTTCCAAGCTAATAAGCATTGAATTTAGCCAATCAGGATGTGCCTGCAAATTCAAGCAGCCCACCACAGACAGTGTCACCAAACAAAATACTTGATAAAGAAAAAAAAAATTCAGTAAGCTGTGCTGTTTCCAAGCTAATAAGCATTGAATTTAGCCAATCAGGATGTGCCTGCAAATTCAAGCAGCCCACCACAGACAGTGTCACCAAACATGTTCTTCTAAAACTGAACAAGAGAGCGATACAAAAATTGGACATGGGATGGTAGTAAGGGTAAAACCAGAGCCAATGGCTGAGCAGTCTTGTGCACCATCATCTACGCTATGAGAACAACTTACACTAATTGTATCTGGTGGGCCATTTGAATTTGTGTCCACAATTGCCTGACTGGCTAACTTTAATGTTAATTAACTCGGAAATGGCACAACATACTAATTTTTTTCTTAACAATTAATTTCTCAGCACAACCTATCCTTACAAGCTTTGCTGACTGTTTCTGACCATCCTGTATATTTTTTTAATTAACTGCATTGTTCAACAACATACTATACTACGGAAGCGAAGGTATGTCAGATTTTTTTTTTTTTAGGTTACATTGTCCTGCCCGGCTCTCACAAAACTTTAACTATGTTGGGTGATTGAAGTTCATTCCAATTATAACAGAATGACTGGAGAACATGTGAACTAGCAACGTGTGGTTTTTCTCTCAAACTTTCAGTTCCATCTGATAGTGAGTCTGGTGATTGACAGAAAGATCCATATAAGTTTATGTCCATCATTAATACTGAAGCTTCCCCAAATAATCTTGCAAGCTTCAATTTCAGTTTTGGTGGATCTGAGTTCATTGTATACTATGACAAATACAGCACTTCAAACAACAATATGCTATTCACCAAATTAAGGAGGCATTCAGTAGCAGGCAGGCATAATGAGAAAGATTGGTAAAATATTAAAGCTTTTGGAAAAAGTTCTTCTTCTAGAGTAGAAAACACACACACATTCACACAAGCACAACTGCAACTTTACTTAGGTTACAGCCTCTGATTATTAGTGCACAACTGAACCATTGAGGAAAATCCTACAATAGCCAAACCTGTGGTGCAATTCTAGGAAGTTTCAGTTTAGCTTGTAACATAACCCTCAGAGACTGCAGCTGGACCCCTCTACTCAACTCAGAACCAGAGGACCATCATCAGTTCTGGGGACAATGCTGCAAATTGTGAGCTTCATTGAAACCCAATGGGCAAGATTGATCTGCACAACCTTCTCTGCCAATCACTGGAATAATTCACAGATGATCTTGTAGCCCAGATGACAGGCACTGTTTGTTCAACATGCATAACAATTTATAGTTCGTTGAACTTTGTTCCTTCAATGGCTGTCGGTATATCCTCTTCAAGATGTCGAATAAGACTCCCACACATCCACACTGAGTGCATCTGGTATGCCTTCCCACCTCTTGCTGCTACTTTCCTAAGGGGTACCATTAATCGCCACATGTTTTAACTGCCAGTGACTAATAGATCCCTATCCTTCCGTGTTTGCCTCACCCTGACACAGATGGTTTTCCAACAGATGGTGTGAGTCTCACTGGCCCAGTTTCAGTATAAGTGGAAGATAGCACATCAGAACTGTTGGTTTGGGGTAAGGGTGTAACACCCTGAGTTCTGCCTAGTCTCTGGTGCCACTGTATAGCACAATTAGACCTACTACTGGCACACCACGCACAGCTAAATGGACTAGTAGTTATAGATCCTGTATTTCATGTAGACAAGACATTGTCCAAATAAGATACTTTCTCTCACAAGTAACTCCTCAAGTGCAAGGTTGCCAAAGGCCAATGATGTTTACGGCATTTGATGCCCACAAACTGTCTACCACAATATTGGTTGCTAATGGTAACAGGGGGCGGGACTGGAGGTATCCAATGGTGAGCACAGCCTGAGGCTATGTAGCGAAATTGAACTGCTTACTCAATGAGTAACTCACAACAGTGCTAGTGTTGTATTATACTACAACAGTTACCAAAGTTGACATTTCATCAGAAAGAAACGCAAAGAGTTTTGCAGAGTGAGAAAGAAGTGGCAGATGAAATATTGGCATTTCTGCAAGATGAGACAGTGGAATGTGTGGTGTCATATATGCTTGACTGTGGGGACAATGTACAGGACAAGTACAATGATGATGATACGTGCTTAACAAGTAAAAGTGAAACTGAAACAGTTGTTGAGCAATATAGTTCAACATCCTTATCTGATAGGGAACTACAAACCCTGTCTCCAGTAGAACAAATAAAAGTACAACTGCTATCCAAGAAGCGGGTACCAAACACACTTATATACATGGAAGATCATCCACTGCACAGAAAAAAACCAGTAATGAACAGATTTTGAGTAAGTCCACAGCAAATATGGCCATGTACTGCACCGAGAAAAACTACTGATGTTCAAGGGAGGACAAGGTGCACTTATTACAAAAACTGCTGTTTGCGCATTTTGAGGATGTGCACGATAGTGACCTACTACATTACACACATCAAGTTGTGTGTGACATAGATTATAGAGATTTCAAGGGAAGTAGTGAATGGTTGTGGAACTTCAAACAGTGCAACAGAATTGGAAGACATAAAGTAAGTAAATTTCAAATGAAGTGTCACTTGATGATACACAACAAACTGTGTAATTGGCCTGAAAATCTGAAGAAATACACTAACTGATTCCACCATTCAGTAAGGACTTTATTTTCATCTTTGATCAATCAGGATCTGAAGAGAAAATGCATATGAAAGGAATCCTAGAAATTAAAAGTACCCACAGAGTTGTATCTAGATCAACTAACATCAATGCCTTAATGCATTTGTATACAATTGTGCTGACTGTTAATCTGGATGGTAAATTTCCTGGAAAGTTATTTATTGTGCTGTGAGAAGTTGGGGGTGCTCTACCCCCTATGATTCCTTCTTGTGTGCATGATCTTGCAAAGGCAGTAGGGAATATTTATGTCACAACAAGCAAAAGTGGGAAAATGGGGGTAAGAGAACTACATCTATTGTGTGAGCACTGCTGCTGGTTAATAGATGTTCAAAATAACTTGCTTTTGCTTGATTCCTGTTCTGCGTATAAAAATAATACTCCTTTAGAGCAAACTATCACAGAAGTGTGTGACATCACATTTCATGCCGTCTGGAACCATTGGACAAATTCAGCTTCTGGATATTTGTTTTGCGGTGCCTATAAAACATATTATCACACTATCTGCAGCAACACCTTAAGGATAGCCAGTTTCACAATAAGCTTCGTGACAGACTGTTTCACATTCAGTTGCATATCATCACATTCCATCAGTGCTCATCACTCCATTACATCAATATGATTCTATATGAATTCTTTAAGTGAGGATACCTAGTTGAATGTCCTGCACAGATTGTAACTCCCAGGGGTTCGTCTTCGATCTCAATGGTGCAAACCTTTGTGATCAGTATGGCATGTCATTTTTCATTTGGTGTTCACGGTGCAAATTAATGGCTTCTTTTGAACTTTTTCTTTAATGTTGACAACATCCACTGTCATCCATACAGACCACAGAAGGTTAGTCTCTGCACCTCCCAGACACTCATTTTCTGTCTCCCTCATGATGTACATGGTGAGTCATTAGCAGCTAATATTTTTCTTGTCATAATTGTTAACATAACACTTTCAAATGAGCCTTACTAAGGACTGATCTTGTAACCTCACACTCAAGGGGTTCCCTGTCAGTAGCCCTCCCAACACTGACACCCATTCACAGCAGCTTTCAATCACTTGACAACAGTCTAGGTGATTTCCAGCTGCTTACAAACAGCAACTAACTCATTCTGTGTCCAACAACAGTATTCAAGTGTGGCTGCAGTTTTCCTTTAATACTTTGTCACTATCTAATCCAGCAAATAACTCATTCAATGCCGAAAAACAGCATTCATAGTGAGGCTGCATTTTACCTTTAATACTTTGGTCATCGTCCAGTTCACCCTGTTTTGTGTCTCCACAAGTTTGCTGGTCCATGGTGGAACTAAATATCTAATTGAGTTACAGCTATAATACTCTCTTTTTCCACAAAGATGTTTGTAACTGATGAAACAATGGATCAAAAGAAAGGCTAAGGCAATGTACTGGTGACTTAAAGCAGGAAAAATCCTATCCATAGTGAGATGTTTATGTCAAGTTTTCCAAAGCACCACATAGTCTAGTACCATAAATCACTTATAAGACATCTGAAAATACAGTACATAACATGAAAATGTATGCTTGTCTGTTACTGTCACATTCAGCACATACAGCTGTCCCACTTTCATGTAAGGCATTTGAAGAACAGTTTCAAAGCCAAGATAGCAGACATAATTATCATGTTTGAGCATACCTGTAACCACTCTGTATGGCTGGGTCTATTTTCTGTTTAGAACTCCTTTCCATAGCTGCTGAACAGGTTTCCACAAGTGTGGGGCAACGTTGGTCATTTACAACACTTTCCACATTTAGTCGCTCAACAATATCCAGTTCGTCCAGAGCACCAATACAGTCTTGTTTATTAGCTAAGCTGGAGAAGAATTAATAATTTAGTAATATTATTTTTCTGTAAACAATAGCAAAAAGAAAAAAGCTCTAAGGGATTCATTACTATGCAACACAGCAAATGGCTAGGATATGCAATGAAGAGCTTTGTCAACATAGCACTAACATCCCTTGAGAAACATTAGCATATGAACAAAAATAATCTTTCAGTACTGACTAAGAGCTGTAGCCAAAGTCCTAGCTGATTTTTAGACCCAAAATCAAAGCAGAAATATGCTTTAGGGAAGGCTTAGAGACAACCATGCGCATATTCTGTTGGATATGAAGTGGGGTGTCATTTCTGTTCACTGGGAATTAATTAGTTGAGTTACACCCTTGCACCTAAGAGTAGAAGTGCCTTAAGAGCTGTATCATAAAAATACACATGACAACAAGTCAGTCTACTTGTGATAGTAAACAGTGTAAACCTCTTCTTCATTTACAGCTACATCCAAACTCGGCAGTACTTACTCCCTCTTGCATCAATTATTTGAGTTTCTTCCAATTCCATTTATGTATGGAGCATGGAAATGATTGCTTAAACACATCTGTGTCTGCTGTAATTAGACTAATCTTGCCTTTGTGATACCTACAGGAGTGGTGCATAGAGGGGTGTAGCATATTCTGAGATGCATCACTTAAAGTTGGTTCTTCACACTTCGTAAGCAGCCTTTCATGGGACAGTTTGTCTATCTTAAAGCACCTGCCAGTTCAGTTATTTCAGCATCTCCGTGATGCTCTCTTATGAGTCAAACATTTGCGCTACTCTTTTTAGAATACATTGAACATAAACTGTTAGTCCTCTTTGGTATGGATTGTACACTTTTGGGTAATGTTCAAGGACAAGTCACATGAATGTTTCATAAGAAATACCCTCTGCAGACTGATTGCATTCAACTATTATTCTACCAATGAACCAAAGTCCACCACATGCTTTATCTATGACTGGGTTTATGTGCTTGTTTCATTTCATATGCTTAGAAATTGTTACACTCAGCTATTTGTATGACCTGATCAAATGCAGCTGTTAGTAACTGATGTTTGCATCATACATTATTTTATTCATTATGCTTTTGTCACAGGCAAAATTTTATATTTCTGAACATTCATTTTATATTTCTGAACATTTAAAGCAAGTTTCCAATTCTGCACCACTTTGAAACCTTATCAAGACCTGACACCGGGTTACACATTAGCTTCCAACTATTGCAGGAAAAGCCAAAAAGGTGGAGGTGCTGCCATATTTATAAAAAAAATTCTGTAAACTATAGAAGTTTTGTACAGTTTGACCACTTAAATAAAGAAAATGCTTTTGAGACAGCTGTAATCAAAATTCTTGAAGCATATATAATCATAACATGTATCTATCATTCTCCAACAGGCAATGTATGAATTTCCTAAAAAAAACCTTGAAATACTCCTAAACAAACTTCACAAAAACAAAAAGGTACTAATTTTATGTGGTGATTTCAATGTTGATTTCCAGTCTACAAGACATGTAAAACAATCCCTACTGAATCTCACTAACTCATTCAGTCTGAATCCCACAGTAACATTCCCCACAAGGTGCAAAAACAACACCAAAACCACACTTGACCAGATATTTGTAAACTGTCCCTACCAGGAAGTCAAACCTCTGGACACAGGCTATAGTGATCACTGTGGCCAAGTCCTATACTTTACAAATGTTCTCCCCTTAGACTGCAACAACAAATACACAACTAAAGTAAGAAATTATAGCAATGAAAACATGAAAATCTTCAATGATTCCTTAGCAGCAGAAACATGGAACAAAGTATATGAAGCACACAATATACAGACAACAAAATGGAATCATTCATAAACACATTTCTATATCACTTCAATATTGCATTTCCTCTTAAATTCAAACACACCACATCAAAAGAACCCAATAAGAAGCCATGGATAAAAACTGGTATGAAGATTTCCTGCAGAAGGAAAAGAGATCTGTTGAAGTATCTAAAAAGAAACAACCCCATCCCCACCCCATCTCAAGAATGATATATCAAGCAAAATGTCAAAATCCTTTAAAAAGTCATAGCACTAGCAAAGTGAATAGCAAATGATAACTATGTGGCAACATCCTCAAAGAAAACCAAGGCAGTGTGGAACATCATAAGGAATGAAACAAATCAACAGCCACGTAAACATGAAAACACTATTCTGATCCACAACAACACCAGAGTTACTAATCCATAAGAAATTGCAAATATTTTCAACAATTACTATGAAAACTTTGTTAAAAATTTGTTACAAAGCAACAACAAATGTACACCCAACAGACAAAACAATACAACTCCTGTAGAATCTCTATATTCTTCTGGGAAACTACTGCTGAAGAAATTGTCCTAAGTGCAAAGTACCTCAAGAATAAATTCTCATCTGGAATCGATGATATCCCAGATTTTATCAACAAGAACTGCATAAACAAAATAGCTCTCCCACTCTCAAATGTGTACAACTTATCACTGATGGCAGATACATTTTCAAACTGCATGAAAGTGGCTAAAGTCATCCCAATTTTTAAGAAAGGTGAAAAACTCAAAGCAGAAAATTACAGACCCATATCGCTGTTACTTGTGTTTGGTGAACTTTTGGAGAGATTAGTTCACCAAAGACTAATAAATTTTCTTGATAAGAAATAGATACTATCTGATGCCCAGCATGCTTTCACAAAAAACAAATCCGTAACAACCACCATATATGAGTATTTGCACTCTACCCTAGATGCTCTAGACAAAAAACAAAAAGCAGGTGGGTTCTTTCTAGATTTGTCCAAGGCATTTGATGTCATAGACCACAAGATTCTTCTTCAAGATTCTTCATATGGCATCAGAGGCACCTCACTAAACTGGTTCAGATCATGCCTGACAAATAGGAAACAAAAAGTGTCAATAAAACATAACAATCAAGGACATATCGAAACATACTATTCTGACTATTGCAATATTACACAAGGTGTGCCCCAAGGCTCAATACTTGGACCAGTGCTCTTCCTTGTGTACACAAACGATCTACCGTCAAACATCAATGCCAGCACCAGTACACTCTTCGCAGATGAGTTCCTCATAACAAGCAAAAATGAACATGAACACCAAGAGGCCATAAAAGGAAATACAGATGAACATGGTGATTGGTTTGAGAAAAACAAGCCCATAGTTAAACACAAGGAAATCCACTTACCTAAACTTCCACCTAAGAACAAAAAAAATTATGCCTGATATGAAATTACACAGTTCCCAAATATCCCCAAATACAGAAACAACATTTCTAGGCCTATGGATCCAGGATAATCTAAAATCGCAAACACACATTAATAAAAATAATAGTAAGCTAAACAAAGTGTGCTGTGCCCTACGAATCTTCACATACTGCACAAGCCCAGAAACTGTTCACACAGCCTACTATGCACAATTCCACAGTGTAATGCAATATGGTATCATATTCTGGGGAGACTCTACACTTAGCCAAAACATTCTACTCACCCAAAAGAGAGCTATAAGAATAATGAATAAGGCAAAGCCAACTAATAGTTGCAGACTTCTCTTCCAAAAGTTGCTCATCCTACCCCTTGGCAGCCTCTATATACTAGAACTATGCGAATTTGTAAAAAGTAATATTACAAAATTTAATAAAAATGTAAATGTCCATGACTAACTATGGTACTAGGCAGAAAATGGAACTCCCTTCAACAAAGGCATTAAAATACACAATAGCCTGCCATCAGAAATGAAACAACAGTAAGTCTCTGACTGTATTTAATGAAAAATTAAAATCATTCCTACTTGATCATTGTTTCTACAGCGCAAGTGAATTTCTGCTTCACATGGGTGGAAAGAAACATGAAAAAAAATGCAGCAAAGAATTTTGTAAAGAGTAAAACATTAATGCAAGTATGTGCGAAAATCTTGCATCTATATCATCTGCTACTAAGCAAATTAAGTGCAGAAAGAATATCCAACCAGGTACTGTTATGTATATGTGTGAGAAGAATACAGCACTAAAATACAAATGTGTAAATGAGTATGTAATTTGTGTGTTCATAACTTCTCAGAAAATATTTATGTAAACTCATGTTTGTGTAAGCTTTCGGCATATTACTTCATGCCAGCAAATTATCATAATGTCCAACATCAAATGTATGTTTGTGCATCACCATGTGCATGTCATGTACAGTATTGATTCAGAGGGCAATAAATAAATAAATAGACAATATCTGTACAGCTTTATCTTACAGTCCTCCATTATAGATAACCACACCAGTTGTGAACAGTCTGAGTTATTATTTATATTATCTGCAAGATCTTTAATATAAAACATGAAGAGGAAGGATCCTAACACTTTCCTGGGGCACGCCTGATGTTATTTCTTCATCTGTCAATGACTCTCCATCTAAGATAATACGTTGCATCCTCCCTACCAAGAAATCCTCAATTCAGTCATAAATTTTGCTTGATACATCATACAACCATACTTTCAATAATAATCACATGTGCAGCTCTGCATCAAGAGATTCATGGAAGTCAAAAACTATTCCATCTGTGTGTACCTTGATCCACAGCTTTCAGAATGCCACAAGAGAGAAACTTAAGTTGGATTTCACAGGATCAATGTTTTTGGAATTAATGATGGCTGGCAAGGAGGAGGTCATTCTATTCAATATATCCCATTACATTTAAGGTCAAATACGTTCTAAGGTGCCAACAAATGTCTGTCAAGGCTACTGGACAGTAATTTCATGGATACTGCTGCTACCCTTTTTGAAGACAGGTGTGACACATGCCTTCTTCAGACCACTGGGCACAGTTTTTATTCTGAGAGATCTACCATATATGATGGTTAAAAGAGAGGCTAACTCAACCACAGTTTCAGTTAAGAAACCGTGGACCATGGAGTTTTGGTCAGATGTAGTATTCCGCTGTTTGTCAACACCACTGACACTCATTTTTGCAATGGTACAATAATTAAATTGGGGCAATACTCCAAATTTTCCTCCACACACACACACACACACACACACACACAAATGCAACTCACATAAACATGACCACAGTCTCCGGCTAGCTGTGGTCATGCTGGAATGATAGGTATTTGCATGAGTGTGCGGGTGTGTTGTCTGTTCTCGATGACGGCCTTGTTGGCTGAAAGCTCACTTTCTGACAGTCTTTTTGTTGTGCTTATCTGCGACTCAGTTTCTTTGCTACATGATGAGTAACAATTATACTTATCATAATACTGTTACAAATTTTTCTGTGATAGATCTGTTGTAATATTTTGCTACGGTAATCACGGAAGGCTTAAAACATTGTCCACTTGACAGCCAAACACGTTCCATTCTGCATCTCTCTATCTATAGATAACTGCTAAACAATGAAAACTCCATGTAGGAATATCAACAATGTAGGAAAAGATAGATTGCTACTTACCACAGAGAAGACATGTTAAGTTGCAGATAAGCACAACTAAAAGACACTTACACAAAGCTTTCAGTCACATCCTTCATCAGCAAAACAGAAACACGCGCCATTCATGCACACAATCAAGCACACCTCATGCATACATGACTGCCAACTCATGCAGCTCAGGCGAGAATACATTTCTGACTTGAGCTGCTGCAGTTGGCAGTCATGTGTGTGTGAGGTGTGCTTTCTTGTATGTATGAATGGTGTGTATTCTTCTGTTTCTCTATAACATTATGTTTCATTTTATACCTTTTCTGCTGTGGTCTCTGTTACTTTAAAAATTCCTTTACAGTCACTGTATATCATGGAGGGTCCATCCCATCACAAACTGTTCTACTACACGTAGCAACAGAAAAATTATCAAGTTCATGACAATAATGTTACAATCATGGACCCTAATACCACGGTAAACAAAAAGTTAAAGAAGATACAAGGGTCTTCTTCTGTATCAGGAAGAATAACCTCTTGTTTTGAAAGTTAACATTTGTGGAAATTTTTCACAACTGTATCCTTTCCTTCCAAGTAAAGAGCAACTTTTTCTTGTATCAAGAAACAGCTAATGGCAATTCTGAATTTCTGATATTGTTCTGGTATAATAATGTACCTGCTGTAGTAGCATGTGGTGTTTAACAAATATAATATACCCTCTAAAAATAAAAGTCACAAACCTCAATATGTCATTGAAATCTGCAGACCTGAACAGATATTTATCATGTTAGCAGAGAATTTTTACAATATTTTTAGAACATTTACACATATCATCACTGATCATCTGAGAATTACCAGCAGAAACTATTACGGAACTAAAAAACTATCTATCACTTATGTACTTACATCTAACTCATATACCTTGAAATAATTTGGCTAAAATGCAGTAATAAATCACCTATTCTGGATGGAGAAACCGTGTGAAGTGTTTTATTAAAATTCAAGTGCTGGTTTTGTTTGACAAAACTGAACTACAATGTGATTTATTAAGAGACCCTGAAATATGACTTACAAATGAGAAAAACATCAGTAAAACTCTTGTGCAATAGATTTATTTACATTTTTAATTGACGAAGTTTTCTGGAATCATAGCAGTTTAACAGGCTAAGAAAGTGTACAAATGAACAATGTGATTTATGATGAAACTGTTTAATCAGGATAAAAATCTCTCACAGATATGCAATGGAATTAGATTCCTGTAAGAATGAAACTGTGTTTTCCATTAATTGATAAAGTTATTGTACTAAATTACACTGTAGGCAACAAATTAAATCCACATACCACAAACTACTTTATTTCTCCAACTCAGAAAAGAAAAACTAACTGAACTAACAGTCAAAGAGTAAAAACTTATATCTAATGTCCGCTACACTTGCATGGAGTAAATGAAGCACACATCACTGGCTACTCCCACATTCCCACACAGCCCCCACCTTAAAGTGCGGAGCACCCAGGATAAATGGATACTTAAACTGGACTTGTCTCCCTGCTCTCATGTGGACGACTTGTTGCTGCGAGGATGAGGATGAGGGAGCTGGTGTGGGCTGCTGCATCATGATTCCACGTCCTCTTACCACTGGTTCTTCTGCCATATCACGCATAGTGAGTTCCAAATTTTGGTCCTTCTCATCCTGTTGAGTGCCATCATACTCCAGTTCTGGTAAGATTCATGCTGGTTTTACCCTGTCTATGGGCACTCTAATAGTTTTGTCATTCTGTGAGATGTCCTTAGTATCGGTGTTGCGTCATTCTATTAGATAAGGTCCAGTATATGGAGGTTGTAGTGGCACTCTGACTGAATCTGTGCGGAGCATGACATGTGTACAGCCAGCCAACACCTTATGCATGAAAACTGGTCACTCAATATGTCTAGATACCACAGGCCTTCTCATTGTATCCACATGCTCATTGACTTCACGTATCAGTGATGAGAGGTTTATTGGCATTGGTGATGAGGCGGCAGTAAGGTAATCCACCGGGATTCTCAATGGTTCCCCGTACACCGATTCTGCCACTGAGACACTGATGTCCATCTTGTATGTGGTCTGTAATCCACGAAGAACCAATGGTAATGCTTCTGTCCAGTTTCTCCAATGACTCACAAGAACTGCCTTCAACGTAGACCAGATGTGGCTTGAATTCAAAGAAATGGTATCGGCAGCAATTGAGAGATTTATACCAAATAAATTAACAAATGACGGAGCTGATCCTCCTTGGTACACAAAATGGGTTAGAACACTGTTGTAGAAACAATGAAACACACATGCCAAATTTAAACAGATGGAAAATCCCCAAGATTGGCGATCTTTTACAGAAGCTCGAAATTTAGTGCGGACTTCAATGCAAGATGCTTGTAACAGTTTCCACAATGAAATTTTGTCTTGAAACCTGGCAGAAAATCCAAAAAGATTTTGGTCATATGTGCAGTATGTTAGCGGCAAGAAACAATCACTGCCTTCTCTACATGATAGCAATGGAGATACTATCGAAGACAGTGCTGCCAAAGCAGAGTTACTAAACACAGTCTTCCGAAATGCCTTCACAAAAGAAGATGAAGTAAATATTCCAGAATTTAAATCAAGAACAGTTGCCAACATGAGTAACATAGAAGTAAATATCCTCGGAGTAGTGAAGCAAGTTAAATCACTTAATAAAAGAAAGTCTTCTGGTCCAGAATGTATACCAATTAGGTTCCTTTCGGAGTATGCTGATGCATTAGCTCCATACTTAACAGTCATATACAACCATTTGCTCGATGAAAGATCCGTACCCAAAGACATGAAAGTTGCACAGGTCACTCCAATATTCAAGAAAGGCAGTAGGAGTAATGCACTAAATTACAGGCCCATATCGTTAATGTTGATATGCAGCCGGATTTTGGAACATATATCGTGTTCAAACATTATGAATTACCTCGAAGAAAACTGTCTATTGAAACACAGTCAACATGGGTTTAAATAACATCATTACTGGGAAACATGAAGTATTGATTACTATTGACATGAGATTTCAAATTGATTCCGTCTTTCTGGATTTCCGGAAGGCTTTTGATGCTGTACCATATAAGTGGCTTGTAGTGAAATCACGCGCTTATGAAACATCATCTCAGTTATGTGATTGGATTTGTGATTTCCTGTCAGAGAGGTCACAGTAACTGATGGAAAGTTATTCAGTAAAACAGAAGTGATTTCTGCCTTCCCCAAGGTAGTGTTATAGGCCCTTTGCTGTTCCTAATCTATATAAACGATTTGGGAGACAATCTGAGCAGCCGTCTTAGGTTGTTTGCAGATCACGCTTTCCTTTATCAACTAATAAAGTCATCAGAAGATCAAACCAAATTGCAAAATGATTTAGAAAAGACATCTGAATGGTGCGAAAATTGGCAGTTGACCCTAAATAATGAAAATTGTGAGGTCATCCCCATGAATGCTAAAAGGAATTCGTTAAACTTTGGTTACATGATAAATCAGTCTAATCTAAATGGTGTAAATTCAACTAAATACCTATGTACTTCAATTACGAACAACTTAAATTGGAAGGAACACATAGAAAATGTTGTGGGGAAGGCTAACCAAAGACTGCATTTTATTGGCAGGACACTTAGAAAACGTAACAGATATACTAAGGAGACTGCCTACACTAAGCTCGTCTGTCCTATTTTAGAATACTGCTGTGCGGTGTGGGATCCTTACCAGATAGGATTGGCAGAGTATGTCAAAAAAGTTCAAAGAAGGGCAGCACGTTTTGTATTATTGTGAAATATGGGAAAGAGTGTCACAAAAATAATACAGGATTTAGGCTGGACATCATTAAAAGAAAGGCGTTTTTCGTTGTGACGGAATCTTCTCACAAAATTCCAATCACCAATTTTCTCCTCCAAATGCGAAAATAATTTGTTGACATCAACCTACATAAGGAGAAATGATCACCACAATAAAATAAGGGAAATCAGAGTTCGTACAGAAAGATATAGGTGTTCATTCTCTCCGTGTGTTATATGAGATTGGAATAATAGAGAATTGTGAAGGTGGTTCGGTGAACCCTCTGCCAGGCACTTAAATGTGATTTGCAGAGTATCAATATAGATGTAGATGTAGAATGTTCTGTGCCACCTCTTCATCATACCATTGCTTGCTGGATGGTAGCTTGTTGTATGGTGGTGCTGGAAACCACATAAATTAGCTAACTCGTTGAACAGACTAGACTCAAACTGGCAGCCTTGATCTGTTGTGATATGAAGGGGGGAGACAAAGTGAACTAGCCACTGAGAGACAAACGCCTTTCAACCACAACCGATGTCAGTGATCAGAATGGCCTCCGCCCATCTCGTGCATCTGTCTACCACTGTTAAAAGGTATTTATAGCCATCTGAAACTGGGAGTGGACCACTAAGTCCAGATGGACATGTGCAAATCTTGCTGGCAATCCTGTGAAATTCCCAATTCCCGCATGAACGTGTCGTTCTGCTTTGCAGACTGACATTGTAGACATGTGCAAGTCCATTCCCTGGCATCCTTTTTAATTGGTGGCCAGATGAAACATGCTGTCAGTAACTTGATCATGGCATTTGCCGCTGGGTGTGCCAGGCCATGAGCACTGTCAAACACCGCCTTACGAAATTGTTGTGGAAGGTATGGGCACAGCTTCGGCCATGATACATCGCACCATAACTAAAGCCTTCTTCCTGGCATGAGTATCGGCTGTAAGTGTTGTGTGCTCTGTCAATAACATCTATAGATCCAGATCTGCTTCCTGCGATGCCACGAGTTCTTCATAGTTTATTGTGCTGGTCACACCGCAAACATGAGAAAAGTAATCTGCAACCAGATTCTCCGCACCTCTGATGTGCCTTATATACGTGGTGAATTGACTGATAAACTCTATGTGCTGGAACTGCCTTGACGAGCACTTATCACTGATGTAGCTGAAAGCTGACACTATAGGTTTACAATCAGTGAAAATTGTTACTGGCCTGGTTTCAATATACAGGCAGAAATGTTTGACACTTTCATATATTGCCAACAACTCTCTGTCATATGCAGTCCATTTTGTCTGTTGGAGTTGCAGCTTCTTTGAGAAGAAACTAAGAGGTTCCCAATGTCCAGTGACCTGTTGTTTCAAGGCTGCACCAATTGCGACCTGGCTGGTGTCTACTACAATACTCAATGGTGATGCAGGTATGAGGTGCGCGAGTAACACTGCTTCCTGTAAGCTTCTTTGTAAGTCGCCAAAAGCTTTGGTCATTTCTGGTGTCGATTGTAGCTTTCACTTTCCTGTAGTATTCTTGCCAGCCCATGCATTTTTATGCCTTGCCTGTTTCAGCGGTAATTGATAAATGACGCTAGTAAAAATTTACTGAGATAACGCCTAAGTTGCTAGTAGTCTGTAGGTTTGTGTAGGTTGCGCAACATGTTGATCTTCTCCGGTACTGGCTGTATACCGTCAGCTGAGACTATATAGCTGAGAAAAGTTCTTTTACTCTTGCCCATGACATATTAGTGTTCATTTAACACTACTCCATATATATTGAGCCTCTGTCGTACCTCCTGAATATGTCTATCATGTGATTTCATACCCTCTGAGAATACCAAAATATCCAGATATGCATAACAGAAAGGTAACCCCTGGAGCGTTCATTAATGAATCTTTGCCAGGATTTGGTCACATTTTTGAGTCTGAATGGCATGAACAGAAATTCAAATAGCCCAAAGGGTGTGATCACCACCATCTTTGTCATGTTAGCCAGAGCCACAGGAATCTGACTGTATGCCTTACAACAATCCAGTACTGAGAATACTTTCGCACCTGCTAGAGTGTAGGTAAATTCTTGAATGTTTGGTATGGGATACTTGTCCGGGATTGTTCTTATGTTCAATCAGTGGTAGTCACCACAGGGGCACCATGTGCCATCTTTCTTGCATACTAGCTGGAGAGGAGACGCCCAAGAACTGTCAGACCTTTTTATTACTCCAGCCTGGAGTATCTCCACAAATAACGCTTTTGTCTCCACTAATCAGTCTGGGGCTAATCTGCGGATGCGTCTTGATACTGGCGGACCTGGGGTGGTGCGTATGTATTGCGCTATATTATGTTTAACTACTGGAGTCTTTATGGCTTCTTTTTGGGGAAAGTGTATAGCTGAGCTACCAACTACTCCTAAAGCAGCCTTTGCCACACTGCACCAAAAACCTTTTACCATGCCCCTATTTGATCCGGTAGTAAGAGAGTTATTTGCCAAGTCCATGGTGATTGCAAAATGAGACAAGAAATCTGCACCTAAGATCAGCTGTAAAATATCTGCCACTATAAAATTCCTCTTTTAACAGGTAGATAAACCAACATCAATCATGAGCTCTTTATAACCATACGTGTTTATACTTGAACTGTTAACTGCTATCAATTTTAAAGGCTCCCACAAGTCCTTTTCAACAAAACTCAGGGCTGGCAAGGTACTCACTTCCGAGCCGATGTCTATCAGGAAGTTGAGGCCTGAGAGTTTATCAACCACTTACAATCTGTGCATTGTTCGCTTATACTCCCAGGGTGACGCAAAGTGGCATTAAGGTATAGCATATAGGAAGCCTTCAAGTGCCTTACCTTGACTGTGCATGTTGCTGCCTGCAACTGTCACCTGGTTCCTCGTTCGTATTTGGCGCTATTCGTGATTGCCACAGCCCGTGGCACCTAGTGTGGGCTGACCTCACCATTTTTGTATCCACAAGGTTCTGTGCATCTCACAGCTTGTGGCCTGAATCATCTGTGATACCAGCAAAAATTGTCGGTGTGAGCTTGGTCCTCTTTGGAGTGTGACTTCTTCTTGTTACTGGTAGACCTGGTGAACATATGGAGCTCCAAGTTATGTAGTCAAATAGCCATATCTTCCATTTTGTCTTGCAGTTTCCTGATCCCCTGAGCAATGCCTGGTTTTTGTCTGTAACCTGCGGCTGCACAGCTTAACTTCGATTCTTTTAACCATTCCGATGAGTCATCATTGGCTTCCGTTGCAGAGGTGGCAATTTACGTCGCTGCAAACACTATGAGCATCGACTGTAGAGTAGCGAAAGCTCTGTCAGCAATTTGCAGTTACTTATTGAAAGACTGTCATTCGTATGCAACCAATGTCAGTTGAACTTGATGAGGAAGCTGTGCAGTAGCGATTCAATAGATATCATGCTTGCGTCAACTATAGTGTGTAAATATCTCCTAAATTCAGATGGACTTCTGTCCCAGCATTCCTCCTGATACGTCACCCGGGAAAGTCACTGTTCAGGTAATTTCTTGCAGCGAGCAATCAATGTCATTTTAAGTGTGTTATATGACAGCTGGAGCAACAGATGTATGATCATATCACAGACTATCACTGTTGCCCCCTTATTCAGGTTGCTAACTGTGAGAGTGAATTTTTCGTGGCCTTCAGTTATGCGTTGTTGCTTGAAGATATTCTCTATTATCACAAACCGCACATCTGGTTGCATAGGCTGAATGGATGCACTCTTAACTGCAACCATGGCAAGGCCGAAAGCTTACTTGTTTGAAAGTCTTTTTGTTGTGTCTATTTACGAATTAACAATACAATTATGATTTATTTGGTTTGATAGCCCAATTATCTTATTTCTAGAAAAATACCTCCAGAACACCAAAACATCCCAATGTAGTGTTATTGTGCCACTCTTCCATAGCATACTTTCAACCAATATACTAAGCACATTTCAGTTCACTCTTCATCAGTAAACCTATCCATGACACACATCACTGTTAACACAAAGCTACCACTTACTACAAAAACAAGCCCAAGACAGGACTAAACACTTTTGAATGCAAGACTGAGGGCAAAGAATAAAGTGGGCATTACTGTTATTAACAGCTAGTGCCATGAGACTGAATGGAACAACTACCAAACAAATCAGCATATGATATTGACATCTGCACATCAGATACAAAAACAAATGGGTAAGGAATCAAACAAAATGCAATTACTCTGTAATGACTGACCAGACACAACAGATCGCTTGTACCACAATTCGAGGGGCATTTGAAAATTTCGTGCAAAGTCCGAGAGATGGCACCACTGGTGCATATCAAGGTCAAGTTTAGTTAGTAGCATTTTGGAAAGAACGTACACCAAGTTTCAGCCATATTGGTATATTTCTTTGTGTTTGGCATTCGTGTGAATCAAGGAAGTTGAGCTATTGTCAAAAAATGGACGAAAAAGAATTTCGTGTGGTGATTAAACCATACTTTATGAAAGGCAAAACCTCTCAGGAGACTAAAGAGAAGCTTGGTAAACAATATGGTGACTCTGCACCTTCGATTAGAACAGTTTATAAGTGGTTTCAAAATTTTGGGAGTGGCCATATGGGCACAAGTGATGCTGAACATTCTGGACACCCTGTGGAGGTTACAACTCCAGAAAACATTGATAAAATCCGTGATATGGTGATGCATGACAGAAGAGTTAAGGTGCGTGAGATTCCTACTGCTGTGGGCATCTCGAATGAATGGGTACATAATAATTTGCATAAACATTTGGACATGAGAAAGCTATCCACAAGATGGGTTCCGCAATTACTCACGCTTGACAAAAAACAGAATCGTGTGAAGTGTTGCAAGGATGGTTTGCAGCTGTTCAGGAAGAATCTGCACAACTTCAAGCATCGTTTTGTCACTGTGGATGAAACATGGATACATTACTATACTCCTGAGACCACAGAACAATCTAAACAATAGGTTACCAAGGGAGAATCTGCACCAAAAAAGACAAAGACCATTCCTTCGGCCAGAAAGGTTATGGTGACTGCCTTTTGGGATTCGCAAGGGATAATCCTCATCGACCATCTGGAAAAGGGTAAAACTATTACAGGTGCATATTATTCATCGTTATTTGACTGTTTGAAAACCGAGCTGCAAGAAAAATGACGGCGATTGGACAGCAACAAAGTCCTCTTCCATCACGAAAATGCACCACCACACACCTCAGCAGTTGTGGTCGCAAAATTAATAGAAATAGGATTCCAACTCGTTTAACATCCCCCCTACTCTCCAGACTTGCCTCCCTTGGACTACGATTTGTTCCCCAATTTGAAGAAATGGCTGGCAGGACAAGATTTTATTCAAACGAGGATGTGATTGCAGCAACTAATAGCTATTTTGCAGACTTGGACAACTCCTATTATTCGGAAGGGATAAACAAATTAAAACAGCATTGGATGAAGTGTATAAGTCTAAAAGGAGACTATGTCAAAAAATAAAAAAAGGTTTACCCCAAACACGTAAGTAGTTCTTATTTTTGCATGGACTTTTCAAAAACTGTTGTCACTGGCATTTTGGTTCATCTGTATGAGATTGATTTTGTTGTCATTCCTTCCTCTTTGCAGAAACCCCACAATGTTTACAACTAACAACAACCAAGCTGGATGGAATGGCCAGTTCTGTAGGGCTAAAAATAAATAGTGATAAAACAAAAACAATGTGCATAAAAAGTTGAAATGTGTCTACTCAAACTGTAACGCAACAGAAGATACTAAAAGATGCTGACCAATTTCCATGTCTCAGCAGCCTTATCTATAATAACAGGGATGGAAATGCAGACACCAGCAGAACTGGGTAAGCTTCTGCAGTCTTCCAACGAATGTGCTCCATGTGGCAATTTGACTCTGTAAATATGTCCACAAAGCTTTGGCTTCCTCTACCATACTAGCAATGGCCACGTAGGCATGTGAGACCTGGAAAATGTCACAAAGATTGGCACACAAGCTCAATGTTTTTCCTCAGTGATGCTTGAGGTGAATTTTTAAGATCACCTATTGTGACCAAATTTCAAATGATGAAGCACTGAGAAGAAGTAGTCTATGCAGCCTGCACAAAACTGTTGTTGAAAGAAAACTGAAGCTTGTGAGGGATGTTATAAGATGAAAGATGGAAGAACCCAAAAATCAGCAGTGTTGAGGAAACCAACAGATGGATAAATAAGTACAGGAAGACGTTATAACTGCTGGAAATGAACATTCGCAAACGGTCTTCAGTGCATAGACATAAACTGGCAGGAAGCTGTAAACATGGCAGGTGATAGAGTTCACTGGATGCAACTTGTTACCTGATATGCTACCTAGCATTGGAGGAACTAAGTCTAAGTCTCAGTCCTTCTCCTTGTTACAGTTACATTCAAGTAACTGACGATGATACAACCCAGTAAGTTAACAACTTATGGTGAATAATACCACAGAGAACTCCGTCAGCGAAACAAGTGATAAGTATAAATGGAAAACAGTTTCCTATAATAAGAAGGACAACCATAAAAGTGCAATGAACAAAGAAGCTGACAAAAACAATTTTCTGTTAATAGGTGATTCTATATTAAAAAGTATTATTGTGCCGGACTGCAAGATCAATGTTCAACCTGGAATCCGATCGCATCAACTCAGCAAACATTTTAAGAATGTATTGTATATGGAAAGAAACATGGGCGAAACTGGTAACAAAACTTTAAGTACCGACAATTACAGAGGTGTCTTAATCCACATGGGCACAAACTCCATCCGCAGTAACAGTGAGGAGGAAATCGTGAATGAAACACGGAATCTGATTAGATCAGCAAAAACTGTATACCCAACATCTAGGCTGGTAATTAGTAGAATTATTCACTGAAGATTGGTAAGTGATACTTACATCAACAGGATAAATACCAGCATTAGGAAACAGTGCAACAGACTCGGTGCAGTATTCATTGACCCAAACAAGTTCTTAAACTATCAGTGTCTGGGCAAAGATGGCCTGCACTTGACTAGATTAGGCTCTGTGAACCTTAGTAAAATGTTCATACACGTGTGTAATATCCAAAGAAGCAAGGGAAACTAATTCATTCTGATAGGGATGACAA